>NW_026126547.1:16725000-17325000 GCF_943737965.1 Phodopus roborovskii | reverse complement strand
AAATAATATATGTAATGGTATATATAAAACATATATAATATATAATAGTCATATATATAATGATACATGCTGTTGTATGATCATTCAGCATTTCATCAATCTTTCATATCAACCAGTCAGCCAATGGAATGGGTTTGGGAAAGCTTTGGAACTTTGAATCACCGAACTTTCTAAACTGGATGATGTTTCTTGGTGTCTTTCTGAACTTTCATGCAAAAAAAAAAAAAAAAGTCTGACATTTATAGATTTCCCAAAGAAAGAGATAAACCAATCACCAATGATCCACTGTCCCTAAGCCTTCTGGATAATTTCTTACACAAAACTTTCTAATCAAAACCTAATGGGGCAGTGATTATCATAAGACATTCATATAGTAAGACTGACAGTTTGAAAGATCTTAGAATAGGAAAACTCACCATAATGTGATGTTATAATCAGCAACAGCCCAACCCACCCAAGTAATAGCCCACCTCATCTATATGTGAGTCATGTTAGAAATTAGTCAAAAATACTTATTCTGCTATTTAGTATATTACCATAATCTAGAATAATAAGTATGTAATTTTATTCATAAATATTGTAGGATGTTTTTTATTATTAATTAATTTCAATTGTTCCCTTACCTGCTACAGAATTTACTACAGGATCCCTTTTCTATTTTTATTTTTGTGCTATAGAATTCTGACACAGATATCTTCTAGGAACACTTTCTTCCAACAGTAAAGTAAGCCATGAGGTACAGGGGAGCAGATGGTCCATGCACTGTGGTAGCAATAAATAAATTCTGTCCAGCAGACCAGCTATGATGGTGTTTGACAAATGTATTGATATTACAACTCCTCTAAGTACACACAGATAATACCAATGAGTTCCAGTGAGCATGTGGGTCTGTGAAAGAAGATGAAATTAACATGTAGACTGAGAGACTATAGAGAAAAGTCAATTTTCTTCTTGGTGACTAGAGTACTGTGCATACACAAATTAAGTATTATAAGTAACTGAGAATTAATTTTATGCTAGAATCAATTCAGAGTATTGTACTTTCACATACCTGTCCAATTAACAGGATATTGTTCATAACTAAAAATAAATGAAAATGGCTATTTCTCTAAGGTTAAAACACATAAATAACAAAGCTGTTCAGGACAGAAAAGGTAAATACTGTGGAACAAAAGAATGCTTGTGTCTTTAAAGCTGTGGAATTATAGCCATGCATGGGCTGCATACCTAGTGCTGAGTCAGAGTCGTGAGTTTGAGGCCAGCTTGGTCTACAGAGTAAAACAATG
This sequence comes from Phodopus roborovskii, assembly GCF_943737965.1. NCBI lineage: Eukaryota > Metazoa > Chordata > Mammalia > Rodentia > Cricetidae > Phodopus > Phodopus roborovskii. The sequence goes on along the minus strand of NW_026126547.1, from coordinate 17,323,714 downwards.
TCTCAGAAAACTCTACACACCCATGCATGCATGCACGCATACATGCACTGCACAAAATGAAGCATCCATATGTGCTGCAAGGGTTTTAATATTAACACACCCTCAAGAATGTATACATTAGTTTTGATTCCCCAGTGTGATGGGATTAGGTGGTGGGAATTTTGAAAGATGGTCAAATCATGAGGATGAGGCCCTTGGCAATAGGACTGGTCCCCTTATGAAAGAGGGCTGAAAGAGGTCCCTTGCTACTTTCTCCACATTCTGACATAAGGAGAGGTTCTGGCTATAGTAGTCCCTCTAAGAATTTGGATCTTGATCTTAAACTTCACAAACTCTAACACTGTGGGAAATAAATTTCTATTGTGTTAAGCCACTTCATGGTGTTTTGTTACAGCATCTGAAATGGTAAAGATGCCTGCCTAGGATGGAAAAAAAATCACTAAAAATAAACAAAAGTCAGCTATGAGACCAGCTTTGGCTACTAGATAGTCTATAGTGAGATTCTATCTTAACAATAAAAACAAAAAGATTCTTTTAACCAACTGGCACCTATTGAACAAAATACCATGATAAATGGGATACGGATCCTGTTCTCAAGATGATTCAAGTGTAAGTCAGGAAAGCAACTGGGGAGATTAACAGAGATAGGAGTGAAAGAACATTACTAAGATGCTCCCATGATTTTGGCCCCTGGTCCCTCTTATGTCTGTTGTCTTCAGGATTGCTTCTGTCTGCATCAGGCTCACCACAACCCTGCCTTATGCTCTCCACTGTGGCTTTGTCCTTTCTGTAATCGTGTTCTTGCCACTTGACCTAGAATACATTGTCCATTTGATTATTTAGGTGTAAATTTAAATGCTACTCATGGAAGAAATCTTTTGGACTTATGTGGTCTGAAACAATGCCTCTACTTCTCAATTGTTTCCTCTGCTTTATCTTACCTGATAGTTCTTTACATTGTTTCTGTTAAAACATCATTTCCTCACTTATCATTCACTGGTTGACTTGTTTTTAACACAACTTCAATTCCTTAATATATGGTCAATAAACACTTATTGAATACATGATAACTGGATGACTAAGTGAATGAATGACAGCATAAAGCTACCTTCAGAGGCTTTATAACATAATCCTATAGTTATGTAATCAGGATGAGGTGAGACAAGCATGGAAAACAATTTAAGGTTTTAACAGTAGACTTTGGGAATGAGTCAAGAGGTTGAAAGTCTGATTTCTGGGCATGCACGCACACATGCACCACACAAAATGAAGCATTCATATATGCTGCAAGAGTTTGAGTGTTAGAATCTCAGTGTTATGACTTTATGGTATAGGTCACTGTGACTCCGTGTCTCTCTTTTTGTCTATAAATGGTATGGTTATATTGTGACTCCTAGGACTGTTGCATAGTTTAAATGGAATTCTATATATAGTCAGTGATTCTGAAGTGATCATGGTCAACAGATACAAACAGTTCAGGGAAGCATCAGTGGGAACTGAAAGAAGACATGAGTCAAGATGCAGGTAAGAGAAAAGATGAAGGCTATAAGATTGTAGCAGAAGAAATGCTTTTAAAAGATGCTGTTTTCTACTCAGGCTCATTAGATGATACCAATAGGTAAGGGGGGGGGGAGATTCTTCATGTCACACATGAGAATCCCAGTGTCATAGGAGATTGAAGGAATGTTTTCTTTGTTTGGAAATGATTACAGTACACCCTAATTTCATATGCAAATGTCTACCCTTGCTTTGAATTGCACATTCCCCTTTAAAAGTTATTTTCTTAATTCCACAAGAAGATTTACAGTAAAAAATTCCTCAACTTCCAACCTACTGTACTTGAAATACAGTTTATTTAATCTGGGGTATTAGTCACTCTCTCTAAATCTTCTTAGTCTGACAAATATTTCACAATTTCCACAGAGTTCTGTTAGTAAGCGCAAAACTTAATAGATCAAAATGTTCCTATCCCCATTGCTTTATTGTGCTGAAGAAATGAGAAAGTGATCTCAAGTTCCATGTAGATTTTGAAGTTTCCGTGTTACATGCACAACAGAAGCAATGAAGCAGGTGCTGAAGGGTCCCCAAGGGAATTCCAAGTCTCCACTCAGCAAACCAGAGCTCTTGCTTGTCACCCTCAACTTAAACCACACGCATCCTTCCTCAAAAGAAACGGCATGCTTATAGGCAAAGAGCAAGAAAGAGTAGTTTGAAAACAGTAATAAATATATGTAAGTGGGACAAAATATTAGAAAATGGCCACCTGCCAGCAGCCACATAAATTTTGTAGGAAGTGCATTTCCTACTGGTATGCTTTACCATAGGAATTGCAAATATTTATTAAATGCATTAAAATAGTCAGAAAGTTAAATGCTTCCTCCAGTGGTGAAATTTTACACTGCCATGGTAGATGGGATATTCTGATAGGGTGTTTATTAAAGCGACTTCATTTTATTTGTCTGTCAACCACAATAAATGAGCAGGTATCTTTAAAACAAGATCTATTGTAGGATAAAGGAGGTTTGGGGGAGGGCAGCATCTTTTATGAATGTGGCTTTGACTATACAAGGGTATAAACTTCACAGCCATTCCTAAATGATGCCAGCAACATTTTTTCCTATTGTTTTGGAAATTCATAGTTACTGAATTTTGACTTATGTGGAAACCAAAAGTAGTACTTGTTATGAAGTCCCCGGTAGGGTACACCTGGAAACTACATTAAATGGTATTCTCATGGATTCTCAGTTGCAATTATAAAACATGTCCAAGGGAAAATACTAAAGTGACCTGCCCTCACCACACAGAGTGATAGCAATGACAGATAGAGTACATCATTACAGAGTGGCACTAAGTTGAAAGGTGACAGGATGAGCTGTGCAGATTAGCTCTCTAAGAGCTTGTGGCTCCTATGAACCACTGACCTAGTAAGGATTTATATCATCACAGAGGAAGGAAGAGAGCTCTTTCCCTTCCCAAGACAGTTCCCCATGCACATGAGAATGTTCTCCTAAATTCATCCCAGAGGATTGCTGTTTGAGGTCCTGATTATCTGAAATATGTAGAGGAAGGTGGAGAGAAGGAGACAGAAGCTCATCAAGAAGACAAGGAACTTCTTGGGCAGAATTCCTATAAAGTTTTCAGACTACAGTAGATGTAATAGGTAGGATGTTGAATGCTCTAAGACAACAATACATCTTCAAAAGGCATATGCAGCCACACATACACATCTGTAATGATGTGCAAAGGTAGAATGCTCAGCACTTTGAATCATGGGTTTGTTGCAGATATTAACTCATTGATTATTTCTAGAATCACACATGAAAGTAATCATATCATCTGATTTCTTTTGTGGGTTTGGCTTCTTCTGCTCAGTATAATTTAATTGATTGATTGATTGATTGACATTTATTAATTGACTGATTTTAAAACAAGGTCTCACTCAGTAGCCCAGGCTGGCCTAGAATTCTTGGTGATATTCCTACCAGTGATTGGGATGATGGAAATCCTATGTGAAAATAGCAACCAGCCCAAGCTTTGCCCCAAAAAGCTGACAGAGACAGAGTAAAACAAAGCTAAACAGGGTGGAAAGTGACAGTGGGAAATTCCTTAAGGTCCCCAAGTGTGACCTTGGGGTAGATGAATGCAGAATACAGAGGTCCTGAAGGTCTTCCAGGTCATAAGGGTCTGATAGAAGAGCTGGCTTCAGTATCTGCTTTGATCTAGTTTCTGGTATGGTGATAGGCTGTCTTTATCTCCTCAAGAAGGGCACAAAACACCTTGACAGGAAAACAGTTCCCTGGCTTATTACAAGGACTGTTGGTTCTCAAAATTCTTTGGTGTTTCTTATTTGTATCTAAATTTAGGGCTGCTCAGTTGGGATTGGATGAATTTCAGGGGGCTCACCCCTACTTGGAGGAAACAGATTCTTTCTCTCTCAGTAGCCATGTATTGTTTGTTTCTCTTTATCTAGGGGTTGAGCCTTATTATATTTCCCCTACCCAGATTTTTGTGTCAACTGGTGGTGTCATAGTGCATGTCCTGTTTAGGTAACCCAGTTATTAGAATTTCTGGGCATTGTGTCCCTATCACATATAGAGCTCTCTTATGAAGCAGCATCTATGTCTTGAGAATTCACTGACCTTTTCTTAACTCAATTTCTCTCTCTCTCTCTCCATCTCTCTCTCTCTCTCTCTCTCACACACACACACACACACACACACACTGCCCACATTCATATCTGCTACTATTTCTTAATATCTTCCTAAGGCAGCTTCCCTTTATCCAGCCCTGAGACTTCTCTGCAGTGTAGGACCCTGCTTTGCTTGAGCATCTCTCTTAGTAGGGACCAATTAGACTCCTGGTGGTGGAGCTGGTCAGCATCTCCCTTCCCCCAATGACAAAAACAGCAGCATGGCAAACTTGTCAGAGCTCACTTCAAACACAGCATTCAAGGACTTAGTTGAAACTACTGGTCAGAATCCCTTTGGCAAGGGTGTCCATTCATACACATGAAAATAAAGTTTAATGGGAGTTTTGTCTGTTTTGGACTTGATTCCTTTAAGCATGAAACTGACCCTTCTCTCTTCTTGGGACTTGATAATCAGAAGGTAATCAAAACTATTTGTTTCTTGTATCCAGCTCTCTCAGACTGACAAGACAACAACCCAGGTAGAAAGGCTACAAAAGGCCATTTACCTCATATAACACTAAAGGAAAAAAGGAATGTATTTGATAATCAATACTATCAAATTCATGATGCCATGTCTTATAGCTTCCTTGGAAAGAACAAAATAAAATAAGTTTAAAATAAACAATATGGGTCTATAAAATTTGAACAAGATGTTTCAGTATTAATAAATAAATAACACAAGCTGACTTGCACTAAAACAAAAGAAAAATTCTATAGTTCTCTTTCTAGTATAGTCAAATTTTCAAAACCAGTGTGGCTTTTTTCTCAACTGTGCATTCTGTGCATTGCCAAACTTTTAAACTTAAAAACCAAGGTCACTAATTTCAGCTGGGAGTTTTAGGGGCAAGTAATACATTTGTGAAATTAATATGCTCATCTACTATTTTGATGGCAAAGCAGAGAACTCTGTAAAAGGTGTGTTCACTAGGAGACAGGGCCTTTCTGGCCAGCTCTGATCTCTAACTTCCACTAAGGTGATACCACATCATGACAAAACTAGGGACGGTGAAGGACCTGCAGTGGCTTGGCTGGCCCTCTGCTGACTCACTCTCTTATCTTATCTATCTTATCTTATCTATCACCCTCTTGTCTGAGTACCACACTATGTTATGTTCATGAGCCCCCTACCCACTTAGTATATCTGTTTCTTTTTCTGAGAAAATAATGGAAAGATGTAAACTTTTAGTTCAGTGTGTTTATAGATTTATTTTCTTATTTTACATATAGATCCTAGTTCCCTCTCCCTTCCTCCTCCCCTCCCTCCCTCTCTCCATCCCTCCCTTCATCTCTCCTTCCCTCCCACTACCCTCCCATCCCATTCCTCCTCCAATCCACAGGGAGGGTGGTCAAGTCATTTGGAGTAGGGACTAGGCCTTCCCTCCTGCCTCTAGATTAAGGGAGTATCCCTCCATGAGGAATGTGCTTCCAAAGTCCTTTTGTGTACCAGGGATATATCCTGGTTACACTGTCAGAGGTCCCTTAGACAGCCCAGGCCTTCTAACTGAGACCCATGTTCAGGGAGCCTGAGTCTGTCTAATGCTGAATTCCCAGCTATCAGTCTGGGGCCTCATTGGCTCCTCCTTGTTCAGGTCAGCTGTCTCTGTGGGTTTCTGTAGCCTGGTCTTGTCCTCCCTCTCTGCATCTGGATTCCAGTTTGGCTCAGTGTTTAGCTGTGGGTGTCTGCTTCTGTTTCCATCAGCTACTAGATGAGGGTTCTATGATGGTGGGTAAGTTAGTTATCAATCTCATCATCAGGGAAGGACATTTATGGTAGCCTTTCCAATCTTGCTCATTGTTAGTTGGGGTAGGTCTTGTAGGTCTCTGGACATTTCTCTAGAGTCAGTTGTTTATTAGCTATTTTTCATCTATTCCCACTTTGTTTTAGGTATTGTCAATGGACTTGTTCCTATCAATGGTAATATCCTATTTTTGTATGTGTTAGCCCTGATCGGGACTGGAATCCAAGACCACATCTGCAGCCTCCATCATAACTCAGGTGCTTCTGTGCTCCCAGCATCACCTGCTTGAAGCAAGATCATCATGAGGTGCTCACCATCTCTTCCTTTTTTTTTTTTTTTTTTTTTTTAATCACAGTGGAGTCTTAAGGCTGCTACCATCACCAAGTTGTCAGTAAGCCACAGAACTAGTTATGGATGATCCATCACTGCCGTTCATGTTGCATTATACTAACATCTATTTGGTTACAGAAAGGTAATGCAGCTGAGCTTCCATAATCCATGACTGCAGCCAGTACATGCTGTTTGTCCAGGCATCACACTAACCTCCAGTGCCTCTGCAGATATAGTTCAGTAGAGCCAATGTGTTTCCTAAATGTCTTCATTTTTCTGACCATAGTATATGAGAAAGTCAGCTGCTCATTGCTTAGCAAAGAAAGGATTCAACCTGACTAAGGTACTACAATATTAAATTATTTATGTTTCATTTCTCTAATGTTAAAATCAACAATAGTCTCTGAGATTTTTGTGTAGGCTTTAGTTTCTTATATCCCTTTAGACTATGTGATTTTGTAATGGTGCCAAAAGATGAAGAGAACAGCTCCTATCCACACATGTCCTGAAGAAGGTTTTACAGATACTGTGATAGTTAAGAAAAAATATGGGTCTGCAAAAAAGTCTCCACAAAGGGAAGAGTGATAGTAAATATAAACATATTTGTATTTGTCATAGAGTGTTGGATGAGTGAGATACATTTGGTACAAATCTTTGAAAAACTTAGGGAGATAAGCAGGATGGGGAGAGCAGCTTTGACAAAACCAATGAAGAACATAAAGAGTAGGCATCATTGTGCTTTTCTATTCGTTAAAAAAAGGAAAAAATGGTGGGACAGATTATGGAAAACAGGGAGGATTTTAAGGAAAGGAAGAAAAGGTGAAAATAGCAAATAGAGTGCTTAACTATGGCATTTTGGAACACTTTGTTCTTGTTTGTTCTGCTCATCTACCCTCCTTCATCAGTGTCCTGGTCAACTCATGCAGCTCAGGGCTGAGGTACCCCAGAGCTCAAACATTCTGTTACAGGGAGTCCACCAGTGATGACTACTCAGACACAGTGTGTAATCAAACCAAAGTCTTCATTGCTGTCTCCTGAGACCACACACAAGTGTTCAAGGACTAAAGTGCAGCCTCAAGTATCCAGAAGCTGGGTTTAGAAAGGCAGAAATGCTGTCCTGGCTTCTCTCTTGGTAGCTGCATGGGTACTTCTCAGAAGCAAGCAGATGAACAGAAACAAAGATAAGCAGTGAGTTGGAGGACAGTCTGCACAAACAAGCAGTTTTAACATTTGTTTCCCAAAATAGATTTAGGCAGATTTTCATGGGAGTCTCCATTAAGCAGATCATATTCTAGTTAACGCTGGAATGGCCTCAGCAAGAATACAATATGGAGAAAACCACTGCTCTCTCTTGCTCTATTATAATTCCATAAATCTCTTTACCCTATGCCCCAGTCTGTCAAATGATGGGTCTCCACCATACATAGGTTGAAAACTGAATGTAAGGACTTCTGAGTCTTTGACAACAGTAAAAGATTAATTCAGATTAAAACATGTTAAGAGCCTAAGGTGGTTGGGAAAACATGAACCCTGCGACCTCCTTCCACTGCATCCTCTGTTTAAAAAAATGCCCCATGCACCTTTGCCCTGCACATGCTGTTATGCCATGCAGTAACAGTGACTGCTGCCAGGGTCTCCTTGGCTCAGAGTCCAGACAAATATGAAGTATAGTGTTACTGCTATGCACACAGTCTTCAGTTCATAGATACATAGTGGATTAATTACAGAAGCAAGGGCTTTCCCAATTTTCTTCCTGTCACTCCTTGGAATGAAACTCTCATCTTCCTTTAAAAGACTGCTCTATGAGCTCCTGACTTGAGTTCCATTAAAAAAAAAAATCATTAAATGAATTTTAGCTTGGATTTGGCCAATGTTTTTGATGGTTTCTGACATGGTCCTACACATACTCTTGCCAGTTGGTAATAGCTATTGATGCAAGGTGGCATTCTTGGCTATGATCATCATGAAATCAAAGTACCAGTCAACTGTGAGAAATACTGAGGATCCTTTCTGACCCGGAGTACCAAATTTAGCCAAGGTTTTATTCTTGAGGTAAAAGTGAACAAGTATATCCATTCCCTGTTGTGCAAATTTGCTTTAGGCCATCAATATGACGAAATTGCACATTAGGCAAATAATTATTGTAAAGTAAATCTGTAATTTATTATCAGTAAATAAATTTGTATTCCTATTTATATGCCTAAAAACTTCAAGATTCTGAAATATATATCTTGGACAAAAGTGGTTGGTAAGTGGAAATATCCTGAAAAACCTGCTTTAAACACCTATTTAGGGTCCTATCAAGGAATCCCTAAAGAGAGCTATTAATCATGTACTCATTGAGACTCAATAACGTGTTTTCAAAAACTAGTGGAGGACTGAACTGTCTTGCTTAGCTGGCTATGGAATATAGCAATGCTGTCTGTGCTGGGAGTTGCTCTTCATACATCGACCTGAAGAAGAACTCAATGATGACGTATATTTTGGTCAGAGAAGTAAAATAATCAAGAGACATGCTCTAAGGAAATATTTAAAAAGACATTCCAAGGAAACAGTACAGTGAGTGCAAAAGATGGCTCTACTGGCAAGCCTGATGACCTGAGTTCAATTCCCAGAATTGGTGTTTTAGCAGAGAACCAATTCCTATAAGTTGTTGTCTGGCCTCCACATGTGTACATCATAGCATGCGTGTCCCTCCCACAATACATTAATAGATGCACTTTTGAAAAAATGTAAATATGGCAGGCCCATAGAAAAACAAAAACATAATTGTAATTCCTTTGTACAAGGTGTGTCAGATTTCATCGCAGTGCTAGTCATTAGCAGAAGCATTGCATTACTTAGAAAACAATATAAAAAGTGTAGCATGTATAAAATTCTCTAAGAACAGATGAATGGAATGGAGAGAGATCATCACAAAAGATGCTACAAAGAATGTTGGCATGTGTCTGGTTATTGTCTCCAGAAAAACTACAGAGAATAAATAATCAGTAGAGTTATTAACTATCCAATAGTTGAGGCTGGTATTGGGTCAGGTCATATTTCATGTTTTTGTTCCATTTCCTGCTTGAAGGGTTTCAATATTGTGGTGAATCTGTGCATGGCTGTAATGGGGCCTCCATCTGTGATCCTGGAAGAGACAGGTCTCTGAGCATAAGCCTGGTCACTTATTGTCTTTGGAGGGAGCTCAATTCAGACCCTGGGCAGAAGGACACCCATATAGCACAGCACATAATCTCCTCAAGACCAGATGCTCCTTGGTTTTTAGACATGGAATGAGACCCAAATTACTCAGTCTGGTATCGGCTCTGTCCTGGGTGCCGCACATTGTTTTTCCTCTTGGCAAGAGTGATTGATACGGCCTTTTCTACAAGATGTGCACCAATGTGACATGACAAAACAAGCTCATCATTGTGAAGCTGGTATTTTGGTGGCTATAGAAAAGGCCTTGTCCGAGGAACGCGTACTTACTTGACTTAAATTTTTGGATCCCGATAGGTTGCCTGGTTCCTCCCACCATGTGACTTTGTGGAGATCGTTGCCTGCAGTTCTGCTAGGCATAGGGTCACAGTGGACCCTGCCTGCATGCCCCGTGCTCAGCAGAGAATTGCCTCGCAGTGGTGGCTGCTTGGTGTGTTTATGGAAGAGAATTATAATACGTCTTGAGGGCAAATCAGCCTGGTACTTTTGGCTTTGTCAAAAAATAAATGATAGACATTTCACGGGACCACACGTGTTAGTCTGCTTTTCCGAATCCAGTTTTTCAAACAGGGAAAAGTGATGGGCATTTTGGGGAGAATTCAAAGAAGAGTAAGACGCACAGCTATGAAGAGAACTTTACAATCTAAGGGGAGAGTCAAAACAGAAGCATATGAGGATGCAAATGGCGAGGTTGAATTTGAATAACAGTTCCAGTGCGAGCAACAGAAGAGCATCACCAGACAGGTCACCTTCCAGTGCCAAGTGAATGGAAAAATAGTAAGTGCTACGGAAGTTCAGAGCAAGGAAAGATTTTTCTTTCTGGTTGCTCAGAAAAATACAGAGGAGCAGGGGCAGGGAGAACACTGGGCCCAGCTCTTGACAAAATGAGTGACATTTCCATAGCTGGAAGGAAGAAGAGACTGTAGAATGAAATTGCTTAAGGAGAATCACAAGGGGCGGCAGGGGGGGGGTGAGGGGGGGCATTTGTCTGTCTCGGGAACAAAGCAGAGTGGTTAGATCCCAGAGCCCTCAACAAGGGATGCTGGGAGAGAATGAGGAAAAGGGAGGAAGGAGCCATATTGCAAGGAACTCAGGGCAGTCCAAAGCATGCTTTGAAAAGCGCCTTGAGGACGCTCTGGGTCTTTGTCTTGACAGTAAAGGAATTAAGAAAAGAGAGTATGCTTAGCATGATTTTCCTAGCAGCCTGATTTAGCAATGTCTTATCTAGTTTGCGTCCTCTGTTGCTTTTCCTAATTTTCTCACTGCACAAAGAAAATAAATAAATAAATAAGTGTACTATAGTCTTATTTATCCTTCTTTGGACATTTCTTTACCAGGCAGATGGTCAATTAAGAGCACTAAACAATGACACTGTTTTCTCTGTAAACATTTTTTCTAATAGCCTAACAAATGTAAGTCTGGGCTGCCATACTGCTGAATACCATCTTGACTTTCTAATTACAAAGAGCTGTGTCTTGATAGTTACAATTACAGCTGTAACAATGATTCTGGGCCCTGAACAATACCGTTAGAGGCAAAGTGCTTATCCGAATATTCACAAATAAAGGCTGAAATTTATGCCAGAGATGTAGATGGAGGTTAAACAATTGGGAGGGAAAATGTTGAAAACACTGGTTTAATGCTACAGATGTGAATTTGAATCTAATTACTCTGAAAAGGAAAAAAAAAAAAAACTTGAAAAGGTGCTGTTTTCTTCTGTTTTAGTAATCAATAGGTTAAGGGGTGGTTCAGCTTAGCATGCTAATACCTCTAATTTTGATTTGGGGCTACATGCTAGTATTTCCAAAGCATACTATCACTATTGTTTAACTAAATAGGTTTTTATAAAGCACAAATGGCTGTTTCCATGTTCGAATAGAAGGTCACCATTCTTCAATCAGTTAACCCATAGTAAAATTATATACAATTTTGAACAGGCAGTAGATAGTACTATTAGTGGTAGCACTATGGTTACATTCCCTAGGACACTGAAGACCAACTGACAGGCATCGAAACTGTTTATTCTTGGGTTTCTCAGGGATAAACTAGGGATAGACAGAATGAGATTTAAATGTGGAGATGATGGAGTCAGTACTAAAAAGAAAACAGCAGAGTTACTATGGGCAGAATGATCATGTTAGAAGGAACTTCAAAAGCCCTGGAAAGGGAAGGAATGGCAAGATTTGTCTCCAGAGGACAAAAACAAGAAAACAACAATGAATGTCTCTAAGTACTGCTTCAGTCACAAGAAGTGACATCAACAACTCATGGCCACATTATCGCTGTTCTAACACAGAAGTCTAGCTGGCATTATCAGTAGGTTAGACTCCAGAAATGTCTTCTGTTTCCAAATAAGACTGAGCATTAAAATAACAATGAAAGGGGTGGCACACGCCTTTAATCCCAGCACTCAGGAAGCAGGACAGGCAGATCTTTATGAGTTCAAGGCCAGCCTTATCTACAGAGCCAGTTCCAGGACAGCCAGGGCTACACAGAGAGAAACCCTGTCTCAAAAAAAAAAAAAAAAAAAAAAAAAAAAACAACAAAAAACAAAAAAATCTAATAAAAAACACACAAAAATATATTTTTTCTATATTTCCTCAAATAGCTTCAGTGTACTGTACTATTAAATAACAAAGTGACCAGAAAAATACAGGAGCCATCATATCCCTGGCTTTTGCTAAGGTGAAACCTATGCTTATTAAATAGTCTCATTGTTTAATTAAAATAATAGTAATAGTAACATTTCTTTATTTTGAATTCTACAAGATAGGCATGCTAGGACTAAGCTCATTATATGAAATCCTCTTCAGTCCTCCCAAACACATTCTAAGCAAGGTAATCTTTTCTTTTCCACATTTTATAGTTGAGAAAATCAAAGTAGACTGGTTAAGCAATTTGCTTAAAGTCACCCATAAATGGCCACAGATTTTTTTTAAAACCTCATGAGTAAATTAATAATATGAAAATATATAAAACCTCCAAGCAAATAGACAAAGATGAAGGCTTGTTTGCACATTAAAATGCAAAACAGCACCAGCTTAACAATACCAGTTCCATTGGAAGCCACAGCACCAGGAAGACTGCCCTTACTAGCTAGTCATGTCCAGTTCATCTGCCACAGCTGTCGCATGATCTGCTAAGTTATAATCTAATTGCATTGTCTTTCTTGTGGCAGCCTTCCCCATTTGTACAGAAACAAGGCCAAGATCTTCACTGGTTCCTGGGACCTAATCTTCATCCTATCTCTCAGCATGCCTTCCTCATTGCCTCCTTTATTGCAGTAACGAATAAGGTTCACTGCTTTGCATCTTCTTAGCTTTGTCCCCATTTTCCTCATTGCTCAGAAAGAGAATTGACCTTTTCTGCACTGATCTACAGGGAGCCCACCAGGTGCTCCAGTTCATACTGCCCTCCTGTTTCTCAACTGTCCCTCAACTTCATTCTATGTACCTGAGGCTTGTTTATACAAATTTGTGTGTTCATGTGTGTTCTTTCCTAATTCGACTTTCAACTCCAGTGCAATAGAGAATATGTCTAATGGCTATTTCTTCCCAACATCTCAGTATGTGCAGATGAGTACTTATTGAATAATGAGTGTATGCAGAAGATTAGAAAGAAAACAGAACTTATAAGGATCCTAGAGAAGAGACAAAATGCCTATGTCACTACCTTGACTTCCATCTGAAAGGGATAAATCAGTAGAGTCTATTCACCTGGTGTGTAAAGTAAGCTCAATAATGTTTGGACTTCTCTAAAGTGACTTACAGGCCTGAAGGTTTGCCCATCGGGCATGCGCGAGAGAACATGTTGGGATGAACAACAGTCACTTTCATTTTCTTTGTGATATTAATTGGAGGTTAGATTTTATTAAGCTAGTTGGAAGAATTATGTTACAGATATGTAACAGTACCATTGTGAGGTCAAGAATAGCACTTAATCTACCTGGGTTTGAATCTACCATGCCCAAAAGCTGTTTGTTAAAAGAATGGGTGGGTTAGCAAACTCATTATGAAAATGATGGGAAAAAAGCCTATCTCAGACTCATTTTATTTGAGGAATAATCTTGGCTTTTCACTCTTTAAAAAATTTAAGTAAACATAGAACTCCATAGAGAGAAAAATAAACTTGGAAGGTTTCATCTTGAAATAGTAGGAAGTGGTCTGCAGTAAAATGAGAAGGCTAAGAGAAAGATAGTTGGTATTTAGCAGTGACCACTTTCAGTTTCGAGACTTCTGTTAAATTTTCAGAGATTTATGGAATAGAAAACCGGATACATGAATTCGGGGGTCAGGGGAGAGATCAAGGTCAGAGATATGAGCCAATGAGCCAACCATAGGTAACCTGTAGCATGAGTTGGGTGTAATATGTAGAAAAGAGAACTTTGGAAGACTGAACCAGGACACCATGAAATGTGGAGGTTAAGAAAAGAAAAATCTATCACTTGTATCAGTCATTAAGGCAAGAGAAAATGATAACCAAGCATAGAAAGTCCAAGAAGGAAGTCATGATCTGCATGTCTAATGAGGCAGAATCAGATGACAGTCTCAGCAATGTGGAAGAATAGTGTTTCTGAAATTCAGATCACTTCCCATGACTTCTAAAATACAAAGTGTGATGACTTTCCTTTTTTCTGCCACATCATCACTCTTCCATGTTGCTTCAGGCTGATGTACTGCAATCCTATCTTCTCCCTGAAGAGGGACTTGTGGCCTCTAGCACCAGAAGCCAGGACTATGTCTCACTCCAAAGTTCAACTCCCAGCCAGAAATAGGCATTTTATTTTCTCCTGTCTTCTTGCCATGAAGACTCTTCCTCCCCCAGGAGGTCCTATCTTTCTTGAATTCAAATATTTCTTGAATAACTATTTAGATGTTATTTTCTCTATTCTCGTAGACTGATTTGGCCCTCAGGACAGGGCAGCACTGAACATCTCTGGCTCTGCTCCATTCCAATGGATCAACGTTTCTTGATCCATCATTCCACAACAGCTCATTCATAACAGTAGGTGTGGTCAATCAACTCCATATTTTCTCTCACATATTCAGGCACTTAGTAGGCACTCAAATATTTGTTGGGCAATTACATAATCATCATAATGATGTTCTTAGCTCCCTATGTTTCAATTGACAAAATTCATTTAATTTTTGTTTTCTTATACCTAGCTATCTTTAATAAAATGATAGGCTAGTATTTCTAATAGTGTGAAAGGGTTTTAATATTTAATAATTCCAAATAACCTCCTTCCTCTAATACTTTTTTCATATATAATAACTTCATAGATGAAAAATATGCATTAGTATCCAAAGATAGAGTGAGGCAATATTACCAAAAGCTGGAACAGAGTTTCATCTTAAGTCAGCCCCATAAACACCCATTAATTTGTAAATGATTTTATTTGGTTGATGGAGGATTACATCTCCAAATTACATAGTTTAGATTTCCAATTACACGCTCCTTATGGATCATAGGCATGTTCACAAAGTTGTAGAGAAAGATGGTATGATGGGAAGGAGCCAGTTTTCATTTTCTCTGTTCTTGTTTGAAGAACCCAAACTGTTAAAGGGATAAAGCACTGAGAAGTGCCTGTTCCAGGTTAATTGTCTCAAATTGCTCATTTAAAGCACCATTATAATACAGCAAAGCCAGTTAATCTACTTGGAAGCTTCCTTTTTATTTTTATTTTTTTTTTATGACTGTAGCTACATTTGGTGAAATGGCACCTTTGGCAAACATCCAAATTGGATAAAATTGCCATTTTTCTTGGAACCTGGAAAGAATAACACGTGTTTTGCAATCGTTTTAAATCACATGGTTCTCAATGGTGAGCTGCCGTTTGTTCCTGCTCTGGAATTTACTCTCTAGCATTTTGGCTTTGATCTGATTCAATTCCTTTTGCTTTGTTGAAGTGAATTAATTGTGTAGGTTTTTTTTTCCCCCTTGAGGGTTATACAGGTGGGGGAGGTGTCATTGCAAAGGGAACTGGCAAGAGGGATCATGGCAATATTTTTAAACATCACAACTATGTAAGAAAGTGATGTGCTCCTGCACTAACACTTGTGTGGAACTTTCAGCCCATGGTACCTCTATTATTGGAAACACTGGAGATTGAGAGCCACTTCAACTGCAACAGAACAAGCAGGTGCCACTATCATAATACTAAAAACATTCACTTATTAATCAGTGCACATAATTCATCTCTAATGCTGTCAATTTAAGATGGCAACCTGATTTTTTTTTTTTTTGGAGTGGGGAGGAGGGTCAACAATTTAATGAATCTCGTCTGCATTTTAATTCCAACCTAATAATCTGCCTCTGACTCAACTCTCTCCCCACCCCTCACTTGGAGATCATAGCTTAGGCTCCTGTTTTGATGCAATGAAGCACAATGGGATATTTATCTTCTTGCCTTAGTTACACCTTATATGAGAAACAGTAAGATAACCAGACTCCCCCCCAAATCTGAGCAAAACTGATGTTAAGCTGTCACCAGCCCTCCCTGGCACCATCCTGGAGTCCCCGACTCTACTAGCTCTCTTCCACTGCCCCTCTCCCCTATTTCTGACACTGCACTGCTTTCCAGGTTTCTTTTATTAGACACCACTGGGACCTGGAGTCAGAAATATTCAGTGTGTTGACATAGTTAAAATAAATAAATACAACCCATTGCCTGAATATTAAAAAATTCATCTAAATGTGCTCCTGTCAGAGATGATTTGTTTTTATCCAAACAAGGAAAACCAGTAGCTTCAGGATGTGCTGGATGGAGAGCCTCCAACTATTCATTCATTCCTTCATTCATTCATGACTTCATTCATTTCCTTATAAAAAGCAACGCAGCACTTCTTGCTCACCATGTCAAATGTAAACAGAATAGACTTTGTTATTAGGAGAGATGTGACTCCAAGTGTCTGAGCCGTAGAGTGACAGCCGGCTCCTCTCTGAATTTCAGGCAGCCTCTGTCACTTGCCTTGACAATGAAGGAAGTTAATGTATTCATGACATTACCGCACATGCATTCGCAATTCACAGCATATTGTATTGTTTACCCCTGTCCTTTTGTACTACTGCATGTAGTAATTTGCCTTCTAGCAACAGAAAAATTCCTCAACTTAAAATTTTACCCTCATTTTATTTACCCTTAATAGAAAAAACACTGCTTGCTGGCCCATCCATGGCAGCAAGACCACCTTTCTGCAGCACTGCAAACAGATAAATGTCAGATTTTACATTTTGATCAGATGTGTCTACAGTCATTTCCTATACATATTTCTCATCTTCTGCCTCTCATGTCTTAGCTCAGCTGCCCTTCTCTGTGTGTTCACTCAGCCCTTGATGGCCAGCTCTTACAGAGGACATGGTGGCAGAGAGAAACAGAAGAAAGACACTATGGTTCCTCTCCCAATCGGTTAACCAAGTAGCTTTGCTTCATTGAGCACTGAGTAGAAAGAGTAATTCTGCTGCTCTTGGATACTGAACTATTGTTCTTCAGAATTTTGCTGTTGAGGAACCAGTGAGACGTTTTTTGATGGCCGAGGGTAACTTCTTGGAGAATGGGTGAAGAAGGTAGGCAGTCTGGGCTAGTAGGACACAATGGCTGCTGAGTTTACTCCCACTAGTGAGTTCTCTGCATTCCCATGCATGTCACAAAACTCCCAGGCTGAGGGGCTGTGCAGGGTCACTAGGTCCAGCACCCGCCCTGCTTCAACTAACAATGCATTTTCAAATACACTACCAATAAGAATCCTCAAGTCAACCTGTATCCCTTAGTCCGGCTGAACATTACAACCTTTCTCAGACTGGGCACAATCTGCCTTTCAATGCAAAAGCATCTCCTGTCTTGCTAGGGAGAAAGCATTTGGTTGTCCTTTACATGCAAATGTGTTCACACCTAGGAATTGTAATTGATTTCCGTTCTTTCAAAACCTACTGCTCAGACAGTAGGCTATACAGTCCAACATTCACTTTTGCAAGCTCCTAGCTCCTCTGTACCTTATTGTGTTATATGTGTATCTGCCCAATGCATTTTACAAGCTCACACTGGGTGGAAACTTTTATAAACTATTACTAAATATAAAGCAGGGTCTCTAGAGAGTCTCAACCCCGGGTCTCTAGAAGGAGCCCCTCGAAAGATGTTTACTATGCTGAAGACTGGGTTGCAACCCAGAGAAACTGAATTAAGTAGCATGAGTGCAAAAGGATATGGTAATGTACTAAAAGCTCCCAGTGCCATGTGCAACCAGGATTGAGTTTATTATCAGGTTGATTATCTAACATCTCTAAGCCTTCATTTCATTATGCAAAAATGGGGATAAAATTGTAAACACCTGTTTCTTAGATGATTATGAATTCATATACATAAAAGCCTTGAGCAAAACTAGGGCATATTCCAAGTAACATTTACATTACTATTGATGGTTAATATTGTTAGGCCCAAAGTACCTGGCATGTTACTAGAAATTCAAAAGACATTAATAAATGAATATTGACAAATGTTTTCAGATTGTTCAACCATTAACCCAGAGATTATAAAAGAAAAATCAAAACATATCAAGAGAAGTTTCCAAATAATTTGTGCTAAAATATTTACTTTATATATGAAATACTGAATAATATATGTTTGGGGATAACATATGGGTACTTGTATTTGTTTACAATTTCTTCAAGCAGACATAATAAAAAGCCTGGAAGACATAGAGTTGACAAATAAAATGCTCATAATATTTTACATTAAGGTCAAACTATGAAGAATTACAAAACAGGAAAAACATGCAATCATTCCTCTCAAGATTTCAGCATTGTACTGCTGACAAGGTCAAAGTGAGTATAGTTACATTAACAATAATAACTTGGCATACACAGTATTTTATTACAAGACTGAAAAGTCCAGACACTTTCAATTCCTAACTTCATATATGAATAAACTCAGGAAAAATAAAAAGGAAATGATTTGACTCCCAAAACATGCCATGCAATGTATAATAAGTAGGAACAAGCTAAGACACTCAGCAGTTCAGAAGAGAAACAGTGAATGACTCTGGGATAAGTGTGCAAAGGAAGTGTCAGGAGGGCTGATAGACAATTTCCATGTGGAAAGAAAGGTATAATTGAAACAGGCAGGACACCCAGAATGAACAATCTAAGGTAAAAGTGACCAACAATATAAGCAAAATAGGGGACCAAATTGATTGTAGTATAAAGTGCATCTGAAAGGCGAACTGGTAATGTTAGAATGAAATTTGGGGTCAATTGTTTAAAATCCTTGAATGCAAAAACTAGCAGGGGTCTCAGGGAAAGACTTAGGACATCACTATTTTATACTTTTCTTTAGATTGTTCAGGAACAAAATTTATACAGAAACTTTGGGGAAAATGAGATAAAGCAACAGCAAACAAAGAAAGACGATAGGAAGCAAGAACTCAATCCTCATCTAGATATCAAAGTCCATATATCCATATAACAACACAATTCTCTGTGTTTAAAAACAAATTATTAAATATACAAAGAAACAAAGTTCACCAATAATTAGAATGAAATCACTCACTATAAACAAACATAATACAATGAAAACGATAGAATTTTGTTAGATGAAACATAAACGCCTTTCTGAATTGATCAAAGCATTAAAGCAAAACAAACATGTGATGAGATAAGGAAGAATATATAAAAGTGACTATATACAGAATATTGGATAAAATCTTTCTAGATTAGCTTGACAACAGACTGACAACAGAAAAAGGATGAAGGGATTTGATGACAGTGATATGCAAACTATACTTAAAGGAAACTTAGATGAGGAGAATACCAGCTGGGCTAAGTGACATGGGAGCTGGCTTTTAAATTTTTTAATGAACTTTTGTTAGGAACATAACATAGGAACAATGAAATAAAATCTTACATTGTAAAAGGGGGAAAACTGCTAAAATTCAATGTTCATCAGGAATAGCTCTTAAAATGAAGGTAAAAGAATTTCCTATGAAGCAGAAAAGGAGAATCAAAATCAACCTTGCAACATAGCTATTTTAAAATCCATGAGGTTAAAGAAAACCTAATACAAAGACTCAAGAATGGTGAGAAGGAAAATAAAACTGTAAGATATTCCCTCTCATTTTTTATCTAATTAAAACGTTTTACTGTTGTATGCAAAATATTAGCATATTGAGAATTGTGAAAGGGAGTTGACAAATTTTAGACAAAAAAAAAAAAAAAAAAAAACCCAGAAAGTGTTACTTCAATATGCTTATGATTAACTTGAAGACAGATTAGCATAGCATTATCTAAGATACAAAATTATAATACATGTCATAAACCCTGTATTTTTTTTTTCAGGGCCATGGAATAATTTAATTTTTCTAAAATGACTCTGTTTACTAAATGTATCAGTGTTTTGATTGGTTTCCTTTGCTTTTCTTTATGGTTCTACACATGAAATCCAAGGTCTTGAGCAAGGTAGACAAATAAGCACTGTATTACTGAGCTGTACTCCCATTCCTGAACATCCCATAACAGAAGAGGAGGTAGGGATGCATGAGGAAGTGAACAAGGAAGAGAGATGAAATGATAATGACAGTTGAGAAGTTAGAGAGAAGACAAAGTGGAGTATGAACAAGCATCCAGGGAAAGAGTAAAAAAGAGCCATATACACATGGTAAAAAATACAAACTAACAAGACAGGGACTTAACTAAAACAATAGCTATATTAAAAGTAAATGGCTTGACACTATGATTGTAAGGCAAAGTTTGACAGATTTGATAAATCCAGCTAGATGCTGTGTAAAAGAATAGATAGCTGAAGGAATGGAGATAGTATGGATGTAAAGTTAGAAAACATGTTATGCGTAATCACCATTTTTAAAGTTGCGGTATTTATATTAGTGACAGACTTACTATATTCTAGGTAAAATATAATAAAACATAAAAAGGGAATGCTTCTTAACTGGTGAGTTTATTATAAAGAGGTAAGTACACTAAACATATGTTAAGATAGAGCTAAAAATTATGACACAAAAAAATTAAAACAAGGAAAAAAACTGTCCAAGAAACAAATTCACAGTCATAATGAGAAAATTCCAAGCCCTTCTCTCAGTTACAAACTGATCTTTATCATGAATGAAACATTACAAAATGTATATTGTTTTTAACACACATGCATTATTCAATCAACTCTACAATATATTACATCATAACACATGAATCAGTAATGTTCAGGTGTGTATTGTATGCCAAAGAAAGAGTTAAAATATTATTAAATGTATTAAAATGTCTGGATAAATGTATAATTGTGGGGAATTACAACAGCCAAGAATAGGGATACAGACATAAGAAACTTTTCAGTTTCTATATTAAAGTAGGAAGAGGAAAAATAGAATTTACATTATAGAAGAGAATAATTGGTGTTATGAAAAAAATAGATGCAAAGTAAGTAAAGAAAGGAAATAATATAAAGTTGAGGATAAAAATAAAAGAAATATAAATCATGCAAAAATAAAAAATTTAACAAATACAGACCTATGCTTGTTAACAAATACTATGAAGATGAATGAATTTGGTAAATGCTCAAAGATTTATCTGTGAGTACGGGAGATTTTTTTCCATAATATTATGTAAGAGGAGATAATATTAGAGATCCTACAAACATTAGTAAGGTTTTAGAAGGGGATTCTGAAAGACTTCAGGCTATAAATTCACAAATATAATGAAAATAACAGTCTTAAAACAATTTATAAAACATCCTCATGATTAAAAGAAGTTAGAGAAACTTTTCACTCTAATACAGAACAGACATGAAAAATGTTGAGCAAACATGTTCAAACATGACAGTGAGTACTTGCTCTATGGTTGGACAAGTCTGAACAGTCGTGCTTAAACATGAAATTGAGTGCTCTCTCTAATGTTGGACAAGCCTGCTCATCAAATTTATTATGTTCATAACTAAGAAACAGAAATGAGGATCACAATCATTAGATGTGAAAAATAAAATGAGTTCTCCCTAAATTGTTTTATAATTTCTGTATGATCTCAATTACCATTTTATAAAATTTGACATACTGATCATAAAATTTATATGAGATACAAATGGAAAAGCAGTGAATATATCATAAAAATAATATTGAAGAAAAAGAACAAATATGAATGTCCATAGTTCTTGATTATAGACAGATTGTTAAATTTCTGCTTAGCTACGTTTAATTTCAGCCATGAATTTACAGCATACACAGAAATTAACTCTAGGTAGATAATTGACCTAAACACTAAAACTTAAGTGCTTTAAAGGAACTTCAAAGGGTGAGCCAAGACTTGTAATACATTGGATTTAGGAGAAATTTGTGAGGATTTCCCTGTGGAATATTCAGAGTCTCCAGCAAAAACTATAAAAGTGTAAATTTCTTCAGTTTGAAAGATAAGAAAATGAATATGCAAAATATAAACAGGAAAATTACATTTGCAAACACATGTATCTGATAAATTATATGTGCTAAGAATATAAAAACAAGATTGTCCATCAACAACCATAGGAAAAAATATTACCCAAAGCAATTTACACATTCAGTTCAATCCCCACAAAATTCCAACATAATTATTCACAAAAAAAGGGGGAAAAAAGTCTTAAAATTCAAATGGAAAAACAAAAGATCCCAGGTAGCATAAACAATCATAAACAATAAAAACATTTCAAATTAAACTGCAGAGTCATGTCAGGTAGATCACATGGTGCTGGCACAAAAAGACAAGGAAGCTGACATGAAAAAAATACACAAAAAGATGTCTTTTTTCACAAATGGTGTTGGGACATTGATCCTCTCTTTCTCCTGCACAGAAATCTGTTCCAAGTGGAACAAGAGTTCAGTTTTAAACCTGAAACTCTCAAGTTTCTAAAAGAAAAAGTAGAGAGTACATTTCAGTATGTAGGCTCAGGTAAGTACTTTCTGAATAGGACCCTGGTTGCCCAGGAAACAGGACCAACAACCTCACATGGAACAACATGAAATTAGCAAACTTCTGTACCATAAAAGAAACTGTTAATTGATTGAAAATGAAACTGGAAAAATGAGAAAACTTGTATTTTAGCCAACAAATGATTGGTGTATAGAGTATACAAAGAACTCAGAAAACAAAATAGCAAAAAATAAATAATCCAGATAAAAAGTGGACTGCAGAACAGAACAGAGAACTTTTAGAAGTACATCACCCTTTACAATAGCCACAGACAACATAAAGTATCTTGGGGTAATGCTTACCAAACAAGTGAAAGAACTATATAATAAGAAATTTGAGTCTTTAAAGAGAGAAGTTAAAGATAATACCAGAAAAGGGAACGATCTCTCATGCTCTTGGATAAGTAGGATCAACATAGTAAAAATGGTAATTTTGCCAAAAGCAATCTACAGATTCAATAAAATCCCAGCACAATTCTTCCCAGACCTTGAAAGAACAATCCTCAACTTTATATAGAAAAACAAAAGACCCAGGATAGCCAAAACAACCCTATACAATAAAGGAATTTCCATGGGCATCACCATCCCTGACTTCAAATGCTATAGTCCTGAAAGCAGGTTTGTATTGGCACAAAAATAGACAGGTAGAACAATGGAATCAAATGGAAAACTCTGATATTAACCCACACACCTACGAACACCTGATTTATTTTTGCAAATAAACTAAATTTATACAATGGGAAAAAAAGCATCCTCAACAAATGGTGCTGGCATAACTCTGTGTGTAGAAGACTGCAGATAGATCCATATCTATCACCATGCAGGAAACTTAAGTTCAAATACATCAAAGACCTCAATATAAACCAGCCACACTAAACCTTTTAGAAGAGAAAGTGGGAGCTACCCTTGAAGGAATAGGTACAGGAGACTGCTTCCTGAACAAATCACCAGTAGCAGTGATACTGAGATCAACAATTAATAAATGGGGCCTTCTCTAAGGCAAAGGACCGAGTCAACAAGACAAAGAGGCAGCCCACAGAATGGGAAAAGATATTCACCAACCCCACATCTCACAAAGGGCTGATTTCCACAATATACTAAGGACTCAAGAACCAAAACACCAAATAATCCAATTAAAAAGTGGGGTATAGAACTAAACAGAGAATCCTCAATGAAGGAATCTAAAAATGACTGAATGACACTTAAGAAAGTGTTCAACATCCTTAGCCATCAGGGAAATGCAATTCAAATCAACTCTGAGATACCATCTTAGTCCTGTCAGAATGGCTAAAATAGAAAACACCAAAGATAGTTTATGTTGGAGAGGGTGTGGAGAAAGGGGTACACTCCTCCACTGCTGGTGGTAGTGAAAACTCCTATAACCACTTTGGACATCAGTATGGCGGTTCCTCAGGAAAATGTAATTAGTCTACCTCAAGACCCAGTAATTCCACTTTTAGGCATATACCTAAAAGATGTACATTCATACAACAGGACATCTGTTCAATTATTTTTCATAGCACCATTATTTGTAATAGAACCTGGAAGCAACTCCTGATGAATGGAGTACTACATAATGCAGTACTACTCAGCTGAAAAACAAAATGGAATCCTGACATTCACAGGGAAATAGATGGAACTAGAAGAAACCATCCTAAGTGAAGTAACCCAGTCACAAAAAGAAAAATACAGTATGTACTCACTCATATATAGATTTTAGACATAGAGCAAAAGATTACCAACCTATAATTCATACCACCAGTGAAGTTAGGAAACAAGGAGGATTCTAAGAGACATTCATGGTCCCCTGGAGAAGGGGAAAGGGAAAATATCTCCAGAGCAAATTGGGAGCATGGAGGGAGGGGAGAGGGAGTTAGAGAAAGAAAACGGGAAGAGAGGAGGGATGGGCATGAGGGAGCAGGAAGATTGAGACAAGGAAAGAGTAGAGGAGAACAAGAAAAGAGATCCCATAATAGAAGGAGCCATTATAGATTTAAGGAGAAATCTGGCTCTAGGGAAATGCCCAGAGATCTACAAGGATGAACCCAAATAACAATCTAAGCAATAGTGGAGAGGCTACCTTTAATGCTCTTCCCTGATAAGGGATGTTGACTACCTTATATGCCATCCTAACAGAAGCAAAACACTAACTGAACTTCAGAGTTGCAGAGAGATATGAGTGATGAGAAAAGACCATGCTGGAGAAACCCACAGAATCAGCTGACCTGAACAAAATGGAGCTCATAAACCCTAGTCTGATTGCTGGGAAACCAACATAGGACTGACCCATACCCCCTGAATGTGGGTGTTAGTTAAGAGGACTGGGCATTCTATGGGTCCTCTAGTAATGGGTCAGTATTTATCCCTAGTATACAAATCGACTTTGGGAGCCTATCCCACAAGAGATACTTTCTCAGCCTAGACACATGGGGGAGGGCCTAGGCCCTGCCCTAAATAATATGACAGACTTTGAAGACTCCACATGGAAGGCCTCACCCTCCTTGGGGAGCAGAAAGGGGATGGGCTTTGGTGGGGGGGGTAATAGGGGAAGATGGGAGTGTGAGGGAACTTGGATTGACATGTAAAACTACCTTGTTTCAAATTTAAATTAAAAAATAAAAAAATAAAACAAAATGGCTAAGAAATATTATAAATTGTTCACCATCATCATATATTAAGAAAATGGAAATTAAAACGACTTTGAGATTTAATATTAAGCTGTTTAGAATGGCTAAGTTTAAGAACCAAAGACAACACATGCTAACAAGCATGTGCAAAACAGGAATCATACACCACTGGTGGAGGCATAAATTTGTGCAGCCACTATGAAAATTGGTATGGCCGTGTCTCAAAAAGCTAGGGATAGATTACTGTACTAATAGTGGGACTTCACTTCCTACTCTAGAGACATGTGCTCATTCAAGTTCACCACTGTTCTATTTACAATAATTAGGACATGAGTAATAGTTAGGAATTGATAACACAGATGTACTGCGTACATATTTTTCCACTGGTAATGAAGAATGAATTTTCAAATTTGTGAGAAAATGAATAGAACTTGCAAATATTATAGTGATTGGTGCAACCCAGACCCAGAAAGACAAACATTACAGTCTCAGTCTCAGACAATCATCTAAGTTTGGAACAAGTTGGTATGACAATTCAAATGCAGTAAATAGCTATCAGATTCTATCTTGGAGGTATTTTACTCATTATCCTTCATGTTCCTTAAAACAATATGAGCATTAATAAATATTTTATGTGTTAAACCCAAGTAAGAAAATTAGCAGTAGTGGTGCTGTGATGTAAATTTATATGTCGCCACCCCCCACCGCAAATAGTAGTACTTTTTATGTAAAAAGCCAAGTTTTGCTAAGGTAGCGTTTAGCTTTTTGGTTTTCTTTAGGTGGGTTAGTTTTATCATTTATTTTCTCTCTGTGTGTGTGAATGCCTGCATATATGTGTGTGCACCATATGCATGTCTGGTATTTTCAAAGGCTGAAATAGAAAGAATAGATCCCCTGGACCTAGAGTTATAGGAGGTGGTGAGCCCCCTGTTGTGGGTGCTGGGAACTAAACTCAGAGGCTCTGAGAGAACAGCAAGTGCTCTTACCTGCTGAGTATAGCCTTTTCTCCCCTGGGTGGACTTGTTTTCAGCATGAATAAAAGAGTCAGTTAAGCTGAAGCAGATCTGCAATCAGAAAGCTTAAGAGTTTGTTGCAGGAGGATCATGAGTTGGAGTCTATTCTGGGCTACATAGGGACTTTGAGGTCAGTCATAGGCTGTATTTTAAGAACCTTTCTCAAAGAAATGTGAGCAAAAACTTCTGAGCTTTGTTTCTGAACCTAGATATGAAGTGTATACTTAAGACTTTGAGATGGGAAACATTGCAATGGAAAAGAACCAAGTCCTCCATGTTTCTCCTTCAAGTGGAATTGATCGCCAGTTTCTTCAGCTGATAGGCTCCAGGAGTCCTCTTAAAACTTCCCGATAACTCCACAGCAAGTGCAGTAATACAATGCTCTTTCTTTTCAAAATAAATGAATTATGGTAAGTCTCTGTATCACAGGAGAACTACTGTTTTGGTGGCTGTCTTCATTGACACTGTGCAGAAGTCACATATATAATTCTGCAAAAGTTTATGGTGTGATTTAACCCTTTGGGAGTACTGTGAAGTTGAAGAGAGGCATCCTATGATTGGAATACTTAGGAAGTTAAATTTTCTGATTATAGGCGATTGAGATATTAAAACAAAAACAATGCATTACAAAATAGTAAGTATTTTGTTAAGCAAAAAAACCTATCACTCCAGTGTGGATAAAGGACACTCACTGAGAGGAAGGCTGGCATGTTAAAGGGGTTGCATCCCAGAGGATGCTCTGGCCACAACTCTTGCCACAATTACTTGTAATAGATGGACAACATAAAGGAATATTTCAGCTGGGTTGATGGCTCCTGCCTTCAGTCCCATCACTTGGGAAGCTGAGGCATGAGGAGTGCTGCAGTTTGTTCCAGGCCAGCCTGGACTTCAGTGACTCAAAAAGAAATAAAACAAATGGAAGTAAAATTGTAGTTTTCAAAACTTTGGGTACAGATATAGAACACTGGAGAAAGAAAGGCATTATGGGTATGGTTGGAAAGAACTGAAGGGTGGTTCAGTGTGGTCTGATTTACATCACATTTAAATTTTTTCTGGACATATCTGTGTTGCAGTAAGCTTGTTATTTGATTAATATCACTTCTAATCTTAAGGCCATGCCATATAAGAGTGAGGAGTTACATCTTCTGAAACTCTTAGCGTAGAAACACCACCAAGACTATACATGGAATTTCAAGAAATATAAAGGCAAAGGTAGAACCTTTAGAATATTTACTTTGGGAATTTAAAAAATAGCTAAGAGGTACTGGAGACATGGCTCAGCTGTGAAGACTGTATACTATTTTAGTCAAGGACCTGACTTTAGTTCCTATCACTGCCAATGAACAGTTTGCAGCCCTCTCTGCCTTCATCTCCAGATGATCTGATATCTTCTTCTATAGGCACCTGCACACATATGGCACACACACACACACACACACACACACACACACACACAGACAGACATGCATACACACATACCATAATAAATAAAAAATAGTAAGATGAGTGAAAAGTAAAAGGAACATGGAAGACAGAAAAATGTCTGCATGGTCAAAGAGAGGTGAGAACACGACAAAGACAAAGTTATTAAAGATAATTTAAAATAATATGTAGATAGCAACATTAAAGAGGACTCAGATAATTCTATTTTAATTTCATCCTTAAATTGAGCAGAGGATGATATTTTCTATGGTTGTTAAATGGTACCAGAGTGAGCTGTTTGTCCAATAGTATTAATGGAAAAGAGAAAATAGTAATGTTCTAAAACATAAAATAATTTAGAAAAATCACTAGCTTTTTGTACATGTTCACACAAGGATAAAACAAGCAAGCAATCAAACAAACAACAATAACAACAAAAACAAAAACCCCAAATACTCAAAAGCCTGACCTGGTTGAAGAAGAAAGAGGTATGTCTCTGATTATGGAGAAGCTTAGAGTCCAGTGCCTCTATGACTTATGTGTGGGGTCAGCAATGGCACTGTGCAGGCTTTTGACAT
Organism: Phodopus roborovskii; assembly: GCF_943737965.1. NCBI lineage: Eukaryota > Metazoa > Chordata > Mammalia > Rodentia > Cricetidae > Phodopus > Phodopus roborovskii. Next base: position 17,295,680 of record NW_026126547.1, on the reverse strand, counting down.
GGAGGATGATACCTACACATGCCTGCACAAAAAAAAAAAAAAAAAAAAAAAAAAAAAAACAGCTTATTGCCTTATTGCTACAATTTTTTTAAAGCTTAGTTTTCTTTTAAGTTTTTTTTTAAATTTTTATTTTTTGGAAAGGAGATGAAAACAGGAGGGAAGAGAATGAAGAGAAAGATCCCAGAGTCAGTTTCAGAAAGAGAAGCTCGGTAACAGATGGACATGCAAAGAGTAGGGAGGTTGTAGCAGATGGCCTCTGCTTGGGCAATGCAGCAGGAAAGGTCATCTGTTCAGAGTGAGGATGACTTGGTTGAGGATGAAGCATCTGACATGGAGAAACAGTGTTGAAGCATTTATTTTTCTTGAGAGAAAATAGATTCAAAGTTCAGAGATGCATAAGACACAGAGGCGCTATGCAACACGATGTCCAAGGAAAGATGAGGAAACAATTTTACATGCTGAGCAGCAACCATCCTCAGACATCTTACAGAGGACCTGTTACCTACATGGTGGGTCAGCAGCCTGTGCTGGGTTCTGGGAGTGGCTTAAGGCTCTTGTCTAGAGTTATAAAGGACTGCTTGCAGTGGCTGTCAAAAATGTTGGGAACTGAAGGACCCCAAGAAGATAAAGGATATGGTGAAGAGCAGCAGTAATTGAGCTGAGGATGCAGGAACCCCTAAAATGGTGAAACTAGACACAGGATGTGGAAGGAAGAGAGGAGTGAGAGATTGTGGGGGCTGTGTCTTCCCATTCTCTCTTTAAGGAAGCTTCCCTCAAACTATTTCCAGGTGATGAGTAAGAATGTCACATCAGTAAAATCTTGGATTTTGCTTTTTAACATTTATTTTGATGAAGCATGTGAAATGTCTACTGCTTTGTTTAGACGGCAGCAGGTCTGGAAAAGCTGTTGGTGTTATTGATATATAATATATTGTGGTATTGGTCTTTTATTTACATATATTCCTGGGTGTATATGTGAAACTTGAACCAACCACTTTTGGAAAAGAAACTCACCATGTTGAGTTGTTATCACATAGCAATTAACAGCCACACCAAGCTAGAAACATTAAAATGATTTCCTCCCTAAATATAAATGGGTCAAACTCTAGATTAAGCATTTAATGTTTTATTAACATGCATTTGATTACACAAACTAATAAAATATTAGGAACATGGTGAAACTGTACACACTGTGGTGGAGTGAGTTCCATCTCAGAGAGAAATGAACCCAAAGTGCTTAAAAAAAGGAAGTAAACACAGAGACTTGAAATGGCTTAAGACATATGGTAACTGCTATGATTTTGGGGATCAATAATTGTATTCAAATTACTGTCCTGATGAGAGAATTAAGGAAGAAAAATGTAATGTGGCAGTAGAAACTCGTGGCAGAAAGAGGAGAGCAGTGCTTTAGGTGACACTTCCAAGGCTGTGGAGAGACCTAGAAGACAAAGAACATGAAATTTGAGAGCACAGGTTTCACAAGAAATTTCAGAGTGAATAACCCGCCTTGAAGAATCAGTTTGAAGCCTATGCTTTTGCCACAAGCATGTAACATTCTACAGATGAACTTGATCAGATTTTACATGGAATTTAATGAACCCAGTCATGGATGAGTTCAGTAGACAGTTGGTGATCAGAATGTAAGAATTAGTAGAAAGATGCTGGTCAAAGTGCATAGTTTCTACTACACAGGGGAAAGTTTGTGGCATCTATCACACTGCATGGTAATGTAATCATGCCACAATCAAGTGTGTGTGTGTTATATGTACATATTCACACATAGCTGAAGTATGCTTAAATGCTTGTGCAACAAAAATATTTGTGAGTTGATAAATATTTATTAGCTTGAATAAATAATTTAATAACATATATGTATATCTCACATCTCATTGTACCCCAATCAAGTTCAATTTTTATTTACTAATTTGGATTTTAAAAGAGAATATAAAAAATTAGGGCCTTAAAATTTGTAATTACTATTAGATCCTAAATGAAAAAGTTCTACAGAAGTTCACAGTGAGTTAAGCTAACATATTCATGCCAGAGCTACAAATAGGAGTCATCAAATTATTCAAGATGGTGCTGGGATGTGTGAGCATTGATCCCTAGTTATCTGTTTTATTGGATGTTTTCCTCCACTGGAACTCCAGACAGCACCCTTGTTTCACTCTAAGGAAGACCAATAAATAAATAAATAAAATCAATGTGGCGGTCACCAGCAAGACTCTGTCCCTACAGGCTAAAAGTGACTGTGTTTGAGTAGGACTCTGGTGATTCCCCTGCCTTCTTCTGGTCATACTGCAAGCTCAGACTTAGCCCTATACAACTAGATCCCTGTTATCTTCCCCCAACACCACTTGTTTTTCTACTATACAAGGATGATTACAATCATTTAGGAAATTCATTACCTTTTGAGAGCCAGTGCCCAGCCCCAGGGAACCTGTATTCACCATGGACATAGCTTTTGTAACAGTCTGGACTCACAGTGAAACAACAGCCAAGACAGACATATTTTGCTTCTGTATTTCTGGTTCACACAGGGCTAGCCTTTCAATCAGGAGCAGTAGCCACATTTTTTAATGTTTTTTAAACATTAAACATTTAAACATTAAAAAAATGTTTTTTTTTTTTTAAAAAAAACACACACATTGAAAAGATTGATATAATAATGGGTAGAACATAACAAATGCCTGAATTTATGTCATCTTTTTATCAATGAGGTCATAAAATTCTATTTTAAATATTATTTATTTATTTATTTTCTGAAGGAAGAACCCAAGTAGGCAGAAAAACCAAGAGCCTTCCAAAAGTCAAAGGCAGCCTTATTGTAACCTTACAGCTTTCTTCCCTTTTTACTGTCTTTGATTCTCTTTGTTTTAGTTACAGAATGCTCCTAAATTTGAGAAAGAAAACAGAGCTGGCAGACAACTTGGTGGTTACAGTGTTTGAGCATATGGAGCAGGGTTTCTGATTCCAGAAGTCATAGAAAGCAAGAAGCAAGAGCAGGCTTCCATCATGCCTGGCAGCAGAGACAGGAAGTTCACAGATTCCCTGGGCTAACCAACATGGTTCACACCTGGGAACAAGAAACCCTGTGGACATAGTAGGAGGTGTGACCCAACACCCATACACATACACACAGAACACATGTACAAACACAAGATGGGGTGGCAGAAAGCAGAAATGTGGGGAGATGCAAAGAGGAAAAGCGGAAATCTAGAGTGACATAGTTAAGGGTGTCTCAGACCAAACAAGTAAACAGTCACTTTTGTAAGTTTGTCCAGCTCTGGTCGGTTTCTCTTTCACTATGCTAGGGCATGAAAATGATAAGGAAGAGAAGACAGCCACACACCACACAAAGCCCCACCCCAGAAGCACCCACCACTGACATCTGGTTTTGTTTTTTTGTTGTTTTGGGGTTTTTTTTTTGTTGTTGTTGTTATTTTGTTTTTGTTTTTCTTTCTGTTTTCTTTCTTTCTTTCTTTCCCTTGCTCTCACTTTCTCTCTGTCTCCCAGGCTGCCAAGTTTTGTTAGAGATATTTCTGAAAATATGCTGATTGGCTCTGCCACAAATTCATGTTCTCTAACCCCTCTCTGTGGCTCAGCAATCCTTCTTTTCATCTCTTGTTAGCTCTGTTTACTCCTCCTCCCTGGCTTGGCATCCAGCAGAATGAGAAACAGGTTGCTTTCTCAATCACTCAGCAAGTCTTGGGTGAGAGACCTACAGCAAAGCTCAGGATCCCTGCTCCTGTCAGAGATTTGACCTCCAGGCACTTACCAGCATTATAAGATAAACAATTTCAACCACCCTCACTCCCTCCACAAAGCATGCCTACTGTGTGCTAAACATGGCAGTAAATGCCACCGAATTGGAAAGAAGAATTTGGCATGGGTTCTGCTCTCCCTGAAGAATCTGATTCATAAACACTATGTAAATGGATAACTGCAATCCAAACTCACCTCTCTTTAATTGGGTGGTTGGAGACTGGTGCTAAGTTCACCCAGGGGAGCCTGGAACTGTCTGAAAGCACAACCTGGCTTTCATGTAGAGTTCCCCTTTGCTCCTAATTTAGACCCTCCCTTCTGCAGACATTTCTACATTAAAACCAAAGCAAATATGAGATTATTTTAAATGATTAAAACCGTTGGCCCAAGCAGCTAGCCAGAACATGTTGTTCCTTAGTTAGGAACTGTCAGAGTCACTTAAAAATAAAGCTGAACAAAGTGTTAAGCAAACATTCAGGCAGAGCAGAAGGGGCAGTTCAAATGTCGCCAGGTAACCCAAATCCTCAGTGGATCTGAGAAGTACATCTGCAACCAGGATGCTGATCAGCTTTTTAATCTTGCCCCAGCAAGGATGGAAATTTTCCTGTTGCTGAAAGACACGAGGAAACCATTACTTCTTTATAAAGACAAACATCCATTTCAGTGAGTAATTTAAAGCACACACTGTAGTGAACACGTGTGGGTGTTTGGCAGAGAGCCGGAAGTACTAATAAAATAACCTCTCTTTAGCTGAGCTTTTCCAGCCCAAAGACAGAATTAATGGTGTCTCCTTTGTGGTATTTACCAAGTTATAGATGCTTTCGGCTGATCAACGCTAGAAATAAAAATATTCTTATACACATACAATGAGGGAGGGAGGGCCACAGAAATCCATCACCATTTTCTGTTCTGACTTAGACTGTCATCAGAGTTTAAAGAACATGTGTGATGTCAGCCTGGCTAATGACTCTGTCCTTCATTATTTAGATAAGTCTATACCTGAATGTCCCCGTGATTGTCTCAGTTATACACAGTTGATTCTGACACTGTTTCCTCCTTCAGGATTTGCTTCTGTTCTAGCAAAAATCAAAAGCATTTACATCATTAAAAGGATATTATTTCATGACACATTTGTGAGCCTAAGAGAAGATAAGCTTTGCAATATTGGAGTATTACGAGCCTCCCCCTAGGACCCACTCATCCTATGTCACCTGTCCCTCTCCTTGGCATTGTGCTGGACACAAGGAAGATCATTTAGTGTTCACACATGGAGAGAGTGCAATAGCTGGCTGCTGTGAGGGAAAACACTGTCTCCACAGCATAGTACCTAAACAGAGCTTACTATTTCTCTCACCTAGCAGATTAATATGACAAAGGCCAAGAAAATGAGTTCTAATTAGAGAAGGCAGGAGAAAGAAAAGAAAAACCAGAGGGTTGCATTTCTTTATAAAAATGTTGCATGTGGTATCATGCCTGGTTCCTAATAGAAGACATTCATCAAATAAAAATTAGATGATGGTGGCCTTTGGAGATCATATATTTTGTTCTGCACTGGAAAGTGTGAGACTTCAACCAACTTTCCTCCAGGAATATTGACTTCTCATTGTGAGTGCAAGTTCACAAATGAGTATAAGAATAGTTGCATTCTTTGGATTTTGTCCAGTGAGGAATATGTGTATGTGCGCTGGTGGGTGTATTAATGTCCTCTTTTTTTTTTTGTTTTTTTTTGTTTTTTTTTGTTTTTTTTTTTGTTTAACCAACTTCATTTAGTTGGTGAGAATCCCTTACAATATATATTCCCTTGGAAATACATACATATATAAAATGTATAATGTATTATGACCAAATCCCCTCTCCCCATTTCCTACTTCAACTCCTGCTGGTTCCTCTCAATTTCCTTCTTCTTTCCTTTTTGTTTAAACCAGCTTCACCCAATGGGTAAGAAAACCATCTGATGACTCCTGTAGCACTGCTCTGCCAATCTCATATCCTGAGGAATTATTTTTGGAGAACTGCATACTAGTTTTATAATTAACAAAAGTAGATTCCTCAAATATCACCCCCTTCTACCTATTAAGTGTTCTGTCTTGTGTTTCAGGCTAATAACTCATCTCCTTCCTGTGACCTTTGGCCATCAGATGTCTAAAGCGCATGATTACTACATCTTGGCAGTGGCTTAAGAAATGATTCACAACTTTAATCCACTCAGATAGTTGGATTCGTCTATGGGTTTAATTATTTCTCTATTTTTTTGCCTGAATTTCTTCTCATTGCTTTTGTATTCACTCCTCCTGAAAAAGGTGACTCAAACTGACCCCTTCATGCTAAGAAGAATTGTAAAGAAGCAGATGTTGTCTTAGTGTCACCATTATGCAATGTCATTACCCTATAGCTCTTATGGATCACATACAGTTGCATTATCCCCCAGGCTGTTCCCATAGCCCCTCAAAGCTTTGTCTGCACTTTTAGACCTTCTACTTTGTTTGAGATTTTTGAAGAGGAAAAATAAAATGTAAAGAAGGGAAGAGAGAGGAGGAGGGAGGCAAGAAAGGATAGAGGGAGGAAGAACATAAGTTTAAAAATTCTAAATGCATTTCCATCTTTTAACTATAGAAATCATTTCTTTTTAGTCAATGTTTTAAATTTATTAGTTTCCAGGTTTACTTAGCAATATTAAGGGCACCTATAGTTCATAAAGTATGTTTTTAGAGATCAGTATACATATATATCCCTATGTAAGTACTTTATGATGCTGTTGAACAGAATTATTCCCATGTAAGGCATGAAGTTGACCAAGAAAAGAGTTGGACTGCTGCTTTATAAAGCTAGAACAGACCCAGGACTCAGAGGCAGTTCCTGATGCTGTGTCCAAATCACTTCTATTTCAGAGGGTCTGCCTCCTATAGCACTGCTGTTTTCTAGAGAAGCCAAATCCAGTCTCAGATGCTACACATAATAAGAAGACATTAAAGCTCCATCCTCAGCCTCAAACACAGCTGACATGGGGAGGGAGCGAAGGACCTGGACCATGGAGTCCATTACAGGGGTTTCTTTGCAGAGATACCCAATGAAGGCTATCCTCAGAAGAAGTTGAAGTTGTGTGGTGTCCCTGTTATAGCTACAGAAGATCAACCCTTCCCACACTCTGGGCATGATAAAAGAGAACATGTAGAGTGAAGATTTCAGGGGGATTTTCCATTTGAGAGTCCTCAGATCATGAAATTAAAGAATTTGGAATTATAAATCCATGTTCTCATAGGGGAAAACATCTTGCAAAGATGTTGGGACCTGCAAGTCCAATTATCAAAGCCTATGATGAACCCCTTAAGTACATTGAAAGGGTCCTGGCATTTCTGAAGTGAAATAAAAGTAAACTGACAAACACTCGAATAAAGAAATGCCTCTGGGGATGTTCAGCCTCCAATCACCTCTGTAAATTAAGAACTCCAGACTGCAGACAGCACTCATCAGACAAGGTCTTCCAGTGTGGGGAAGGGCGTGGAAGTAGTGGGGGTGGAGTGGGGGGGAGGGAAGAGGTGCAGAAAGGAGAAAATTGACAGAGCTGGGAATGGGCCCTGGCAGAACAGAAGAGTCAGACATTTTATAGTAGCTGTTATGGTGAAACCAGAGCCCACTGCCAAACAAGCCTAGGGCAGGTAGGTCAGGATGAGCCACCATCTTTCCTTCCTAGTATCAGCATATGTCACTTGAAATTTCCCTTTGAGCAGAAAACAAGTGGCTCAGAAGGTTTGTCCATTCCTGAAACCCAAACTAGGCATTCCAAATGTTGGTCGGGTTTGTATACTTCCTGTTCATTTACACCGAGAACAAAAAGGGGATAGGGATTCTTTACTGGATCCTTCTTACTCGCTGCCAATGCCATTTTGGAGCTTCGCTAATATTTACTTAATAGCATGTTTGCAAATTGTACTTAGCCAAAGTATTATTGTCTAAAATAGGTGGTGATGGTTTAAATGAAAAATATTGCCGATAAGTTCAGGTATTTGAACATTTGGTCAGACTGCAATTAATGTTGCTGTTTGGGGATGAGGTTCCATCCTACATTAGGAAGTGTCTCACTGGAAAGCAAGCTTTGAGAGTGTAGCTTTGCCCACTTTTACCCTCTTTTTTCATGTTTACTGCTGAAGATACATTTTCTCAATTCCCTGGTCTGTTCCCTGCTGCCATGCCTTTCCAATCATAATGGACTCTCTCTCAATCTCTCTCTCTCTCTCTCTCTCTCTCTCTCTCTCTCTCTCTCTCTCTCTCTCTCTATTTCTATCTCTCTCTCGCTCTCTCTTTCTGTGAAACTGCAAGTAAGCCCAACAAACTCTCATGTCAGAGCATCAGAAGAGCAGACAACACAAAATATTTTCTATTATGATGTGGTCAGAAGCCAGTGAGGGGCAGAGAGTGGATCAGAGAGGAGAAATGCTCCACAAAGGGTCAGGTGTTTGAGCACTTGGTTCCCAGTTGGGGACACTGTTTGAAAACCAAATATTATTATCAGTTTTCAAAAAGCAGGAAAACAAGTTTCAGTTCTCCCTGGCATGAATAGGCACTGTGAGAGTAGAGTATGCCCAGATTGTCTACTTTTTGGCATCTAGAGTGGTTAATAGAGAGCAGTCAAATCCATATCCATGCCTCCAAGGAACATGGCCCAGCCATATACTCCTGCACAAGTACTGTTCCTAAACAATTGATGGTGGTGGGGGGTGGATGATGTTATCTCTGATAAACCTCTATGTAAGCCTTTGCAATGCTTCTTTTAAGCAGGAGTCCACAGGAAGAGAGGAAACTGGATTAATTTAGGCCTCTATCAGCAATTGCTACTTAGAATCTCTGAGCTTCATCTCCCTCAGCCCCTACAAATAGACACAACATCATTACAATTCTGTACACCACCTATAGAGCTATCATCTCATTAACAATTACCACAGTTATTTATTTTTACCTTACTATTGTGTTGTCTTTCTTGGTTTTCATCAAAACTTGCATTCTACTCATGACAGTATGTGTGTTTGTGTGTGTGTGTGTGTGTGTGTGTGTGTGTGTGTGTGTGTGTGTATGCTAAGACACAGCAGGGTTGAAAACATTTGATCTTAAGGAATTAAGTGTCCAGCCATTCAAGAATTTTTTTTTTCACTTACTGACTTTCTATAGGACAAGAAAAGCATACCAAGGCTTTTTGACAAGGGCCATTTCTCATTGTTTCAGGTTTGTGAAGATACACAGAACTCCCAAATTGATGCCCTTTCTTGTGAATATTAAAAGAACATTTGGTCATGTTCCTTTCTCATGGAAGCAAGTCATGGAAGCCTGGACCAGGGACAAACTCATCTTGGATTAGTTATGGTCACTGCTCACTCACAGAAAAATCAGTCAAGATCCTGGTCCATTAGATGCTGGCTGTGGCTATAATGACCTTAGTCATAATATGATAAATTAATACACACCCTCTGAAGGAAAGCACCCACAGAGAAAAAGACTGGCCATTGTAAACCCCATATGTACTCTCAATAAATACCAGATTAGCATTTGCAGAGAGCTCTGTCTATTAATCCTCAAAGGTCTGTGGCAGTATAGTAGAAAGTCAATGAGACCCAGGATGACAGGTTTTGAGGTTGAAAATTTCAGACCTCCCATAACAAATTTTAGATTCACTATAATTTAGGATATTTAAATCACATTTATTTATTTATGTGGGTTTGTGCATGTTAGTACTTATGTGTCATATCACAAGTATAGAGATCAGAGATCAACTTCAGTTCTCTCTTTCTCCCATGTGGGTCTCAGGAACTGAACTCAATAATTGGGTTTGGCAGCAGTTTTACCAGCCTCGATCATCATTTTCAATTATAAAAATGAGAAAATATATCCCAAGCAGCCAAAAAACATATTCTAACTGAGCACTCCATCAGTATGTGAGCCTGGTGTTGGTACCAGATGATCACATCCATTCAGAGATCTCTCTCTGGCATTAGGTGGGCATGTCCTAATGTTAATGAGACAGTGATCATCATATGTCTGCTATTAAACTATTGTTGGATTCTTTTGCTAATTATGAAGACAAAACTTCTTTTTTTGTACAGTGATCAGCTATAATTGAAAGATATTTTCAAAGACTAAGATTTTAGCTTTGTAAGTTATTTAATAAATCTAGGATGTTTTGACATCATGAAAAAGACAGTGTGATGGAATGATGGTTCTACATTAATTGTTACAGGCTAATGATAAAAGAATAGAGGCAGATTTAGCATATAAATTTTTTTTCATATCAAATGAACAGTAAATGACATCACAGAATATGGTAAAACTTAGATAGGGTTTATAGTTCAAGTAAAGAATTATGATTGAATAATTAAATTATGCCAGTGCACTTCACATATCATACATAGTATAAACAACTGAACTTCAAGAAATTCAAGCATAACAGTAAATACCATCCACATTACTCAAGGGTATTCTGTGCAAATCCATCTTCATATAATACAATTTACAGCAGTTCAGGGGGATTAGGCAGAAATAAACAATGCAATGAAAAAAAAATCCATTAAATTATATTTCAAAATTATTTTTAGCTTAATTTTAGGTGAACTGCCACACAAGGGGGCCTATTAAAACCATGAGTTGTGGCTTCAATTTGTTATTTTTTCAAAAAGGAAAAATGATTACAGTGATGGCTGAGAGTCAAGGAAAGATCTATTGGGCTCAACATCACAAGTTGACAGAAAATGAAATAAATGCTTGCTTATATGTACTTTTTTATATGATTAAACCCACATAGATCATTCAATTCAGTTCAGCAAAATAATAAAACATTATCTGTCACATTAAATTATTTTGAATAGTTTGCCTACATATTTTACTTGGGTATAATGTATTTAGATATTTTATAATATCAAGGTGACCAGCATCTTTGCACACACTCAATTAAAAATTAAGACAACAGAGAGGCAATGCTCACATTTCCTACAAGAACTCTTCACTTTCCTCCATTACTACAAAGTTTTAATTAATACAAATTTTAACTGTGAAATTTACAATTTATAAAATATTTACACATATATTTTACACGTATATTTTAGACATTATTGTTCTTTCACATATATGTGTGTACATTCTGAATTAATATTTATGTTAAAATTATGAACTTGTATAGTCCAAGTCATATAATTACTAAGAAATGGAATGAGGTTTCCAAATAAGAAGCATTTTATTTCTCCCCCCACCACCAAAAGTCCCCAACAAATGCACAGAGGCAGTTAACAATGAGTTTTGGTTGTGGAAGAATTGACCTGTAGTCCTTATTCTTTGACAGTAATTGAACAATAGAGGCAGGAATCTAATGAAGCTGCATTTAATCATGATGGCAAAAGGTCACCTATATAGGAGTCAAAGGCATTGTGCTCTATCTCAGGAGTGCTCATCAAAAATGGGAGACATTTTAGCAACTGCCACAAAAGGACAATGTATCTTCCACTTCTAATGGGATACTGTAGCGACTACTGAGAAGTCCATTGTCTATGGAAATGCTTGTTTCTCCTCCTGTAGCCCATTAACCTCTTCCTTTCCTCTGTCCTTCTCTTCTATAATTCCCCCCCCCCTTTATTCCTATCATCTGCACTTTCTTCATGGTTTAAAGTCCCTGATATCTTTTTCCATCTCCAGTCATGTCTTCTCTGTAGAATACTTGGCCTTCATAGAATGATGTCAGTTTCCTTTCCCAGAGGAGGGGGGAAATGTTTCACTGGTATCATGGGAGGTTATATAGCTCTACATCTCTGGGGAATCCAAAATTTTTTAGTGCTGAATGATAATATCTTCTGGAAAGGACGAATGTGGTACCAAAGCATAAACTCTGTGTGAGGGATAGAGCTTGTAGGCAAAGAAAAAAAGTAAGATTAGGAGAGTCTTTGTCTTTAAATTTCATAAAATTTTAAGGTGTAATGCCAGATAAATAATAGATTGGGGTGACTGCTGTGGAAAAAGCCAATGAGTTTCATTTGTATAAATAAATAGTGGAGACAAAGCTGTGAGAAGATGAGGTAGACTCAGAATTGCTTCTGGAAATTTCATAAGATTTTACACATTTGGGGAAGGGACAATGCAATGGAATTGACATCGGTTTAAGTATTATAGTGATAAGCTATTCTGATCAATCAACAACAAAATGTTTCTGACAAGAACCACAAAACACTGATGGAGACATCTATTCAGAGAAGCCATAGTTGGTATCAAGAATAATTAGGAATACTAGTAGTGAGCCTAGCCTTTTGTCTTATTGGTCTTTTACTTGCATATTATAGTTTCTGGTATTTGTTTTTGTAAGTTTGTATTGTGTGTGTGTGTTGTCTCTCTCTCTCTCTCTCTCTCTCTCTCTCTCTCTCTCTCTCTCTCTCTCTGATTGCTTGATTGCTTAAACTTTTTTAAGGAGAAAGAGAGAGCATGGAGCTGGGGAGATGGGGTATTGGGAAGAATCTGGGAGGAATTTGGAGAGAGAGCATGATCAGAATATACTGTATGAAAAAAAAAAACTAAGAGTTTCAATAAAAGAAAAAAGATAATAGTAGTGGCACTAGAGAGAAGGCACAGAGTTTCAGTGTGCATACTACTGTTCCAGAGGATCCAGGTTCAGTTCCTATCACTCACATTGGCAGGTCACAGTTGCTACCTTAACTCTAACTCCAATGAATCCAACAACTGACAGCCTCACTGGCTTCTGTAGGCATCTGCATGCCCATGATAGACAGACAGATGGATAGATGGACGGATGGACAGATGGACACATATGCACACACACTAAAATCTCATAAAATTAACTAAAAACAAATAGAGAGATAGTGGTAGTCTCCACAACAGAAGACTGCACTTGCATGCCAACAATTGTATCGGGTGTGTTCCAGACCCATCATGAATCTAAAAGATTAAATGTGACAGCTCATGAGTGGTGATTATAAATTGTTTACTTTTTCCTTAACTGTTGGTTTCCATCTTTTACATTTAAATCTGCCTTAAGTCTAGGAAACTGCCAGAGATGTGATTTGTGTAGGAAGAGAAAGTACCCTTTCAGGACAGGGTGGAATGCAAAGAGCTTCTTTTGGAACACATGTTTCCAGTTTTACTGCTTAATTTTGGAAAGAGGTAATTCCACGTCAAAATTAGGCCGAGTGAAAAATGCACACACAGTAATCTTCATTTTCATTATCTAGAGTAGTTCAAAAAGCTCAAAAACTGGAAGTATTCGCAAAGAAAGGAATGCATGTTCAGGTAATTACAAATAACAGCCGCATCTGGTTATCTTAATTGTTTGGGAATGTCTCAATTAGCCGAGAATGTTTTCATGATGACTTGGAGACAGTGAAAATTTTTCATGGCAGATTGAGTTCAATGGTGAGAGAAAATATAAGCAGCTCACTCTGAAATCTATTATGATGACAGAATCCATTCAAGGATCAGTATCTTTTGAATTTTGTTTGTAAAGGGAATATGAATGTCTTTTTAAAAATCTATAGGTAAAAAATGCTAAGAAAGATAAGAGAGTCCCTGGCTTCATATGGACACATAAAATTTAAAACTGGTAGTGGAAGTGGCCACTTATAGAAACTTACCATTGGTCTGAAGAGTGCTGCTAATGGTGTAGCTACCCAGGCCATGGTATCATATTCGACTCACAAACACCATTAAAACCACAGTTCTCTTTCTTGACAGAAGTTGCTCTCTCATTGATATTTGAGTCTTATGCTTCCCCTGTAGTTTGCATTGACACAATGAAAACCTTAAAATTATCCAAAGTATGATTTAGAACTTGGATATTTTTAAAGTATTCGTGCTGTTACTTGTTCAGTGCTGTGGTGTGAATATGGTATATTGACAAACTTTCAAATACTGGAAACTTGTTCTCCAGTAGGGCAACATCCAGGTGGTAGACATTTTAAGAATTGGGGCCTAGTAGAAAGCAATTAGGTCATGAGGAATTTGTCTTCTTGGATATATTAGTATTGACTCACAAGAGTAAATGAATTATTTCTTATGAGAATGAATTATAAGACGTGAGCCTGGCATCTTCCTTATATCACTTCCACACAGTTAATCACTTCTGGGTATACTGTGCCTAGGGATATGAGATTCAACAAGACCTTCAGCAAAGCGACCCAGACCCTAATACCAATCTTTTGAATTGCTAATATAGAAACTTTTCCTTACAAAGAACAAGCTTCCTGCATTATTGCATAAAATCTCAACATAAACTAGCACATGCTTGTACATGTTCTTTGACACTCTGAGATTGTCACTTGCAGTAGATCAAGCTCATACCAGGGCCTGCCTTTTCTGGCCTTCATACCCTTTATTTTTAAAAGAAATATATTTACCAATTTGAGGAAAGCCCATAAGTAATTAATGAGACACTTTTTCAAATGTCCAGACTTCCTTCTTGGATGAGAAGTCTTCCCACTCAGTCTCTAACTTTATTTATTAATGTAGATGAAAAGAGATGGCTTCCTTTCATGCAGAGGAAATTTCTAGAGCAATTGCTGTTCAGAAATGCTTTGGGAATCAATTTTCATGTCTTGACAAACAAGTTCTCAAGCAAGAGCAAACTTGATTACTACTAAAGAGGTTAGGAATTATTGGACAGTACTAATGTTTAATGGGCACCTTTGCATACAAAATTATATCTGTGATAAACTCTATAGATAGAAGGAACCTGTACATAGGTTAAACTAAAGGGCAAGTGTATACCCCATTTCCCCTACCAAACTCAGGTCAATACTCTCAAACAGTGCCCCTTGAATTAGAACATGGGCTCATTCAACTCTTTCTCACTTACAGTAATGAGCAGGAAAAACACTCTGTCTTTAATGAATGAAAATAACTCATGAAAAAAAATCCAGTCTCTCCAAATTTTTCAGTGCACATATCTACACATACAATACAAATCCTTCTAGATTAATGAAGAGGGGACCACAAATGGAAGGGACTAGAGAAATGGAGAGATGAAGAAAAAGCATATGTTTAACTCAGGTCTCAAATCTTAGTTTACATTCAAATTATTTTTATCATTTAAAATACATTTTATACATTATATATTGAGAAATTTCATTTCTAAAGAACTTTTTTTGCTGTTTTGTAGACCAGAATTACAAAGTTAATTAAACCTAGGCAATAAATAGTATTTCATTGTAAAGTTCTAGACCTTTATATAGCAAAGCACCATGTGTCTCAAATTATAACTTATAAAGAAGAAATGCTAATAAGCATTTCTGTGAGCAATAAGCTCACAGATTTGGAAGTTTCTGTCTAGGGTAAGCTGGATCTGTTGCTGATTTTTGTATATATGGTAGATATATACAATGCAGCGGAGAAGCAAAGACAAATAAAAAGAAAGGAGATGGGGCTAGATCTCTAGGCTTATAAGGATGAATACATTTGTGTGTGTTTGTGGGTGGGTGGGTATCTTTTAGTAGGGCCTCCTTGAAAGCCAGGCTAGGTTTGAAATTATGGTGATCCTTCTGCTTCAGCTTCCTGAATTCTTGCTTATAATATTCTTTATGCCCCCTTTGAAAGAGACACTGGCTCCCCAGGGATCTGGAGTGTGTGAAACCAGTGGGTGAAACATACCTCTAACCCAGCACTCACTATGCTCACTGTGATCCCAATGCCAGGGTGAAACTTTCTTACATGCCCGCATGTGGACACACCCACACACAGGCGAGCGTGCGCGCGCGCGCGCACACACACACACACACACACACACACACACACACACACACACGGGGAAGGGGAGAGCTCATGGTTAACAGTCATGGAGAGCTGGCCTCCACTCTTAGCCATGTGTTTTAGACAAGCTGCCTGGCTTCTCTGAGACTCCATTTCTACAGCAGTGACATATAAGTAATAATAGAATCAATCACATTTATTGAAATTCAGGTAACACAAGAGTCAGGGTTTGGCATATGCAGTCTATGAAACAGTGCCATGTTATTAATACTAATACTCAAATTGTCTTGCTTTAATATTTAACAAGATTTCCTTAGAAACATTGGACAGAAATAGTCTCTTCTTCAAATAATTATAACCCCAAATCAATGTCATTTGCCCACTGACCTGACCTAATTTTCTATCTCTGACATAAATAGCTCAGCTGCAAACGAGTAGATACAGACCCAGAAAGTGCCCCAAAGAGTTGGTATAGTTAGTAGAAGCCTTGTCCTCTTCACTCATGTGATATCAGAGGCACTGGCCAAGATAGAAATCACACTGCTGACTGAGAAATGGGGAAAGTGAGCAAAGAGCCAGTGTTGTAGTGTGGATCCAGCCTGTGGCACTCAGGAGTGCATGCCTCTAAGGACCATGGAAACTAGTGGGCCAAAAGTTTTATCACATATTCTCTGCAAGCTGGCCATCCTTGGAGATTTGCTTCAGTTTGAGCATGTACAATGGGGCACTATAATAGACAAAAGCCTCAGCTCATGCAACTTCTAGTTTGGGAGTGTTTTCCACTGGAAATCTAGGACTTTTCAGCCATCTTAGGTCACCAGGTCATTTAGAAACAGAGTGAACCATGTCCCAACAACATGGTTAATCTTTGTTCAGGCCTCTACTGTTGGGCCTAGACTACCTATACTCTCTTGCTTATGATGTAGCATATTATAGGTCACAATATTACTCTCTGTAATCTTATCTCCACATAGACTCAACTATATAACTGGCCTCATCACAGATATTTATTTACCCTCTTCCTTCCTTCCTTCCTTCCTTCCTCCCTTTGTTCTTTCTTCCTTTTTTCTTTCTTTCTTTCCCTTTCTCCTTTCTCTCTCTTGGTCAACCTCTACCTTCTTCTTTTGTTAAATCCCTACCACTGTATACAAAATAACATTACTTCCAGGATTTTTTTCTACTCATAGCGAGTAGAGCATATGCTAGTCCTGTCACCATTCTTCTTAGTGCTACTATGGTTTACAGAATTATCACCCATTTGACCTTATACATTAACATTAAGGCCCCCAACAAAAATTAAACATGTATCACACATAGAAAAAAATTAGTGGAAGTAAGGAATTTAGTTAAATAAGCACATCTCTGACAAATTCATCCCAAAAGTGAAACACTTTATTTTTAGTCAAAGTAAACAAAAAGTTTTCCAAGCTTCACCTCTGAACATGAAACAGATATGCAGGCTTACATGTTAATTGGATAATTGGCATACTGCTGTCAATTCAAATGTAATACCACATATTAAACCAAGTTTCAGTAGGGTATGCCCCCATTTTTTTTGGTTGTTTATTTTTATCCACTTAATATTTTTAAACAGGGTCATTGTACACAAAACACAGGAAAAGAATGGGTCACAGTCAGAGAGACCTGGAAAATATGCAGAAGAGGACTATTAGTAGAGAAGTCTTACATTTTGTTCAGAAAAAATAGTGGAATTTTAGTGTATGATGGCTTAACTCCTCAGAATCACATCCAGATCCATCGATATTTAGTTCAGTGGGGCAGAGAAAAATTATAAATGAAACTACAATATTATTCCTTAGAGAATTCTGGAGGAGCTTAATTAGTTTA
Organism: Phodopus roborovskii; assembly: GCF_943737965.1. Classification (NCBI taxonomy): domain Eukaryota; kingdom Metazoa; phylum Chordata; class Mammalia; order Rodentia; family Cricetidae; genus Phodopus; species Phodopus roborovskii. The sequence goes on along the minus strand of NW_026126547.1, from coordinate 17,278,346 downwards.
GGAAAGCGTTGAGAAGAGACATAAATGTGTGACATTTCCTGGACACTCTAGCTACAAAACCATGTTCAATGGCATCTTTAGCTTCTAGCTGCTTAAGCAGGCCCATCATTATGGTGAGTTATGTGTACTGACTCTTGCCTGACAACAACAATATTTGTGATTTCTGGATGTTCTGTTGAGTCTTGATGAGCAGCATTTGCACAGTGCTTGATTGCTGAACTCATAGCGCTATCTGTTGGGGTGTTACCAGGAAATGAGTGTTCTTGTTCTGACTACCCAATAGTGAAGCTCCAGGGCAGGGTGTGCTCATTTGCATCCTCTTGCCTCCACATCATTTGTGTTTGACTCTGAGGGAGCCCACTTCCCTGACTCTCTAATCTAGACTAGCTTTGGGACTTGATTCAGCCAGTGGAGTAACAACAAACCAATTTAGAGTTTGAGATCTACAAAATCTTTAATTCTCTCTCCTTATAGGTAGAGGAAAGGAGATCATTAAGAGTAAGACAGCCATTTCTTCTTGATCTAGACCTCAGACACAAAAGAACCAGTTAAGATTTCAAAACACCCAACTGGCCTGTGGCTGAACTTGGTTGAATGATAGAGCCTAGAGTCTCATGTATAATAGTATAAGCATCAAATGATACTTGAGGACTTGTCTCTGATGAGAGTGGTTTCCCTTTGTGATAGCTATATGACTCTTACATTTGGTGGAGTGGGTAAGATTTTCCTAATGTGCTCACAAATGTGTGTGTTTGTGTGTATCTGTATCTCCATATGTATTGATATGACTGACATATATATATATATATATATATATATATAATCTAGATTAATATATACAAATTGTAAATCAGGAAAGCTATCTTATATAACCTGGGAGATTCATCTGTACAAAGCAAACATCCTCATTTTTTGCTGCAAAGGATTTACTAACACATTGAGAAGAACTGTGTCATCCACATTGCTGGGGCTAGAGCAGACTTACTCAGTAGGTTGGGAAACTAACACAGTTTGTCATTTAGCCAAGCATGTGTTTCATTTGCTCACCCATCTTTTCTTTCCTCTTATTACGATGCTGGTATCCATGCATAAGTTTTGTTCCCATCAATGGTTGGTCTCTGTATCATGTTTATAGGTTTATTTTTAAAGAGGGCTTATTTAAGTGACTGGCAACTAATCATAGTTCCATAATTGACTGAAAAGTCGACTCAATGTAAAATCCAAATGAAATTGAAAATAAGCCCAAACCTTCATTATAAATTATTCTCCCTAGTTCTACAAACACTCATTTCACAAACAGGGAAGCTGGAGAGACAGAGTTTTCCTTGCTGCAAAAAAATATGTTCAACAATTTCAGACCAAAATTTATAGCAGAGGAAGAATGTTCCTCTTTCTTTGCAGTGACACTAATAAAAGGAAAGAAATATAAGTACTGCTTAGTGTGTGCTGGGAAATGCCTAAATTTTAAAATTAGAATAGTAGCATTTTATTTCTGGACAAGCTCTACTGATCTTTTTACACAGAGCGACAGACGGGCTTAGAGGGGCATGACCTCATCGCAAAGACCTGGGCTTCAAAGGCTGCTCCTCAAATCTCTTGCTGATCACCTGCCCTCCTACCACCCCAAATTAAACATTTGAAAGTTTGAAGCCTTCTTGCTTTACATGAAATATTTTCCTGCCATCCTTCAGTCAATTACCCAGAGGCCAAAAATATCACCCACCCCCCAGTTTGGCCCACAGCACCTCCACTGAGAAACGCTCTACATCCATTGGTGGGGCCTCTCTGCACATTACAGCATCAGAGGAACAAAGTGGTGATGATGTAGGACAGCAGACTTCCCTGGGCCTGCATATCACCAGGGCTCTAGCCTCTTGATCAGCCGGCAGTTTCATAAACATTCCAGATGGCTGGCTCTGCCTGAAGGAAGAATGGATAATCACACCTCCCTCCCCTCCAAACAATAATAAAATAAGGCCATGGTAGCACAGAAGCTGAAGCCTGCCAAAAACATTGAAAGGACTGTTTAGAACAATAGAGCAGAGTGATTGGAAGGCATATCAGTGCCTCACCCTTTATGAGTGAAGGTGGCCTGTTTTCCTACAAAGCATGAAAATCAATTGTGTTATGCAACAGCTCTGCTAAAAAATAAAGTCCCCCAAAAAGCAACAACAAAATCTCCAAATAAATACTTTCTTTCAAAAGAATTTTAGTGAAAAGAGTATTTAAATTATAGCTCAGAAATAAAATAACCTTTGCAGGCCAGCATTCTGAGCTCTGCACCCACAGCCTGAGATACATAGCAACAAAATAATGTTTGCAACTAAATTAGCAGAAAGGATTAGGTTGGGTTGATATCCCCTAAGAATTGTGGGTTGAGTTCCACAGAGTAGGTGGAGGGGTCCAGCCTGGACCATGTGGCCATAGGTAGAAGGAACTGAGGTTGTGCTACTGATGCCCAGCTCCAAGAGCAAACATTACAGCCTCCCCCTCTTGTCTCCTTCATATTTGTCAGAAACACCAACTCTCTTTGCTCTTTGAACAGTGTCTTTGGCTATCTGGACACAGGTCCCATGAGCTGTAAGTAAACTGCTCTCAGGTAACTCTTTTCACTTTCTTTTAAAATACTTGGATTTCTTGCTGTGTTACTCAGATGTTTCAAAATTGCAATATAAAATGTACTCAAAACTTACCAAAACAGTTCTATGGCAGCACAGGGTTTTCAGAAAAACTAAACTGTTGGGCACAATGTCATAGTGAATGTGTATTATGAGAGAACTTCCCAAACTTACAAAAGTGCAGAATCATGAGCAAGCCCCCATCAAACCATGGGTTTAGGTTGATAATGATGCATTGATGCAGGTCTGTTCTTCACAACAATGAACCAGTCTGCTGGGATATGGTAATGTGGAGGAGGTTATATGCATGAGGGTGGGGCTATAAGAGAAATCCCTCTACCTTCCATTTAACCCTATATGTGCATGGGATGGGGAGGGCACTTTGTGGAAGTAAGAGGTCTATCTGTGATGTCATTGTTCACCTTCTACATGTGTGGATACTGGGTAGGACTAAGCTACAGCAACACTAACAATTATGAAATATTGGGTATTTTATCACTGACTTGAAAAATTCTTGTTTGGAAATAGTGAATATTCCATGAAAAAAAAAAAAAACCACACACATGTGTGTGTTCCTGACAGAAGTCTCAGGTGGTCACACTTTCATCTGGAGTGAAATCCATAGCTTTCCCACCAACTTTTTTAGAATCTTCTCTTAAAATGAATTGGATAGTTTGATGTGAGTCACAGACGTTTGAAAAGGCATTATGCATAACTGAAGCAGAAGCAGACAACCAAAAAAACAGCTTAAGGGAAGCAAAGACAATATAAATATAAGATGAAAATAAAAAAATATATAATTACTTCCTCGGAGATCCAAGGGAAATATTGATCTATTGTGTGAAGACAACCAGCTGTATAGCAGCCATTATAAAGAAAGACCTGATGCAAAAACTGCTTAAATGTTTGTTGAATAAAAAAAGAATTAATGGATCAGAAAAAGTAAAGTGAATTTCTAAGAAGAAACTAATTACACTAAATGCAAAAATAAGGTTGGAAATGAGCAAACAAGTGAGTGAACCTGAAGGAACAATACCCCAAGTAGAAGTGTTGGAGAGGAAATGGTCAGAACACTCACAAGCAACTGCCATCCTGCTTCCCTTTTCAGGTCTCTACAGAGTATCCACGCATTTAGTATCTAGAATGTCATCATCTAGATGACATCACACAAAATCTACATCTATGACATTATGAGTCACAAAAGATAAAATTAATATCTGAAAAGCATCCAGAAAGAATAACATTGGGGTGAAAAAAAAAGTCAAGGTACTACCCATTGTCAAGATGTGAAGATGATGTGCCAACAACAAAGACATGGTCATCTATTAAAGGCTTCTTCAGGTGCAATACTCAGAAGTGGGGAAACGATTGAATCCAAAGTCTGTCTATATAGATAGATAAATCCACAGATGGATTCCAAATTTGATGGTATTATAAGGATATGGTAGAAACTTACTGAGTTAGGGCCTGGTTGGAAGAAGAGGGCAATAGGTTGGGAGGAGAGGAGGCATAATCTTATCTGAGTCCTCTCTACATGTGTTTCTTCTCTCCTGCTCTTAGGTAAGTAGCATAATATGCTACCTTGCTATATGGAGTCACTGAAGTATGGGGTGAGATGTTTGAAATTGTGATCTAAGTAAGTCATTTGGTCTTTTAACAAACTACACAAAACAAAACGAACAAAAATCTAGCACAGCTATGCTTTTAAAAGAAAAATTGGGACACATAATCATTATAAGAAAAAAGAAAAATACATTTAAAATATGAGAAATGGATGTCTAGCACATAAATCTATATGTAATAAGTTCTCTGTTAGTAAAACATAGTCATATTTGAGACTCACAAAGCCATCTCCCCCTAATACAATGTGACATCTGTATTTCATAAGAACTCTACCCAGAACACTACCACTCGTTTATTTAGTTCCTAAGCTCAAGTAACTAAACCAAAATAATAAGAAGACAGGCATAGGACTTCAGCACAAGCAAGGCTAGTGGAGATGCTCTAATAAAGGGAACACTGACATGAAAAAGGCGCAGTGTGCCTGGAGAGAAAAGGCCAAAAGGGGAACTGGCAAGTTCATTCACGGTCCATCATGAAGAGACTGGTGTCAAACACTGCTGCTGAGAATAATGGCAGACTGTGAAGGAGACCAATTTAAATATTTCAGAAAGCTATGAATGCAGAGACCAGGACTAGATAAACCAATGCTCCAGATAGAAGGGGAACTCTGAAAGATCTCACACTGCACGCAAGATTTCCCTTTAGAACATTTGCAGATAATTGATTCCAGGCAAGGGACTGTAGAGCATTGTGCAGGAATATGAAGAGGAAAGCTGGAAGCCAGGTTGCCAGAGTAACCAGGAGTTCAGGGGTAGATTCAGTAACAGAAGTAGATTTGACAAAGACAGCCCATACTTGGTGCCAAATTCTTATTTGGGAGACTTGCAGATTCATAGATTGCCAAAGTCAGGAGGCTAAGGAGTCAATTATAAAATAGGTTAGGGTAAAAATGGAGAGTCCTTGCTCGTGTGAGACCAAAATTCAATTAAAGTGAAGAGTACTTCTATAACTATCTATTAATACAACTTTTATGTTAATTAAAGTTCTCCAGAGAAATGGGACAAACAGGACACATACATGAGGGCACATACATGCATATACAAACATAATGATATGTATTCATGATAAGAAATCATTCATGTAATTACAAACATAAATAAGTCCTGTAATCTACTTGGTATTGGTTGGAGACCGGGAAAAACCATTTGTTGTAGTTTCTAGCTGAGACTAAAGGGCTGAAAACCAAGCTCTTAATAGTAATCCCACATTTGAGGACATGAGAAGACCAGCTTCATAGTCGTCATGACAGAAGTGAAGTATCCCTTAAACCACTTTTTGTTCTGTGAAGTCATTTAATAGGTTAGATTGGGAACCATCTATATTTTAAAAAGGTCATCTGCTTTAGTTAGTCTACTAATAGAATTGTGAATCTCGACCAGAAAGACTCCCACAGACACATCCAGAGTCCTGTCAACAAAATATCTGGGTACTGTGTGTTATACTCATGTTAAAACTAAAATTAATCAACATAGACTTGTTCTCACAGGCTTTCTCAGTCTAGAAGGAGGATTGCATATCCATGCTTGAGCAGTATAAGAAAGGCTGAGAATACAAATTCAGTTGCATGCACGAGCCATTTTACTAATACAAAGTATTGCCTGCAGAAGAGATCTATGACCAGACATTGCAGGTGCTGCTGAAATAATGAGATGAAGGGCACCAGTTAGCCATCACAGGGGTACCTGAGGTTTTCACAGATTTCATGGATAAGTTATCTGAAGGTTGACAAAAAATAAGCAGATAAAAAAAATGGCCTCTTGAAGCATAACCTGATGGAATAGACACAATAAAAAGAAGAGTAAAATCCCTAGGGATCTCAGAAGATGACCAAAAAAAAAAAGGAGAAAAGGCTGATGAATGGAATGAAAAGCTGGAAACTCAGTTGTAAAACACACACAGATCTACAGATCTCTAGAATTTTAAATACTTGAATGAAAAGCTTTGTTAAAGGAGATATATTTTATATGTTCTCAAATTACAAGAATCCAGGAAGAAACTAAATCTAAGGTTGCAAGAAAACAAGATCTAGGTTCACTTTACATGAAATGATGTGGCTTCTTGTAGTCAGATCATAAGAAGACAGGTATGTCTATCTCAAGGAAGATAGTAATTCCAGGCTCCAAATTTTTATTACACAATATATTTGGGGTATAATCAATATTTATGAGACTCATGAGGAAGTTTGTTTATGAGTCCCTGGGAAAGAGATGAAACAGACAGTATAACAAGACCTGGTGGATGGGTACAGTCAGAAGCTGACTTGAAATAATGATGTTGAATAAGTGAAGGGAACCAATAGAAAAGGTATATGACTATAGAAGTAGATAAATAATTTTATCAGGAAAATATAAATCATAAAATTAACCAAATTCAATTTCAAAATATAGATGTGCTGCATATTAGACATTCAGAATTCATTAGATAAAGTTAACTAACATCTACACAAAAAAGAGCACATATATTTGATAAAGTTAACTAAAATCAGAACAGAACACACACACATTAGATAAAGGTAACTAAAGTCCAGAAAGAGAAAAGAACATATACAAAAACTTGTAAGATGAAAGTTCAGTAGACATCAAGAAAATCTGGTAGAAATTACATAAAAAAATTGAATTAGTACAAAAGAGTATCTGGGAACAATAAGACAATGTCAATTGTCAGATTTTCAGAAATAAAAGGGAAGGAATATATGAAAAGAAAACAGTCTGAAAGTTTACATAAACAATTACACTAAGATTCACTCTTTAAAGTGTTAGGAGAGCATAACTGGATATGATGTTACTGGGTGTTTCTTAGTCAAGTTATTGACCAAAATCATGGAAATACCCAAATGTCTTGTGTAAGTTTAAAATCATAGGGCCCAGATTAGGGAGGCATACAAGAAGCCTATAATGTAACATGAGATATTGGGGAAAATGGGGAATGGGTTGAATGAAACTTGCAAAGCAATATCTGATTTAGTAATTCAAATTCATATAAAAAACACTACACAAAATTCCTATCAGATACCAAGACTGTAAACAATAGGTATTTAATCACATTACATCAGCCATGACTATTAATAAACTTCATTATTATTACGGGGTGCATGGCATGAAGAAGGAAGTGGTAAAAGACAAAATTCTTACATGAGAAATCTAGCCAATCTAGTTTAATAATTGGAAGACAACAGATGAGGAAGTGCATGTGTCATGCAGGGAAATGAGTACCAAGAGCAGGAAAGATGTTAAAAATGTTGTGCAGTTGATGCAGAACAGGGAAGCAGTGTGGAAAAAGCTGAAATAAAAGAGGTCTCCTTACAGTTGTTGCTGTGCGTGTTATGCCTCAAGTGGGATGACTTATTATTTCTACTGCAAGTACATGTTAGAATGATAAATAAGTAATATGAAGGGTAGATAATTTGATCAAGAAAGTGGAAGAACCCTTATTTTAGCTAGTGTAAAACTGTTAATCGTGTACAGTTCCCTGCCTTCACTATACTAAAGATAATAAAGACCCCACTGATGACACGTGTGGATAGTGAATAATTAAGTGTTGATAAATAATATGGAATTAAAACTGGAATTATTCTGAAATAGATTACCTAAATATCTCCTATCATATTGGGGATGTTTGCTCTTCCTTTTTCTTTGTCTCTGGGTGATTATATGGGAGCATTACAGATCATAGTCTGGCTTCATAGATTATCATCTACCATGTTAATTAACCAAACTTTTTAGAATGGATAAACCTGCTACTTAAACTAAGGAATGAGAGTGCATGCCTTAGGTGACTGGGAGCAGAACTGACTAGCCAAGTTTCATTGGTCCTGATATTGCTTCACTGTTTCTGTGCTCAAGTCTAAGAGAACACAGCATCACTGTTGTTTCCATGAACCAGACTACTCTCCATGCACTTTCCAAGTAGAATACACATAGTCTTTTGAACTCTCTAATCTTCTCCATTTTATGCAAAATTAATTAAAGAATATTTGTGTAACTCCCAAAATAGTGGGTGCTGGAATAGAGTTGGGCAGTATATTATCTGGGTGGGATGAAGAAAATAAAGTACAATTAGGGAGTAAGACAAAGGGCATTAGACATTTTCAGCATTTGGAAAGGAAATATTTATTGATAATCTAAGATTTTTCTGGAATGAGGAGCTATATCCAATTGATAACCACGTGTAAATGAAAATGTAGTTTCCTCCAAGGGAATCTCAATTAGGGAAACAAACTACTCATTAGGGTAGGCAATATGCCCAAAAGTGGATCTATCTAACATTTATCCATCTATTATCTATCATCTATCTAACATTTGTCCATATAGTATCTATTATCTATCTATCTATCCATCCATCTATCTTTTATCTCTTTCTCCCCCAACCTTCAGTTTTTCCTCGACCTTCAGTTTTGTATTTTTATGAGGTTCCCGAGTGTGCAAGCAAGTAAGCCTCTGTATATATATCTGTCTCTTGTACCTATTCTTGGACTTTTTTCTGTCTGTTTGTTTGTTTTGGCCTATTCCCATTTTTTGTTTTTATTTTATTATTAATCCTTAAATGTCTGTTTATTCTTTATTTTTAAACTTAATTTAATTTTGCTTTTTGGGGTTCTTGAGACAGGGTTTCTCTGTGCAGTCCTGGTTGTCCTGGAACTCTTGCTATAGACCAGGCTGTCCTTGAATTCAGAGATCTGCCTGCCTCTGCCTTTTCAGTGTTGGGATTAAAGGTGTGTGCCACCACTGCTAGCATCCTGGTTTTTTTTTAAACAAGAGGTAGAATGAGGGTAGATCTGGATGGGAGGGGAGAGGGAGAACAACTTGCGGGGAGTAGAGGGAGGAAAATCATAATCAGAATATATTGTATGAAAAGAATCTATTTTCAATAAAAAAAACCAGAATTTTCTGAAATGATAATTTGTACTGAAGAACTGAAGTAAACCAATTTTAAAATATGGAAATAATGTTATAGCTTTTGTTTAGCCCCATTGTTAAAAACTTATACACTTAAAAGTATGTAGAGGTTCAGAATGTTCTATAAAATTTTCATTATCACTTTCAGAAATTAGGAAAGATTCTCTTTGTGACTATTTGGAGGGATGATTGAATCCCCAAATGAATACAGACCTTTGTAATCCAAATGGGATTAAGTTTGGTAAAAAACAATTGGAAATTTCTGTCAACAAAGACAAATGTTATTAAACCGTGGAGGTGGGAGATGCCGTTCCAAGCAGTCTATGGATATTCATTCTATATTTGTAGTCTAGCATTTTATTAAGAGTGCTTCTCTACATTCTATTTGTTGATCCTGAAAACACATGATTCTTGTGAGGTTATTCTTACTATGACTTATCTTTATTGGCCCAAATGCATCAACTATTGACCAACTATATATAAGACCTTGAAACATATACCCAGGCTAGTATTAGCAATTCAAGGTTGTCATGCTGCTAATGATGTCCTCATATATGGTGCAGAATAAACATGAAACAATGTCAAGCTAAGGAGACTTGAAAGAAGTCAAGACACTACACTATTTATCAGTCTAAAGTAGAAAATAACTGTCTCTAGCATATCCAGCACCACAGGGACAAAAGTCTCTCTCCTCAACATAAAAGTCAACTGAAGACTAAGACCACAATGGGGCAATTTTCAGAGAATAACCCAGTAGTACTCAATAAACACTGGCCAGAAGGATAAATGACATTAAGAATCTGGATTGTATGTATTTACAGAGAAATATGATGTTTCATGCTATTCTCATGTGTTGAATAAAATGGGTTATAACTTAAGGAAACATTATGGCAGCAGTCTACTGAGATTCTGCTTTCTAGCAAAATGTGTGTGCTAACAGCATTAGTGGCACCTTGGGCTGGTCATTTAACAAGAAACTGCAGCGTCCTGGTTTGAGTAAAGTTGCTTGTTGCTTTGTGTGCACCAAAGGATGTCCAGTCCTCACTCACATTTCTATCCCATAAGATTTATACCCTCAAGGACTTGTGGGTGGGATTTTAAAAAATTCTTACCATTAGTGGCTCTAGTGACTAAAGTGTGATAAGAGGACGAAACTGTATGGTGTTTCAGAAGAAAGTGGCACTCAGAGGAAATGAAGCAGGGTTTGTGCTAAGACCCTCAGGAGACAGCACAGACAGAATTGGTGAGAGAGTAAAGCCTTTGTTGTCCAAGTGTGGCATGCTGGTTTTCTGAGGGCAGTTGGCAAGAAGGCTTGTGTTTCATTGCGGTTCTGAACATGGTAAGAAGCCAACATCACCCTACAGACTCAGAATCTCCTGTTTATTTTTATACCACTTTTCCTAATAGATAACTTTATTTTCTCCTTTAAGAAACATACAACAATAGGAAAATGAGTTAACAAGAACAGAGGAAAAAGAAAAGTTTTCAAAGCAATTACTTCAGAATTTTTTTTCATATGGTGGCCTGAGATTTTTTTTTAGTTTTTGTTTAATTAGGTTTTAAATCTTTCCTTTCTTAATTACTTTTTTTTGGTATTAACACCTAAATATACTTCTATTCAGAGCACAAACATACAGTGATAACAATTAGCAGAATAATTACACTCTTTCTGTCAGTGTAACCTCATGGCACAGAAAGTATTACAAATCCATTTTAAAACATATTAAATGTTCATATTAATGAGGATAATAGAGAACAAGTACCAGCAAACTAAATATTGTTAATGATTTTGAGCTATTAAATTCATTACCATTTTCTTTCATAATAAAGTGGTTACTTGCTAATTAGACCTTTTTTAACTCATCATTATTGAATTCATTACATTGTGTGCAGTTAACCCTTGGAGGTCTGTGGGTGTGTGCACACAATTAAAATGGTTTTAATACCATATTATGGAGATATAGGGAGTCCTTATGGCTTTTCAAACAGTTGTTGCCTATAAGTCCCTATGTGTGTTTCTTTGGCAGGATATATATGCCTAGCAAAGTTGTCACTCCATCATATAATACAGAAGTAGCCTAGCTTCATTAAGTCTATTACCTTTAGTATTTAGAATAAAAGTACACCTCACTTGTTCCATTATGAAAATTAGAGAGGTACAAAAATAGATCTAATAGACAAAAATTTCATTGGTTTCAGTGAAGACTATAAAGGAAGCCCATAAAGAATTATCTACCAATCCAAAGTCATTTGAACATTAGCATTGACCTATAGAAGAATTAAAGTTCTAGAATTTGAAGATGTTTTTTGACATATCAGTAATAATTCTTCTCTTTAGCCCATACATAATGGTACATTTGTCCTTTGTTCATTTAGGAGTATGTGTGTGTGTGTGTGTGTGTGTTTGTGTACTAGAAAGAGTGCCCACATGAGTACATGTGAGTGTAGACATATATTATAGACCACATTGTAGACATATATTCAATATACTTTATATATGTACATACATATGATTTATATACATATGGGCATAAACCTATTCATACTTTATACATTGCCCTGCTACTTTCTCAGATTATAATCACTGTCTGGACATTTTTCCCTTTTGTTTTGTAGATATAATGTTTGTATTTTGCTATAGGTATTCAAATTGGGAGAGAGGGAGTTATCAATAAGGAACATATTTTTATTCATAGAGATATTAGTGGTTAAATTTTAAACTATTGTCTTCAGTAGCACTGAGCCCAATCTAACAATTCAGGCTGACACATACATGTTTGACTCTTACTCACTAGAAAACAATGAAGCTTGTGTGTTGGGGGGATTGTTGGCTGTGTGTACACAACCCATGTAATCAAGGGGAAGTGATTAGACTGGTATGGGTGAGTGGCAGGACACTCACTAGGACATGAGTAGTATGGACATAGACCATGATCAGCCCTCAGACAGACAGAGGATGGAAGAGTGCTCAGGGTCATAGCTTATATCTAAGTTGACCTCTATCAGTTCTTTTCCTCTTGGTTGGTACATGTCGTTGTTCTTTAGAATCATAGCCCATTCTCCACTTCCCTTGAATATGGACTGTAATTTTTTTATTGTTTAACTAGCTAAATAAACTTGGAATTATTTTCCCAAGAATGTAGGTTATAAGATGCTTCATAGCTTCCCCCAGACTTCTGGTTAACTCTTATTCTAGGTGGAGGCCAGTCCCCAAGCAGAAATAAAAATGTGTCCTGCCTCTCATCTGTAAGTGTGACTCCTCTATTTGGAAACATTTGGAAAGAGAAAGTCACGTTTGGCTAAATCTTTGGCACTTTGGCACTGGTGCCTTGAAGAGCCTTAGACACACCAGCCAGTGCTTCTGCTTTGCTGGCACTTTATGAAGGGCTCTAAGCAAGACTCACAGACAGGCCATCAGCCTCACAAGCATGGAATAACCATATAGTGCTGATCCAGGTTGAAAACCAAAAGCTCTCTCAGCAGTAATTACCTAGAATTTTGCCCATTGTCTAGGCGCAGACTGTCAACAACTTATTCTTGAACATAACCAACTCTTCATTTACTCCATTTGGAAATTTAAACAAGAGCATCCAATCACAGAACATCAGCGAAACACCACTGAGATGCAGCTGCTCTGTGAAAGCTGCATTCAGTCTGTGAAATACAACAGTTCTATCAGGTCTCATATTTTTACAGAGCTGTGCTAGTAACAGATACTGTTGTCTTTACAGCCCACTTCCTTCATGACAGGCAGTGCAGGAACTCAGGAGAGAAAACAGAAGGTCAAAGTGGACTGGAGATTTACTCATAGTCACACAGCCAGTCAGATTTAAGCCCAGACACGGCCTAGGTTAAATGCACTTTTCACTACATACCCCTGAGTGTTTGCCTGGGGAGAGTTTTATGTGAACACTGGAGTAGCATTGCCTCTATCCCAGCTCTACACTGAGGAGAAGGCTGTGTAGCCAGGAGAGATGGTTCCTTATTGTTTTCACTTTCTGCCTCTGTAGCACCAATATGGGTTTATAACATCTTCCTGAAACTCAATTGGATGTAAATGCACATTGTAAAATCCTTAAAATAACATTATTCTGAGAACTCTGTATGCTAGTGGTCTCAAGTTGTATATTCATATGTACATATAGTAAAAATTTAAGGCACTGTACAATAAATGACAATACATGCTATTTTTACTATGGATGGAAAAGAGTTGATATTGAGTCTAAATGAAGAGTTAAGTCGGAAAAAAGAAAAATTAGCCTGAAGAATGAGCAGAAGAAATTCATTTGGTTTGGGTGAGAAATTAGAGGCATTTTTTGAAAAAAAAAAATCAAAAATTACTCAAGTAGGTTAATGAGGACAAAGAAGGGAAAGTCAGGAACAGGGAGAAGTCATTGGGGAAGGATTCTCAGAGGAAGCATTAGCATAGGACTCTGAGCAGGTGCTTAGCAACAAAAGGGCACTAGTACTAAGAAAGAGGGTCAAAGAAATATGCTTCAAAAGAAAGGCATATGGGACGCAGTGCATGCTGGTTAGCATGTGAGAAACCAGAGTCCATTATGTGTTATTCCCCCTGCCCCTCTGCTCTCTCTCTCTCTCTCTCTCTCTCTCTCTCTCTCTCTCTCTCTCTCTCTCTCTATTCCATTAGTCCTTGCACAGTCCTACAAGTCACAAAACCTTCAGTGAGAAAAATACCTGACCAACAATACCTGATTTTAGGGAAGGCTCTGCACCACAGCTAAGCGTACATGTGCCTGGGTTTGCACACACTACCACCACCTCCAATTACTGAGTCTCAATAAGTAATGACTTTTGTCTAGTGCTTTCTTTGCCCAGGTAGACATTGTGTCAAGTTTATTGAGTAGATTTGTTTGCCAACCAGTTTTATAACAGTAAGCTACACTACACATCACTTTATAATGTAAAATTACAAAGAATCCCTGATTAGAGGAAATCCCAAGTTTGGATCTGCATTATAGGGTAAAACACAGTTCTCTAAGTAAAACTGCAGTACTCTGAGCTTACAGTGCATGGAAAGTTGAGGGTAAGTGTGAATACACTGAGTAGCCCCTTTTCTCTTTGCTATTTTTTCTTTGTTGAAGACTTGAAGCACAGAAAATATGAAAGTAAAGAAAGACTTGGGTTTTGCAAATCAATATACTGAAAGAATGTAGGTCAGGTTGCCAGTCTTTTGAACATGCTAAATGCCTCTCACAATTACTTTTTAAAGGATCTAGGGCTGGAGTTCTGTCCCTCTGTGCCTGCCCTGATAAGAGGTGATCAACACTGAATCAAGATGGCTGACTGAACAAACGACTTTCTTCTTCTCTCTCTTCAAATCCCATCAAAATGACAGAGGAAATATAAAAATAAATCTATATCAGTTGAAGCAAGCCCATGAGGTCCTAGATGAGTGCTCAGTTAGGAAATCTCAAAGATTTTTAGCACTTGAACTACTAGACCAGAAAATACCACTAAATATGAGCAACTACCTCCATAGACAAAATTAAAGACCCCTTAGCAGTACTTACTTCCATTTTAATTTTTAGTCAACTTTGAGTTGAACAGGTGAGGGTGGGAGAGGAAACGGGCTTTACCATAAGGCAAACAGTTCCTAAGCATGTGTGAGCTCACAGTTCACAGAGATAGAGATCTCCATCAAATAGAGGGGAGAGAGCAATGCATATCATCTTCAGGGCTTCAGGGACTATGCATCATTATTATTCAGGTTCTCAATGACTTGGATTCCTATTCAGAGGTTTGAATTGTAATATTTGAATGAAGCCAAAGAACTTACTTTTCTGGGCCATTTCTGAATCCCCTGTCACTTCTTACTGTCTGTAATGAGGAAACAGTTGTGTTGGTGACCTATATCACTGTACTTTCTTGGTCTTTACTCATAACAGTCCTTAGTTTTCTGTTATTCTGTGATATTTATTTCAGCATGAATGAAACCCTTTTGGATATAATATCAAATTTGAGGCACTAAAGGAGATTTTTTTCCCTATAAGCAGATATTTTGGTATAGAAATCCCTGAAGTTTTGCTTAAAAGAAGTAGAATTCTTCCATTTTGCAGAATATACAGAGATGGAATGTTTTTAAGTTTAGGCCTGTTAATTCTAAATATTCCATTCAATAAAGGTCTGTGATGGGGGATGTTCTTCTGTATATATGCTTCTCTTATTGGTTGGTGACTAGAACACTGACTGGCCAGCAGATAGACAGAACATATAGGCAGGGCTAGCAGATTATGAGAATTCTGGGGAGAGAAGCCTCAAGAGAGAGAGATGCCATGTAGCAGCTGAAAGAGTAATATTTATTTGGGGCTAAAGGCAGTGGGACGGGCAGGAAAGAAACTCTGTCTACAAATCTACAAATGAAGTTGAAGGTTTATGTCTAATGTTCCTAAAGATTTACTCAAACATACATCTTCATATGTGCTTTTGTTTCTTTGCCTTATTCATAGTCAAAGTTTCAGGCTTTAAGTAAAAGGTAATTCTAGCAGACAATCCACGATTTAAGTGCTTAAGTTTGGCAACCTCAAAGTCCTCCAAACTTGCTTACATTCCCTCATTCTTCTAAAATCGACTCACTCCACTTGACAATACCCGCTCTCTGAAAGATGATCTCTTTAAAAATCTATCCAAGGAAGCCTGTTCCCTCCTAGAATCTTGAACCAAGAAGCCCTGTAGCGCAGGCTAAGGTCAAGGGGAAGGATATGATGTACAAGATAGATGTTCAGCAGACTCCAAATGCCTAGTCCTCTAGGGCAACTGCTAAGGAAGTCTGCACTGAGAACATATTCAGCATGTGTGGATCTGGCTGCACACCCTAGTGGGAGGGGATTTGTGTGGCAATTCCTTCTGTGCAGCATTATAAACACAGCCTATTATCTCCTGACTTCCCTATTCTTAGTTCTTTTTCTCTCTCTAATGAATGATTCATGTATTAATAATGGTAAAAATAATACTTTGCAATTATAGTGTGCTCTTTTTCCCTCCTGGGTGCTTAGTGGACATTAAGTACATAATCATTTTTTCATTCAGATTGTCCTGGGGGGCTTGCTGCTGGGGATACCAGCTTTATATTATCCTTGTTCTGAAAACACACATTTTTGTGCAAATGCCAATCTTCTACATTCTTTAGGAGAAGGCCACAAAGATGGCTCTTCACTGTCAAAACTAAGAAGCTGTAGCAATTGTATTGTTCAAGGTCATGACCACCTGAACTATCAGGTTGTGGAGAACCTGGACAGATCCATTCTGGTTCCATACTTTGCTGTTTGATCTGCAGGTGTCATGGTGTTTTTGGCCTCAGTTCAGGACTTCTCTATTTCTTTTCTATACTTATAATGTTATGATCCATAATATCACATGCTACCAAAGATTTACAGACTGTATCCTTTGTGATTATTATTACATAGTCTTGTTTTCACTTCTGTTATAACTCTTGCCTTAGCTTTCTGATTAACATCTCTCCCTGGATCTCTATTAGACTTCTCTGAGTTAATCAAGCCCAAACTCCCACATCTTGTTAGTCCTTCTCCTGATCTTTCAGATGTTAGGAAAGATGCTGCTATGAATGTGTCTCCTCCATCAACTCACATTTTAAATATAAGATGAGACCTTTGGAAGGTACCTTTGGGCATGAAAGAACTTTTTTTACTTTTCCCTTAACATGAAGACACTTCACATTTTACAAATCATGAAATGGGTCCTTACATAAAGCCAAAGTTCCTGGAACTTTAATGACATAAGTAGTCATCAGAAAGATGTGGATTGGCTTAGGTTGTTTATAGTCTACCAGATTCTAGCATTTTGTAGTAACAGCAACACATGACTCAAGCAGACAGACAGTAATATCTGTCTAATTTAGGTATTTCCTCTATCTTCCCATTCCCTCAACTCACTGACATTATAGGTTGTACTTCTAGCATAGTTCACTGCCACCTTCTTCTTCCTGGACTAATCAACTATCTCGTAGATGTTCTTTCTGATCAGTTCTTCCCATGCAGGGACCCATTTTCATAGGAGCTACAACAAATGCTACATAAGATGTTTTCTTTACAAACTTTCTCTCAAAATACTATTGCTGTCATATTTGAATACTTTGACTGCCAAGCCCTTCATAGTCTTTCTAATATCACAGTCCTCCACTCTGTCCCTTGCCCGCAGCATACAATTCATACTGCAATATGACAAATTCACTGACTTTTGCCTCCTCCTTCAGCTGTGAGCCCCTCTTCCATAACATTTTTGTGAAGGTTCCTTCTCAGACCATGAAGACTAAAATTTCACCTAAGTCACGCCAGCCTAAGGGTTTCCGTCATTTGGATTATTCTTCTCTGATTATTCTATCATGTTTGCCTCCTTTGAGAATCCATGTGTGTAGGAAATTTTTGTGTCTGAACTTCCTTTCCATTTTTATTTTTCCCCCAAAGGGTGACTTGTCATAGAAGATTACTAAATACTAATACTGAAAAGGTAAATAAGTAAGATAATATGAGTAGGCCTGTGTCCTACTATAAGACAGTGACCTCATTCTACTTTTGCTCTAACAGTATCTTATGTGAAATGTGACTGGAACAGGGGTGAGTTAGAAGCCAGGAAAACAATTTGAAAACTATCATAGCTAAGCTGACAAGAGACCAGGACTTGGGTCCTCATTACATTCAAAGTCACAAAAAAGATAAAAGTAAAAAATAAAAAATAAAAATAAAATGCAGCTGGGAGGCAGTATCAATTAGTTCTGACAAGACAGAGTGAATAAAGTCTCAATCCAGTTTTCTAAATAAGGATCTGAATGGATGGTAATATTGACTAACTTAGGAAATCGTGGGAAAGTCCTAACACAAGGATTACAGTGGATGAAAACTGGAGAAGTCTGACTGGACTATAATGCCCCCTTTCCTTTATGTTGTCTCTGGCCAGAGACATTCCTAGTGGAATGTCCTTTTAGTATTATTTTGCATGAAGGGAAAAATCGTCACTGAGACCATATATCCAGGCAGTGATGCTCACTGAAGAGAATTTTGAGTACAACATTTGGCCTCTGCTATAGAAAGGACAAGAAGCTGTGTGGCACCTGAAAAGTTAGACGGTTTGAATTTAATAATGATGTAATGTGGAGGATGTCACAAGGAAGTGTTGTCGGTGATTAATTGCTGAACAGTTGAGACAATAATGCTGCTTGGGTTCAGAGGCTGAAGACAGCCGAGGGCTGGGCAGACAGCTAAACTTCAATAAGAAGGCTAGAGCTTGAAGAATTGTTAGGACATGCACAGTAGGACAGGAGCAAGGGAGTTCTCCCCATGGCCACCACCACGAGCAAAGGTAGATAGAGGGTATACAAAGAGCCCAATTTCTCAATACCTTCATCTAAGGCTGGTTTGTGCTGGCTGGTTATAAATGACAACAAAGGATTTCCTCATTTTCAGAAAATAATTGAACATTTCCTCTAAAGGAGAAAACTTCTATGGATCATCTTTTTCATCAATCTATTTTCTATTTATCTGCTTTTAAATTTATGGTAGCTGAGAAGAACTTAGTGTAATGTCATTAACTGGTGGCATCATCCCAAGTAGCCAAGTGAATCTCAGAAATGTTGCTGCTATTATAGCCCATGATACTAGAAAAGTTCACTGGAGAAGTGTAGCCACTTGAATTTGAGCTGCACTCTCTGTGGCAGGACTGAACAGCCTGGCTGAAAGGAAAGTGAGCAGAAACATTATAGACCAGCCTCAGCCAGGGAAAATGAAGGGAGAATGAGCCATGTGGAGTATATCAAGGCCAGGAGGCTAAATCTTCATTGGCCTGGGTCTGACCCCAAAAGAAGGATGCCTCAGAAGCCAAGCCCAGCTCAGTTCCAGACACACATGAATGCAATACCACCCCTAACCTGCTGCTCGACATGCAGGGTCAGGACTCCCCTAACACAATGCAGATGCGAAGTCTCCACTCACTCAGCCAGGACTCCCAGCTAGGGCCTCAGCTTCCTCTTTTGAAACAGCGAATATTTCATAGTGAATATTTTAAGACGGCAACTGTAAGAACAAACAAATTCCAAATCATGATCTATAGCTGGAAAACAGTAACATTTACAAAAGAAGACTCCCCATGAAAGTGCCCCCAAATTCCACCCCACAGATATACATTTACTTTGTGTTTTCTAATTACTCTCCAGACAGATGATTCCAATACAAATCTTAGGTGCTTACTCAAAGTTACCTTTCTATGGAAACATCTGATTTGTCATCATCTGCCCCATATTCTCTAGGTACTGGGGTCATATTCTCTAGGTACTTACACCACACACACTCTCCATGTCGTATTCAGACATCTGCATCACTGTTTCCATACGAATCTAGGTCAAGGCAAAATGTTAAAAATCCTGGCATGCAGGAAGGGAGAAAAAAAGGCAAGGGAGGACATAACTGCAGTTCCTGTTCAGCTCTCCTGCATTACACATGACAGGTCAGAGCTCCACACAGCCAGTCCTCAATGCTATAGAGGCAGCATTTGAAGAACATACAGTCAGCTCCAAAGTCCAAATTAGAATTGTTATTCCCGCTCCCAAATGCTGTCAGTCAATCCCTTCTCCTCTTTTTCTACTTGCACATGGAAATGGAACAATTGAAAAGTCAGCCACAGCTTATTAGCACATAAAAATCAATGAAGCTGTAAAGTCTGTCCTATACAATGAAAAATTAATACATGCCAAATAAATTTGAACCTTAATTAATTTATGTTTACAAAGCACTTTGAGATTAACTGATAAAAGTTGGCAGAAATGTATTTGGGTATTGGTCTATGGTATTCTTCTAGCATATTGAGTTCAGGTGTTATACAATAATTTTACTAACTTAAACAGTAGTAAATATGCTCAGTAAAAAAAAACTCTGGTCTCCTAGTATCACTTATAAATTGCCTTTTTGAGATATTTATTTATTTATTACTTTATATGTATCTATGTTTGTCTGAATGTATGTCTGTGCCCCATGTGCATATGTTGCCCATTGAGGCCACAGTAGGTATCATATTTCCTGGCGATGGAGTTATACATAGTTAAGAGCTACCATGTAGGTGCTGGGAACTGAACCTGTATCCTCTGTAAGACAGCTATTGTTCTTAACCACTGAGCCATATCTCTAATCCCTGATTATAAATTGCTAGACAATGATTTGTATTCTATAGAACACAATCATTATAGAGAAGTAAGAAGTTTAGAAAATTCTACTGTTCCCAAATGGGGATAAGCATACCTAGGTGCCCTGGAAATCAGGAGGTCAGTAATAAATCACTCCAAATCATTCACCCACCTGGTTCTAGTATGTGCATTCTCAATTTTTCACATAATGCCCGGTTTGTTACCTGTGTGCCTCTGCTTGGCTTTCCCTAGATTCAAGAGTATCATGGTCCCATTTCTCATTACATTAGTGCTGTCAACTGCACAATTTCCTACAGAGTCACATTTCCACAAAGCATCCCCAAACTCTGAATTAGAATTCTAAATTCCTTTGACTCTTAATTCACAAATACCTACTAATCAGGTGCCTATAGTCACACTGAAATGACTTTGCTTGTGACATAGAATAAAGTTGGCTAGAGAAAATACTCAGAGGTTTAAAGCACTTTCTGCACCTACAGAGGAGTCCCTGGTTCAAATCCCAGTACTATATGGCAGGTCACAACTGTCTGTGATGCTAGTCCCAGGGGACTACATGCTTTCTTTTGGCCTCTAGAGGCACCAAACAAAAGCCAAACCAAAACAACAACAAAAAGCAATATCTGCTTTTTGCTTATGGATGGCAGTTAGCGAGCTGAAGTAATTTGACTAAAGAAAAACTGACTTGCTTTTGCTTAATGTTTTCAGTAATTCAGTAATTCAGGAGCTGGGAGTATGGAGAGTATTTTGCATTGACTAACTCTGTTGGCTAGTTGTGTCAGGTTGATACAAATGTAGACATATCTGGGAAAAGAGAATTGTATTTGAGGAATCACCTACATCTGACTGGACTGTAGCCTGTGGGACACTTTCTTGATTGATAATTTATATGGGAGGGCCAAGTGCACTATAGATGGGCCCATCCATGGGCAGTTGAGTCCAGACTGTATAAGAAAGATACCTGAGCAACTAGAAGTAGCAAATCAGTAAGTAGCATTGTTCCATGGTCTCTGCTTCTGTTCCTGCCCTCAAGATCCTGCCTTGACCTTCTGCAATGGTTTCCCTTAGTAATGGACTTTAACCTATAAGCTGTAGAGAACCCTCTCCTTTCCAAGTTGTTTATAGAAAGTTAAATCACAGCAATAAGGAAATAACCAAGAACACCAATAACAAGTAGCAGAACTGAACTATGGATTCTATAAGTTCGGCTTCCATTACTTCAGAAATGGTAAAGTCTTTCTTCTGGAAGGTCCTCTCTTGTATCCTTCCTTCCCCAATATTGTGTGCTTTTTTAAAATAAAAGTGGCTAAAACTAATCTTCCTTTTATATGAAGATAATTATAAAGATTACTGAAGCTACTACTGTTATTCTAGTGATGTTATTTTTATCCTTGAAGTGTCATCTGAAATTGCTTTCTTTATCCCTGAAACTGTTACTATTAGAAACATAGCTTAAGAAGCAGACCTTCAAAAATGGATATCTCTTAGTGGTTCAAGAGAAATGGCAAGTTTCTCTTTCATTGTTGTCCTGACATTTTTTATTTAAGTTATTAAAATTTACTTCTGTAACATATGGTCATTAGATATTGTTTTGTAATAAAGCAGCAGTTTCCAAAGGAGGACATTAATGTAGTCTTCTTCCTGTGTCCATGAGTAGCCTTTTCACTTTCTAAAAGTATCCCTGACATCCCCTTTCCTTCCTATGAGGACACCTGTCTTTTTTGTAGTAGTGTCCAAGCCTATTTCCTTTATTTTTAACTTATCACTTTTCTGAAAATACTATTTCACCAAATATTCATAAGAATAAAACCCACTCAAAAGGTATCATTTAAAGACTCTGCCTCCAAATATGCTTACAGTTTAGATGAGTGAGTTTCAACTTCAACATGTGAACTTTGGAGGAATGTGCTTCTTATCATAACTACACCAATACAATGACTGCAGTAATTAAATTCTGTGGGAATTGTCCATAATGAATCATGTATGACTACACTTCTTAACCCTAGAAATTGCTTACTCTAAGAAACTCTTACTTAGTGACCCTTCCTTTTGGTTCTCATCTCCACCATTCTTTTTTCTTTCTTTCTTTTTTATTTCCTTCCTCTGAATTCTCCTACCCTCAATCCTCTACCTTCTTCCTCATGCTAGAGAATCAATTAAATAACAGTAAATGTAAAACACAGGAAGTTGATGGGAGATGTCATTCTGTAAATATGTTTCTCGTATTGGTTAATGAATAAAGTACTGTTGGCTAATAGAAAAGCAAGACAGGCAGGACTAGGAGACAAGGAGGAAAGAGGAAGTAGTAAGGAGGAGATCCAAGATGGAGGACAGGGAGAAGAATGCCAGACCCTCTCTCCGGTAACCACGTAGAAGTACTTAGATTAATAGAAATGGGTTAATATTTAAGACAGAGCTAGCCAATAAGAAACTAGTAACTGGCCAACAAAATTATATCTTATACAGTGTCGCTGTGTGTTATTTGGGGCTGGCACAGTAGTGGGCCCAGGCTGGCAGAAAAACCTTACTCATAACATAACGAGATCCAATGTGGACTGAAGAACTTCCACTTAAACTTAACAAAAGCTTAAAAAATTGTTTTAGAAATAAAAGAACAGAGACAAGCAAGGCTTCTTAGTAGCAGCATTTTTCTCAGTTGTACTCTGCTTTGCTAGAGACAAACAGAGATGTGCACGGCTCCTTTAAGGAAGGTTTCTTGACTCAGCATAAGTGGCAAAAACCGCAAGGCTATTAAAGAGCTCTGCTAGCAACTAAATGGTGTGTATGAGAGCTGGCAATGGCAATGACCACATCTCCAAGCCGGCAGCATGCTGCTGGATGGCAGCATAGACCAAGGCAGTGAACACAGCTCTCAGTTCTGGAAGTAAAATTACCTGCCACAATCTTGGATACACCACGGATAATACAGCTGTGGCTTTCATTTTAGCAATGTTGTTGTTTACCAGATAAAAGACTCATGGCCAGAAAAAGATAAAGATTTATAGTAAAGACAGATTCACATTAAGAAAAACCGCTAAAGGTTTACAGTGTGTTTTTAAAATATATGTAGGCTTTGGAGAGAAAAAGAATAAAATGGTTTTAAAAAGACAAGAGAGTAGCTGGGTGTGGTGGCACATGCCTTTAATTCCAGCACTCGGAGACAGAGGCAAGCAGATCTCTATGATTGCAAAGTATGCAGAGTGAATTCCAGGACAGATAAGAGTTACACAGAGAAATCCTATCTCAAAAAAAAAAAAAAAAAAAAAATGAAAAATCAGAAGTAGAAGGAATAAAGTTATTTAAAAAGCCACATAAAGATGGAAAGCACAGAGAGAATCTGGATACTGTATGGATTTCTATTGTCTTTGTATCCTTTGACTGCTGAGGAAATAACAGCTATTAAAAGAAATGCTGCTGGATCACTTCAATTTATATATTTTTAAAATGTTTTGACTTCAAAATTTAAGTCTAAGGACAGGTTACTGGGGAAAAGGATTTCAAATTTTGTTTCCACAGAAAATGAAAAGCTGTGGATTCCTTCCAGACAATGTGGTTTGATTAATCCAGACCCCTTGAAACAGCATCCCAGGTGATTCAGCATTCAAAACAGTTGGGACAAGCCAGCCTTGCAGACTTCAGTCAGGATTTCTTCATCTTCTTAGGATTCCCCATGACAGCGCCCTCTACCAGCAGGAAGCAGTTTGGAAAGAACAACGCCCAAATTCCCAAATATTGTTTATAAATGTTTATTTTCATTTAAATGGGGTTGGTTATAAATGGTTAATGACCACAACCAATCTTTTTAAAGGTAAAAATGGGATTATTGTATAGATATGAATACTTTGCCTTGGAATGGATTTTCATTTATTGATACAATTTAAGGTCTATTTTGTGATGTGTATATTTCTCCTCTTGTTTAGATATTGTGTTTATATAGCTCATTTAGAAATGTAATATATAAATTAGTACAGATTATAGATAGTTACCTATGATAGTTAAAACTTGAAGTTAAGTTAGTTAGGTTTTCAAGATTTATTTGAGATAAACAGGCATTCTTCAAACCTTTCAAAGACCTACAGAATATGAGATTTAAAATGGTTTAGGGTTTTTCTTAGCAGTGAGGCACAACTGCTCCTGGCAATACCACTTGCATCAGAAAGGAAAATGGACATCAAAGAAACTCGTTATAGAGTTTGCTTTCAATATGGCAAGTCTAGCCATTTGGTCAAGATACTGCTCTTGTCTGGACTGTTTGACTTTATGCTGTATAAACTGGACATGCAGGACCCACCCACAGGAAAGTGACTGCTGATACAAGATGGACATTGCTACAGGGTTCCTGCTTCATGGAAGAGTCTGCCAGACATTCTGCAGGACACAGAGAAAAGTGACTGACAAACTGTCAACACAGGTAGAAAGTTTCTTGCTTTGCCAAGAAGTCTGCCAGACACACTATGACCTATGGGTTGAAGATGGAACATTATAGAAGAACTTCAGATTGACCAGGCAAGTTGTCTCTGTCATTTCTAGAGTTTATATATTATCCTTCTGTGGTCTTTGAAGGAGTTGAAGACAGATAGTTATGGTTATAGTTTTCCTTAGTTAGGATTAAAGATAAGTTGCATATAGGATATTAGACTCACAACGATAGGATAGATGATAAAATATTTTCTTTAAATCTTACTAAATGTTAATGGACTAAATATTGTTAACTGTGATTCTTATTTGGTAACTGTTGTGTGATATATTTTGCTATGCTAAGGTTAAACCTTTCTTTTTATTTAGGCAGAAAAGATGAGATGATGGGAGATGTCATTCTGTAAATATGTTTCTCATATTGGTTAATGAATAAAGCACTGCTGGCTAATAGGAAAGCAAGATGGGTGGGACTAGGAGACAAGGAGGAGAGAGGAAGTAGTAGGGAGGAGATCCATGATGGAGGACGGAGAGAGAAGAATGCCAGTCCCTCTCTCCGGTAAGATGAGACCACTTGGAAGTACTTAGATTAGAGGAAATGGGTTACTATTTAAGACAGGGCTAGCTGATAAGAAACTAATAACAGACCAATAGAATTTTATCTGATACAATGTTTCTGTATGTTAATTGGGCTGGCATGGCTGGGGGACCATGCTGGCAGGAAACTGCTTATAACAGGAAGTGCCGTAACCACCTAACAGATCCAAAGAGACAGACACATAGAAACCCACAGAGACTTCAAATACTTCATTCCAGGTGACTCAGATATCTCTGGTGAAACTGATGCTTGCAGATAGGAAGAGAAATCAGGAGAAACACCAAATATGGTGGTGTAGGGTCATTGCTGAGTTTTAGCACACCTAACCTGAAACACAGCTCTCCTTTCTCACACCACACCAGCCCCAATCAGACTATAAGACAGTTATGGTTTGGAATCCATGTCTACATCACTGAATCAAAAACCCTTGAAGCTTCTCGTGGCCGCTCAGTTCTTGGACCAAGGATAATGTTTACACTAAAGGTCTATGCATTGTGTTGCACCACAGTTTCCACCAAAAGTTGTTTGAGTCTCTTTAGTGGCACTATTCCCTAACGAGATACACAATAGAAGCAATACACAGACATTTATTTAGAGGTGCCATAAACTCTTTAATTTGGAGGTAATCCTCTGCTCTACTCAACAGACATAGCATTGGGAGATGGGAAACACATCTTTGCAGACAAATTGTTAGTAGCTCACAAACAAAACTGCTAAACCTTTCAGGTTTTTCACAGCCATCATGCCACCTGGAGCCATGGCAATCTTCCTGCAGCTTCTATACAAAGAAAAAGCTTTTTACAATGGAGCATATTATTAGACTAGAGTAAGTTATATCCTTTTGCCAGTGGCTCTTCCTAGTCTAATTTCAAGTATTGTGAATTTTTTCCCACAGGCAGTTTCCTTCTCCCTCAGATTTGCTGTTACAGGAGTTTGGAGGTAGTTTTCTAACCCTAAGTTCCTATCATCATGGTTCCAAGAGAGTTGTCTCATCTAGCTATTTTTGTCCCTACAGATTTTTAAGGGCTTCATAAGCAGCATATTTCAGGCTTGTCCACAATTACCTGAATTCACAGGTAATTGCTAAGTTCAGGGCATTATTAGAAGCATCATACATAAAACAGCATGATGAATAATGCCCCACCACACACACACCCAAAAAGCATAGATACATTCAACTGAGAAAATTATTAGCCTTTATCAAACCTAAGGAAGCAACAACCCCCCCCAAAAAAAAACTGGTAAAAACTGGCATCAGACTTCTTGGTCCTCTGGCTTTTAACAACATACCTACACACTCTTCCATGATGTCCACTGAGTCTTGAGTGCAGGAGTTATATTGTGAATATATTCCTTGGAGTAGGCACCCCATGATAAGTTTATCTCTGCATTTTGACCAGTTGTGTTTTTCCTCAGTGTTTGTGTCTGAAACACAGAGAAGCTTCTACGATGATACATTAGAGCTATAGCTACCTGTGGGTATAAAGTCTAACTTTAGAGTGTTTAGAGTGTTTAGAGACCAACTTGAGTTGGTCTAGTACAGTGACAGAATGGGTTGTTCTCTAGATCCATAATCTCACTAGTTTCGTGGACCCTTATGTAGGATGTGTCATATATAACTTGATTCAATAAAAACCTACTATCATGACCAAGTACTAAATAACAGATTCTCTGCTTAAATTTTGATTGCTTTTGTAAAACTTCACTCAGTTACTTGATATCATATGTAATTTGGATGCAAGTCTCCAATCACTCATTAGTTGTACCCTCTGATGGCTCCGTAATAACATATTTATGTCTTTAGTTTATCTTCCAGAATAGACAAAACTACTAGCTCAGTTGTTGGTTCATATTATATGTTGTTCTATATGATAAATAGATGATAGACAGACAGGCATACAGATAGGTAGATACATACATACATGCATGCATACACACACACACACACACACACACACACACACACAATGTTAAGGAAAGAGAAAAACGAGGTTCAAAATATGTATGGCTTTTCTATGTTGAAATGCAATCAGTGTGAAGATGTTAAACTAGCCAACTAATAGTATAAAGAGAATGGGATTTTCATTCTGTCCAATTCCCAACAGAGCTAAAAAGGCATCTTAGTTCTCAATTTTATCTTAAGTTTGAGGTTGTGAAGTGTGATGTACTGGACCTCTCCCACAGAGTCACATCCTTCACCTTGTTCTGAGGTACATCTGAGCTGCTGTGGGTGTGGCTGGAGGCTGGAGAAGCAAGGCCAGGTGATGGGGGTACAATGCAGAGGCGGGTCTTTGCCACCTTTCCTTTTCCACACTGAGCCCTGAAGAGAGGGCTGTCAGTGAAGGTGTCGTGAACCCTTTGATTCAGAGCTTTCTCATCTAGCTACACAATGCTTTGGTGCCTTAATAAAATTCAGCTGAAAAGGGACTGCCTTCTTTCACAAATTGAAAGAAAAAAATCTGTTTGGATATTTTCAAGGGAGAGGGCAAAACTTCTGAGTTTTCCCTGAAGTTTTTTTTTTTTTTTTTTTTTTTTTTTGCAGCTGTCTGCTTTACATGTTTAGGGAAATGAACTGAATCTAGGAGGGATTAGGAAAAGAAATAATGAAGAAATAAAATAACTACAATTTACATTCCTGGGTTTGAAGTCCAAATGCTGCCCATCCCAAGTGACATTTTCAAAATGAGATTTTTATAGGTGTACATAAGTAAGCAAACATATTACTTTTGTTTGTTTGTTTTTATTTATTTGTTTGTTTTTTGAGCCATTGTAGCACAGACAGGCTTTAAACTCTCTGTCTACCTGCCTCAGCCTTCCAATGACTGGGTGTATACTACCCAGTGCCTTTTTTTTTTTTTTTTTAATCTTATTACTATTACAGAATTTTATGAAATACTTGTTATTTGAATGCAACATATCCCCTACTGGAACCTGGTTTGAATACTTGACCCCCAGCTGGTGGGACAGTTTAAAAATACCCTTTAGGTACTGGAACCAGACTGGAGACAGGCCATACTATGAAGATATGCAACTTAGCTGCATTTCTGTCCCCTCTTTTCTTCTTGGCTGACTGCACAGGCAACATGACCAACTGCCTCATGCTCCTATGGTCCTCCACACTAGAATAAACTATATCCCTCTTGAACCATGAACCCAGTCCCAAAAACAAACAAACAAACAAAAAAATCTTTCCTTTGGTTAGGATGCTTGGTTAAATGTTTTATAACAGCAATGGAAAAAGGCAACTAGTATTTTTAAACTTCAACTTTTATTCAAATATAATAGACATACACTAAAAGGTAAATATTCAATTCTATGAATTTGGGGAGTGGATAAAATTATCAAAATAAGATGCACAACATACCTATAAACACAGAGAGAGCTTTCCTTTCCCATCCTATCAATTATTCATCTGTAGGAGGACCTTTCTGATTTCTGACACCTTATTTTAACTGTGCTTCCTCTTGTTTGTATAACAAATAAAGCTTGCCTGAAGATCAGAGGGCAAAGCTAGCTATTAGCTTACCATAGAGATCTGGAGGGCTGTACAGACAGACAGGAAGTGAGATGGCTGAGCAGAGAGAGGAATATAGGTGGGAAGAGACAGGAACTCAGTATCTTTTCAGTCTGAGGATTTAGTATTGGTGCCCAACTCCAAGTCACAAATTCATGAAAAACGCTGTTTGCCTGTGGTTTCACAGCAACTGACACATGGCTATGTTGCAGGCTGGACTCCCAGCAAAGTCACCACTCTTCCCAGCTAGGTGTTCTTTTCTTTTTTTCTCCAACCTTCTGAGAAAGTTTGGGATTTTCATGTTGTAGCCTCTCTAAAACAGTCTCCAGCTGCCACCCAAAGTCCAGAAGCATCTGGGCTCCAGTTGCCACCAGATTTACCTTTACCTGCCCTAGACAGGCTGCTTTTGTCTTTGGGTGACTCGCTCCACATGTGCTTCTTCCAAACAATCCCTTGTCATTTTTTGAGATAACCAGCTCTCTCAGTCTACTCTCCCACTCCCTGTCCTGGGTTGCAGGCTTTCCCTACAGCTCCTATCCTTGGGTTGCTAATCCAGTCAGATGTGCTATGCCTCACAGTTCATTGGCATTCCTTCCTCGAATGGTACAAGAAACACTGATAACTGGGGCCCAAACATTCTGTACTGGTGCAAATAAATTAGGTTACAAATCAGACAAATTTAAGTAGAATGGAAAAAAGCACTTACAACTCTGTCCAAAAGTCAGAATTATATTCTAGCCTCGGGGTATTAATGGATTTTATGGAACCTCTCAACACAGTTACTGTTTGGGAGTATTGAGAAAAAGTTGTTTTGCATATTGAAACTGCTGAATTTATACTAGATGATAAAGAATTGACTTTGTTACATATATATATATATATATATATATATATATATATATATATATATATCTATCATCTGATCCCATAGAGGTCTGTCAGGCCCTCTAGCATAAGGGAATGCTTAAATTGATCAACTATTGACAGGACATATGCTGGAGGCTTCATAATTTCTTAAGAAACATCATGTCAATAGCAAAGTTTTGAAAAAAAAAAAAAAGACTTCCACTACTTGGCAATAAACCAAGGAAATTACCAGGAAATATCCTATTTTTTCTTTATACAACCAAACTCCACTACCAGCAGGAAGTAACCCAAAGGGCACTCAAAGGAATGAAATCTGTCAGATGCATGTGTTTTATTTTGTAGAATTTGGAAACTTAAAATATCTACACCATACAATTTATACATATTTAGGATTGCAATGGGCAACTTCTTTAAGTTCTTAAAGTGCTGATTCTATAATCATACTTTTGTTAGAAGTTACAGCCATCATGGGAATACTTGTACAAATCAAGGCTGACAATGTTCCAGCATATGACTCTCATAAAATGAAACATTTTTTGCATATTACAATATAAAGTATATTACAGTTATACCACACAATCATTCAGGACAAGCAATTATAGAAAGATCAAATCAAACTCCAAAGGATATGCTAAATAAACAGAAAGCGGTAATAAAGACCCCTCAGAAATAGATTGCATAATACATTAACTTCGGATTTTCTGAATGCTAATAAGAAAGGAACAGTAGCTGCAGGGAGACATTGGGTAATAGAAAAAAACTACAGAATTAAATCAGCCTGTATACTTTAAAGATATGCTGATCTCAGAATGGAAACCAGGACATGTGTTATGTTGGGGAAGTGGTTTTGCTTTTGTTTCCAAAGAAGAAGAAAAGCTATGGATATCATCAAAATTAATGAAGATCAGATTTGAACAAGGATACCCCTTGATTAGAAGAGGTGATAGTTAATCAAACAGTATGGCCATTCAATATAAATTAACTTTAAAACTAACAAATGCTTTTCCCTTGATCAGATATAACTTGGATAAGGGAACTCCTTTAAAATTAGATTGGCAAAGGGTTTTGCTATTGCTTTTGGGGGTGGGGGATGTGAGGGGAGAATAAAGCCATTTAGCAAAGAAATCTGAAGACCTAGACAAAAAAAAAAAAAAAAAAAACATGTGAAGCAAAAGAAAAAATCATCCAGAAAAAAAATGATCCAAGAAAAAGAGTAAATTAGCCTATTAATTTATCACATCCCCAACAGGATAAAATTTCATGAATTTTTCCAAATATTTGTTTCTGCTTTTCTCTACATACATATAATTCGAATGGTCTTTTTGTAGTCCCAGTTCAATTAAAACTCGAAGCTGGCTTTGCAGTTGGACTGTAGCTTTCATTTCTCTAAACACAAGCATGTTTGTTTGTTGAACTAACATTCAAAATCTCTATCACATGTCAGAAGAGCCACCTTATATAGGACAGAAGAAAAAAAAATTAGGAACTATTTTATTGCCAGTAATCTCATAAATATTGTCTCATATATACAGATGCCATGAAATTCATTTTGTCATGAAATTAATGGTCATATAGATTACTAATTAATTATAGAATTATAATTCTATAGAAGCTTCATCTAGCTTCCTGTACATGACTTGAGATTTGAGTCCATCATGTAACTACTAAGTTAAGGTTAAGTTTTTCTACTCTGGATGTTCAAAACAAATATATTTCTTTTAATTTTTATTCATGTATTTATTTTATATTATTTTATTTTTTATTTTACATATTGATCCCAGTTCCCTGTTTTTCTCTCTCTTCCTCCATTCTTCCTTCCCTCCCTCCTTCTTTCTCTCTCTCTCACCCTCACATGTACCCCAACCACCCTCCCATCCCCCCACCTTAACATGTAGGTGATGCCCTCCAGGAGGGTCATCTAAATCTGTCAAGTCATTGGAGTAGGGACTAAGACTTCTCTCCTGTCTTTAGGTTAAGGGAGTATCCCTCCATGGGGATGTGCCCCAAAAGTCCTTTTGTGCACCAGGAATACATCATCGTTCCACTGTATGAGGACCCTTAGACTGCTCAGAACTTCTAACTGAGACCCATGTTCAGGGGGTCTGAGTAAGTCCCATGATGGATTCCCAGTTATCAGTCTGGAGGTCCATTAGCTCCTCCTTGTTCAGGTAAGGTGTCTATACGTATTTCTGGAGCTTGGTCTTGTCCTCCCTTTCTGCATCTGGATTCTGGTTGGGCTCAGTGTTCAGTTGTGGGTGTTTCCAACAGGTACTAGATGAGGGCTACATGATGGTGGATAAGTTAGTTGTTGAGCTCATTATAAGGAAAGGGCATTTATGATAGCCTTTCCACTGTTGCTCAAATTGTTAGTTGGAGTCAGTCTTGTAGGTATCTAGACATTTCTTTAGGACAGTTTTCTCTTCAAACCAATAATGGCTCCCTCTTTTATGTTTTTTTTTCTCTCTCTCTTTTCTGTATTCTATTTCTACCCTGACTCAATCTTCCTAATTGTATGGGCTTTCCTTTCCTTCCCTCCTCTTTCTCCTAGTCCCCTCTCCATTCACTGCCCCCCACACATTTTCCATGTGCTCTGGGGAGGCTTGTCCCTTCCCCCTTCTGTGAGGGACCTTATATGAATCTCTTAGAATATTCCTTGTATCCTAGTTCCTCTGGCAGTGTGAATTATAGGCTAGTGATCCTTACTCTAGGTCTAAAATACATATATGAGTGAGTACATACCATGTTCCTCTTTTTGTGACTGGGATACCTCATTCAGGGTGGTTTCTTCAAGTTCCATCCAATTGTCTGTGAATTTAAAGATTCCATTATTGTTTTTCTGCAGAGTAGTATTCCATTGTGTATATGTGCCACATCTTCTTTATCCATTCTTCAGTTGGGGGGCATCTAGGTTGCTTCCAGGTTCTTGCTACTACAAATAATGCTGTTATGAACATAGTTGAGCACTTGTCTTTGTTGCATGGTTGTGGATCATTAGGGTATATGCCTAACAAGGGGATTGCTGGATCCTGTGGTAAACTAATTCCCATTTTCCTGAGGAATTACCATACTGATCTCCAAAATGACAGTATGAGTTTGCGCTCCAACCAGCAGTGGCGCAGTGTTCCCCTTTCCCACATCCCCTCCAGCATGTGTTGTCATTGGTGTTTCTAATTTTAGCCATTCTGGCAGGAGTAAGATGGTATCTCATAGTTGTTTTGATTTGCTTTCCCTGATAGCTAAGGATGTTCAGCACTTTCCTGTGTCTTTCAGCTTTTTTGATTTCCTCTATTGAGAATTCTTTCTTCAGTTCTGTACCCCATTTCTTACTAGGGTTATTTCATGTTTGGTTGACTAGTTTCTTGAGTTCTTTGTATATTTTGGAGATCAGCCCTTTGTCAGATGTAGGATTGGTGAAAATATTTTCCCAGTTTGTGTGCTGCCGTTTGGTCTTGTCCACTGTGTCCTTTGCCTTAAAGAAGCTTGTAAGTTGGATTTATTAATTGTTGATTAATTGTTGATCTCAGTATCTATGCTACTGGAGTTCAGGAAGCTGTCTCCTAAACCAATTTCTTCAAGGGTACCTCCTACTTTCTCTTCTAAGAGGTTCAGTGTGGCTGGATTTATGTTGAGGTGTTTGATCCATTTGTGCGTGGCGATAGACATGGGTCTATCTGTAGTCTTCTACATACCATCATCTGATTGTGCCCGCACTATTTGTTGAAGATGTACTCCTCCCCCCCATTGTATAATTTTAGTTGTTTTGTCAAAAATCAGGTATTCGTAGGTGTGTGGGTTAGTATCAGGGATTTTGATTTGATTCCATTGGTCTACCTGTCTATTTTTGTGCCAATACCAGGCTGTTTTCAGGACTATAGTTCTATAGTAGAGCTTAAAGTCAAGGATGGTATTGCCTCCTGAAGTTCTTCTATTGTACAGAGTTGTTTTGGCTATCCTGGATCTTTTGTTTTTCCATATAAAGTTGATTATTATCCTTTCAAGGTCGGTGAAGAATTGTGGTGGGATTTTAATGGGGATTGCATTGAACCTGTAGATTGCTTCTAGCAAGATTGCCATTTTTACTATATTTATTCTACCTATCCAAGAGCGTGGGAGATCTTTCCATTTTCTCTAATTTCTTTCTTTAAAGTCACAAAATTCTTATTATATTAATTCTTATTGTTTGGTAAGCATTACCCCAAGATACTTTATGTTGTTTGTGGCTATTCTAAAGGGTGATGTTTCTCTGATTTTTTTTCTCAGCCCCTTTGTCATCTGAATAAAGTAGGGCTCCTGATGTTTTTGAGTTTATCTTGTATCCTGCTAGTTTGCTGAAGGTGTTTATCAGCTGTCGGAGTGCCCTGGTAGAGTTTTTTGGGTTGCTTATGTAAACTATCATATCATCTGCAAATAGAGACAGTTTGAGTTCTTACTTTCCAATTTGGATCCTCTCGATCTTCTTTTGTCGTCTTATAACTTTAGCTAGAACTTCAAGTACAATATTCAAGTATATGGAGAGAGAGGGCAGGCTTGTCTTGTTCCTGATTTTAGAGGAATCGCCTTAAGCTTCTCTTCATTCAATTTGATGTTGGCTGTTGGTTTATTGTATATTGCTCTTATGCTTAGGTAGGTTCCTGTTATCCCTGATCTCTCCAAGACATTTATCATGAAAGGGTGTTGAATTTTGTGAAAGGCTTTTTCAGCATCTAGGGAGATGATCATATGGTTTTTCTGTTTCAGTTTGTTTATATGGTAGATCACATTGGTAGATTTTCGTATGTTAAAACATCCCTGAAACCCAGGGATGAAGCCTATTTGGTCATGGTGGATGATTTCTCTGATGTATTCTTGGATTCAGCTTGCCAGTATTTTGTTGAGTATTTTTGTGTCAATGTTCATCAGGGATATTGGTCTGTAGTTTTCTTTCTTAGCTGTGTCTTTGTGTGGCTTGGGTACCTAGGCTATTGGGGCCTCATAAAAAGAGTTTGGTAACAAACTTTCTGTTTCTACTGTGTGGAACAATTTGAGGAGTATTGGTATTAGTTCTTCCTTGAATATCTGGTAGAATTCTGCACTGAAACCATCTGGCCCTGGGCTTTTTTTGTTGTTGGAAGGCTTTCAATGACTGCTTCTATTTCATTGGGGGTTATAGCTGTATCATAGCTATATTTAAGTTGTTTGTCTGTTCTTGATTTAATTTTGGTAAGTGATAGTTATCCAGAATTTTGTCCATTTCCTTTTTTAAAGTATTTTAAAGTTTTTAAAGTATGACCTGAAAATTGTCTGGATTTCCTCAATGTCTGCTGTTATATCCCCCTTTTCGTTTCTGATTTTGTTAATTTGCATGTTCTCTCTCTGCTTTTTCGTTAGGTTGGATAAAGGTTTGTCTATCTTGTTGATTTTCTCAAAAAACCAACTCTTTGTTGCATTGATTTTATTTTTTTTGTATTGTTTTCCTGGTTTCTATTTTATTGTTTTCAGCCCTCAAATTGATTATTTTCTGGTATCTACTCCTCCGGGGTGAGTTTGCTTCTTTTTGTTCTAAGGCTTTCAGTTGTGCTGTTAATTCTCTTCTGTGACTATCCTCTGTTTTCTTCATATGGGCACTTAGTGCAATGGACTTCCTTCTTAACACTGCTTTCAAGGTGTCCCATAAGCTTAGGAATGTAGTGTCCTCATTCTTATTGAATTTTAGGAAGTCCTTAATTTCTTTCTTTATTTCTTCTTTGACCCAGGTATGGTGCAATTATGCATTGTTCAGTTTCCATGAGTTTGTAGGTTTTCTGCAATTTTTGTTGTTGTTGAATTCCAATTTTAAAGTATGGTGGTCTGATAAGATACAGCGGACTATTCCAATTCTTTTGTATCTGTTGAGGTTTGTTATGCCACCTAGTATGTGGTCAATTGTAGAGAACGTTCCATGTGGAGCAGAGAAGATATATTCTTTTGTGTTTGCATGCAATGTTCTAAAGATGTCTGTTAAACCCAATTGAGACATAACATATGTTAGTTCTTTTATTTCTTTCTTAATTTTCTGACTGGTGGTCCTGTCTAGTGGTGAGAGTGGCATGTTGAAGTCTCCCACTATAAGTGTATGAGGTTTTGTGTGAGGTTTAAGTTTTAGTAGTGTCTCTTTTACAAAAGTGGGTGCCTTTGCATTTGGAGCATAGATGTTCAGAATTGATACTTTGTGTTGATGGGTTTGTCTTGTGATGAATACGAGATGACCGTCTTCTCTTTTGACAAGTTTTGGTTTGAAGTCTATCTTATTAGATATTAGGATAGCCACATCTGCTTGCTTTTTGGGCCCATTTGATTGGAAGACCTTTTCCAAGCCCTTTACCCTGAGGTAATGTCCATCTTTGAAACTTAGATGTGTTTCTTGTATGCAGCAGAAGGGTGGATTCTGTCTTCATATCCATTCTGTTAGTCTGTGTCTTTTTACAGGCGAGTGAAGACCATTAATGTTGAGGGACAGTAAGGACCATTGATTGTTAATGCTTGTTTGTTTTAGATTTGTTGTTGACAGTGGTATTGTGGGTATATTTGTCCTGCTTTACCCTTGGGTTCTGGTAAAGTGGGATTATCTGTTGCCTATGTCTTTGTGAGCATAGTTAACTTTCTTGCATTGGAGTTTTCCTTCCAAAACTTTCTGTAGGGCTGGATTTGTAGATACGTATTGGGAAAATTTGGCTTTGTTATTAAATGTCTTATTTTCTCCTTCTATTGTGATTTAAAGTTTTGCTGGGTATAATAGCCTGGCCTGGGATCCATGGACTCTTAATACTTGTAGAACATCTATCCAGGATCTTCTGGCCTTAAGGGTTTCTATGGAGAAGTCAGGTGTAATTTTGATAGGTCTGTTACCTATCCTTTTTCCTTCGCTGCTCTTAATATTCTTTCTTTATTCTGTATGCTAGGTGTTTGATTATTATGTGTCCAGGGGTCTTTTTTCTTTTTCTTTTTTTTGGGGGGGTTTTTTTTATTATTAATTTTTTAATTTATTTTATATAACAAAGTCCATTTGAATGAAAACAAACACTTATAGACAATATTTGGGAATTTGGGCGTTGTTCTTTCCAAACTACTTCCTGCTGGTAAGGGGCGCTGTCATGGGGGATTCGAAGAAGTCCTGGCTGTAGTCTGTAAGGCTGCTTTGTTCAGCTGTTTTGAATGTAGGATCACCTCGTACTCTGTTTCAGGCAGTCTGGCTTGATCAAACCACATTAGTCTGGAAGGAATCCACATCTTTTCATTTTCTGTGGAAACAAACATAGAAATCCTTTTCCCCAGTAACTTGTCCTTGAACTTAAAATTTTGGAGTCAAAGCTTTTTTTTTTTTTTAATTTAATTTATTATTTTACATGTCAATCCCACAGGGGTCTTTTTTCTTTGGTCCAGTCTATTTGGTGTTCGGTATGCTTCTTGTACTTCCATGGGCATGTCCTTCTTCAGATTGGGAAAGTTTTCCTCAATGATTTCGTTGAATACGTTTTCTGAGCTGGGCTTCCTCACCTTCCTCTATGCCTATTATTCTTAGGTTTGGCCTTTTGATGGTGTCCCACATTTCCGGATGTTTTGTGTTAAGGATTTGTTGGATTTATGATTTTCTTTGGTCGGTGAATCTATTTCCTCTAGTTTTCTTCCACATCTGATATTCTCTTCCATATCTTGAATTCTGTTGGTTTTGCTCACTTCTGTAGTTCCCAATCGTTTGCCCAGTTTTTCTACTTCCAGCATTCCTTCAGTTTGTGTTTTCTTTATTGTCTCTATTTTAGCTTTCAAGTCTTGAACAGTTTTCTTCACCTGTTTAATTTTTTTTTTCTTGGTTTTCTTAACTTTCTTTAAGAAATTTGTTCATTTCTTCCAAATTTTTGCTTATTTTTTCCTCCATTTCTTTAAGGGATTTTCTCACATCTTTGAGGGCCTCTATCATTTTTATGATGATAATTTTTAAGTCATTCTCTTCTGCTTCATCTGCTTTAGGGTGTTCAGGTCTAGTTGTTGTAGATTCCCTAGATTGTGTTGATGTAATGCTTGTCTTTCTGTTGTTAGGTGTTTTCTTGTATTGCCATCTTCCCATAGCTTCTTCTAGTAGGTGTTGATAGAGTCTCTCTCTCTCTCTCTCTCTCTCTCTCTCTCTCTCTCTCTCTCTCTCTCTCTCTCTCTGGTACACCTCAGGTGGGCTTAGGTGGGTCAGAGGTTCAATGTCTGTACCTCCGGGTGGTCCAAGCTCTCTAGGAGGTCTCTCCACAGGCAAGCGCTCAGCAATTGGGGTCAGATTCCAGTAGAAAACTGGAGACGGCAGTCAAAGATCCTGAAGGCTGGGACTCAGGATGTTCTGTATGCTGATAGGCAGATCTAGCCTGGGTCTGGCACTCTCCAGCTGAGGCCTCTTTAGCAGAGGCCCTGAGATGGGGGTCAAGCATCCATCCATCAGGAACTCAGAGTGGCCCCGTGGGGATAGGCGAATCTCTGGGAGGGGCCCAAAACTCCAGTAGTGGATCGGTGGTGACTGTCAGAGACCAGGCAGGTGGAAATTATGGGTGGTCCTGCGTGGATAGGCATGTCTAGTGTGCTTAGAGCAGCTCCAGGATGTTCCCAGAAGGTGGCAGGATTGTTGGCTCCACCCTCTGTCCCAATGCTCAACCAGAGCTGTGAGACTATGGGCAGGGTAGGGCACAGGTTGGGGGAAGGCAGGCTCTTGGTGTGGGTGGGTGGCTGTGTGTCAGAGCTCCAAGAGCGCTCTCAATGGGGACAGGACACAGGGGCAGTGAGATCCGGGGCCAATCCAGGGAATTCCTGGGTAAGGGTATGGGGGAGATTCCACCTGAATTGGTTCCAGACTCACCTCTAGCCGTGGCCTGGTGATGGGGTTCAAAGACAGTGGGGACTGGGCTCTTTTTTCTTTGTTTTGTTTTGTTTTGTTTTTTTACATTTCTCACATTTTTGGGGAGTTACTTGCTTGCATTTCCTGCATACTCAGGTATTTCTTTCTTGGGTCTCTGATGGGGTTGAAGACTTTATTGTTCCTTGTTACCAGATTCAGAAAAGAAATTCACTAAAGTAATGTAAAGTGAATAAGGTTGAGAGGTTGAGAGATAGAAAAAGATAATTTTGGTAATACAAGTTAAACTAGAAAATGAATCTGGTACAACTTTTTGGACTCACCAAGATAGGATAGATATGGAGTATTTTCCCCAAATTTGTTAATTGTTAATTGACTAGATATTAGTGAAGTATTTATTTTCTGTATATATTTTATATAATTATTATACTTATTTACATAATTTGTTTATATTAGTTGTAACCTTTTTATATTTAGATAAAAAAGTGAAATGTGATATTGATTCTCTAACAAATAGAGTTTGACTGAAGATCAGAGGGTGGATCTAGTCATTAGTTAACCATAGAGTTCTGGAGGTCTGTACATATAGACAAAAACTGAGATGGCTGGACAGAGAGAAGAATACAGACAGGAGGAGACAGGAGCTCTGTCTAGTTTCAGTCTGAGGATTTTGTGGAAGTAAGAGCACTAGTGGCTGCCTGCATCTCTGGTCTCTCAGCTTTCACCCCCTAATATTTGACTCTTGGTTTTTATTATTAAGACCAATTAGAATTTGTGCTACTCTCCTCAAATCTCAATATGGAATTTAGAACATTGTGCATTCTTTTGTACTTGGCTCCTTGTGTTCAATATAATGGTTTAGAAATCCACCTATTTGATATAACATCAACAAGCACAATTTATTCTGTCCATGAAGTGAATTGTTCAGAAATTACTAGTTTATCAGAAAAGTTGGTGTGTATATTCTTTCAGTACCATTTTTTTTTTTGTGAGCCCATACCTACCTGTCACTTGGGTGAATACCAAGGAGTGAAATTTTGGGGTCATAAGGAACATGTCTATTTCACTTTTAACTAAAACCCAGCAAACAACAGTTCAACATGATTCCTCCATTTTAGGGTTCTTACAGCAATGAGCAGACATTCAATGCTCCATATCCAAGCAACATGAATTGTCCTGCTGATGAGGACCTATACAGGAGACTGTATAGGTGATGTGCATGCCTCTCTAGTAAGAATGACATAAGAACCAATGGCAGTGTCATAGAGCTGAAGCAATATGCATTTCCTATTGCAGCAGAGAAGCTCTGAAGTTGTAACACATTTTTGTGTGAATGAGAACAAATCTCCAGCTATACCCAGGACCCGAAATTGTGGTCTATTCTGACTAATCTTCAGTTTTATTATAATTTCTTCCTTGTAGCTAAATTGTACACTTTTTAATGTCTGGATTTACTATTAAGTAAAGATCTACATATACTTTTTTTTTTTAACAAGAGTGTTTAGACACCTTAAATAAAGAGATTGAGCTGGTCCTACAGGGAAGTGCCTTCAGGCACTTCCCTGCTAGCAATGAATGAACCTGTCTCTAAGCAAAGCACTACTTGAAGCCTGTCAAAGTCCATAAGTGCTACCATAGTCTTCTCTGTCTTGGCCACTTAGAGGGTTATCTGTTAAAATATATCCAATGTAAGATAAATTTCTTTATTTGGCTTCATGCTACTATCTTTGCCATTCATGTGGCATTCATAGCCTGTTCATCATAATGACCCACAGCTTGGACAACAGATACATTGTTTATTTCTTCCCATCTGTCAACAAAACAATTGGAAGGCAGACTTCAAAGACAATTTCAGCATTTGGAAACCATGAGTGTTTCCTGTAGAAGACATGTAGATAGCAATGCCATGATGCTGTTTCCCAAGGTCCTACACTATTAGTCTCTGGAAATACATAGACTAGCACACTCCAATGTGGTCTTCTTAGATTTGATGTCCTTGGTGGGTTCAGGGGGAGACGAATTTTAAGTAACAAACTGTTCTATCTTCATTCTCTTTTCCTTACATTTTCCCAAAGCAATCCTGCCCATCATCTGGTTTCAACTTTCATCTTTACTTTAAGGATTATGAAATCTCTAAACCTAGCCAAAACTTCTGGCTCCATATATCCAACTAGATAGTGAGTAGAAATACCTGACATCCCCACAGACATCTTCAATTCCATGTATCCAAAACCCATGTCATCAACTTTCCCTTCCATCCTGCTTGCTTTCATCAGGCATTTTAAAAGACATATTCATTTCTTCTGAGTGTGTTTTCTAAAATTGAATTCAGATCACCTAGACGGACTCTGACAAAAGTTCCTTCATAATTCCTACAGTGTACTACTAAACTGCTAAAGTGTTTGGTTTGCTGATCTCTCAGCGTAGAAAGCCCCTTTCCCGGGTGTCCATATCTTGTTATTTTAGTTCCTTAAAGTCTTTTTTTTTTTCTGTTTCTTTCCAGAGAGCATAGTATTGATAGGATAAAGTCCTTCTTTGTGTTGGGATTTAATAAAATTAAGTATTCTTCATCCCCAAAAAGACAAATTTTGAAAACATGTTCGTAAATAAATCAATAAGAAAATTATGCTACAATAAGTATTTTCATCCCTCCAAATAAATGATGGAGTAATATTAGTCCAAAGGCATTTTTCTGCCCTAAAGTCTGATGATGAAAGTTCAGAGTCAGTGTTAAAATCTAAGGCTACAGCATTCAGCTCTAAATACTGCCCAAGGGAGTCAGAAACATAGATTCAACTTTTCTCACAATTGGGTAATACCTTGATCCATAGAGAAATGTATAAAGTCTAAATACAGGAATGAGTCCAAGAGTCATATTAGACCTTTCATAAATAATTTATACACTGCTGGATGTATGAAACATCAGGTTTAATGGATTCTACTCTCTAATTGACACAGGGCATCTAATTAACCAGTATCAAAATAATTTTAAGACCACAACTGCATGTTATGTTCCCTAAAGTCATATTTTCTATTCCACTTTCTGAATACAAAAATAGAAAATTTGTTTAAAAATCTAACTGTGGTGTCAAATTGTAACTGAGAATAATAGCTTTCTAGTCAGAACAGTGAGCTTGGAAGCAACCCCAAGACTTTCAGCCTCTCCACTCGGTTTACCAGACTTCAATAGAAGATAATAAAGAGCCTAATAAAGAGGGGAGCAGGGGACACCACCAACCATAGTGTCAATAGTATACTAGCAGAGTGCAATCAGAGTGGC
Organism: Phodopus roborovskii; assembly: GCF_943737965.1. Taxonomy (NCBI): domain Eukaryota; kingdom Metazoa; phylum Chordata; class Mammalia; order Rodentia; family Cricetidae; genus Phodopus; species Phodopus roborovskii. The sequence continues at coordinate 17,236,526 of NW_026126547.1, read as the reverse complement.
TAAGAAGAAATACCTTTGTTCTGTCACTACTGAGTTCTAAAAAAGCTTCTTTAAGATTGTGTGTGTGTGTGTGTGTGTGTGTGTGTGTGTGTGTGTGTGTGTGTGTGTGTACAGGGTGGTGACTGGAGGCACTACTATAATGCCAGGCACTCACCTTTACAGGCTGAACAATACCATGCAGCTCATACAAGTGTTCTTCATTCTAAAAAGGAACATGGTCTGCAGAACATTTGATGATTCCTGAGGATCTTTTAGCTGCTGATGTCTTAGAGAAGGCAGGGCCACATGATGTTGTACTCCACTTGATTTATCATGTCCAATAGGAGTTTGACAATGTGGATGGTCTCTGAACCACAATTTCCCATCTCAGAAATGAGGCTGGTTCTCTCTTATGTTACACCATAGTCCAGGATTCTCATAACAGGTCTGAACAGTCTGACTCTCAACCACAAACATCAGGCATCCATTAGGACTTGGAATGCTTGCAGGAGTTGCTCTAGGGCTCTCTTAGGAACACCAAAGTACTAAGAGCAAAGACAAACTTTTGAAAATAACCCTTATTAGTCTCTTCCTGCATAATGGAAAAGAAGGAAGAGGAAGGGTGATCCACTTGCAGAGATATTTGAGAGTAGAAAAGCCACCTGCTTCCTGAGGGTTATTACCTTGTGTCTCCCCACCCTTTACGGCAGAAGGATTAAAGGATCACATGATGTCTCCTCTTCTCAGTGTCACTGTCTCCTTTCAAACTTAGTAAATGCGTATGTTCCCTTGCAGCACATACTATTATCATTTCCCCTATTATTTATCATATATATTGTTAGGTTTTTGTCTCAGAGGACAGAAACATTTGTATTCCCCAAAGCACAGAATGTGGTTTGAGGCTTTCCCCATGTACTGTGGTATGGACGATCATCTGTCTTTCATACCTGGGGTGAGCCTCTGAGAACATGCAAAGCTGCTTTTCTTTTGTGGTGTCTCTGCTGCATCACACAGTTTTCCTCACACAGCATCTGCATGGGAGAAACATCGAACTTAGAGAAATTCCTATATGTAAATTTTAGACACTCAGAAAAGAGCAGCCAAGGCAGATCATCATTAGATTCCCATTTGTCTTTGTAAAGTATTAACAAATTGGTTCATATCCCCTAGAGACCTTACCCAGTAGATTAGAGCTGTAATTCCATCATCAGGCTGAGTCAACTCCCTACCTATCATCACAGCTGTGATGCAGAAGCTGTGAGGAGTACTTTAACTAACCCTTCATACCCTCATATACCTTTAATATTTTAAGGGACTTCTTAGTGTTCTTGGGGTACTCATGGTCAGAAAGATATCTAACAGACAGATTCTTTTTTTCCCATCACATCAGCAATAAAAGAATCAAAGAATCAATGTCATTTTTTTAATCAGACGTTTGGAGATATTTTTTAAAGGAAAGTAACAAAAAAAAAAAAAAACCAAAACCAAAAAACAAAAACATGTAAGTACTTTTTCCTCTTCAAACAAGGGGTTTGAAGTCCAACCTATAACAGCCTTTCAACAAACATGGTTGACTAAAGTATATTTCTAGGGAGGTTACTTTTGGCATTAGTGTCCATTTCAAGAGAAAAGTTTCACGATTTAAAGGTTAGCTGCTTACTTTATTCTTTTTATTTTTCCAGTTGCATTTTTTTTCTTTGATTTTCTTTTTAATTTAAATTTGAAACAAGCTTGTTTTACATGTCAGTCCCGGTTCCCTCACTTTCCCTTCCTCCCATGTCTCCCTGATCAACCCCCATCCCATCTCCTTTCTGCTCCCCAGGGATGGTGAGTCCTACCATGGGGAGTCTTCAAAGTCTGTCATATCATTTGGAGCAGGACCTAGGCCCTCTCTGATGTGTCTAGGTTGAGAAAGTATCCCTCTGTGTGGGATGGACTCCCAAAGTCGATTTGTATACTAGGGATAAATACTGATCCATTACTAGAGGACCCATATAATGCCCAGTCCTCTTAACTAACACCTACATTCAGGGGGTATGGGTCAGTCCTATGTTGGTTTCCCAGCAATCAGACTAGGGTGTATGAGCTCCACCTTGTTCAGGTCAGCTGATTCTGTGGGTTTCTCCAGCATGGTCTTGACCTCTGTTGTGTAAATGTACCATATTTTCTCCATACATTCTTCAGTTAAGGGGCATTTTGGTGGCTTCTAAGTACTAGCTATTACAAATAATTCTACTATGAACATAGTTGAACAGATATCTTTGTTGTATGAATGTACATCTTTTGGAAATATGACTAAAAGTGGGAATTGCTGAATCTTGAGGTAGATAGATTTACCTTTTCCTGAGGAACTGCCATACTGTTTTCCAAAGTGACTGTATCAGTTTTCACTCCCACCAGCAGTGGAGAAGTGTTCCCCTTTCTCCACATCCTCTCCAGCATAACTGTCTTTGGTGTTTTTTATTTTAGTCATTCTCACAGGAGTAAGATGGTATCTCAGAATTGTTTTGATTTGCATTTCCTTAATGGCTAAGGATGTTTAGCACTTTTTTAAGTGTCTTTCAGCCATTTTGGATTTCTCTATTGAGAATTATCTATTTAGTTCTGTACCACACTTTATAATCGGATTATTTGGTGTTTTGGTGACTAGCTTCTTGAATTCATTGTACATTTTGGAGATCAGCCCACTGTCAGATGTGGTATTGGTGAAGATCTTTTCCTATTCTGTGGGTTGCCAATTGTCTTATTGACTGTATCTTTTACCTTACAGATGCTTTTCAATTTCAGGGGGTCCCATTTATTAATTGTTGATCTCAGTATTTGTGCTACTGGTGTTTTGTTCAGGAAGCAGCCTCCAATACCAATTAGTTCAAAGATACCTCCCACTTTCTCTTCTAAGAGGTTCAGTGTGGCTGGATTTATGTTGAGGTTTTTTATTCATTTGGGCTTAAGTTTTGTGCATAGAGATAGACATGGGTCTGTCAATCTGCAGTCTTCTACATACTATCATCCAGTTATGCCAGCAACATTTCCACACACTGTTTCCCAGCATGCTTGTTTTCCCAATGTATAATTTTAGCTTGTTTGTCAAAACTCAGGTAGATAATATCAGGATTTTTTATTCGATTTCATTGGTCTACCTGTCTATTTTTGTGCTAACACCAACCTATTTTCAGGACTATATCTCTACAATAGAACTTGAAGTTAGGAATGGTGATATCTCGTGAAGTTCCCTTATTGTTATTGTGGCTATCCTGGGACTTTGTTTTTACATATAATGTTGAGTATTATTATTTCAAGGTCCTTAAAGAATTTTGCTGGAATTTTGATGGGCATTGCATTGAATCTGTAGATTGCTTCTGGCAAGATTTTACCATGTTGATCCTACCTATCCAAGAGCATGGGAGATCTTTCCATTTTCTGGTATCTTCTTGTAAGGAGTAAGGTTTTTACTCCGTCATCTCCTCTTTTCTGTCTAAATAAAAAGAAGGGTTTAACCTTAACATAGCAAAATATATCACACAACAGTTATCAAGTAAGAATCACAGTTAACAATATTTAGTCCATTAACATTTAGCAAGATTTAAGAAAATATTCCATTATCTGTTCTTTGTGTGTCTAAAGTCTAAGTAACTTATCTTTAACCCTAACTAAGGAAAATTATAGCCATAACTATCTGTCTTCAACTCCATCAAAGACCACAGAAGAATAATATATAAACTCTAGAAATGACAGAGACATCTTGCCTTGTCAGTCACCTGAAGTTCTTCTGTAAGCTTCCATCTTCAGCCCATAGGACATAGTGTGTCTGGAAGACTCTTCAGTAAAGCAGGAAACTTTAAACTGTCTTCTCATATTGGCAGTTTGTCAGTCACTTTTCTCTGTGTCCTGCAGACTGGAAGATTCTTCCATGAAGCAAGAACTCTGTAGCAATGTCTGTCTTGAATCAGTAGTCACGTTTCTGTGGGTCCTGCATGTCCAGTTTATACAGCATAAAGTCAAACAGTCCAGACAAGAGCAGTATCTTGTCCAAATGGCTAGTCTTGCCATATTGGAGGCAAACTCCATAACATGTTTTTTTAATGTCCATCTTCCTTTCTGACACAGGTGGTGTTGCCAGGAGCAGTTGTGCCTCACTGTTAAGAAAATCCCTAAACCATTTTAAATGCCATATTCTGTATGTCTTTGAAATGTTGGAAGAATTCCTATCTATTTCAAATACATCTCTGTGTATTTGAAAAACCTAACTAACTTAACTCTAAGCTTTGATTATCATAGGTAGTTATCTATAATCTGTACTACATTATACATTACATTTCTAAATGAGCTATATAAACACAATACCTAAACAAGAGGAGACATGTACATATCACAAAAGTGACCTTAAATTGTATCAATAAATGCAAATCCATTCCAAAACAAAGTATTCATATCTATACCATAATCCCCTTTTTACCTTTAAAAAGAGATTAGTTGTGGTCATTAACCATTTATAACCAACCCCATTTAAATGAAAATAAACATTTATAAACAATATTTGGGAATTTGGGTGCCGTTCTTTCCAAACTGCTTCATGCTGATAGGGGGCGCTGTTATGGGGATCCTAAAAAGAAGCAGAAATCCTGGCTTTAGTCTGCAAGGCTGCCTTGTTAAAGCTGTATTGAATGTTTGATCACCAGGAAAACTATTTCAGGGGGTCTGGCTTGATCAAACCACATTAGTCTGGAAGGAATCCACAGCTTTTTATTTTCTGTGGAAATAAAAATAGAAATCCTTTTCCCTAGTAACTTGTCCTTGAACTTAAATTTTGGAGTCAAAGCATTTTTAAAATATATAAATTGAATTAATCCAGCAGTATTTTTTCTATCAGTTGTTGTTATTTCCTCAGCAGTCAAACAATTTGAAGACAACAGAATAGCATATAGTATCCACAGTTTTGTTGTGCTTTTCATCTTTACATGGCTTTTTTATTACTCTGTTTTTTTACTTTCTATTTTTTTTTTATTTTTTGAGACGGGGTTTCTCTGTGTAACTCTTATCTGTCCTGGAATTTACTCTGCATACCAGGTTAACTTTGCAATCACAGAGATCTGCTTGCCTCTGTCTCTCGAGTGCTGGCATTAAAGGTGTGTGTCACTACACCCAGTTCCTCTTTGTCTATTTAAAACCATTTTATTCCTTTTCTCTCCCAAGCCTACATATATTTTAGAACATACTGTAAACCCTTAGCACTTTTTCTGAATGTGAATCTGTCTTTACTGTAAATCTTTATCTTTTTGTAGCCAGGAGACTTTTATCTGGTAAATAACAACATTGCTGAAATGAAAGTTATAGTTGTTCCTGCTGCGGTTTACCAAAGATGGTGGCGGCTATTTTATCGCCAGCATTGAGAGCTGTGCTCACTGTCTTGGTCTACCCTGCCATCCAGCCGCATGTTGTCAGCTTGGAGATGTGGTCACTGCCATTGCCAGCTCTCATACATACCAATGAATTGTTAGCAGAGTTTCTTAAAAGCCTTGCGGTTTTTTACTGCTTATGTATAGTCAGGAATCCTCCCTTAAAGGAGCAGTGCAAATATCTGCTTGTCTCTCACAAAGCAGAGTCCAACTGAGAAAAATGCTGATACCAAGAAACCTTGCTTGTCTCTGTTATTTTGTTTCTAAAACCCTTTTTAAAGCTTTTGTTAAATTTTAAGTGGAAGTTCTTATTAGCCATGTTGGTGCCATATGTAATGAGTAAGTTTTTCCTCCTGCCACCTGGTCTTTTCCCGCCACCACCGCGCCAGCCCCAAATAACACACTGAGACTCTGTATTTGATATAATGCTGTTGGCCATGTACTAGTTTCTTATCGGCTAGCTCTGTCTTAATTATTAACCCATTTCTTCGTATTTCCACGTGGTCTTACCAGGGAGAGGCAGCTGGCGGTTCTGCCTTCTTCAGACTCTCCATCTTGACTCCTCCTTACTACTTTCTTTTTCCTCCTTGTCTCCTAGTTCTGCCTATCTTGCTTTCCTATTGGCCAATAGTGCTTTATTCATTAACCAGTATGAGAAACATATTCAGAATGATATCTCCCATCATCTTCTTTAATTTCTTTCTTTAAAGCCACAAAGTCCTTGCTATATATGTCTTTTACTTGTTTGGTAAGCATTACCCCAAGATACTTTATGATGTTTGTGGCTATTGTAAAGTGTATTGTTTCTGTGATTTCTTTCTCAGCCCCTTTATCATCTGTATATAGTAGGGCTACTGATATTTTTTGAGTTAGTCTTGTATCCTGCTATTTTGCTGAAGATGTAGAAGTTTCCTGGTAAAGTTTTTTGGGTCACTTATATAACCTATCATATCATCTGCAAATAGTGACAGTTTGACTCTTTCCTTTCTGATTTTTGTTCGCTTGATTCTCCTTTTGTTGAAGAGATATGGTAAGAGTGGGCACCCTGTCTTGTTTCTGATTTTACATGAATCACATTGAGTTTCTCTCTATTTAGTTTGATGTTGGCTGTTTGTTTGCAATATATTGCTTTTATTGTGTTTAGGAAGGTTCCTATTATCCCTGATCTCTCCAAGACCTTTATCATGAAGTTGTTTTAGATTTTTTTCAAAGGCTCTTTCAGCATCTTTTTCAGTTTGTTAATATGGTATATTACATTGATGGATTTTCATATGTTGAATCATCCTTATATCCCTGCGATAAAACTTACTTGGTCATGGTGGATGATTTCTCTGATGTGTTCTTGGATTCAATTTGCCAGTATTTTATTCTATATTTTTGCATCAATGTTCATGAGGGATATTGATCTGTAGTTTTCTTCCTTAGTTGTGGCTTTGTTTGGCTTAGGTACCAAGTTAATTTTAGCCTCATAAAAAGAGTTTGGCAATGGCTCCTCTGCTTCAATTGTGTGGACACTTTGAGGAGTATTGGTATTAGCTGTTCTTTGAACTTCTCTTGAACTTCTTATTCTGCACTGAAACCATCTGACCCTGGGACTTTTTTGGAATATTTTTGATGACTGCTTCTATTACACTAGGGACTATAGCTCTATTTAAATTGTTTATGTGTTCTTGATTTAATTTTGGTAAGTAATAGCTATACAAAATTTGTCCATTTCTGTTAAATGTTTGAATTTTGTGGAGTACAGGTTTTCAAAGTATGACCTGAAGAATCTATGGATTTCCTCAATGTCAGTTGTTATGTCCCTCTTTTCATTTCTGATTTTGTTAATTTTCATGTTCTCTCTCTTTTTTGGTTAGTTTGGATAAAGGTTTTTCTGTCTTGTTTATTTCCTTCAAGAATCAACTCTTCATTACAGTGATTCTTTGTATTGTTTTCCTGGTTTCTCCCTTGTTGATTTCAGCCCTCAAATTGATTATTTCCTGGTGTCTACTCCTCTAGATTGAGTTTGCTTCTTTTTCTTCTAGAACTTTCAGTTGTGCTGTTATTTCTGTAGTGTGACCATTCTCAAGTGTCTTCATTTGGGCAGTTAGTGCTATGAACTTTCCTCTTAGCACTGCTTTAAAAGTGTCCCTGAAGTTTGGGAACATTGTGCCTTAATTCTCATTGAATTCTAGCAAGTCCTTAATTTTTTTTTTTTTTTTTATTTCTTCCTTGACCCAGGATTGGTGCAATTGTGCATTGATCAGTTTCCACAAGTTTGTAGGGTTTCTGCATTTTGTGTTGTTGTTGAATTCTAACTTTAAAGCCATAGTGGTCTTATAAGATATAGGGGATACTTCCAATTGTTTTTTGTATTGAGGTTTGCTATATTGCTGAGTATGTGGTCGATTTTAGAGAAGGTTCTATGTGGTGCTGAGAAGAAGGTATATTCTTTTGTGTTTGAATGGGATGATCTATAAATGTCTGTTAATCTCAGTTGGGTCATAACTTTTGTTACTTTCTTTGTTTCTTTCTGTCAGGTGGACCTGTCTAGTGTTGAGACTGTGGTGTTGAAATATCCTTCTATACGTATGTGATGTTTTATGTATGATTTGAGTTTTAGTAACATTTCTTTTATGAATGTGGGTGCCTTTGTATTTGGGACATAGATGTTCAGAACTGAGACTTCGTCTTGATGGATTTCTCCTATGACAAATAGGAAATTACCATCTTCTCTTTCGATGATTTTAGTTTAAAGTCTCATTTGTTAGATATTAGGATTGTTAAATCCACTTGTTTCTTGTGTCAATTTGATTGTAAAACATTTTCTCAAGCATTAACTCTGAGGTAGCATCTGTCTTTGAAATTGAGATGTATTTCTTGTATGCAGCAGAAGGGTGGATTCTATCTTCATATCCATTCTGTTAGCCTGTGTCTTTTTTATAGGCATGTTATGATCATTAATATTGAGGAATATTAATGACCATTGATTGTTCATTCTTGTTTGTTTTCGACTTGTTGGTGGTAGTGGTATTGTGTGTGGATTTCTTCCCATTTTTCTTTTGGCTATTGCTAAATTGGGATTATCTATTGCTTATGTTTTTGTGGGTGTAGTTAATTTCCTTGGGTTGGAGATTTCCTTCCAGAGATTTTTGCAGGGCTGGATTAGTTGATGTGTAATGTTTAAATCTGGTTTTGTCTTGGAATATCTTGGTTTCTCTATCTACAGTGATTGAAAGCTTTGCTCAATATAGTTGTCTGGTCTGGCATCGTGATCTCTTAGTTTTGGTAGACGATCTATTCAAGACCTTCTGGCCTTGAGAGTTTCCATGGAGAAGTCAGATGTAATTCTGGTGGGTTTGCCTTTATATGTTACTTAGCCTTTTTCATTTGCTGCTTTTAATATTCGTTCTTCATTCTGTATGTTTGGTGTTTTGATTATTATGTTGCAAGGGGACTTTTTTGTGGTCTACTCTATTTGGTGTTCTGTAAACTTCTTGCTCTTTCATTGGCATGTCTTTCTTCAGGTTGGGAAAGTTTTCTTCTATGATTTTGTTGAATATATTTTCTGCACCTTTGAGTTCTGTTTCTTCAACTTCTTCTATACCTGTTATTCTTAGGTTTGGCCTTTTCACCGTATCCCATATTTCCTAGATATTTTATGTCAGAGATTTGTTGGACTTAAGATTTTCTTTGGTCGATGAATCTATTTCTCCTGAGATTCTCTCTTCCATATCTTGTATTCAGTCAGTTATGCTTGCATCTGTAGTTCCTGGTTGTTTGCCCAGTTTTCTATTTCCAGCATTTTCTCAGACTATGTATTTTTTAATTGTCTCTATTTCAGCTTTCAAGCACTGTTTGAATTGTTTCTTGTGATTTTTAGTTTTTCTTTTCCTCCATTTCTTGAATTTTTTTTATTTGTTTGTTTTTCCTTCCATTACCTTAAGCGATTTTCTAATTACCTCTTTGAGGGTCTCTACCATCTTCATGAAGTTGTTTTTAGGGTCATTCTCATCTGCTTCATCTGGGTTGGGATGTTCAGGTATTTCTGGTGTGGAGTTCCTAGACTCTGGTGGTGTCATATTGATCATTCTGTTGTTGACTGTGTCCTTATACTGTCATCTACCCATCCATTCTTTCAGTGTGTACAGGTAGGTTCTCCCCCTCTCCTGGTGGGTACAAGACCAAGGTTTTTTTCCAGTGGGTACAAGCAGGTCCAATACTCCAATGGCTCTTCTCTTCCAGTGGGCAGTGGTGACTGGGCTCCTCCTGCAGGTGTAGGTGAGACTAGGACACTGGCAGACTCTGGATGGACCAGTCTGCCAGGACAGGCTTCCCCACAGGCAGTCCCCAGTCAGTCCTCAAGAGGTTCTGAGCCATTTACTCTTTTCTTTAACAAATATATTCTTCAGATATATTATCCAAGCCATCATTTTAATTAGCATAAAGCAAGGAACTTTAAAGATGAGATTTTTACATGTCCCCAAATTTCCAGAGTTCATAGCCAATCCTAAGTATGTCCATACCTTAGGTTCACATAAATGCCCATGAATAGCTTTCACATAAATCACTACCTGCTATAAGGAAAGGTAATAGGGAAATTCAATTCAGGTCTCAACAAAATAATGAAGCAGAGCTCCGGGAGGAAGATCAAAAATTTGCTGTCACTGTGGCAGTGGTAAAAAGGACACAGGGATATGTCTCAAATGTCTTCACCCATGAGAATTTGGCTTGGTGACTCATAGGCTCAGACTGTTTCTGCTGCTTATAGAACAACTATGAATATTAAGCTTGCTGGTAGTATGCCTTTCTTACTTTCATGCTTACCTGTATGTAAAGGAACAAAGGTCTTTGTCCTCAGCTTGCTGATCAAATCTATGCACACCTTGCTGTCTCTGAAGTCACCAGAAAGGATAGTTTCAAGTCTAAGACAATGCAGCACCCCATTGTCTTCCTTTCCTGAGTGTTCACAAAGAAGATTGCATTGTATTTACATGCTGGTAGGTTGTTTTCTCTAATGTATATGAAGACATCATCAGCTCAATGCAAAGATTACATAAGTTCTATCAGAAGTTAAAAATACCATCATGTGCATGATGTTCCTCAGAAGCTCTTCCAGGTGCTGCTGTGCTTTAGTCTCTCCTACTTCTCCAGCAGATGCACGATGCTGAACAATATGCCTTTCTGGTGCCCATTGATGAAGCCTTCTCATAAACGTGCATTGGCAAAGTGACTGTGTTGCCTATCTTTGCTTCCTTTTGATAGTCAACCTGGCCTTTCTTGACTGTCGCTGGGATGAAGAAGGGGTGGAGCCCATCTCTTTACTTTCTCCATACTCCATTTTCTATTTAAAGTTTTGTTACACGTTATTCCTTATTTACCCAGTTTTCTCTCTCGATAGAATGTCCAAAGTTCCCTTTTCCCTAACCCAAGTGCAGATAAATATTCTCAGGACAACCGAAGCTTCCCTAGGCTGTCAGCAAAACTTAACCAAAGCATACAGTGAACACTCTAAAATAAAATTATGAAAACGTATGAATAGTGTTTTCTTTTTGATCATGCTGAGTTGGAACTATGGGTTCCCTCTTCATGGACATGTGTTCTACCACTAAACTATTTCTCACTCCCTTTTCTATTTTATTTTATTTTGACACAAAATTTTAGTATATTGCCCCAGCTGGACAGAAGTCATGATACTCTTGTTTCCATCTCTCAATAACTCTGGCTAGCACCAGCATGGCTTAGATGATATGGAAAATAAATAAATAAATAAATAAATAAATAAATAAATAACACATGAGATTTTATTCAAATGTTCTAATGAAAGGCTTCTTTACTAGGTTTCAGAGAAGCCATTGGCTTTGCTAAACCTATATAATCTTGAAAATGCTGGAGCAACTCCAGAGGCCTCCTGCTTCAGGCTTTTAGCCTGTTGCCTGTAAGCTCTATCCTCTTTTCTAATTTTTAATGTTGAATTATTTAAATAGTACCATATAGAGCACTCTCCTGAGTAGAAAATTACAAATAACATTTCCAGGTTCTAGTTGAAGAAAATCATCTTTAGGTGTGAGAAAAGTCATGCCAGACAGTAGAGAGACACATTGGCTCCACTCCATAGTATCACCCTGTGACACTGGACATATTACTTACTGTCTAAGTTTCAGTGTCCTTGCTTGTAAATGGGGACAAAACAACAGCATCTTTGGCCTTTTGCATGACTAGTTCTGCATCTAGATTCAGTGAACTCTGCTTTGGAAGCATTTGTGAAAAGAAAATTCAATCCCTGTACTGAAACAAGGAGAGCATTCATTCTTACTATTGATTTCTGAGTAACAATATTTGAGTAGCTTTGGTGTTGCACTGGCTGCTATCAGTCATCTGGAGATTATATCAAGTATATTGGTGGATATACAGAAACTGTATGGACACATTACACCATTTTATACAAGAACTTATATGCTTACAAATTTAGCCATTGGTGGGGTACCTGGAACCCTCCCTCCACAGACACAGAGGGGTGGCTGTCAGCAATGTCTCTTTGTCTTTTCAGGAAAAAGTTAGTTCAAATGAAGACCTCAGTGAAGTTTTGACTCTTGTTGCTGTTTTCAGAGCTCTACAGAACTGGGAGATGATCTGTCTCTCAGTTAATCTGCAGACACCACTGGAATGCTTTACATCACAGTGTTGTCCTTAGTTCCAGTCTACACAGTCTCACTACCAGGAGATTCCCTCTTACAAATGTGCTTGTGAGAGTTCTTCACATCACAGTCTCTTAATCACTCTACAACACTTAATGAAAAAATGTTTATTGCCTGCCTGCTGCATTCCAGGTCTTACGGTAGGTGAGGAAGAATGACAGAAAACAATGATGCATTCTATCATAGAGAAAGAATCGTTGTGGAAGCTGAGTAAAATGTCTTCTTTGGAACCACATATTATGGAAGAGATGGTAGAGCTAGCTGGCCCCAAATCAACTGAAAATCCAGGCGCTGTTCCTTTTTGTGGACAACCTCAGCACTGGGCCTGTACTCACTCAACAATCACTTAAGCCAATAGAGTACATTAAAGATAACATCCTATCAGTTGCAGGCCTATGTCATTTGAAGACTGACACCTTCCACCAGTTCTTCTGGATGGACTTTAAGCTCTTGTACAAGTTTAGTGTGGCTTCTCCACAGGGGAGAGTCCATCAAAAGGCCTCTTGGAAAGAAAATGTTCTAAAACTACACAGAAAAATAGTCACAACATGGCTGCTTGCCAGCAGTGCTCAGCCTTCTAGGCAAGCCCTCCCAGGCTCCACAAGTACAGTCATGGAGGACAGCTAAAATCAACCCAGATACTCCAAAGAATCATTCCAGGGAATGAAAAGGCTGCTTTTAAGCCATAACTTTCAAAGTAGTTGTTATGTACCAGCAGAAACACTAACCCCAAAGGAGTCTCTTGTCTGACAGATGCAGGTGGATAAGCATGCTGAAATTATCTATTCTTTATTAAGACTCAGTCTCTTCCATCCTAAAATGAGACAATAATAATTCTTCCAAGATATTATAAGCATCAGAAGGAATATATTTAAACTTCCTGTCATTTGGTGTTAATAAATGGTAGCAATTGTAGATAGTTAGAGGTTATTAGTTTTCTGACATTGTCTCAAATGGAGTTTATTTCAAATCAGGGACCTGAGAATAATAAGTCTCACCCCATGTTGCTATTTATATTTGATGAAGGCTATCACTTCTTTCTAACTGCCTAAAGTCAGGGTAAATGACAATAACATATTTCCCATACATGGAATCCAGGCGACACCAACATGTAACCTACCTGATATTTCTGCACTTTTTAACATACTTTTGCTTGCTTCTGTATAAGAAAATTTGTATTCAGTTGTCATGACAACACCAAGTAATTAAAATTGTTGTTAAACATGGTATCACAAAGTTCTCACTCTTGTTTCCAATTGAGTGCTCCTTTTGACATTCTGGAAGATTTAAAACAATAAATGCTGTAAAACATGGGATGTTTGGGGTATAACAAACCTCATTTATGTTCACTGTCATCACTTATCTGGGTATAGACTACTTGCTCCATGCTAACAGAGATATTACCAATGTTTCCAGAATAACATTGTAATATTGGGCTGAAGAGAGACCACCTGAATTTCACATAGGGGTCTTTTCGCTTTAAGTTCTCATCCACAGAATTTCTGCAATGTGTTTTTTTAAAGGCTCTGAGTTCTTACCTACTTAGTACCCAACCACAGGAAATTTGAAAGAGTCCCTGGTATTGACGAGACATGTAAGATTGAAGAACAAGGAGGCAGGAAAAAAAAACCCAGTTATAACTATTCATTAGTTTTGGGTACATCAGATAATTTGTGCAATGGCTTCGGGGCTTTAATTGAATCACTTTTCCCACCTTGTCTTAATTTTAATTATGCAGCAATCATTTTTACCAACCTATGCAAAGAATCATATGAAAATGTGACACATGACAATATACATTTACCTAAGCTCCAGGACTACAGTGACCTACAGGCAATTAGCTACTGCCTCTAGCACTAAAACAGCCAATTAAAGAGTTAAGGAAATGGCCTCCAAATCACCTACATGATCAGGTTTTGTGGACTGCCAGGAACATTGCACTTCAACTGATATAATTTTTGACTGACTGATTTAGTAAGTCTACATCGGCTAAAATTCCAGACTCATGCCTGTAAACCTGAGGAGTCAGGTTTTATGAGGTGCTTTCATTGTCATTAAAGATGATCCCACCTTAGCCTCTGTCCTAACAAGACAGGCTCACAGCCATCATTATGCAGCAAGATCTTAGCTTGTCATCAAGGAAAACTGTCTTGCCAGGTCAATAAAGATAGTACCGAGTTCATCTCAAGTATGTAAGATACTCATTCTAGTGGCTATAAGCAAGAGTACAGATACCAAGAGTCTGAAGGGAGGGAGGAGGAAAAGAACAAGGGAGGAATGAGATAAAAAAAATGGAGAGAGGAAGAGAGGGTAGAAGGGAGAGGCAGAGGGATGAGAGAAAGGAGGGAGATAAAGAGAAATAAATATACATTTGACAGGTTTTTTGGTGTGTGTGTGAGTGTTTCGCCTGCATGCATATATGTGCAGCACACAAGTTTTTAATGCCCACAAAGCCCAAAAAGAGGTGTTAGATCTCCTGGAACTGGTATTACAAAGGTTGTGAACCACCATGTGAGTGCCAGGAACTGAACCCAGGTCTCTGCAAGAGTAGTCAATACTCTTAACCACTGAACATCTTTGGGGACCCAGGAATAAATATTTAAATCATAAAAACTATGTTACTATTCAGATATGGAATAGGCCGAGGAGAAAGGAAATGTGAATTGTCATCAAGACACATTTGAATTGCTTAAGGCTTTGCTTCAGTTAGCAGCTCTCCCAATACAGAATCTGCTAAGTTTGCTCTGAATAAAGACTGGGAAGTAATGATGCCTTCACTATGTCATCTCAAAAAGAACCATGAGTGGAGAAGTAATGTGAATAGGAAAGGAAATTAAGTCAGTGGTGATGTAGAGGGTACTGCATGGTCACAGTGCTACTAGGAGCTAATGGATGACAGTGTGAGCATGTGAGCTGTATCATTCAATGGCATGATAGGGATGTCTTCTGTACATATGTTTCTGTTACTGGTTAATTAATAAAGCACTATTAGCCAATAGGGAAGCAAGGTAGGTGGGACTAGGAGAGGAGGAGGATTCTGGGACAGGTAGGCAGAGTCAGTAATCATGTAGGCTGCCAAAGGAGTAACACCATGCTGGGCATAACTAGGTAAGCCACAGTCTCATGGCAATACAAAGATTGATAGAAATGGGCTAGCCAATAAGTAGCCCTAGCCAATGACCAACTAATATAGCATCTATGTGCTTCTTTGGGGCTCTAGGAGGCTGGAACCAGGCTGGTGGGAAAGAGTTCTTGTAACAATGGTGAGGGAGAGAGTGGGGCTGCTCTAGTTATCATCAACTCCTGTAGATCTCTCAGAGAGAACATACTCAGATATTGAACTGCTAGCACTGGGGCCTGCCCCATATGAACACTGCAGCTTCCAATAGCTTCAGAAAGCCCTCAGGCAGAGAGACTAAGTGCTTATGATATAAAGCCTGCATGCCCAGAATGTCAATGATTGGGATGGTCTGAGTAGGGCACAAAAGGTGTTTACTATAAAAATTGGCCCAAATTGTATGTGACTGAGTAATATTAAATTCTGTTATGGAGCTTACTTAATCTAGTCCTGATTGCAGTGTTTATTCATTATACCTTGGACTAAATAAATTTCATATTTAAGATCTGTCCATGGTGTCAAACATTTTAGAGTATCAATTTTGTCTTTGGAGTGTCACAGAGTGGAGGGAGGGACTGCTAAAGAAGAGACACTATATAACCTTGGGGAAAGCTCTCTGAAAATCACACATTTTATTTGGCTGGGCAGTAGACAGTGGCAAGTCTACAATGAATACATTTGCCAAATTAAAATAAACTGTGAAAAAAGGCTTAGGAACTAAATTTATAGAAAAACAATATAATAGAAAGGAATCTGAGGAAATCTAAACCAAATCACAACCAGTACTCAGAACCATTTTCTAAACTACTTTGAGTGCTACTTATTTACATTAAACACAAGTAAAAAAGACAGAAAAACTGAGTGATATGAGGGTTATGTTGGATAAAAGACAAATCACATAACCTAAATGTAATTCTCAATTCCTGAACAGTCAGTTCCAAGAGCCTACACAAGCAACACCGAGCCCTTGACAAGGTGTCTTCTCACAGATCCTCTGACAGTACTAGTCAGTCAGTAACTTTTGGGACATTAATCAAGTCAAAAATATCCACTAAACACCTCCCAATATGAATGCACTGAGTTTGTATTTAAGGTCCCAAATTACCAATCTTTGGAGATCTGTTGTTTCCTGCCTGCTGAGGTGGGCTGATGGACTGAAGGCTAAACAGAAGATTCCTTGATTGAACTCAGTGAACAAATCATTTCTTCCCGTCCATCTGCTTGGTACGAGTAACCTCCTCTGGTCTACTATCTGAAATCCAGTATATTGTGGATACCTTGACAAGTGAAGGACATTCCATGAAAGATGGTTAATGGCAGTAAACAATATTGAAATCAATGTTTATTTAGTGTGAGTTACCATTGTACAACTTCTGTTTCTCCATGTGTTCTGACCCTTACTGGGATATAGGTTAATGGAACAGCCTAAAGAGGAAATTCCTCTATAAACTCAGAGGAGCATTCTTTGGCTGAAGTCTGAAATCAGCTTCATAACTTAAGGACCTCCCACCTCCTCTCAAGACCTTTCTGTATTAAAGAACAGGCAGTTTTTCCTCACTTGTTTCTTTCCTTTTGTTGTATATAATCCTCCATTAACAAGTTCAAACTTCATCTTTTCTATACAGATTCTCTCCATACTTTTCTTCCTACCTCAGAGTCCAGTGTACTATATTCTTACTAATCAGGTCTTCTCACAGTACTTCCACTGTCCTTCCACATTCCCTTGGAAGTCCACTCCTGTCCTAGTTAATGCCTTCACTAAGCTTGCATTGCTGGGCAAGTTACTTATCCAGGGTATTCAGTCTTCTATTTTAAATAAAACTTCTTGGAATGACTATAGTTTGAATGAATATATTTTAATGAATAGGTTAATGTCCTTAGTGTTGCCTTTATTATTTTGCCTAATTTATTGAGTCATTGCTAATGTGTTTAGAGGACATGCTTCCAGAAGGCAGAGACTGTGAAGACAATCTTAAGCTCCTCGTAGCTTTGTTACAAGTCTTTGAGGTTGAGTTTCCCAAGTTGCCCAGTGTGCCTTCTTCCCTGTGTATAGCACTGCTCTTTGTCACTATGGCTATAAGTTTAAACACATTATTTTTCAATAGCATTTGCTATTAAAAACGCATGCTTACAGATACAGCAGCAGTCTACTGAATCAACATCTATATGCCTATTATTGCAGAAATCAGAAACTTTAATAGACACTGAAAAGTACAGAGAGACAGGAGGGAAGACTGTTTGAAGACATCTGATCCATAATCTGTTTTTACAATACAGCAGCATAGCAAACAACTACTATGTCTCTATGGGATGGACATAAATGTTGACATTTTCTGTACATCTATCTTGATTGGGTAGTCCTGCCTATCTGATCTTGGATTGTGCATTCACCTGTAGTGGGTTTCTGGCTCAGCCAAGAGGTTGGCTGGTCCACCAGGAGCTTTATTTGGATAACCTGGTTCTTAGCTTCATGGTCTCTGCCCAACAGATGAATGAAGAAACATTTTAACTGGAGAGATAGAAAGAAATTCAAGAAAACAAAATCTCATACTCTTTCTTCAAGTCTAATATCAGAATAGGAATAATAATATTGGTGGTGGCACCATAGTCAACAGTGTCAGTGACAGGACCAGCCTAAAGGTAAGGAAGGCATATTCTTCACCTTGTGCTGAGAGACAATGTAAAGGCCCTTTCCCAGGGAAATTCATAGAACAGGGATGTGAACTGAAGCTTTCAACTTAATCTATCCCCAGAACTGTTACTTAAACTCAAGCAAATTACAAGGGAATTACAGAAACAAAATGAAACAAACAAAAGAAGCAAAATGTAAGCAATATTTGTAACTACACCTAAAACTAGTGACAGTAAGAGGAGGCACAGCTATTTAGCCACATACTAGTCACCACTAGCACTTAGAACATCCTTGATTCACTTTTTTGTATATAACTGCATCATGGCAGTTGGCTATTACACTTCCATATGTGTGAGTACAAATATCCCTGCTCTCACCTACCTCACACTCTTTTGTATATGCTAGGAGCAAGCATTATTGGGAACATCCTTTGTACATTATGACAGACATTTAATGCGTATTTGTTGGTTAGTTAAAGAATAAACGATAAATAAAGAACAATGATCTCAGAAAATGTTCTCTTGGACTTAATGATGTCCTAAGGTGACTATTCTTCAATGGTAGTGATATGCTAAAAAGTGAAAACAAAGCAAAACAAACAGAAACAAAAAAAAAATAAAGCACTTAAGAGATGGCATTTATACTCCTCATTTTCCTTCACAATTATTTGTTATTATTTTTGGTAATTTTTTATGTGGTGTGTATAGTTGTACACAAAGTTGCTATTATAAGTATGTGAACATATGCATTTGGGTATATGTGCCCAAGCATTTACATGCATCTGGATGCCAAAGGCTGATGTTGGTGACTGTTTTTGATCCTTTCTACCTTTAATTTTTGTAAGATAGGGGTCTCTTACTGAACCTCAAACTCTGAATCAGCTAGACAGCTGATTCAATATCAGGGATCCACTTGCTTCTAACACATATGCTTACCATACACAGTGGTATGTGCTGCTGGGCCTGGCTTTTCTATGGGTTCAGGGGATGTAAACTCAGGCACTCACATCTATGTGGCAGACACCATGCCGACCAAACCATCTCCAGAGTCTATTTTTTTAAAGTTAGGACAAGGGATGCACTTCTGCAGATATAGCAAAAGCACCAGTCACTTCACCTTTCTAGTCATAAGGCAATAGCTGCTTGTAGAAAGCAGGAGCATCTCAGAATAAGTGACACAACAGACCAGACCAAGTAGGAGCCTTTAGTCAGCCAAGATCCTGAGGTCCCATGGTATCCAGATCCCTGCTAGATCCCTGCTAGATCCAGAAGACCTACAAGGATGTGATTTGTGTGTCTTCCCTTCAGTAGGTCATCAATGACAGATATGAGAAGCAAGAATGAAATTGACAACTGAAATATGCTTATTTTGATGTGTATATACATACCGTACATCGCACAGGTAAAGCAAAGAGGTGTACTGAGCCAGGGAAGCCATCAAGAAAATCCTTTAGCCTTCCTCTTATTCTCAGAGACAGCTTTCTAATACCTTCTGTGAGGTCAGGATTTGATACACTAAAGGGAAAAGCCTCTGAGCCAGAGCTGAGGGTTCCCTTGATTTGAAAAGTGAATTTCAAGATGAAATAATCAGAGAGAAGCAATGCCACACAGTTGTTTATATGTGCACGTGTGATTGTGTGGACGTGAATGTGCGTGATTATCCTCAGTGTGTCTGTGTGTAATGGGGCATTAACACAGACTCATATACGCTGTTCTGCTTTATGAGTTGGGTGGATTTTTTTTTTTTTTAAGAAAATCAAGCCATATTTTTTTTCCCTTCCCATTCTCAGAGATGAAGCAGTTTACAGATGCAGAATCCTTTTTTAGGGCTAATTCTCAATGCATCATTCAAGTATCTTTTGAGCTGAGCACATGATATGCACATCATGAATACATATAATCATCACACAGTCCTTTGTGGAGACTTTGAAAATAGCATCTGAAAGAGCCGACCGTGGGTCTTCATCTGAGGATGTGAATTTGGTTAGTGTGGCTGAGCTGATTCTGGCCACTTATTTCCTCTTTAATGGGCTCTGTTCCATGTCCCGTGGCTTGAAACACCGAACATTTAAGTGGCTCTACAGTAAAAAAGTAAATCACAATTTCTGGACCCATGTGAGAACATTATAGGTATGTTTGGTCAATGGCAAAGGCACTCAGGTACTTGTGGAATTTCAAAACACGGCATATAAGCAGATAATTCTTTAAAAGATTATCACCTTAAAATTAGCTCATTTCGTTCTTTTCTAGCCAGCCTTGGGGCTGATGTTTAAAGCAGCATTGGTCCTATTTCTCTGCTGGAAACAATAGCAAATACTATTTTTTCCACATCTGAGCACAAAAGTGCCTCTTCTATGTCTGTGACTCATTATTAATTGCATCCATAATTGGGTTTTTTACCCTCTTCTTGAGAAATAAGATTTTTAGCACATTATACTTGTTCTCTGAAATGCAGAACATTTGGCTGAAGGACTGTACAACTTTCTCTTTTCCAGTGGAGACAAATGGGGATCTAAGCCTGCTGGTATTTTTATCCCTTTGTTCCATCTCCTTGAGGACCAGGTCATGGACTACATTTATTCAGTAAGGTAAGTGTCTTCCATGCTTTATTTTATAGGTTTATCTTACTCAGTCTTTGTGTAAACTTCAACTTGTTAACTCAAGGAACCATCTCAAATGGCTGGAAACCCATTATCCTCATTTCCAAGTCACTGGTTGTTAGGTATGTTTGGCCTTTGAAATAATCAATATGCAAAAACATGTATTATTTGTCACATGAAGGAGAATGAAGCTGTGTGAGCTCACTGAGATTTTATAAATATTGCTTTTGAAACTCAAAAATGTAGTGTGTTGAACTGTGTAATTATTTATGTAGCCCTCCCTTTCAACAAACTAACTTCAATGATATAAAATAAATAAAATCATGTTATGTGGACATAATATCTATTTACTTAAAGAGCTATTGTCCATAATACATGTAGATAATTAAGAAATGAAATATTCCTTTACTCCACCAAAAATTTACTTTTCAATTTCAAATGCAATTGTTTGCTGATACTTTCATTGTATGTTACATAAAGGATCGAATTAGTCAGTAACATTTAAATGAAGAATAAAACACCTATGTGGTAGTATAAGAATGTCCCCTACAGGTGTCTATGTTAGAATCCTCAGTATAAGGTGTGACCATGCTGGATGTTTGATGAACTGTGTCATTGGGGATGGACTTTGAGGTTTCAAAAGTGCATGCAAGTCCCACTTAGTCTCTCTCTCTCTCTCTCTCTCTCTCTCTCTCTCTCTCTCTCTCTCTGTGTGTGTGTGTGTGTGTGTGTGTGTGTGTGTGTGTGTGTGTGTGTCTGTCTGTTGGTCTGTGGTTCCTACTTGTGGGTCACATAAAAGCTCCCAGCTTCTGTTCCATCACCGTATCTTCTTGAATGTTCCCAGCTATAATAGATTCACCCTTTATTACTATGAGTCCCAACTGAGTACTTTCTTTTCAAACTTGCTTGGTCCTGGTATTTCTTCACAGTAATATAAAAGTATTGTGTTCAAACTCTGAACCCTAAAATCACCAAAAGACCTGATCCAATGCAAAAGCACAGAGTCTTTAATTTTATGAGTTAACTAGGGTTTCTTGTCCATCTGACAGAGCAGGGAAGTAGGAGGGACCCTGAGCAGCAGTGGGGCAGAGCATATACTGGAACAGAGCAAGGAGAGTGTCTGTAGGGGTCCGCTAGTTGCATAGGAACTGTCTCAGGATTGGTGCACCTCCAGGCTTGCGCAACCTGTCCTGCTATGTCTAGAGGCCCTCCAGGGGTGGTTGCTATGCTCATCAATCCATTGTTTTCAGTAAAGCAACTCCAGAGTCTGCCAGCTAACTTCTGATTGGTACCTTGCCACATGGATGTCATCTGCCTTCCTAGTGACTAGGGCAAGGCTGAGGATTCAGCTCGTGTTGCTGAGTCGAAGACCTACATCTTGCTGGGTCTTTTCTGAAGCGTGTCTTGGATGTCAAAGTAGGGGCCTGGGTGAGTTTTAAATATTTAAAAATGCTAAAAAGCAAAATGCAACTCATAACCAAACTTTATGGGTACATCATGATAGTAACAGTAAAATGGATATTTTTGGAGAACCCACAATATGTCAAATCACAGATGAAATCTATGGCCTAATCTTTAACCTTATGTTTCTCACATAGAAGTTGAGGGGATACAGAAGAGTGAATGGAGGCAAGCAATAGGAGCTGGAGAGAGAGCGGGGCACCTCACTGAATCTCGTACAGACATGGACTGAAACTACTGAATTGTTTACAGGTTTTCCCAGTCACAAAATCAGAGGCAACAGTCAGATAAAAAAAAAAAAATGCCACGGACCAAAGGAAGGTTCCTATAGACCTCATTAAGCCTTCCTAGGCCCTGGGTGCTGTGCATCACAATAAATGGGGACATTTTAGCCTTTGTGAAGAATAAACAATTGCACTATCTCTCTTTCGTATCCCCTTTGGAATCATTCCCTGCCTGTCAAGCTTTGTGTCATGTCACTGACCCCACCCCCTGCAGTCACATTTCAGTTCCATTCAAACCCAAGCATGCATTATGTCCTTAGTTGGAGGTAGTGTGCTTACTCTGATCTCTCACTTGGATGAATGCACTCTTTACCTGCTGCTTACACTCCACTTGCAGAGATTTGTGACTCAGTCACATGTACCATTTCAGCATTTATTAACTCTGATAAGCCTTTGATATGTTTTTTCTCTAACAGAATGGACTGCTTAGAACATGGCAAGCACTTCCACTTGTATTTGGTCTATAATACTCCAAAACTATTAACTTCCTTTTCTCTTGCTGCTTATAGCTCTGCTTCCGCAACAGGGCTGCTGCTTATAGCTCTGCTTCCCCAACAGGGCCACTCACCCCAATCTGAGCTGGGATCTGTCTTGTATCCCAGTTCTTTGCCCTACAGTTCTGAATTACTATTCCCATGGCAGTGGGGATATCATTTGCATTTTCTGGATCCTGTGACAGGTGTGTATGTGATTTTTTATTTCTAATACTGCATATTTAAGCATTTTTTGTGAGTTCTATTTGTGTTTCTTTCTCCTTTTTTGACTTAAGAATAGTTAGAACAATCATATAAACAGGGCATTCTTGGTTTTCCTTCAAAGCTTATGTTTAAGAATTTTCTGTTCAAGGTTTACATGTTAATTCAGAATTCTACTCAAATAATTTAAGGTTCTCTCTAAGTTTTTCATCTTGTAAAAGGGCCAAGTCATAATGGGGTTCTTGAGAGAACATGGGAAGCTAAAATAATACCCCAGCAGATACAAAGAGCATGTTCCTGAGGAATAGTGATTGTTTTATTCAGAAAAAAAATTGATTTCTAAAAATGTAGGAAGACATCTTAAGATGAGATAAGTTCAGATGGGCTCCAACTGCAATGCAAATATGGAGAGATCAGAAACTAAGAGGAGAGGACAAGACTCAGACACATAAAGTCATGTAAAGAAGTAAGCAGAGGCCAGACAAGAACTCTGGGAGCCACTGAAACTGGAAATATGAGAAGGGACTCTGGCCTGAGGCTATGGAGGGAGTCTGTCCTTACACATACTTGGATTTGCACTCCTGTCCTCCAGAGCCAGGGAGGAATAGCTTTCTCTTGTTTTCAGCAACAGAATGTCTGATAATCTGTGACATCAACTGCAAGAAAGTGTCCCAGATGATCAAATGAGTTAACATGTGAGGGCCCTGAGGTATCCTCATTCATTCAGCAAACACGTCTCACCCTGTCTTGATGACAGTTCTTATAATGGAATTATGGGTATTAGAAAATGGTATGGGTGAGGTCTGACAAACTACATCTATGACATTAGGTGGCATTCTGCAACAAGAGGAGTTTTATTGACACTGATTCTCTGGTTCTTCGTTGTATTGATTTCCTTGTGCTGATAAAACACTGCCACCCCAACACCACTTCCAGTACAATTCCAAATCTGTTTTCTTGAAAAACAACTTCTATGACAACTTTATCTTAGTGCCTGCTGTTCATGCAACACTGCATATGTGTTTGTTTTTTGTTTTTGTTGATGTTGTTGTTTTTGTTGTTTTTTTTCTCTCCATTAAAGGCAAGTTAGTCTTTTAGTTTACCTGGTATCTCCACTTTCTGAAACACCCTCAGTTATAGTCAAATAATTTTGGGCTTTGGATCAGAATGTTTTCTGAAGAATCAAGTGTTGTAATCTTGGTCCCTAGAGAATAGCACCACAATAAGGTAACTATAGAATGTTTAATGGGTGGAGCTTATTGAAGTCATTGGATCATTGAGACATACTATTGATCCCTATCCTTTGTCCTCTCATCCATGTCCTGACCATGAGGTGAACAGCCAAGTCTCTCCATGTGTTCCATGCTATGGAGGTGTGTAGTTCATCACAGGCCCCCAACATGGGGTCTGACAGCCATAGAGTGAAAGTTCTCAACCTGCTAATGAAAATAAACATTTTCTTAATTAAATGGTTATGGTGTGTATGTATACAATATAGTAATGGAAAGCTAATATACAGTGTGTGTGTGTGTGTGTGTGTGTGTGGTGTGTGTTCACGTGTATACAAGTGTCATTACAAATTATTTGTCTTGTGCAAAAACAGAGATCTTAGTAATTATATGATAGACACTCTTCTACAACACAGGTTCTAGTGATAGCCAACTCTGTGAAGGAGGGTTATTTTACTTTGTGTTTATTTGTTAGAAGCAAATTCTTGTTATGTAGTCTAGACTGGCCTGTAACTCACTATACAGCGTACCATAGGCTGATACTGAACATGCAACCCCTTGCCTCTACTTCTTGAATGCTAGGAATGCAGGCTACCACATAAAACATGAAGATTTTTTTTTTCTTGATGGAAGTCTTTTTCCTTGAATGTTGTTACAACACAAAGTAGAAAACAATCTTTGTCACACTATAGCAACTGCTACTTGAACACAATATTTTGTTTTAAATAAGATTTAGGTTTTGATAACCCATAACTATATAATATTTACCTATGTCACTGGGATAAATGGCTCTGTTCATTTGTTTTCAAAGCTAATTTTTTACTTGCATAAAGCACATTTTTCATCAACATTTTCTTCTTCTGTATTATAAAAGGATTCCTAGAAGAAGTATTGATTTCAGGAAGTAACTGTTATGACAGAATTATAAACAGCCCAATGCATCCAGATTAATATAAATGTTCTGGATATGACGACCTGCCCCCACCCAGCAGTGATTCTTTAATACGATGGAGCAATTTACCTGAGAAAAACATTTAACAGAGACAGAAATTGTGTCGCTTGTCCAAAGAGAGGACACAGATAAATATTTCCATGTGGTTTCTGCTCAGTGCCTGACTCTGAGCTACACATCATTCATGTTTTTATCCATCTTACTTTTAGCATCACTGCCATTGCCAATGAGCAAACGGCAAAGCTCAAAGGAGTATGCTCCATTCTACCTAGTGAGCAACTGATCAGATAAACTTCCAGGCTCACACTAATGGATTCATCCAACTCTGGAGAAAAGGCAGACAAAAGGATGACCAGGCAATGTGAGGAAGGTAGCTCATCTTTTTCTAATTTTTTGGAATCAGGCCAAGGTCACTGATTCTAATTAGCAACAGCCCAGATCCTTATCCCATACAGGTCCTGGGGAGATAGGTATGATGAACCTTGTCTTCCAAGTCAAAGCTTGTGTTTAATATTGGGAGGGAGATAGGGAGGCAGCACTTGGTCAAATCCTGCTGGGCTCTCTCTAGGGCATCTAATAGTCAAGGAAAAGCATGTGTGGGAATAAAGTCCAAAGTTGGGGACTCAGGGGGAGTATAAATTAAGAATACAGACAAACTTTGAAGAAAAAAGATAGACAAAACAAGAGAGGAGGGTAGAGAGGTCCAGAAAGCCCAAGGTGGTCAGAGCAAGCAACTTTGTGAGGTTGCCATAACATTCTTCAGCTCCCTGTCTTCATAGCCATCTGCAGGTGACTTTGTCACTAAACAATTACCAAGCACCGCCATAGGCTAAGCACTTTGCTGCTATGATTTTCCTTAATCCTGGTTGTAATCCCATATGATCAGCTATTTTACATATAAAGAGTGTGGTTTTACAAAAAAAGCAGGGCCAGCTTGCAGGTTAGTCTGACTGCAACCCTGTATACTTTCTATTTCAGTTTCCACAAGGGACCAAAAACTATATGAGAAGCTCATTAACTCCTATGGGGGGGGGCATATTTTAGAGTCAATACTTCAATGGAAAAGTCAGTTCTGGAAAAATGCATAACTTTAGTGAAAGCCCTCCAAGATTAAGGTTCAGAAACAGGTGTAGCTCATTTTATTGTTTTATGTGTGAATTTCCTATGGGGGGAATTTTAGAGAGGCTCTGTTTCTCCAAAGTTTCACATGATGAAACACTTAGAAACAGTTGTTTTCATTATGAGCTATTATGAAAATAATGACGGAAGTATACAAAATATACACTTTGTACAATTAAACATCATTGCACATAGCATTATGTCTATCAAGTGTCCTTTCTAATAAAAATTTTAGAAAAGAAAAAATTCCATATGATAATGTACAGAGAGTCACTCTTCTCTACTTTGACTATTTTGGTCAACAGCAGGTTTTCAAGTAGCATTTGAGAGAACATACCTTTGAGAAGACAGTCTGTCAGTGATGTTCTGAAGTGCAAAGTAGTTATGAGATGATGGAAGCCCCCAAATAGTTAACTTCCCAAAGCATCAAGTTATAGAAGTCCCAGACTTTCACAAGCAACTTACATGTAACTTACATGTCATATTTCTTGGAGTTTCTTCAGCCTCCTAAAACACATGCTTTTCGTTCAGTTTAAATTTACTAACTGGAACCCAGAGCTTATATCTAAATCACTTCCTTTGAGAGGTATGTTCTCTCCAAAATTACTGATATCTGGAAGATGGAGTTTACCACTTAAATCTAGAGCAAGATGTTATAAAGTTTTAATCTCTAAAAACTAAGTTATAGAGGAATGAATATTGTTTCATTGTTCTCAATTCTGTTTCCCATATCAATTATTTCTTCTCTAGTCCCCTTTCTAACACCCAGTATGCTTGGACCACCTTATGATGTCTGGTTGTGGGAGTTGTATATACTTCTGTGGTTCCATGGGAAGAACCCAATGAGGTACTGCCAGAACACAGCCGTTGATCAAAGTGGTAGCAAGCATGGGTTATGTTTTATGTGGCTCCTGTTTCCTCCCCTGGGGAATCAGCAGTGCTATGGTGTATTGGTTGCTCAGAGCTGTCATAGCACCTTACCACAAATAGGAAACTTGCAATAGTAATGCATTCTCTTCCAGCTCTGGAAGTTCCCATTATTATCCTAGTACCCAAGTGTGAAGTCAAGCTATAGCCTGCTCTGTGCTATTGGCAATGAAGGGCATAATCTGCTAATTCTTCCGGTTCTGGTGGCCCCAAACTTACCTGCAGTTATCACTACAAAACATCCATGTTCACATGACCCTCATCTCTTCTCACCCTTCCGTGTTCTCACTGTGTGTGTGTGGGGGGTTGAAAATGCTGTAAGTTGATATCTAGTGTCTTCTTCAGGTGTTCTCACTGTGTGTGGGGGGGGGCAGGTGCTGTAGGTGGTTGTCTGCTGTGTTTTTCAATCACTGTCCACCTAAGTTTTCATTTCATTCTCTCAATGAACCATAAGCTCTCTTGTTTTGCTGGGCTAGTTGGACAGCAAGCTCCAGGGTTGAACCTGTGTCATCTTCCCCAGTACTTAGTTTACAGGCACACAATACAGTTCCAGATTCCGTGTGTGTGTGTGTGTGTGTGTGTGTGTGTGTGTGTGTGTGTGTGTGTGTAGGTGCTGTAAATTGATGTCTGAGGTCTTCTTCACCTTTTCTCTACCGTCTGTGTTCTCATTGTGTGTGAGTGTGTGTGTGTGGGAATTTGTGTGTTGGGAGTCTGAACTCTGTCCACTCACTTGCACAGCAAGCACTTTACTGAGTTCTCCCTCTCACCCCCTGTCCTCATCTTTTAATGAAATAATGTAAGATCCTTTACTTAATCCCCCAAACCTTTCTCCAAGCAAGGTCATGTTCAGAGGTCCTAAGAACCATGGTTTAACTTTCATACAGCTGTAACTCTGGGTCTTCCCTTGGTTTTCTCCTTGCCTGTGACCACCATGCTGCACCATGTCCTGCAGAAGGAGCTCCTGAGCCCTGTACACAGATGACAGGTACCCTTGCAATAGTCTTTCATTGACTGCACTAAACTAACCTGATTGGGATCCTGATATTAAACAAACACAGCTAGCCATGACCTTAACAACTAAACTCTGATGTTAGTTCCCAGTGTCAACCGAAAAACCTCTCCCAACCCTCATTCTTGGCAGTAAAATTCATCATTTACAATGCAAGAAGGTGGCTTGGGGTGTAGCTCTGTGACAATATCATGCACAAACAAAGCCTGGTGCTGGGCTCAATATTCAACACAGAAGGAAAGAAGGAAAAGAGGGAGGCACAAAGGGATAGGAGGGAAGGATGGAGGGAGGGAGGGGAGTGCAGGAAGGAGATCAATAACCTACACTACCAACCTGCACAAATTTTGGCTATTTTCTTTGGTATTGTGTGAAGAACAACCACATTCATTCATACATTCACTCCAGGCCATTCTTGGAACAGATCCCCCCCCCCCCCCGTTGCAGACCATCTATATCTGAACACATTCAAAACACTCATGTGCTTACTTAACAGTCAAAGAAACATTTTATTTTAGAAGTTGGTGGTTTGGGCTTGAAGCAGCCATCTTTTCATCTGTGAAACTGGGTGGGCTAGACAGCCCATTACTGGGAGCAGTCCTCTGGAGTTTCCTCAAGTTCCCATACATTCTGCCATCACCACTGTGATGTCATAAGGACTCCCAAGGGCTCCAAGAGGGCTCCCACTGAGTAAAGCCAAGTTGTCTAAGTTTACAGCTAAGTTTGGAATGTGTTGTATGTATCTGTTCTATTCACAGGCTCTGCCTCCTGCTAGTCTAAAACTCCCCACAGCCATTGCTTCGACAAGTTCAAATCAAACAACCACACTGGTACAAAACAAGCCAATGCACAGAATTGGGTCTTACAAATTTAATTTGTTTTCATGGACAGGCGATGCTTGTTTCTATCAGGTCTATGTACCTGAGATTTAAAAAAAAAAGAAATAGTGCATGTGTTTAAGTTATGTTGTCCATGCAAAACTAGTATTCCCTTAACCTTCCCCCTCCCTTTTCTTTTTTCTTTCCCTCTCTCTTCTCTCCCTCCTCTCTCCCTTCATTCCTTATGTCCTCTCTCCCTAGTCTAAGTGAGCCATTTGTACCTTCAAAAATAATGCTTATTTTTCCTAGATAAACTTCAAATATGGAATCATCTTTTTGAAATATCTAAATTGAATCTTCCCCTACAGGGTGTACACATAACAATTTAAAGGAAGCTGTAAAAGAAAAAATGATATTTAGCAAATGGGAAAACACTTATATAAATGTGCAGAACCATACATATACATATGCATATGTGAAATGTGTATGTGTTTAAAGTTATGGCTTGAGAGTGTTTGCCAAAATTCAGGGCTTCGTGTAAAAATAGCCCTGCACCATTTAGTTTCTCTTAGACACTTTAAAAATATATAATATTTTGATGGTTTACCCTTCCCTGCCCAGTTATATTAAGATAACAGGAAACTACATTCTTATGGCTGTCATAACATTTAGCCTGGTGCTGCTTGCACTTTAGTAGTCTATTAAGATATACAAAGTACAAAATGCTGTTGTGGTGTTGCTGAGTTCTAACTGTAACAACAAAGCACAGTTACTGCCAGTGTGGAGCTGTGGCTGCTTCCCACTACAGACCTCAGCAGCCAAAAGGTGTGCAGCAGTGACCCCTGGCCACCTTGGCCACCACTGTGGGGGCTGCCCAGAGTTCTGTTTCCTTGTCTCTGTTCCCTTTGCTCCCTCCCCTATCTATTTTCTTGCCTGTCATCAATCTTACTAAAATGACAGCAGACAGATGTTAGCCTTTGCAAAGATCAAATGAAATCTATGGCTCTGGGGCTGTTCACCAGGAACAGGGCAGGCCGCACCTGACATGGGCACCCGCCTTCGCAGGAATTTCCCTACATTCAATTTGCCACACATTGCAAATGACTGTAGGCACTGGCTACTTGGAAGTGGAGTTTGGGAACATTTACAATTGAAGTTGCATCAGGAAAGTTTGGTTATGTGCTATTGGGAGTATCTTGTGAACTGTGTCAGTTTATACACACATGAATTCATTTCAAAGTAATTACTGATATTCAACTTAGAAGTGACACTATTTATTTTGACCACAAACTCACCATTTTAGCCCCTTCTTCCAAGAGTTGAACTGTAGCAAGATTCCCCCTGCTACTTTTCCTGGAGTTTTGAGATTTCCTTATAGAGCAAACATGAATCCACTGCTTAACTATGCTGGATGAGTTCTTGTCTCATGCAATTTCTGTACATCCATGTACAGGACCCTTCATCCCCAATAGACATGTTTACCTAATCTGGAAAATGTCAGGCCATATGGTGTATATTGTATGAATTTCACCCATCCTTTTTAACTCTTTCCGAAAATCTTTTTTTCCTCCTGCTGTCCCTTTGTTGTGGACAAGGCAGAGATGATTAAAGTGGGATGGAATCAGAAAAGAGGGGGCAGGATGGGAAGGAAGTCAGCAGAAGCACAGATGGGCATGGGGGAGGCCTCTTTCTCTGCCGAATTCCACATCTTGTAAAGGCCAAAGAAAACTTAGGATCAAGGCGATCTTTGTGCAGAGCAAATGCTGAGTAATAAAAGACAACAGTTACCTGACGATCTCCATCATGCACTGCCAGAGGCTCAGAACTCAAACACTCAGCTGTCTCCAGGCTTTGGGCTCCCATTTCCATCATCAGGTCTTGGAAATGATGACATCTTCACTGCATGAAGAAAAGTGCAGGCCCAGTATTTAATGTCCAGGCCAGTGTCTCCATTATGGTAAAAGATAGATTGCTATTTAAAATAAATGATATCAAGGAAGAATAAACTATTATGTTTGTGCCAATGCTTATTCATGGTTTTATAACAAGACATATCTGTTTTCTTCATATAAATCTTGACTCTATATTTAGAGTTTGCAAACAATGATTCCAGTTTTTGGCTGCCTGCCACTTCTGATAGAAAGCTGGGATAGCCGTGCAACATTGCCACAACATTAAAAGTTCCCAAAATTTCATGTGCAGAACAACCTAACAGGCGAGAAGAAACCAAGACACATTTATATGCAGGAAGAGGCAAAAAGAGGTCAAACATTCTCAACTTCAGGCTACGTCTATCTGCAGAGCAGGTAGCATAGGTTTGTCAATGTCCCTAAATCATATGCATGGGCCCTGACTAAGAACTACTATCTCAGGACTTTTCTGGCCCTCACTTTTACTTTAAACAAAAGACTCCTAATCTGTCTTAGTCACACAATCAATTTTTAAACCATGCTTGAACACCCACCACCTACTCAGCATGTAATGTCAGTTCTAATGGGCTGAAAGAGCATCAAATAGAGAAATTTATTTCATACGTCTTCTCCCCATTTCAAAGTGCCTACTAATAGAGCAAACACAGTTGACTATTAGAAAGCTGTTGTTGCCTTAATGTTTTTCTTCCTTCTAGGAAACAGGAAAGAAAGCAATAATTTCCAGGTTAGCCAATTCCAGAATGCTGCTGTATTTTGGAGGTGTGGATCTAGTTTGATCCACTTTACTATGCTCATTTACACATCCACTAATATTTTCAAGCTCCATGCTCGATGGTAAGGACAAAGACAAGATCTCGCAGACTGTTGGGAAATCAGGAAAATGAACAAACTCTTCTGGAACTCCACAGCAGCAAGGGATGGCCACGCAGTTCCCTAATCTCAATAAATGAGGAAGCCAAGTTCTACCATGGGCTCCTAGGAGCATGAACTGAGAAGTGACACTTTCTGAGTAACCCTAAATGAAGAAAATGGAAACTGTAGTAACCTAGGAAGCATATGAGCAGCTTGATGTGGCCATAGGTACAAAAGATCTGTGCAGAGGAGAAGATTTAGTGGAGCAAGCAAGGGCAACAATTAGGCAGGTAAATCCTGAAGAGCCTTGGGCATCTTAAGGATTATAGCTGGACTCTGAAAACTTCAAGAGCCATGAGTGAGCCACTAAAAGTCAATCTGTGAGAAAGCTGGGGAAACCGACAGCATAGCCATCGAGATATCTTTGCAAACCACAGAAGACTTTGTGTAAGTAAAGTATGAAATACATCAGCTAAGCTGGAACATGGATAGGAGACTTGAAAAACATGGACTGGAGAGATGGTTCAGCAGTTGAGAGTACTTCTCGAGAACTTGGATTTAGTTCCTAGCACCCACAATGCAGTTTACAACCATCCGATACTCCAGACCCAGGAAATCCAGTGCCCTCTCCTGATTTCCATAGGTCCAGATACACGAAATTAATAAATATAAAGAAAGGAAGGAAGGAGACAAATAAAGAAAAAAAAATGACATAAAAGTGATAAATGCCCAAGGGCCCTTGGTCTTGAGATTAATTCAAATTTAGAAATCTACAAGTTACTCAAGTTCAGTGTAAAAGGAAAAGAAAATGGAGAGGGCTAGAAGTCATGTGAGACAGCTTTGAGGACAATCCCAGCACTATTCTGCTTTAACTTCAGACACCAACTTAAAAATATTTCTAGTAAGTTACATTTTTTTTTCTGCAAAACAGGAGGAGAAAGGAAGGATGGCTGACACCAACAGACTCTCCCAGAGTGAGTAGTCATTGTCAGTTATTTCAGACACCACATCTTGAGAAAGGAAAAGATCACAAGCATTAGTTCCATTTGCAACCAATGTTACTGAGCATATCAATTAAAAGCACAAAGTGCTCTCCCTAAAGTCCTTCCACCTAAGTTTCAAATATTTATTGGTACATTACACTGAACATTTCATCACAATTAGTGTGCAAGTGATACAATGCCCATAGAACACTGAGCTTTTCATTACAAGAGTGGTTGAGTAGGGAAAAGACTAAATTGTTAATGTCTTAAAAACAAGAGCATTAATTATTAAACAGAAGTAGTAATATATGGAGTTATCTGTAAGAGCAATGGAATATGCATTTAGTCAGTTTTTAATCCCCCATTAGTGATTTCAAACAGAAGCCTTATTAAGTTGCATAGAGAGTTGAAAAGCTTCTCACTAACCCACATGTCATTAATAAGATATTGGCAATAAAAGCATAACTGCAATATCAATTGGGTTGCCTTGATCCTAACTTTGAGTATATCAAGAGGAAGTGAGATTGAAATGAAAAGTAATCAACACTGTGCTTTGGACAATAGACACATCTCAACAGTGGGTAAAATGAAGTTGCCTTGAAGAAAGAAAAGGAAGAAGAAGGAAGGGAGGGAGAGAAGGGGGAGGGGTGAAGTTGTGTTTGTTTTGTTTTGTTTTCTTGTAGCTATGATTAAGTACCTGACAACCACCAACTTCAGGAACAAGGGCTTACAAGGATGGTGGAGTCTGTTGTGGCAACAGGTAGCTCTGTGTAGGGGGCATTTTAACAGACAAGAAAACAAAAACATAAGAAGTTTGCCCTGGTTATAAACCTCAAGTCAGGGTGTCCCAAGTTCCACCTGTCCCAGTGAGGGCCCCTCCTTCCATGGTTCCCCAGCCTTCCAAGCAGCTCCACAGAGAAGAGAGGGTACAAGCAAACACATGAGCCCCTGGGAGACATTTTACACCCAAAAAGAAAGGGAGAGGGAGAAGGGAGGGATGGAGAAGGGAAGGAAGGAATGAAGGAAGGAATGGTAGAATAATAGAAATAAAAAAGAAAAACTTTGAATACTTTTAGCACATAAAGCAACTTTTCCATGAAAATATGTTTTAAAAGTCATTAAAATGAAAGTTATGGCTTTTGTTTTAAAAAAAATCAATTAAACTGTTCCTTGTCTCTCAATAAATGTTTAAGTCCCAAAGCTTGACATTAGTAAGATATAGCCTGGTTTCTAAAATCCTTTTCCCTCCAGCCACTCTGTAGGTTGTTCAGGAATCAGATAATTCATGTGTTTCAGGTGTTTTTGAGCTGTTTGTTGAAATCACTGACATGGTACCCCTGGGTTACAGAGAGCAAACAACATATTATGTATTCATCTTATACTTACTTCTATCTTCGTTTTTGCAATATGCTTCAAATCAGAGTGATTTCTAACTTTTGATTTTAAATTTGAATCAATGGAGAATTCTAAAATTCACTTTCATGGAATATTTTAAAAACAAACTTTTGTTTTACAATCTCACATACTTGGGTGTATGAAAAATATCTTGGAATCAAATATTCTAACAATGGTTAAACATTGTTAACCAGTTTTGGAAAGATATGTAGAAAAGAACATTCATGATTCCAGGGAAACTGCAGAATTTACTCCTTCAGCTTCTTCATGGCACTCAATGTGGCAACAGAATAAATCCATCGACAAAGTTGGAGCCAGATGAGCAGTGAGCTGAACACTCCCATGCAGCATCTGATTTAGCACTCACAGCTTTCACAAGCCATCCTGCTGTGCAGTCAAACAGGCACATTCAAAGGTGCATGACTGTGACTGGAAGAGCTGCTCAGACACAACTGGACATGGAAATTCATCCTCAAATACCATGTTCTCCTCTAGTTCTGGTTAAATTATCAGAATAAACATGTGTACTGTCTTTACTGGAAAACGGAAACTTGCCCCCAAAATTCCAATCTTCAACAACAACAACAATAAAGCCAAAGGAAACCCAGGGCCCTCAAAGGCACAGGATCTGTGGTGAACCTCTGAACATGGAATATCTCAACACTGTACATTTCTGCTAGGGCTCTGTGTCCTGTACTGCAGTCCTCAAGGGGTTAAGCCATGCCATTCCAAAGTTCAGTGAAGGGGCAGGCTTAAGTGAACAGCGGGATTTTTAGAATGTTAATCGTCAGCTCTCCTCTGATTGGCTCAGAACAAATGCAAGGTACAGTAAATTGTCCTTGTCAGCTCGGCTCACATGATGATATGCTTTATTTCTAGACATGCCTTGAATCTGTCCCCTGAATTTACGTTCAGAAAATAAACACTTCCAGACGGCAATAAAGCATTCCGTTGTGGCTAGGGATTGCACAGTCTGAGACCCACCGAAGCTGAAGCTTTTTTCTGGGAAGTTTCAGTCCAGAATCCAAAAATCGCATCTCTCCCACTTACCAGCCTAGCACACAAGAGCTCGGTTACAACCAACCCTAAGTCCATGGGGGCCTTTCTTCCTTCTCTCTCAGCTAGTTGTTGTTTGGTTGTTTTGTTTTTCTGTAAAGATGTTTCTTTCTGAGTTTGATTCCAGTAAATAATAGAATTTTTGCCAAGAGATCAAATGGAAAGGAAGTTGAGATTTTTACCAGTCTTTCTGTTTTCTGTTCCTTATATTAAAGCAAAGTGGATTATAGGAACCATTGACTGTTTTCTAAACTCAGTCTCTCCATTGCAATTTTGTTCAGATCTGAGGATTTTTAAATTATTTACTTTTATAAAAACATTTTTAAGCAAGTCAATTTCATCATTTACCCATTTTCTAAGGAATAAAATTGTGTTTTGATATATATATATATATATATATATGATTTCTAATATATGAAAAATAAATATATCACTATTATTACCATAGCTTACTGAGATATTACAAAGTTCCCATAACTAACTTTACTTATACAATTCTAGAACAACACAAAATCACAAGGATGATTAATCACAATGTAAATATATTAGCACAATAACAATGATTTCAACTCTTCACAATGTGAGTTTCTTCACTTTCATCTGGGCAGCCAATGCAACCAGCTGTGTTCAGGTGAGTTGCTGATTGGCTTTTGAATCATGGGCTGGTGAGCACCTGGCTCATGTTGGTCGCAGCTTGTTATATCTGTGATCACATACTACACTGGTGCCCACAGACGACAACACTTTGAAGAAGCCCACTGAGACATGAGCAGGGCCATGGAGATGAGGAACAGCCTACAAACAATGCAACAAGGGACAGAAGGGGCCTTATTACAGATACAAGATGTAGGGGTTAAGTTGGGCTGTACATGTCTCTTTAAAACCGAAGAAAGGAAATTTAGTGATGTCTGGTTGTAGGCAAACCTCTGTTGATGAATATAATAGCTGTGGCCAGTAATTAAAACCATGTGGTTTGCCAGAGAATAAACTGCATTAGGTGTCCACAATTCAGCTATTAATACAGGTTGCCACTGAACCATAGGAACTGTTTCTTTCCTGGCTTCTCTCTTACTGTAGCAACATTGAGTATTCTCTCTTTCAGAAGACAGCACTATGGAAACCTAGCAGAATGCATTTTTAGGACCATCTCAAATTCTGTTTCAAGAGTCTATGATATCATTCCAGTTCACACATGGAAAAAGGTAGTGTCAGTGTAGTAACTACAGTTACTATTAGTAGTTTCAGTAAACTCGTCCCTCCGTGAGTTGGTTGATTATACTCTTACAGTGGATTTTCCTGTGGTCTTTCTCTTTGCTACTTATACCTCCAGCCTAAACTCTGGAGAAATTGACCTAAAGTTCTCACTTAAGAAAACTTAGGAAGTATTTGTGCTTTCTCTCATCTATGATCATCATTGTTCATAAGCAAAGTTTCTTTTTTTTTCATTAAGCTATGAGAAGAACTTAAGATGATATCAAACAAAATTTAAGTTTGAAAACTGAAGAGTAATAACAATATAAGCTACAAAATGTGACAGTTACCTCAACTGAATCAGACATAGAATATAAGTCAATTATTCAGTTGACTTATATTGATTGAGCATCCATTAGCTCTCAGGTCCTGAAGATGCAGAGAGACAAGGCCCCACCATGTAGGACTGAGTCCCACTGGGGAAGAAAGCCATAAGTATTAGATACAAAATGAAAACAAATATAATTCAATATAGCTCAAAATAGACAAGCATTATGGAACAGGGAATGGAAGAAATAACTTTAAATGAAATGGCCACAATACCTTCCAAGAAAAGGTTTTTACACCAAAGTACAAAGAAATTTGTCACATAAAGAACATTCTAGACAGTGGTAGTTATGAAAAAAATCATAAGCAGAGGTAAGATTGGTAAATTCAAGGGTTCTAGGGAACAGTGTGGCTGGAGAATGGCCAGGGGATAGGAACCACGGAGTGAATTGGGGATTGAATAACCTTTGGAAGCACAGTAACCTGAGGAAGCAGCTTAGATTTGATTTGTTGTTGTCTTTGCTTGCTTTTCTTTCATTATATGTAGTGACATCCATAGAAAAATATTTAATTAGGTCATATATGTAAATATATAAATCATACATACATAAAAACTGCATAGATTCTATATACATAGATATATGGATAGTAGATGAATGGTAATGACTATAGTGGAAGGGACAGATGTGTTGGAGGAAGCTGCTGTGCTTGAATGAGAGGTGATGACAACCAGGGAGAATGCTACTATGGAAAAAGTTACTCAGTTCCAAGGTAGATGTTACAAGTGGTCATACATCTTTAGAACTTCATGAAATAAAAATAAAGCAATCAATTTCTATATTTCTGATTTTAACAACTGGAATCTCAAGTGGTGACAGGCTGGTGAAAGTTTTAGGAAGATTACGTGAGGTCAATAAAAGACAAAAGGAGAAGTTTAATTTTGAGCAACTCATAGCAGAATCAACAGTGAGGCACATCATTTGTAATCCTAAATAGGAAGTATAATGAGGAAGGCCAGTGCTAGTAATTGACGTTGAAGGCCATGAGTATATGAACTACGTGGCCTATCTGTGCTAAAGAGTTTCTTGCCTTGCACTGTCCTTCATTTTTGTGTCTGGAGCTTAAAATAATGCCAATACTATGAGGAAATAAACTTGTTATTTGTGAATCTTAATCCCAATTATATTTTTTACATATCATGATGATAAAATTTAAAAATGATACAGTGTACTAATTTAAGGTCAACTAGATGAAGAGGTAGACCATATATGAAAATTTTGACATGATTCATTAATGTTCTATAGCTATATACATTATCATCTACCTGTGACTGAGATAATCTAACCAAATGTGCTAGAAAATTGTGATGGTATGAATAAGAATGGCCAGCATAGGCCCACATATGTGAATGCTTAGTTACCAGAAAGTGCTTTATGAAAGGATTAGAAGGATTAGGAGTTGTGGCCTTGTTGGAGAAAGTGTATCATTGAAGGTTTTCTTTGAGGTTTCAAAAGCCTATTCCAGGCCTAGAGTTTCCCACTCAGCCTGCAGATTAGGATGTACCTCTCAGCTACTGCCGCAGCACCATGCCTTCCTGTCACCATGTTCCCTGCCAGGATCATATTGGTCTAACCTTTCAAACTAAAAACAAGTCTGTAATTAATTTTTTCACTTATTAGTTGCCTTGGTCATAGTGTCTCTTTAGAGCAATAGAACAGTGACTTTAAGAAGGTCAGCTGTCTTTTGTCAGATAAAGCAATTACATGGTCACCATAAAAAAATCTCAGCAGCATACAATAAGATACATTTATTTAGCTGTCATGTCTCTGATTTGGCTAGATGTTGGTTAATCTGGCTAAAGAAACTGGGTGTCTGGTGATTTTGTCTGTGAGCATTCACATATCTGCATGGATTAATGATTTTCCTTCATCCATCACAGGGAATTTGGCTAGGAAGCCTTTGCCCCTTTTAACCATCAAGTTCCTGCTGGTTCCATAAGAGCTAATCTAAGCACAGTATTTTAGCAGCAGTAGGAGGGACTCAAGATCTGACCTTGCACACAATTCCCAAATGTCTTCTTTCATGTCTGCAATTCCTCCATTGGTCATATTTGGACACCTAACTGAACTAGAAACAGATCATGGAATTGAGCAGAATGACCCATTAGGAGTCCGGTGCTACTCATGTGCATAGATCAACCTCTTTGGCCTAAGAAAGTCAGTCCTCCATGGAAATATGGGCATGCAAATTAATATTTTTGAAGGAATAAAAGAGTTCTCTTTATCCCAGTTGCATACTTTATTCATTTCATGTTTAAGGTTCATTTCCTTGGATTGGGATTCAAGTTACCCCAACACTCATAAAAACCTTAGATACCTAATATTTGTCATTAATTTATACAGCAAAAAAGTTTGGCTATAGTTTAACTAGTCTATATTTGTGCTTGGTTTTACATATTATTGTCTTACCTCTCTGCATATGTTCAAGGAACTCTCCCCATTGTTCATCAAAATTACACTCAACTATCCTATACACAATTTAACATTCACTTCAAATGCCACCTTTTAGATAAGGGAAAGCTGTGAACTAACCGCCTAGAACACTGCTGGACTTTATGTATTTCCTCCATCTAAACTTTACAGTAGCCTAGCACTTGGTTCCTGCTTTTGAGAAGAGAAAACTAAGATTTAGAAAGTCCACATCTCACTAAGACCAAGCAGGTTCTAAATGACAGGGATAAAACTGAAGTTGGATCTGATTCTCTAGACCAGGTCTAAGTCAGTCAAATTACAGTTCATCTTCTGAGAACCCTTTTCTTATGTTTTCATTTCCAAAACGGAAACCAGAAAGGAATACTTGTCTTTGTTGCACTTAAGTACCTAGTAGGAACATTCTACATGTAAATATTAATAAATAATAGTTTCATGAATCTCAATAGATTAGGCAATTAATTAATATCAAATTATAACTAAAATATCTTTCCTCAATTTTTCACCCACATGAAAGGTTTGTTTAGAAAAACAACCAGAAAATCATTCATTTTAACTTTTTCACAGCAGATTGCTATGGATCAATTGTCAACAAAACTACAGTTTATATCTTTAACTAGTTTTATGCTTACCTAACAATATTTAATTCAGCTGGTATCTTTTAGGAAAAGTTAAAAGAAGAAGAAGAAGAAGAGGAGGAGGAGGTGGAGGAGGAGGAGGAGGAGGAGGAGAAGAAGAAGAAGAAGAAAGGAAAGAATCATTGAGTCCTAGAAGCATTGGATTGAAAAGTGGGTGAAAGAAAAGAAATGTTTCCTGGAGAGATCGCTAGCTATCAGCTCAGAAATGAGTTGGTGGCCTTAGGATCAGAAGTGATACTGGTGTTCCATAAATTTATTAACAATCTGAAAGATGGGGTGAATAGCGGGGCAGTGAATTTCTCATAACTCTATAATTATTTATATGTTAAATATAGATGTAGTCAATGAAAAAAGGTGAGAAGAACTTCAGAAAGACCAAAGACAGTTATGTAATGGAGCTCTACAATGGTGAATGGAATTCAATGTAGCAAGTTCAAGGTAAGACACAGTGGAAGAAGCAATTCAGACTACTCATACATAGTACACTAATGGCTGCTGAATTATCCACACCCTCTCAAGGAAGAAGTGGAGATGCCACAGTTGATAGCTCAAAGAATATGTTGACTTGACATACAGGAGAAGATTAAAAAAAAATAAATGGATACAACATTGGGTTGTATTATTAACAAGAAAATTGAGGATAATATGAAATAGTATGTCTTTGTTATACATATAAACAGGATTACAGTCATTCAGAAAATGTGAAATTAAAAAGTCACCTTGAATGTTGCCTTTAGTCAAGAAGACTTTGCTCAGAAAGATAAAAGGGAAATGAGGAAAAATCCAAGGAGAATAGTGAAACCTTCCAAAATGAATTGCTAGAATTCCATATGGAAAGCCTGAGAGGTTTTGTGTTTTGAGCAGAGGAAATAAAATGATGAGAAGCTGGCGAATAGGGAGAGGAAGCCTATGTAGATTTTCAGTTGTTTTCTTGAACAACATGGATGTGGGGTAGGCAGACATGGAGATATGTAAAATCTAATGGAATCTTACAGAGGCTCTTGTTTGGGTAAAAGGAATTTTGTTCTAGATACAGACACAAGATCACACAAGCCAAACACTGGATTCATGCTATAAGCCTTATAAACAGGTATGGTGCCTTTGTCATGAATTTTCCAAAGAAAAGACAATTTCAGACAAGTGTATTTATTCTATCCATTAGCACCACAGTGGAATGTTTTATGTGAGATATCTCTTTACATGTGGAAGAGATGTGAACGCAGAGTATATTCACTAGGAAGGCTGGTGTCTCCTGTCATTTGTGTCAGTGCAGCTACCACTGAACTCACTGAGGCCAAGAATGTCTCTGAGGGTACCATCAACAGACAGCAAACAGAGTTTGTTGTAACCCACCAGTATCAAGCTCATAAAGGGAAGACACGGTGTCTCTGAGCACTTAAAGACAGGCTATTGTCAAAAGTATTTGAGCTGAGTTAAAGATAGGAGTAATTTCAACTTTGTTAGGAAATTGAGAGTTCAGTACCATGGGCCTTGTTTTAGATGTTGACATTGTGGGATGATTTTCTCAGTCCTCTTTCCTGGAAGAAGGTGTGAAAAGGAACAGGTATCAGAAACTACACAGAGTAACCATATGGAGAATGTCCCCTTTCTAGGTGTGTTTCTCAGTACAGCAATGCAGTGAACACAGAGCACGTGGCAAAGAGGGGACCAGGGCAAAAAAGCACCATACTCTTCCCTCCTTCCAGTACTTTCCTTTGGCTTAATATATAAAATAACCCATAAGTAGTAGACATGTTTGATGTAGAGCAACAAAGACTGAAATGAAGGTTGCCCCTGCTATAGCAGAAAGAGACCACATAGTAGTTAGGAACACACAGCTATACTCTCTAGTGTTGACTGATAAAAGTGATGGTGTATTTTTAAACAGAATGTTTATTTTTATTGTTAGTGGAGAATTTTAAAAAAATATGCACCATTTGAGAATTTAAGTTTTCCTATAAATTTTCAAAGCTTAAAGTAACTCCAAAAACTTCTCTCAGAAAATCAGTGCCTTCAGATTTCTAGTACCCCCTTCATCCCCAATGCCCTCATGACCCTTCACTGTCACTGGGGACCACAGCATTTTCTTTCATGGAAGCATTACCCCTGAGTTTACTTCCCTTCATTCTTTGATCACTCAGAAATGTTTTACCTCAAACACATGAAGCCAAATTCCCATGGCACAGGACATATGTCCAGTGATCAATAAATGGATACCAACATACCAGTATAGTCAGTTTGAAAGATGTCTTTCTATACAGCAAACTATCAGTGTCATTGGAAGCTTCAGGAAGGGGATACATCAGAGTGCAACACCTTCCTCCTTCTGTTGTGGTCACGGGTCAGACAACTCTAATGCCATGTGTCCCCAACCCCTTAATTTTCCTCAGAGAAAGTTCCTGGTTCTCTCACAAATTTCTTAGATCCTTCTGCTATTTCTTGGTCCAAACTCAGCACCTGACTAGCACTCAATAAATACTACAAGATAATAAAAATATTTTAAAGGGAATGTTTAAAAATAATTTTTCTCTTGAAGAACCCTAACAATTTAGTTTATCTGTGTGTTGGTAAATAACTGTGTAAGTATCTAACTTAAATATTTTGATCAGTTAGAGATTAGGCAACTCTATTCATCACATGTACTTTATGGTGAATTCATTAGCCACAAATTTCTATTTAATTTCTACAAGACCAATAGAAGCGTTGTGCTTTAATTTCTAGTCTATAAAATTGAGGAATTAGAATATTTATCAGATACATTCTAATTTAATTGGATGAGAGTTGAAATGTTTAATATGATACTTGAATTAGCTCAATAAGGAAAGTCCATAGGATACCACTCTTTGGGGTGGTGGGTGTTGCTTTTTTTCATGCATGAATTTTCTGCATATTTGTACAACTGTTAGGAAATCTGCCTATACTACTATTTCATATCAACCTGATAGACTCAGACTCCTGGGAATCACCCAGGTCTACACTACAGTTAAACCAGATACATCTCTTCTCTCTCAGAAACT
The DNA here is from genome assembly GCF_943737965.1 of Phodopus roborovskii. Classification (NCBI taxonomy): domain Eukaryota; kingdom Metazoa; phylum Chordata; class Mammalia; order Rodentia; family Cricetidae; genus Phodopus; species Phodopus roborovskii. The sequence goes on along the minus strand of NW_026126547.1, from coordinate 17,193,752 downwards.
TTTCAAACTACCACAGGAACACTTCAAATTCTCCTCAGAAAATTCACCTACGAATTGAAGTTTAGCCAACATCACTGGGCAAAAGCTGGTTTGAAACATCTCATGATAATAATGATGTTCAAATGGGTCATAAGCAACCTACTCCTTCAAAATCTCTCATTTCTATTCTTTCTTTGCATAGACTGACAGAAAGATCTATGCTTGAGCTATCTAATATAACCCTTTCTTCACTCTTCTGAACTATAGTTTAATATTGCTCTTTCAGTGTAATCAAAAGGAATGCAATCTATCGGAACATTTATTTTACTTTATCAAGTTAGAGCATAAATGCTGTGCACTACAATAAACTTGTTGGTGGTAGGATTATACAGGATTTGGACCAACTTCAGTCACATGAAATGATATGCATAGAATTCAGTCTATATTGGGCTATACTCATTCTGAGTGGTGCACTTTGTTTGTATTTATTGAAAAAATTGGCAGTTGTTCCTAAAAGTATAGATAATTTTCCTCTTAAGCACTAGACAGTGTTTCTGAGCATCCCTTGTGGTCAAGTGACTGGGTGCTGGCCAAGAAGTGATAACTCCTTCTCCATTCTCCATGTTCTACATGCATCCTTCCTTTGACTGTGTTAGGAGGCAGGTGGCCTAGCAGATGACACAGCTACTGTGATCCTGGTAACTCTGAGATGCAACGAGACTATAGGCAATACTAGCTCAAACAAAATTAAAATAATATTTCACCCTTTGATAATTTCTTTCCTTGGATAATTTGAATTCAAACATAATACCGGGCATGATTAATCTGTAAAAAGGTACAAAACCAGTCAGAAGTTCTTGGACTTGACTATCATTGAAGTCTTTTCTCTGAAAAGCACTATTTTCTAAGGAACAACAGAGTGCTCGGTATGGGAAATGAGGGTTAAAGCTTAAGATGATGACATAAGAGCAGAAATTCAAAAGTAAGAGTGAGATGCAGGGAAACAAAGTCATTAACCAGAGACATCCTCCTTTCTGACATCCCTCAGTGAAACCATGGGCCACAAGCAAAATCTTCAAAGGGAATGACAGCCATAAAATAAATAGGGTCAAATATAGAATAGCAAAACTTTGTCGTGCTTATAGAGATTATCTTTAATTATTTCATTGCAGAAGCAAGAATTTCTCAATTTCTCATCTAGTTTTACTTTAGAATAGTAGTTACTTATTTATATTTGGAAATCTAAATGACACCAGTCTTGATACTTTAGTGATTAAACCTGTTACTGAGTTCTACGTTTAGTTTAAAAATGTGTTAATGGTGGTGTGCTGTAATATGCTTGCAAAGGCTGGGGCAGGAGGCAGTGCTGCTGGGATCAGAAAGTATTACACCATTTAAGTATCCAACAAGCTTATGCTAAAACTCATCCCTAATGTCCATTTTATCAGTCATATGTATAATTCTGAAACATCACAATGTCAAAAGTAGTTGTTCCAGGCTGGACTCTTACTTGCTAACTACTACCTACAAGGCTTGTGAGGTAGAATAGTTGGAAAGTCTATCTTGACCCCACAGCCACACAGCCAACTGTATTACCTGAGAGAAGAGCTGCAGAAGTCTATCAGCTGCCTTTTTAGCAAACCACCCACCCCCTGTGAGACAAAGGCAGTCTCAGAATGCTTCTCAAGAAACACACCTTTTGTGTGAGCTCAACTCACAACCAAATCAACTTTATTTATTTGGTTGAAATTACCTGATGAATTATTTGCATGAAACACAAATAAACGTTCTTGTGTCCAAGTCCATGACTTTTCTTCCACTTTTCCATTTCATCGTACTGCAAGTTTGTTTTTGTCTTGTCTAAATTTATATTTCAGCATCCTCAGCAGGCTAATTTCTTTACCTCCTCATCACAGAAAGCCAGAACAGAATGGCATGACCACAGTAACATCTGCAGGTTTTTATCTGTGCCCCCTGGTGGCCTGGAGGCTCTCCACCCTTAGCCTGGGCTAGACAGGAGCAGCTTTGTCTTGGTACATGGGTGGGGCTCCAGAGCTCCTTAATCGAAGTGGGGGCAGATGGGAAGCTGTCTCTCCTCAGCTCTAACTTTATTAAGATATCACAGCTGATGCAGGTCGGTGGCTGCAGGGGAAACTGTGAGCTAGTGGAAGGGGGGGGGTCACTTAATAACAGGTATTTCTTTTCTTTTTTTAATCTAAGTCTGGCAGGAACACCGTTAAAGGTGATTGAGAGTTGGGGATATTTTTTTTTTCTTTAAAGAAAAAGCACTTTTTCCATCCAAGGAGAAACAAAGATGCCCATTTTCCACCACTCACTCGGTGCACACAATGCTTTCTTCCATTCTTCCATGTATTCATCCAATTGACTGGTCAGATAGCTGGGATCTGATACAGAGGATACACAATACTTCAAAGAGAAAACACTGTACTATGTACTTTTCTATGGAGAACTCTCACCCCCAAACGCCACCCCCTTCCCCCAACCAACTTCTCACATACAATCCTTGGTCTGGCCTGGATGTCACTTCTTCAGAACTAAGAATTGTCAGTCTAGGGTCTGCCTCTCTCCCCAACACTGCCATGAATGACACTTTAGTTCTGTGTTAATTGCCCTGCTGCAGCTGGGCTATCAGCCAGGGTCTGTCTCAACTTACTGACAGTGGATGTGAGTGGAGGGAGTGAGTAAGCATGCTGAGGTGAGGCTCTGAGTGGCCACGGTCAAGGGCATGGAATGGTGGAACCTATAAACAAGGGAGTGGATGTAAGCAGTAAGGACACAGAGCTTAGAGCTGAGCACAGGACCAGTGCAGTGAGGATTGTGATAACCCGGTTTGTTTGTAGATGGGAATAGTGAGGACTGTGATAACCCAGTTTGTTTGTAGATGGGAACAGTGCAGTGAGGACTGTGATAACCCAGTTTGTTTGTAGATGGGAACAGTGCAGTGAGGACTGTGATAACCTGGTTTGTTTGTACATAAAATCTTACAGTAAAACCCTCAACTTGCAGCTTCCCTAAGAGACATCATTTCTTTGTACCTTTTACCGCTCTTTTTCAGCACTCTAACATCTGTAGCTATCTCAGGGATTCTGCCTGTATTTTCTCTCCAATAGAAGAATAACACAGTGATCAGAACTGCTAGAGATAAAGATAAACACTGATTCCAAATCTCATTGTTTGGTGGTAGCTCAAATCTCACTGTATCTATAAATAAAGGGGAGGGGGAGACAGAAAAAAGGACAAAAGAGGGGGAAAAAAAAAAACTCTACTCTGTGTATTCCCTACATGTCCGACTTTAAAACCCCTTTATTTCCAAGTTGTAAAAGTTTGTTGACTGTTGTTTTCTACTCCAATTTTTTCCTAATTTTATTTTAATATCCTTATATGGAATAAGTAGCATCTCATTAGAAGGCCCATAGATTTGACACTGTATATGTTGCTCTAACTTTCTTTTTCACAGTGAAGCATTTGGTGAAGCTGGATCTACTTCCTAACTGTCCTAGGAGCCCCATCAGAAGTACAATAGATTGTCCTGTAACTATTGATCCAAATGACTACATTTCTAAAGCAGAAAATGATTGTGTAGTGAGCGCAGTACAGAGGTGCAGCAAAATGCCCTCCAGTATAGAAAGACATAAAGATTAAAGTCACCCTGTAGATTCCCTTTAACTCCTCCAAATCCATGGTGTAATGTGTTCTTTTAGGATAAATCAGAAGCATTGAAGAAATTAACATGACAGGGATGATGCTTGTAAATGAAATTCTAGATAACATTGACCAGCCCAAAGCAGACTAGACCATGCTCACTTCTCTCCAGTCAGTCATAAGACTGTTAATTAAAACCCCAGATGTCAGAAACAGAGCTGCTCTCTGGAAGGCACAACACCCACAGATTTGTCAGACAGAACACGTATCCTGGATAAGGAACTGAGACATCAGCTCACAGGATGCCCTACAGTGTTAATACCAACAGTTTTGGGGCCACGGTTTCCACAGGACAGGTAGGATCTGATGAATGAGATTTTCAATTGTGCTCTGATGGCAGAATCTCAGGGTTCGAGCATTTCTTGTCTCTGCCTCCTCCTTGACGGTGTCATTAAAATAGTTTCTCAGAAAACCATATTGAAATGATAATCCATAGAGTTTGGCTTTGAAGGGCAACTACCAAATTAGGATTTAAGTTACTCTGTGATAGAAATGGGTCTTTCTGGATTCCATTTGTCTTCATGCTAGAAAAAGCACAAAGGAACTCCATGACTTAAAATATGTTCAGAGTGCAGCTGACTGAGCCAAGATTTGCACTAAGCATATTGAAGTTTAGGGGTGTTATTTATTATCACTTTAATTAATAAACCAGCTTGTTTTCACCAATGTTCCCTTGTGTACTAAAATGCCAGTCTATGTCAGAAGGAATCTATACATTGATTGCACAAACAAAGATCTGGCTGAAGAATTTTAATGACCCTGCAATGCCCCAAATGGGACCAGGCTTGGCCTCACCAGTAACAAACAAAACTGCCATTTATATTTCAAAAGCTTTGAGAACATGGCAGAGATCTGTGACCTACAGAGGGAAGTGATGTATGGATCTAGAAGGACAATTGTATTCTCCCATCATTGTCATCTACTCAGGGGCTCAGAGAGAACCAGGCTGAGATGAAAGTACCTAGTAGGTCTCTCCTTTGTTTCCCAGACCTGTGGCAGAAGAGCTAGCTGGAAGGAGCATTCAGATCACAGAAGGACCACTGGTGCACACGTACACCCTGAAACAGAAGAAATGAAGGACCCTACAGCAAAGCTGGGAGCAGAATGGTTCAAGAAGACAGGGAGGGGAGAGCAAGACACTGCAAAGAGGAGCCAGTGCTGGGAGAAGGGAAGCACGCACCCTCCTACAGGAAACAAGAACCACTATCCTGTTCTGAAATGGAGTGCATGTCTTTAGAAACTCATCAATGACTCTAACAAACAAAAATAAAGTCAGATATACAGGTCATATATTTGAGTAGAAGCTAAGCTCTTCTCCCTCTCTGAGAGCCTCTTTTGTAGCACTGAAGAATTTGTATCGCGTAGTATCCTGGAATCATCAGTCCTTTCCTTCTCTTTCATCAGTCAAGGCATTTTTCAAAGCCCAGTTCCTAGGATGTGGCTGTATAGCTGAGAATGACACACAATATTTCAAAATACAGTTGCTTTGACTGGTAAGTGAGATGTTAGCACAGGAGTTTGTGTTTGATTGTGAGTTAATAAATGACCAAAATCCAAACTAATTCCCTGCCAGGTTCATTTACTTTACAGGTTCCTGTTATTTTTTTTTTCCATTGCCTTTTGCTCTGCCCTTCTTGCTACATATGGAAAACCTATATCAAGATGGTTGTCATGGCAATGAAAAGATTTGCATGTGTCTTATCTATCTATTTAAATACCTTCTTATGGTTTATAACTCATACAATACATCCCTCCAGCTCTGCTCATCACTAATTTAGAGCTAGCCTGGTGTGTCTGAGGCTATCCATGCCATCTGAAGCATGCTGTCTAGACAACCATGAAGCCGCCACTAGCCATGGGGGTAATTGTTTTATGCAAATAAAAAGGCATAGTGGTAATGTGTGGCATGGCCAGCCTTGAAATCTGAATGCCCTTTGTGGGTGTTATAAGCAAAGAAAATGTCTCTCTACATTTACTACCCACTTCTCACATATCTGTTTTGGCCATTACCTCCTCGGCAACACTCAGGAACACAATCATCATTTCAAGGCTTTGGTGTGAAGAACAATTGTAAGTTCACGTGGTAACACTTGGTGACTAGGCAAACACCAAGCACAGTGCAGTTAGCTTGTCCAGGTGTCCATGTCATTTTCTCTGCATTATCATCTCCAATTCTTTCCCCAAACAATTTCTTGTTATTTCAAAAATTAAACAACAATGTTCATCATTAAGAAGCAAAGCTTACATTAGTGTCAAAGTAAAATAATTTCCCCCAAAGAACAATGAATAAGCCAAAAGGTACTCACAAAATACCCTGAATCAGCACAAACGCAAAAGCCCAAACCCACTTTCTGGGATTTGACATTGTGACATCAGGCCGTGGCCTCTTCCTACCTCTTTTGATTAAAAGCCCACCTTTACCTGCTCCCTGAGTTTTCCAACTGTAACATTCTTCTAGTAAATGGTGACTTGGTACTTACAGAGAATTGTATTTCAACAAAAAACTAATGGGAAAAGACTGTCAGTTTGGAAATACAGTGATTTTCTGTTTGCTTTTGAGTTCTGTGGCCATGTTCGCATGCAAAGAACTCTTAAAGGTAATTTATATCATTATTTGTAGACTTGGGTAACACTAACCTGCTCTTGGAGTATCACATTAAGGACCATTTTACCTTGACAATAAGGCAAGACTGTGTTTCCGTCTTGGACTACAATCACTGTTTGACTAATCTGCAAAGGGTAGATTTTTCTATGCATTTCAATAGCTCATCTACTTCAAACTGTTGTGAACTTTTTAAAGATGTGTTTTCACTTCTAATAGCAGATCTTGCAGTGTGGTAATCTGGAATTGAAGTTTCACTGACAGATTCATTCAACTAGCACTTTGCTTGCGGCACTACTGGAAACATTATTTTTTTTTTTTTTTATAAAAAAAATATAAAAGTGACAAAACCTTCCAAAGATAATTTCTGCAATTTAGTAAACTAAGGACTTGGAATCAGGCATCAGTTTCTGTACGATTTTCATAATGGGTTTCAGGGAGATGACCTGACAGGCAGCCTCAATCCAACTTGTGCCTTGCTGTTGTTGCACAAACTGCTATCAGGAGTACAGCAAGCCCCCACCCCCCAGGGCATGCCAGAAAAGCCAAGCACAGTGTCCAGAAGTTCAGACTGACCCATTAACCTGCTTTGAGCCTCATGGTCCATTCTTGACAACAAACAGCAGGGCCACAGAGCATGCTCTTGGAATGAACCTGGACTGGCAGCGCATGGAGTCCATCAAGTGTTGGCGGCAAACTGGCCATGGCTGTGAATCAAATCACACGACAGTGGGAGAGGAGAGGAAGAACAAATAGAAATGGAAACAAAGGACACCTACTAAACAGTGGCAGAAGCCCCACTTTGACCTCCTCTTCAATTCTACTGAATTAATTTGCTTCTTCCCTTTCATCTTCAAGATCCCACCCAAGTCAGCGCCTCATCAATGTAAGTGTGGCAGATTATAGAGATGTGCCGATCAAACTAATAGTTAATAAAGAAACATGGATGTCTGTGGCAGTCTTCCAGGGACAACCTTGTGTCTTTTTTCCCAACACTTTGCCTAGGTTCTATTTTATTACAATATTGAGGTTTACCTCGCATTTCCTTTAGTCAGGGCCCAGAATCTTTTGGTACCTTAGGAAGGGTGGGCAATGTCTTCTTTCCTCAACCAGGAATATGTGTTTAGTGTTGAGTGAGTGATTTCATTTCTGCATCACTCATAGATGCAGGTCATTTTCTGTGCATGCAGATTGAAACAGAGAATTCATTATTCCGAAAACGTATTCTTTCACTTCAAAGTACAAAATAGTACTGGTACCAGCTGCCTTAACTTTCTTAAAAGTATTTAGTTTGCTCCAAATTTCTAATTAGTGAGTGAGTAATAGCATATCAGACAGAAGCAGGCTCACCCACTTCAGTAAGAATGGCCAGGAATGGGGTGGGGGTGGGGCAACGGCAGAATCTACCAAACAAAGAAAGATTGAGCAACAAGATTGTCTCTCCATTTGGGTTTGCTGCCATCACTGTGATCTATAACTTTATCTAGTAGAAACAGCTGCTTTTCAGCTGAGCAAGTCACTTAGATTCCCTTGACCTCAGTTTCCTCAGTTGTATATGAAAGTGTTTAAAAATGGCATAGCACCATATTGAGTGCATGGTAATATTATCAGAGTGTTTAATCAACATGCTAGCCTTCCAACCACTCCAGTAGAAGGCTGATATTTGTGTGGCTGCAAAGAGCAGCTGAGCAGAAGGGAAACTACCACAGAGTTCATGACTTTGACTACAACAATCAAATGCGGAGATGCTACCATTAAGACTATCTGGAAAGTAAAGAAATAAATACGTCAAAATATGAGACAACAGACCAAAGAAAATTGATACTGTTTGTTGCATTTTCAGTGTTTGTTTTATTTGGAGGACTTCATTCGTAGTTTAATGAGCCACCAAACTTAATTTCTCACATTGTTATTTTTTTGTCATTTTATTTCATGTATGTGTTTCTGCCTTGCTTGTATGGCTGTGTATCATGTGCCTGATTGATACCCACAGATGCAAGAAGAGGGCTTCAGAGCTACTGGATCTGACTGGAGTTATTCAAGGTTGTGATCTGTCGTGTAGGAACTGGGGGCTGAAGACGAATTGTCTGCGAGAGTACCCAGTGCTGTTAACTGCTGAGACATCTTCCCAGGCCCCATTTCTCACATTCCGTAAAAGCAGAAATGTAGGGGCTGCAGAAATGGCTCAGTGGTTAAGACCACTGACTGCTCTTCTAAAGGTCCTGAGTTCGATTCCCAGCGCCACATGGTGGCTCACAACCATCTATAATGGGATCTGATGCTCTCTTCTGGAATGCAGGCATGCATTCATACATTAAAAAATAATAATAAATAAATAAAATAAAAAGCAGTAATGTAGCTTATGTTTGTCACCTGAATTAGACCAGCCACTAGCAGTGTGTTCTCTGAAATCATTTCCTCCTGCTAGATGTTTTGTATCTATTTGGACACTTTCTATCAGAAATAGGCTTTGGGCTAAAAGTTTTGGTTTACAACTGTCTCCTTATTAATTGATAAGAATTTTTCTGACAATTATTCCCAAAGTAATATTATTTGGGTTGGTCTTATTAGACTGTTTTTAAAGATCTGAGAGAATGGGAACAAATGATCACAAATGTCTATCTACAAATTCTGTCAGCATATATGTGTTTTTAAAAGTTACCAAAAAAAAATATTGCCTTCAAGGGTCTTGTCAAAATCAACACTGTTTGCTGTCATGAAAACAGATTTGGAAATTTTTGGGCAATTAGTTAGATATATTTAAGGGAATTAAGCACTATTCTGCTTCTATTAATATCCAGCTGAAATTTAATTGCCTTAACAGATATATTTTTGAATTTCAGAAGTAGTCAGAGAGGAACTGGGGTATATTCAGGATCATTATGACCCCTAGTTTCAACATCAAACCAATGTCACCATAGTCTATTTTAAGAAATAGAGACTTGACATTATAGGTAATGATAGGAAATATTAGAGAAGGGATGCAAAAATGCAGGACAGAGAACGCCTCGGTAGCACATAAAAATGAATTTCTTCTCTGGCTGAATGCAGTTAAAATTTTAATGACCTAATTCTCATAGAAATTAGAATGATACACATTTCCCTTTCAAATGGATGCCAGGCATCACACACCGGATGAACAGCAGGCCTGTGAGTTCTGACAAATCTGACAGTTTATGTTACTCTTCCTTTCCTGCTGTCGAACTTGAGAGAAAACAACTTTGACTCCTTGTTCTCACCCTATTCACCTGCTTACAGCACAGACTACTTCTGAGGTAAAAATTAGAGCCGATTATTTTTCTTTAATTGTGGGACTGTTATGCAGAGAACATGATTTCACCAGACATCAGTGGAAACAGCAAGACATTTATAAACAGCTCCTCCCACATCTGCACCTGGTGGAGAAAGGGGAAAGTTGGGCTGTAGATACAACACAGATGTCTCCAGTTCAAGGAGTGAGAGATGTGCATTGGGAAGCGAAAGAAGTTTAATATAGGTCCCCATGGGCCTATGGTCCTTCCCTTAGCAACACTGTTCAGTCTATGCCAGCAGTGCACCCATTCTGGAAGCAGGTCTCAGAATAAGGTTATGTGACTGGAGTAATGACAGATGGAACAGAAACTTTTAAAAGACTGATTGGTGGAAGTGGTTTCATCTTTTGGAGGAGGTTAAATGGATGGAATAGTTCCTATGTTTAGAACAATCCCAGGCTAATTCCTTGTGTATAAATATTAAGGTAGTTCTGAAATTATAAGCATAAAGGTCAACTATCTCTAGCAGGAAAAGTAGAGAGTATATTTCAACTTGCAAGCATAGATAAGGACTTTTTGAACATCACTCTCATAGTATAAGCAATCAAATCAAAAGTTGACAAATGGGATCTCCTGAAACCAAAAAAAAAAAATGTTCATGTAGCAAAAGAAACTGTCAGTCTAGTGAAAAATGGGGAGACTATTTGCCACCCTATACATCTGATTGGGGGATAAATGTCTAGAATATACAATGAACATCAAAAGAAACCACACCTAATTATAAATTATAAACAGATATTTCTCCAAAGAAATACAGATGGTTCATAAACACATTTTAAAAAGTGTTCAACCTCATTAGCTAGCATGAAAATGCAGATTAAAACTACTTTAAGATCCTGTCTTACTCCAATCAGAATGGCCATCACCAGGAATACAGACAAGAAATGCTGGTGTGCATGTGGATAGGAGAAACACACACTACTATGCACCAGTGTTAGGGGTACAACTAGAACAGCCCCTATAGAAATCATTCTGGAAGATTCTCAAAGAAATAAAAGGAATTAAAACTAACATATGGCCCGGCTATACCACTTCTTGCTTATACCCAAAGGACCTACTGCAAAGATACTTTCATATCTATCATCCATACTTACTGATGCTGTATTCATAAGAGCTAGGAAATGTAATCAATCTAGATGTCCATCAACTGATGAGTGGATAAGGAAAATGTAGTACAATATAATATAGTATTCCTCTGCTATAAAGAAAAAAATGAAATTTGCAGGAAAATGGATAGAAATGGAGATTACACTGAGTTAGGTCACCCAGGCTCAGAAACACAAATGGCTCTTGTTCAGTCTGAAATGTGATTCCAAGTTCCAAGATTTTGTTTTGTGTGTTTAACTTGGAGCATATGTGGAAGACAAGAAACTAGAAATGGGCCATTGGAGGGGATGCATTATGGAAGAAGGGATAGTAGAATATAGGTAAAGTGAAAGTATTTGAGGGGGCATGTGGGGGTAGACAGGTTCAAGCAGGGGATGAGATAGGAAGATGGGGCAAAAGGGAGAGGCTGGGAAGGGTTAGCCAAAATGAAGTGTGTATGAAAAGCAATAAAGAAACCTATAATCTTACAATCCAAGTCAAAAATATAATGCAGTAATTTGGAAAAAAATGGAACAAAAGTAGTATTAAAGAACACAAGGGTACATACTAGAGTTAAAGGCTTAGGCCAGGGTGGGAGTGGTGGATTGAGGGAAAAGAAATAGAAAAAGGTTAACTAAAACTAAGTGCATGAAGAAGCCATAAGAAAAGTAGCTGATGGAAACAGAAGCAGACACCCACAGTTAAACACTGAGTCCAACTCCTGGAACCCAGTTGCAGAGAGGGAGGAGTGATAAGAAAATGGGGGCAAGACCAGGCTACAGAAACCCACAGAAACAGATAACCTGAACAAGGGGAAGCTAATGGACTCCCAGACTGACAGCTGGGAAACCAGCATTGGACCAACTCAGATTCCCTGAACATGGGTCTTAGTTAGAAGCCCTGGGCAGTCTAACAGTGGAAACAGGCAATCTGACAGTGGAACCAGGATGTATCCCTGGTGCACAAAAGGACTTTGGGAGCACATTCCATGGATACATACTCCCTTAACTTAGAGGCAGGAGGGAGGGCCTAGTCCCTACTCCAAATGACTTGACAGATTTTGTTGATCCTTCCTGGAAGGCATCACCCTCCCTGTGGATTAGGGGAAGGAATGAGATAGGAGGGGGAATGAGGGCATGGGAGGGAAGGAGGGAGAGAGGGAGGGAGGGAGGGATGGAGAGAGGGAGGGAGAGAGGGAGGGAAGGAAAGGGAACTGGAATCAATATGTAAAATAAGAAAAAAAAAAACAAAAGAAAGAAAACCCACTCATTTGAAATCTAATATAGTGTGTATTTTTTCCTTGAAAGTTAGCTACTTACTAAAAACTTAAACAGTGTAGACTTATCAATCTACAGGCATAGGGGGAAAAAAGCTCCATCTTTTTACCCCCCAAATAATCTTGGAATCACAATAAATCATACTGTCTACTGATCCAGGAAAGGTGTCTTTGCACTAAGGTAGATTTTTGTAGATTTTATTAGAAACCCTCAACATGACCCCACTTTGAGTAAGTTTAGCTGTGTGTAAAATGTATGTGTCTGAACATATCTGCTAAAGGCAGAATTCTGATATTATATTTCTTGAACCACAACATTGAGACAATCCCTTCTCCTTACTGCTGAGGACCGCAATGTCTAACCAATAGAAGATGCCATCAATCTTGTAACCAGACTTTACATGAAAAAGGAGTGTAACTGATATAAATCAAGCATTTTGTATGTTAATGTAAAGTGACTCAAATCCCAGTCTGTCCTGGGTGGACCTGGCCTAATCAGGGGAGTTGTTTCAAGACCCTCCAAAGGCTGGAGATACTCTCCTTCTGGCCTCATGGAAACAATCACCATGACTTTTAGAGTGCCAAAAAAATGCATTCTCCTCATGATTGGAGGGAGCTTGGAAGCATGTCTGCTCAGGTGAGCCACTTGGCTGATATGTGGATACCACAGCATCCTGACTCTCACGCACAGAAAGTGAATTGTGGGGATAAGATGAAGTGAGAGAAAGTATATTGTTGGCATGGGCTTAGCCGTGTCTAGGACCCCAAGCTCTCAGACACATGGAAATGGCGGTCTTCCTATGGTAGAAGAATGCATGATCATGAGTGAATGACAAATGTTAGCAAGCACACTTTTCTCCTCCTAGATGGCTGCATCTGAGACTGCTCCTGAAGACGTCCCACTAAGGCTAGCAAACACCTTCTTGTGCTATAAATCATGAACATGATGTATACACAGGCAGTCTAGTGGGTACCTCACTCAGAGGGAGCACAGCCCACCTGCTTGCAGATTTTATGTAAGTGTTTCTATCATTTCTTTATTCCCATGTTTCCCAGGTCAGGTTTCCAGGGCCATTCCACACAAAACAGGGTGGTGTAGAAATATCCATGTTAGAAGTGATTTTTTAAGCACCAATAGAAAAGGAGTGAAATAGCCAAGAAGTGTCTTGGCTATACTAGCCAACGTCTTCAACCAACATCAGCTCTGGACAATTTAGTAAAGGTTATGACACAGCACACAGAACCATTTTGGGATCTGGAAATCCAGGCTTGGGACCTGTGACAGCTATTGTTGATTGTCATTTTGAGGTGATCTAGAATGAGCTAGAACTCCAGCCTCCAGGCACACCTATGAGTAATTATCTTGATTAGGTTATTGGGGTGGAAGACACACCCTAAAAGTGGGTAGCAGATTCCCAGGGCTTGGATCTTAGACTGTATAACAAATAGAGTACAAACTTCCTACTTCCTGGCTGTGGTTATAATGTGACCAGCCTCCTCATGTTCCCAAACAGGATTTTCCTTCCAACATGGACAGGACCTCAAACTGTAAGCCAAAATAAACCTTTAGGCTTATTTATCTCTCTGAGGTTGCTTTTGTCAGAGTATTTTATCAAAGCAATAGGAAAAGTAAGTTAGAGATAGCATATTCAGCTAGAAAAATGACTCCACATAGCAGGACTGTGGTGGCACAAAACCAAGACAGAAACAAAAAATGAACTGACTCTTTGTCTTATGGTAACCCCATACTAAGGACACTCTTGCTGGTGAAAACTCAAGTAGCCACTGGCTGATGCTGACCACATGATAGTAGCAGTTGCAAGATCTGTGTTTTTCTATGAATACATTCCTACTTTTGTAACTGAGAAGAATCCAGCATATCAGCACTGCAGTGTCCAGGCTGCTACTGAGGGTTGAATCGACTCACCAGATGGAAAGATACTTGGTAAAACAAAGAGACAGAATTTCAAAATTGCATATTATATGGAAAGCTCTGTATTCCCCCAACAAAAGCAAGTTTTCAGAGGCATGGAAGCTGTAAGAATGTGAGGTTCACTCACCAAGTTTACTCCCCATGCCTGTCTACCTCCAGAAGTCCACCTAGGTTCTACTAATGCAAACTTCAAATTCATTTTAAGTAATTTAATAAGTTAGCTTTGGAAATTGTGCCACTCCAGGCTCCATTCTCAAAAGGTAGAATGCTAAGAAGATTCAAATGAATAAAGCCATTATAACTCAGGACAAGACCAATGCAGATCTCAGTAAAATCACTGTCTTGCTAGGTTTTCTTCAAGTGTTAAATCACTGCATAGGACCTGCAGTAGTTTTGATGGAACATGTTTTTTAATCTGGTAATGATGTTATTTGTTGTATGGAGCAGGGCTGCCAAGATTCTAGGCTGAAGATACTTGTCCCTGACTATCATACCATCACACATCATCGTTGATAAACATTGAAAATATTAATCAGCTTCCATCTGATCACAATTCTCCATTTAACCACAGCAACATCTCTGTTGTTTATGCCCTGGCTTCTTTCCTCCTGCATTCATTTTGCTCATTTAAAGTCTCCTTTCCCGGCCTCTTCATTCTAAACAGATCCTGACAAATGGTGAATGAATGGCAGGGATATATCCTATGATTCAAATGGCATGGATATTGAGTCATACATAATGGGAAAGAGTAGAAATATACCCAAAAGACAATGTTCTTTACCCTACTTCTGTGTTCAGTGTTCTCTCTCTCTCTCTCTCTCTCTCTCTCTCTCTCTCTCTCTCTCTCTCTCTCTCTCTCTCTGTGTGTGTGTGTGTGTATGTGTGTGTGTGTGTGTATGTGTGTGTGTGTGTGCATGCACATGCTCACATGCTCTCTGAATTCCACTGTGAGCCAGTGTCATCAGTGTGTGTGTGTGTGTGTGTGTGCATGCTCTGAATTTCACTGCAGAAAGAGGTCAAGGGGAATTGATGTAGATCCCATGGCACAGCTGAAGGGCAACAAGAGAAAAACCTTGATTAATGAGAAATTGCTACTTTATTAAGATGGTGCTGGGCAGATGACTTACCAGACTTATCAGATAGCATCACTTGCTGCACTTCCAGAGGACCTGGATTCAGATTTCAGATCCCAGCACTTACATCCAAGTTCCCAAAGGTCTGACATGCTCTTCTAGCTTCCTGGAGAAAAAAAAATGCAATACACACATGTGCACATGTGCTCGCATATGCGCACGTATACACACACACACAAACATTTCACACAGATAATGAAAATAAGAATAGCACTAGAGCAGGATAATTCCTAATTACATTATGAAAACTATCCTCACACACGCAGGTAAATGTCTCCTTATCTCTCCGCAAAGGAACTTCTCTTACTGCAAATGGACACTATGCTCTTTGGAACGAGATGTCCCCCTACGACTCATGCATTTTAACATTTGATCCATGGGTGGTGGCTACATGGGAAGGATTAGGTAGTGTGGACCTGCTAGAGGAAGTATGTCACTGGACACAGGCTTTGAGAATTTAAAAGACTTGTGCCATCCCCAGTGTACTCTCTCCTTCCTGTTTGTGATTTGATTTATCTGTTCTTGCCAAGCATGCCTTTAGCTTGTCATCATGGATTCTAACCCTCTGGAATTGTATGCCAAATTAAATGCTTTCTTTTGTAAGTTGCTTTAGTCATGATGTTTTATCACAGCAATAGAAAATTAATTAATATAGAGACCATTACAGAAAACTACAACTGGACACAATGCAGAGATCAATGGATAATGGACAGACAACTACCTAAGGCTCAGAGAACACCAAGGTAGTGAGAAGAGAAAGACCTTAAGACACAAATGACCAGACAGTCTGCTGTAAGATTGTGATTCCTAGAAACAGCTGCCTAACCAAGACATAAGCAATGACAATATCAATAGGCAGGTTAGCATGGAAAGGAAAAAAAAAAATCTCATAGGGCCCAACCCTAGACAAAGAACTACAAGCAACTAATGACTGCTGAGGCAGGGAGAATTAGCCTTTCCCATGGATGAACCCCCTAAATCGTTAGCCAAGACAAAGTGTTCAACACTGAAATCATATACACACTAATAGCAAAAACAGACTCAGAAGGTTGTATTTATATATTTGTACATATATGTGTGTATACATGCTTATATAATTATAATAAAATGACTTTTTTATCAATTTGAAAGGGAGTGGAGGAGAATGGGAGAGGTTGGAGGGAGGGAAGGGAAAGGCAGAATGGGTGTAACTACATTTTAATTAAAATATATTTAAAAATAAAATCTAAAAGGATGAAAATTAATTTAAAAATTTAACACATTTTACTAAATAAATTGATTCATGTGTAAATATTCTGCACGTTTATGCTTGGTGCCTAAGGAGGTCAGAAGAGGGCATGGATCACCTGGAACCAGAGTTAAAGTGGTTGTAAACTACTATGAGGATGATTAGAACTGAACCCGGATCCTCTGCAAGAGCAACCAGTTCTCCAAACAACTGAGTTACCTCTCTGGCCCCCTAAGACACTTTCCATGGACTGTGCCTGTCAGCAGAGGTAGGAAAAGATAAAGGTCTAGAGTGATGGAATGAGATGAGCAAGTGAAAGTAATAGGTAAGGACAGGAAGTGTGTTGAAGACTATACAGAAAAACTTTGCACTCAAGGAACTATGGAGACTAAAGTAATTATTAAGATATTTGAACTCTACATGTCAGCATCCGGTTATTCCAGAACCATCTGTTGAAGCTGCTTTCTTTTCTCCATTGTATAATTTTAGCTTCTTTGTCAAAAAATCAGGTGTTCATATGTGTGTGGATTAATATCAGGGTCTTCAATTAGACATGTAAAAGATTGCTGATAGATCTATATCTATTCTTATGCACAAAACTTAAGTCCAAATGGCTCAAAGGCCTCAATATAAATCAAGCCACAATGAAACTCTTAGAAGAAAAAGTGGGAAATACCCTTGAATAAATTGGTACAGGAGACTGCTTCCTGAGCATAACACCAGTAGTACAGACACTGAAATTGACAATTAATAAATGGGACTTCCTCAAACTGAGAAGTTTCTGTAAAGCAAAAGACACAGTCAACAAAACACAAGAAAAAATGGCAGCCCACAGAATGGAAAAAAAGATCTTCACCAACCCTACCTCTAATAGAGGGCTAATCTCCAAAATATACAGAGAACTAAGAAGCTAGTCTCTAAAACACCAAATAATTCAATTGAAAAGTGGGATACAGAACTAAATAGAGGATTCTCAATAGAGGAATCTAAAATGGCTGAAAGACACTTAAAGTGCTCAACATATTTGGCCATCAGGGAAATGCAAATCAAAACAACTCTGAGATACCACTTACACCATCAAAAGGGCTAAAATAAAAAACACCAATGACAGTTTACCTGGAGAGGATATAGAGAAAGAGGAATACTCCTCCCCTGCTGGGGGGAGTGCAAACTTGCACAGTCACTTTGGAAATCAATATGACTATTCCTCAGTAAAATGGGAATTCCACTCTTAGACATAACCCCAAAAGATGACCAAGGACATCTGTTCAACTATTTTCACAGCAGCATTATTTGTAGTAGCCAGAACCTGGAAACAACCTAGGTATACCTCAACTGAAGCATAGATAAAGAAAATGTGGTACATTTATACAATGGAGTGCTACTCTGCAGAAAAAATCAATGGAATCTTGAAATTCACAGGCAAATGGATGGAGCTACAAGAACCATCCTAAGTGAGGTAACCCAGTCACATAAAGACAAACATGGTATGTACTCACTCATATATGGATATTAGACATAGAGCCAAGGGTTACCAGCCTACAATACACACCTCCAGAGAAGATAGGAAATAAAGAGGCCCCTAAGAGAGACATACATAGTCCCCCCCCCAGAAAAGGGGAAAGGGACAAGACTTCTGATCAAATTGGTAGCATAGGGGAAGGGAAGAGTGAGTTAGGGGAAGTGGAGGGGAGAGATGGACCTGATGGAGCAGGAAGATTGAGTCAGGGAAAGAATAGAGGAGAGCAAGAAAAGAGATACCTTAACAGAGGGAACCATTATAGACTTAAAGAGACATCTGGCACTAGAGAAATATCCAGGGACCCTCAAGGATGACCTCAACTAAATATCTAAGCAATAGTGGAGAGACTACCTTAAATACCCTTCCCCAATAATGAGAGTACCTTAAATGTTATCCAGCAGCTGATGGAAGCAGAAGCAGAGATACACGATTAAACACTGAGTTGAACTCCTGGAATCCAGTTGTAGAGAGTGAGGATTGATGAGCAAAGGGGTCAAGACCAGGCTGGAGAAACCCACAGAAAGAGCTGACTTGAGCAAGTGAGAGCTCATGGACTCCAGTCTGACAACTGAAGAACCAACATAAAACTGAACCAGACTCCCTCAAAGTGGATGTCTGTTGGGAGGCCAGGGCACTCTGTGGGGCCTCTGGCAGTTGAACTGTTATTTATTTAGGATTTTGAGAGCCCATTCTCTATGGAGGCACATTCTGTCAGGCTAGATACATGGAGGAATGTCTAGCCCTTGCCTCAAATGATGTGACAGTCTTTAATGATCTCCCATGGAAGGCCTCACCCTCCCTGGGGAAGTGGATAGGGGTGGGATGGGAGTTTGATGGGAGGTGTGGGAGAAAGGGAGGGACAGGGAACTGGGTTTGGTATGGTAAAAAAGATTATTTTAATTTGAATTCTAAAAAATGAATAAAAATTATAAAAAGATATTTGACCTCTTTTTAGATGTAAAGGTAAGCCCATATAAAATATATATGAAATGTAATTTATTTTTGATCATTTCCAGACTCTTTATCATTCTCTCACTGTGTACCCTTATCAGAGGAACACTGTTGTGGACACAAGAACAAGACTCTGGGCCCATATGATCTCCATGTAACTAATTCTTTGTCACATTTTGGAAGTAGGGACATGTTCTCTATGAAGATAGGTGCATTGTATGTGTTTGATCTGGGGAAATCTTTTGGAAGGGCATACTGTTTCAAAATAGGTAATAGTGTTATCATTGAACAGTAAGACAGCAGCAGCAGCAGCAGCTGGGGTCATCTATGGACAGTTGCCAATGGCCACACTGTATGGGTATGACTGACAAGTGTTGTCTCCTTGGACTTTGACTGGTTGTCTTAACTTTTCAAGAGGAAAACACATTTTAGCATGATTTTGGAAGAGAACTACTGTTTTGTATTTCCAATTCCAAAATAATTAACGATTCCACTAACCTCATATTATAAATTGTAGATGGTGGATCAGGACATTGATTATGACTATTTTATTAATTGGTCTTGGGAAGCTCTCTCACCTCTGGGCTTCTATTTCATTCAAAATTTTATACAAAGAGGTATTTGGCTTAGATTTATCCAACAAAACTGAATGGAATATAAAATTCAGATCAGGGTATAATTCTGAGGACACTATGCCCTGTCCAACGCTTGGCAGTAAGTCTCCAGTGGCATCAAGACTGCCTCTGCTTTTATTTGCCAAATTTGATTTGGCTATATCAAATGGTCAGAGGGAACATTTTCAAGTCACTGGTGAAATGAAACACAAGAGAGGAGACAATGTAGTTATTTATTTCATTGATGAATTTGTTCACTTTAAAATATTACCAACTTTCTAAAATCTTCTTTCATCTTCTAGGGAATTAAAATATCTACTCCCATGAACTGATGACAAAATAGTTTTGTTGTTGCCATTTGTTAATTTTAAAACAATTTTCTGAGCAAAACAGAAGTGCTAGCAGGCTTACACCTTAAGATGTGGTACTTTGATTTGTTTTTATTGAAGTATCTGTACACAGAGAAGAGAACAGAGCTTAAGTTTTACAGCTCAAAGGTATTCTCTTTGCTTTTTAGGAGGAGTCACCAGTTTGCAATGCAGAAAACACTCTGTGTCCCTTCTCTTTCAAGTCACAGCCATTCCTTCACAGGTGGCCACTGCTCTTTGTGGCTTCTAAAAGGCCCTCAGCATAGGAGGTTTTATGTGTTACAGGACATTGTGTCAGTACCATGTTACAGTAGCCACACATTTACTTATTTTGAGCAGTCAAATGCACTGAGAGTCCTCACTGCTGAGGAGTTTCCAGGTGTTATTATGCAATAGTGTTTTTCTGCATAGATACACCCATCTTATTTACGGATTCTTCAGCTCCTGGCTATTTCAGTCTGTTACAAAAGAAAGCTGCTGTGAACATGTATATGTGTCTTTGTGTAGACCTGTTTTACTTTTTCTCTGTACACACAGAAGTGGGAGTGCTGGCTTGTAGGGTATGTGAGGGCTTAACTTGATAACAAACTGTCAGATATTTGCAGAGTAGCAGTATGTTTCCGCAGACTTGGCAGCATCCTGTGAAGTTCCTGTTCTCCAATATTCTTTCTAGCTGTTAATATTGCTAGTGTTTCCTTTTGAGCTATTCTCATTGGTATGATATAATATTTCATTATAGTTTAATTTATGTTTCCCTAATAACTAGTGATGCTACCATTTCTCATGTAATTGGCAATGAATATCCTTTATCAAGTATCTGTTTGAATGTGTATCTTCTGCTACTGATCTCTCTGAATTTCTTCAATGTCTATATTCTTGTTATTATATGGTCAGAATATTGTTAACATTTTACTTGATTTGATTCATGTGTTATTAAAATTTGTTTAGCCTAGCATGGGCATAGTGGGTTACATCTATAACCCTGCACTGGGAGGTTGAGGCAGGAGGACCTGGAATGTGTTCCAGGCTAGCCTGACCTATATACATGAGACCCTGTCTGAAAAACAAAAAGCAACTGTTTTATTTAATTTCCTGGTATTTGGAGAATTTTCAGCTTTGGTAACCATGGTATATAATTTTTATTTATTGCTTATTATTGGTAAATAATTTGTTTCTGGTTGTGTCAGTGAGGAGGCTCTGTGTTACTTTAGCCTATTGATATTCATTGAAACCCACTTTTTCATTTGTTTGTTTACTACCCAGAAGTAATTTGTATTAGTAAATAATCAGTGTCCATTTGAAGATTGTGTTTTCCTGTTAAGTGGAGTTTCTGTAAGCATCAAATGTTAGAGTTGATAAAGCTAAATCAATCTTTAGCTTTAGTGGATTTTTCCTACATGTTTCATAATTCTATATATTTATGCTATGTTACTAGATTGCTTCATTATGAATGTTTCTACTGTACTGAAATAAATTCAAGATCATTGATGTTTAGCTAATCTGTTTATATGTGAGGAAAATAAAATTTCTACTTCAGATAGTATGATTTTTATAAGTATAAGGTTTACTTCTTTGCTTTCCTATATCTTCTGTATTAATTACTTTTATATTCCTGAAATAAACAGCATGCTCGAGGCAACGTTAAAAGAAAGCATTTAATTGGGCTAGGAGTTCCTGCGGGTTAGAGTCCATAATGGCATGGCTGAGAGCTTACATTTCAAACTGCAAGCAGGAGGCACTGTTAGAAAAAAAATCTTATAATACCTCAAAGCCTACCCCTGTGACACATCCCTAACTCTTCCCAAATAGTTCCACCAACAGGCAGGCTATCAAGTGCTCAAGTTTATGAGGGCCATTTTCATTCAAACCATCACATTCCATCTCTGACCACCATGAGATTGTGGCTGTTTCATAATGTAAAACACATTTACTCTGACTTCAAAGGGCCCCAGAGTCTTTCACAGCCTTAACACTTTTAAAATCCAATGGAAGTCTTTTCTGAGACTCAAGGCAATCTCTTAATTCCAATATCCTGAAGATCAAAAAGCAAAGTAAATACTTCCAACATACAATGCAACAGAATATACATCGCCATTCCAAAAGAGAGGGATAGAGATATAGTGAGGAAATCCCGAACAAAAGAAAGATCAAAATCCAGCAAGGCAAACTCCATATCTTATAGGTCCATAGCCAGTGTCAAAGGGTTTTGATGGCTTTGCAGCTTGCAAAATACTTTTCTCTTTTGGACAGTTCCAGGGGGTTGAAGCCCGTGATCATGATATACAGGGTGACAGCGGAATAGCTGAGAGCTCACATCTGTCTGCAAGCAGGAAGCAGAGAGAGAACCCAAGAATCACATGCGTCCTTTGAAACATTAAAGCCCAGCCTGGGTGATACAGCTCCTCCGAGGCCACGCCTCTTAATCCTTCCCAAAACAGTTGTGCTACATAGAGACCAAGTGCTAAAACCTTTGAGACGATGGAACCAATCTTGTTCAAACCAATGTATCTTCCACTTATGTTTTCCATAAATCCTTCCCAAATCCCAACACTTTCAATTTTATCTTCTCAGAAACTTTGAGCTTTTTATAACAGCACATTTTCCCCTAAAAATGGATTCTAGTCCTTTTTTTTTTTTTTTTTTTTATCACATCTGGTAATTATTTCTTGCGTTGAGGTGTTAAGATACCTACAGTGCTATGAGTTTGTTTGCTTCCTTTGAAATGAAGTCTTGTTCTACCAGTCATTTACCTTCCTACAGCTCACTGTTCATTTTAAGTTTTAGCCTAATGCTATCGAATAGGTCTTAAAATTACCTTTTGCTAGACTGTGACCTTTCCAACATCCCAGAGGACACCTGAGTAATTTTCAAGGTGCTTAGTTCTTCACTCTGCCTTGATGAGAAATTCTAGCATTAACAAATACTAGACTGTCTGGCTTACATGTACCTTTAGTTGCTCTCCACTGGCTTGGGGTAGTTTATTCACAGGCACATACAGTTTAGTATTGAGCCAAAGATCTGAAAGTACCTTTCTGTCTCTTTCTAGGCTTCTCTCTGCACAGCTCCTTCCTCTCTGGAGCCCTGCCCAGCAAATTTCCTACTGCCTTCAATTATGATATCTGCTTCCAAAGCTGAGCACTTTGCTCGTGATCTGCCTCCCCGTACCTTGATTTGGAAAGTGCTTCCAGGCAGAAAGCTGGAATAATTACAGGGTTCACCTCATTTGTTTCCCTTTTCTCAGGGATCAAAGTACTGTGTTGCCTATTGCACTGAGTCTGCAAACATTTGCTTCAATTATTTTTTGCACTTTTATAACTTTTTAAGTCAAGGAGGAGGGTTCATGCTCAGCTGCTCTGCCACTGAGATAAACAGACCCCTCCCACCCCCATCTTTCTGAGGGTTTCAAGGGAAATGAGTATTTTTAAAGTCTGGAACAAGTGTTTTCATGGCTTCTTGTCGTATTGGCTGCTGTGGAACTTTAAGTATTGTAATATCTGTCAACCATACTAAGCATCTCTTGTGTGCCTAGTATTGTAAGGTAAAAAGGCAATAACAGAGCCATGAACTGAGGAAGCTCTTACAATACAGTGTGAAACACCTAACATAATTAGAATTATTGTTAAAAAGCATATTTGAAGGCATGATTAATTTTGGGATAAAGTATCAAGGAAACATGATTTTCTGCTTGCACAAATTTACTCAGCTGAGCACATATTTATGGGTTCATATTTGCTTCTCCCATTACCCTCTAATCTAATGAAAAGGAGTGAAAATTGTTTGCCTTTTCCTCGCTTGAGAGCAGGTAAGGAAGTTCCACCTTAATATAAAGGCCAGATATTTTTGTATTACTTTGACTTCATCATTCTGCATGCTTATATTTTCTCATGTTCTTTCCAGA
The DNA here is from genome assembly GCF_943737965.1 of Phodopus roborovskii. NCBI lineage: Eukaryota > Metazoa > Chordata > Mammalia > Rodentia > Cricetidae > Phodopus > Phodopus roborovskii. The sequence goes on along the minus strand of NW_026126547.1, from coordinate 17,170,128 downwards.
GAGCTCATAGCTAAAAACACTTTGAGCATGACAGTCTCAGGACACAGAAGAAGGTCTTATGCTAGTATTATTGAAGGACAATTAAAATACTGTACCACTCATACTTCTGAAATCTACATTCCAGAAGGACTTTCTTATTTTGCATATTTACAGATTGTTTAACCACCATTACTATCTAATATTAAAACATGTTTGTGACTCTAAATACATCCTTTTATATGTAAGTAGTCACTCTCAATCTTACTATTCTACCATTTCCCAGAAATCACTAACCTTTCTGTATTGTATGTGTATGCCCCATCAGTACACATCATTAAGAGTGAAATCCATGTCTAGGTAGGGACATGCCCTTGTGATCTCTCTTAAGGTTTTATTCAGTGGAATAGTTCAGAAACACAGCTAGGGGACTATGCCTAAGGAGGCAGACTCACACATTTATTTCCCAGAATTCCCACCACCTATTACAGTCCCTGAAAGTGTCATGTTGTTTGGCTGGGTCTGACTTATGGTTTTGCTGTACCTATACCTATGTTTCACTACTGTCTTTTACTTTCAGTTTATGGCCAGACTCAGAGTATATTTTTCAGTTCCTAACGATCCTTGTTCTCTCTCTCTGAAGTTCCCCTCCCTCCATGTAGCTGACCAGCATGTGGACTTATGGTCTCCATTCTCCTGGGAAAATCTATGATATTTAGAGATTTTGTGCCAAACACCTTAAATTGTGTGTTTCAATTTATATAAACATGTACATCAATTTTTTGTTCATTATTCATAATAACCAGAGTGCTGTAGTAGACCCATAAATGATTTATTTTATCATAAAGTATTTTTCTTTGACTGTAGTTGCAATGTTTTCATTGGGTGCTTTTTTTGCATAACACGAGTTTACTTATTTTCCAATTTACTTCTGTCTTTGAATCTAGTCTTTTATTCACAACATGTACTTTTATTATGGTTTTGTAATCTATCGTACTACCTTTCCAATTTGATTGAAATATTTGAATCATTTACATGTAATATAACTACTAAGTAGGAGTGTTTATGACAAACATTTTTACTATTTTTCATTTGCCTTGTTTATCTTATTTATTACTTTTTAATTATTTTTAATTATTTTTAATTCTCCATGATTTGTATCCTCTGTGTTGAACAAATATGTAGTATTCCATTTTAATTTCTTTCTGTGTATTTTAAAATCTATTTCTTAATTGTTACTTTAAGGACTGCAATTAATGTCTCAACATTAACAAATATATATTAATATTAACTTAAAATGCTACATAAAAAATTGTGCATAGGCATTCTCTTCTTCTTTATCTCCTTGTGCAATTGTCATACAAATTATATCGTTTATATACCAACAGTTTTATAACATAGAATTAAAAACAAAAACTCCTCTATATATTTTCCTACACACACACACACACACACACACACACACACACACACACACACATTTACAATTACTACTTGTTAGAAGTTTTAATTGTCCAACTGTAATGTATCTAGATGAGTTTCTGCTTCCTGTTTTATATTCAGCTTCTTGGACATTTAAATTAAAGTGGTTTAAAATCAAATTTTGAAAAATTTAGTCATTATATCCTCATTTACTCTTTCCCTTTCTTTCCTGGATGCTTAATGTGTATATATTGCTATATTCAATGATGGACCATACTTCTCCAAGACTGGTTTTTTTTCCTTAATTATTTGTCTCTCTTTTAATGTGTAATCACAATAAACCTGTCTACAAATTTCCTGATTCTCTTTGTGCTGACTGAAATATTCTGTTGATCAACCTCAAAAACTTTTTATGTTTTTATTTTATTCATTGTGTTCTTTAAACTCCATGATTTTTATTTAGATCTTTTTATAATTTTCTTATTTATACAAATATTCTGTATTCAGTGAAGTGTTTTTTCATCCATTGAATTCCTTAAATATGATTTCCTAAGTATGTATGTAACAATTTCTTTAATTTTCTAAGTTCAACATCTCTGTTTTTCAAGGATAGAACCTACAGATTATTTTGCCTTTGATGCATGAGCCATAATTTCCAATTTTCTTTTATGTCTTATATTATTGTTTAAATCTATAAGTCAAATGTTTCTTTAAAATGTGCCATTTCTATACATCTGAACTCCTACTACCACTTATTTTTGGTATAACTTTTGAAAATTACAGTTCTTTATGATATGCGTCACCAGTGAAGTCAATGTTCAGTTAGTTGAGTGGTCAGCTTGTGACTGGACACAGTTTTCCTTAACTCATAAAAACTCAGTAGTATTCTAGGGGAGGAAAAATGTATTTCATTTTTCACCATTCATTTGTTTCTATATCTGCTTTAAATATCTAATCTGTGTGTAACCTCAAGTTCAACCAGAAATAATTGATCAGGCTCATCTGGGACTTCTGCTAAATATGTATATGGATCTATTCATGTCTATAGCCTATAATTGCTTTCAACAAACACATTGGGGGCTTTGCCAGTGAGCAAATCAGTTGGAAACAGGCCCTGTGTAGAATTTCTAGAAAGTCAAATAATGAGATTATTCTGAGGATATCTCTTTTGTGAAAGCACCAATTCTATGCTGCCCTCTCCATTGGCTATTAGCTTGTACATTATCACTGGTAACATGGCCAACAGTCTTCTGATTTCAGGTTATCACAGACATGGGAAGAGGGTGTGACTTTAGGACTTGCTAAGTCATCTCAAACCTTGCTATTCTTACTCAGATTTAGCTGGGTTTCTTTTTTTCTTGAATGCATACTGCTAGTTTTGCTGCAAGCTTTTCTGCATGAGTTCTGAAAAACAATGACTATTTTTTAACATTTTTCCCAAGAATCTGCACAGTGTTTTATGAAGGAATGTACCCTACCATTCAGGAAATGCTTTCTAATGTTTTGTGCAGAATTAATTTTAGCATACAAACTCAAGTGATTTTATTTTATTATTATTTATGTGTTTACATGTGCATATTGTGCATATGTGTAGGACATGCATGGAGTTCTCTAGTCAGAGATGCACAGACTGTTCAGTGGCCAGAGGTATTCAGAGATGCACTAGAATTCTCACAATTCAGCTCATACTGTTCCTAATGTAGTTCTGTGGCTATGCTGAAGCATTAAACATGTTCTACCTTACTTTTGATGCCTCAAGAAGTTCTGGCTATCCTCAAGTAATTTTGAGGCACAAGATCTCTATAAGATGCATTCACCAGCATGTAAGAAGAAGCATGTTTTCTCAGGTCCCTGTGATTCCACCCCAAATGTTCTTATTCCCCTCAAGGATTATAGCTCAGGGGAGTTGCCATAACTGATTCTCCTTGTGTTTATCCATTTTTTCATGTACCCCTGGAGTCCTCTTAATCTCCTTTAAAGCCTGAAATTTTAAAGCAAACTAGAAAACAAACAAAGGAACTAAAACAATGGAGACAGATTTCTTCTTCCTTGAGATAAACACTCTCTGCTTACACTCTTGAGCAGAGAGCTGACTAAGAAGAGAGTATATTTGAGAGGGAAAAAAACATGTTCAAATTTCCAACTTGTCAACTAGACAAGCTTCCTCTGGTTTCTGTCTTTACTTAAGTTAAAAGCATGTGTCACACCATGACCAAATTGATTTGATCTGGTCATGATGAAAAAAAGACTGATGATAGGAAATATGTTTCTCTTATTGGTTGATGAATAAAACTCTGTGGCCAATAGGGAAGCAAGATAGGTGGGTCTATGTGATGTGGAGGATTCTGGGAAATGTAGGCAGAGAGCAGTCATCATGTGATTTCCAGGAAGAGAGGATACAAGTGAGGTGTTCTCCAGGTAAGAAAAGACCATGTAGAAATTCTTAGGTTAGTAGCTATGGGTTAATAATTAAGACAGAGCTAGTCAATAAGCTAGCCAGAGGCCAACAGTTTCATAATTAAAAAAGTGTCTGTGTGATCATTTGGGGCTGACATGGCAGTGGGCCCAGACTGCTGAGAAAGAATGCTTGTAATTATCCCTAGTATACGAATGGACTTTGGGAGCCCATCCCACATAGAGGGATACTCTCTCAGCATAGACACATGGGGGGAGGGCCTAGGCTCTGCTTCAAATGATATGACAGACTTTGAAGACTTCCCATGGAAGGCATCACCCTCCCTGGGGAATAGAAATGGAATGGGATGGCAGTTTGTGGGGAGAACAGGGGAGGACAGAAGGGTACAAGAATTGGATTTGACAATTAAAACAAGCTTGTTTCAAATTTAAATTAAAAAAATTAAAAATTAAAAAAAGGAATGCTCTTAACAGACTTGTGTCCATGCAGATAGCAGGATGTTCCTGACTGTGGGAATGCAATCTGTTCTGAGTAAGGTGATGGCCTCTGTGGCTGTTTTTATCTGTGATGGTACTGGTATGACTATAGAAGGGACAATGAGTGCCTCACCAGCCCAAAATGACAACTTTTTAGTCTACAGTACTATAGAGCCCTTGTTAGAGTTTGGATCTCCAATGTCTCCCAAATGCTTGTGAATTGAAGGCTTTGTCACTTCCTTATGACATTGGTGGAAGGTGATGGAACCTTTGGATGTTATTGAGTGGTAGCTAGATCATTCTGTGATTCTGTCTCAGAACAGAGATGTGACAGTAGGAAATTTATGAGTGTTTTCTTGACTTTGAACTTCAAAATCCTTGAGGAAACAGAAATGACTGGATATAGACCATCAAACAAGTAGTAACTTAGGAAATAAGGAGCGAAACTCCCCCTTTCCTAAAAAGTCTGACTTCTGGGGACTAAGTTGAGTATTGGGGAAGCATATTTGATAAGTGCCAAATTAAGCAGAGTCACATACTATGTTCCCTGGTCAAACTCTGGGACCCCTAGATCTCTGTCATATGAAAACATAGGAACTTATTTTCTTTCCATTGAGAAGGGTTGCCAAAAGGAAGATAAAGCTACCAAGTAGGAATGCCTATATGCTAGAAAGCAAGAAGTTTCACTTCTGGAGTTTTCCACATCTGGTGGAAAACTGAAATACTGAAATATCAGAGCAGCCACCAGAGTAGAAGAGACTTCTAGACAGAAGGCTGAAACCTGTGTTGAATGACCACAAACACCAAATGAGGGAAGAGTGCCAATATTGGAAATTGTGCATGTATTTTATCTGTAACTAGGTAGCCCTAAACTCCTCCTCCACACAATCAGACCACAGCACTAATTATGTCTCAGAAATTCCAATAGCATGGAGTTTCCACCTGTACCATCCTGACAAATAAAACCTCAGAATAATAAATGCATATATAATCTTTTAAAGCTATTGTTGTAAAGTAACTACTCATCATGTGTTATCACCATCACATATTAATATATAAAATCATAGTATTCATTGTGATTTTTTTTTAGCACACATTGTGTATTAATCACGTCTCTACATTCTTCTATCCTCACTGTTACCCAGATACCCTTCCCATTCGCAAACAATTCCTCTTCTACTTAAGGTCAACTCAGTTTTAAGTTTCATTACATGAGAGAGAAAATGTGACACTTACCTATCTTTAGAAAAATATGATGCCCTCTAATCCCATCAGCTTTGCTGCAAATAACAGGATTTTATCTTCCTGTGGATGAATAATACTCTATTGTGTGTGTGTGTGTGTGTGTGTGTGTGTGTGTGTGTATTATAAATATATTTTTTGCTTTTATCTGTTGACAAACATCTAGTAAGTTTTTATATCTCAGGTAGTGTTAGTAATATTTTTATAGCCACGGGGCTGTGCATAGTTCTGTTTCACACTGACTTCGTTTCTTTTGGATTATAACCCATGGATGGATCATATGGCACTTCTATTTCAAGGAAGCTTGAAGCTTCATAATTTTTCCATAAAGGCTGTCCTAATTTACATTTCTACTTATAGTGCACAAACATTCCTTTTCCTGCAAATTTGGCTTTTTAATTTTTGGGTTTTCCTTTTACCGCATCTGTTAATTTTATAACACACACACACACACACACACACTTTATTTATCCTGAATAAGAATTCTATGTTGGATAAGTAGCTTGCTAATATTTTTCTCCCACTCTGTAGATTGCCTCTTCCTTTGTTAGTTTTAGTTGTCATAATAATATTTATCAAGTCTTTGTTTTGTTTCCTATCCAGGACATCATTGCCTATACCAATAATCTTAAAGGATTTTCCTCTAGAATAAAGCCTTTGGCCCTTTTGAACTCAATTTTATTTATAGTGAAAAATAGGAGTCAAATTTCAATCTTCTATATGTGGCTATCTAGTTTTCAAGTGTTTTTCCTAAAGAGACTAATTTCTGTGGTATATTTGGTATATTTTGGCTGCTATATTCAGAACCTAATGTGTGTGTGTGTGTGTGTGTGTGTGTGTGTGTGTGTGCATGTGTGTGTGTGTGTACCTTATACTGCTGTGTCAAACACTGTGCCAAAAAAGCAACTTCAGAGAAGAAAGAGTTTACTCTACTTATAACTCCCAAGTTACAAGGCATCACTGAAAGAGGTCGGGAACCATGGAGCAATGCTACTTGCTGGCTATTCTCTGACTCTTTCACTTATAGGCTAGAAGCTAACTAGTCTTCTTACATATCTCAGGACCACTTGCTTAGGGATGGTACCACCTACAGAAGTCTGGGAATCAAGATAATCTCTCACAGACATGCCCCTAGATTACTCTGATCTAGGAAGTTCCTTAATCTAGACTTTCTTCTCATATGACTCTAGGCTAAATTGACAAATAAAGCTAACTAGGACAACATGTGTCTTCTGGAGCCCTTAATCTGTCCCCCTGTTCAATGTGTCTATTCTTATGTTAATGCCATACTGATTGTTTGATTGTTTTGTTATGGTTCTATGCTGTGTAATAAAATCATATAATAAGACTATTCCTGTTTTGATGTGTTTTCTTTTTCTCAAGAATTGTTTTTTTTTTTTTTTTTTTTTTTTTAACTTTTGAAGCTTCTATGTGAATTTTAGGAACTTTTTTCTTCTTCTGGGAATTTGGTGGAGATTGCATTGGAGGTGCAAATGATACTGATAGCGTGGACACTTTAGACACATTAAATCTATCAATACATTCACATAGAGACCTTACAAACTTAGAGTCCCTGATTTCCTTCACCAGTACCTTCTAATTTTCACTGCAGGAAAGTTAAGCCCATTTTATATATTTTTGAGAACATTAATTATTATCTGTATATGAAGAATATGCTATCAGCCTAACTTTCCCATGGAGAACCACAAAGCCAAAAACTATTAAATAGAGTTATTTGGAAGCAATAAATGTGTCCAGGACTAAAGCATTGTCACTGTGGAAGGAGAAAGCCCAAAGGGGGCACACAGACACTGCTCTCCCTTTAGATTTCAAGTGACAGAAAGCATAGAGAATGTAACTAGAGACTTCAGTGCCCAAGGCACACAAGCAGTAAGACCCTACTTGCAGCTCAACCAAAGCAGCTGGCTCCATACAGGGAAAACCACATGCACAAGCGTCAAATGCTAGCATCTCACATTGTTCACTCCCTAAGTCTAGGCCAATTAACAAACTGAAAATGACAAGAGTTGGGGAAGTCAGATATTAGATATATGCTTCACAAAGCTACAGACAGTTGTATGGTCATTTCAGTAACCCAATGCTAAGATATTGGTCTTCCACTTCAGAGCCCTGAAGAGGGGCCAGAGCAACCCTTCTAAAGAACAAAAATTCCCTCAAGACAATCTGTGATTTCAAAGACATCTAGCCATACACCAACAAATGCCAAAGGAAACATGTGTTTGGAGGACAATTATATAAGGACCTCTGTGACTTTCTTTGAACCTTTATTAGTGAATAAAAATAACTAGGCATGAAATGATCAAATATTTAAAAACTAAAACAGTAAAGGTAAAAATTGAATAGAGACAGAAATGATTCAAATGTTACAATTTAAGCTTAAGGATTTTATCCAAAAAATTGAAGGATACATTTTTAAAACATATTGGGAGATGGATTTCTAAAATAATAAAGTATAAATCATACTGTTTAGAATTTTGATAATGAAATAAATAAGTAATTAACTATGGGCTGGATATAACAGCCGAAGAAAGGCAAATACTCAGATGAGGTAAGGCATGGGGGCTATAAAAATTATGCAGAACATTCCTGATATAAACAATAGAAAACATTCATCACATGTCAAAGTTACAGGTAAAAATCAAGCAACAGAAACAAATAAAAATATTACTTAAGTGTACTGCAAATTTATAGAAACATATACCTAGTACATCATAGTGAAACTCTTTACAATTAAGAAAAAGTAGATGGCTGTAAAGATGGCTCAGAGATTAAGAGCATTGGCTACTCTTTTAGAGGATCCAAGTTCAATTCTCAGCACCCACATGGTTGCTCACAACTATCTATAATGAGATCTGCCCTCTTCTGGTGAGGCAGACATACATGCAGGCAGAACACTGTATATATAATAAATAAATGGAAGGAAAGAAGAAAGGAAAGAAGAGAGGAAGGGAGGGTATCGTGGTTAAATAAGGATCAGGAGCGGTTAAATAAGGATCAGGATAAACAAATAGGCCGAATAGATGTTTATTCAGGGAGAAATAACTTACAACTTAGACAGATGAACACCAGGAAATTCCACCCGATGCTCTCCTGTCCGAGTCCTGGCAGCAAGAGAGCTTTTCTGGGCTCTTCCTCTGACCTCCTTCCACAGGTCACTTCCACCCATGGCTCCACCCCCCAATGGGCGTGGTCAGTGCCACAGAAGGACTATCTCACTACAGGAGGGAGGAAGGAAGAATAAAAGGAAGGAAGGAAGAAGGAAGGAAGGAAGGAAAGAAGAGTGGGAGTTTTTAAGAGACAGAGACCTACACTGTTGTTTATAGACAACTACCATCAAAGGAACAGTAAGAAAATTTACAGCAGGCTTCTGAAGAGACAAAGTAAATCAGAACAACGGGATGCAATCTGCAGGGGCTGAAAGGAAAGTGTAGCACATTTCTAAGTCTACTGTGTCAGTCCGGATTCTCCAGAGGATCCCTTCTCAGAATCCCAAAGAAGTAGGTTCCAGTGACAGTAAAGGAATGGACTTGCTAATGAGAGAGACAGAAAGCAGTCAAAGAGCAAACATTTCCTTCATCCATTTCCTTTATATAGACTGCTACCAAAAGGGGTGGCCCAAATTTGAGGTGAATCTTCCCACCTCAAAAGATCGGGATAAAAAGTGGGTCTTCCCACTTCAAATGATTTAATCAAGAAAAAGTCCTTCACAGGTGTGACCAGCTGCCTGAGTTTTAGTTAACCCTAGAAGTAGTCAAGTTGACCACAAAGAATAGTCACTGCATGTATCAAATGTTTCTTTTAAATATCAATAAACTGACATGTTTTTAGATAATCAGAAACAGGAAGAAGCCATTAATCATTGAGCTATAGCAAAAGGACTGCTAACACTTACAGGTTCTGGGAAGATAGTCGTGGGGAAATGTATGCAGACCTGAGAAAAAATGATGGGATACAAAATAGTAGAGGTGTGGATAAGCATACAGAAATAATAAACAAACAATACCTTAAGATACTCTTAAGGAGATTAGATTTAGTACACATGTGTTTTAGATGAATAGAAATAAGTTAACCCTTAAATTGTGAAGAAATTGGGACGATGCCATATTTTTTTCTTGCTTGTTGTTGTTTTATTCCAGAAAGATTCAAAGCTAACATCAACTCTTCTCATGTCAGCCTTACTAAGATTTTGGTTATGTGCTACCATTTCTGACTAAAAATATTAATTTCTAGTAAATAATTATCAAGCATTCGTATTATAATATCTAGAAATAATATTAAAGATAGATTAGAGAGTTAGTTGATGTTTCAGCACACATGCTGCTCTTTGAGAGATCTCTAATTCGACTCCTAGCTCCTATATGAGGTGGCTCACAAGAGATTGGTACTCCAGCCCCAAGTGATTGATTAATTGTCCAGTCTCCATAGGCACCCAACACAAAGCTTTCACTCTGCCTCCCACTCTCTCTCTCTCTCTCTCGAATTCATGCATAAGTGAACATACACATACATATATACTATACTCATACACACATTAATGTTTAAACTTTAAAATAGTAGTAACAGGGTATTTAAATTGAAATGTAATAAAAAATGGGTGAAATACTAAAGCAGGTTGTTGAGGAAAAAGGAAGTTGAGAAATATGAGAAAGTAATATGAATTACTTTTGATCTGGCAAGTTAATCCTCACTAGAAATATATGCAATGGAAAAACTACGCAGAAGAAGTTTTCTTAATTGTAAAAGAGAAACTTTTTCCATGTATCATTGTTCCACTGGTCCAATGTCTCTCCAGCCACTGTGTCCCACAACTATTATAAAACAAACATTTGAATACTTAAATATTATTTATAATTGTTTGGCCAATGACTTAGGCATCTTACTGGTTATCTCTCTCTTAATTATTAGCCCATTTCTATAAATCTCTGCATCAGCATGTGCCTTGTATTAGCAGTGATGACCTGGTCCCTTGACTCCCTGGCAGCTACATGGCCTTTCTCATTTTGTCTCCCTTATCCCTAGCTAAATTCTGCTTGTTTATTGGCCAAAACAGCTTTTATTCATCAACCAATAAAAGAAACTCATAGTCACATCATACAGAGGACATCTCCCATCATCTCCCTTTTTCTGTCTAAATAAAAAGGAAAGATTTAACTTTAACATAGTAAAATTATATGTAGCAAAATAGTTATAAAGAAAAATTATAACCTTAATATTTAGTCAATTTACATTTGGCAAAATTTTAAAAAGTACTCTCTCATTTATCCTATCTTTGTGAATTAAAGTTTTATATCTAATTCATTTTTATTATAACTAAGGAAACAACTATAACACTGTCAACTCCATCAAAGACAACAGAAGGATATAATATAAACTCTAGAATTGACAGAGACATCTCACTGTCTGGACAGTCACCCAAAGTTCCTTTGTAATGTTGTGGCATCCATCTTCAGCCCACACACCCACAGTATCCAGATGTTTTAATGAAGCAGGAAATCTGAAGATTTGTTTTGTCTTATACTGGTGAAGTTTGTTAGTTGTGTGTGTGTCCTATAGAATGTCTGACAGTTTCTTCTGTGAAGCAGGAACCCTAAAGGACTATCCCGTATCTTGGAAAGTTTAGTAGTTACTTCTTTGTGGATTCTGTACATCTGGTTTACACAGCATACAGTCAAGCAGTCCAGACAAGAGAAGATTTTTTTGTTTTGTTTTTGTTTGTCTATTTTGTCCAAATGGCTTATCCCTGCCATACTGAAGTCAAACTCCATAAGGAGTTTCTTTGATGTCCAATATCCTCATCTGATATATTTGGTGCTACCAAGAGCAGACATGTCTGATTGTCATGAAAACCCCTAACTTAACAAACCATTTTCATTGCCATATTCTGTAAGTCTTTGAAAGATTTTTAAGAATTCCTATTCATCTGAAATATATCTCTGTATATCTAGAAAATCTAACTAAAATAACTGTTCTGACTATTAGAGGTGACTATCTATAATCTGTATTTCTTAACTATACACTACATTTTTAAATGAGTTGTATAAACATAATACTTAAAAAAGAGTGGGAATATACACATAACAAAATTAACCTCAAATTTCTATCAATAAACCAAAATCCATACACCAAGGCAAAGTATTCATTTCTATATCATAATCCCCTTTTTCCTTTAGAGAGAGATTGACTGTGATCATCAACTATTTATAATCAACCCAATTTAAATGAAAACAAACATTTATAAACAATATTTGGGAATCTGGGTATAGATCTCTAGACTACTTCCTGCTGTTTGGGGGCACTGTGAATCCCTTGGGGATCCTGAGAAAACCCTGAACCATGGCCAAATCCTGGTTGTAGTGGTATGTGAGGCTGCATAGTCTCAGGGGATGTTGGATGTTGAATCATTTGGGCCATTGCTTCAGGGAACCTTGCTTGATCAAACCATGGGCTGGAAGGAATCCACAGGTTCCCATCCTCTGCTGAAGCAAAAGCAGAACCTCTTTTCCAAAAGAACATATCCTTAGACTCAAATTTTGAAGTCGGCATAACTTTAAAAATATATATATATTGGTTTAGTTTAACAGCCTTTAGAATCAAATGTCTCTCTGCAGTCAAAAAATTTAAAGAGCATTTTTAAAATGGTAAACAACCTGGTCACTGCAGCCCTGGATGTTGACACTGCCTCTTCAGCATGGAGGAGGTATGTTTCCCGCCAGCTCTGGGAAGCAGAGTGCAGCACTCTGCCCATATACCTTTTTTTTTTTGTATTCATAAAAGCTAAATCTCCCATGTAGTGCACATTCTGTGGCCTGAAAATGTGTGTGATGGTGGGAATCTGCTATGCTCTGCTCAAGCCTGAATGCCATGGTGTCAATCTACCATCTCCTACAGGGGCTGCACATCTTATCACCACCAGCAAATAGAGCCTATATGAAAATTTGTGGCTACTAAGAAGTTGTTTTTTAGGCTTTATGTAGAAATTCTTGCAAAATACCTAGTGTCAATTATAAAAGGGAGACTTTCCCCATTTATCTAGATACCACTGGACCAGTTTCTCTCCACCCACAGGGTCCCTGCAGCTGCTGTGAAATAACCACTCAGAGATTTACTATCTATTTATAATGGTTTAGCCAATTACTTAGACTTCTTATCTGCTATCTCTCTCTTAATTATTAACACATTGCCGTTCATCTGTGTATCATTGTGTAGCCTTGGCTTACTGCTGACATCTCTCCTTCTGTCTTCCTTCTTTCTCCCTGCCTCTTTGTTTGGAATTCCCACCTAGATAAATGGCTGAAACAGTTTTATTCATCAACCAATAAGAGAAACACATACAGCATACAGAGGACATCCCCATCACTTAATAATAAACAATAACTTAAAATGAAAATATTTAAACATTCCTCAGTAAAGATTGGGATGAAGAAACATCATACATATTCAACCAGTAAATGAATTCACCATCATTACATCATAAAAGATTATTTACTACAGGAAACTTAGCATGGCACTACTACCACAAAAGCCCAACATAGATGGTGTTTTATAGGAAAGAAAGTTATGGGGACAAGGTCAGGGAAGTTTCCCTGGTATTAATCTGAGAGAGAGGTGGTCTCATGTATATATCTCCTGGACATATCTCTTTGTCAAAAGATTTTCCATTGTACATTTAAGATTTACATATTTCTCTCTAGATCTGTTCCAAGGATAATACTTTAAAAGAACAGATTAAAGAACTTTCAATAAGTATTTCATAATTGAGCAAGAATTGGTGGATGAAATATAAGACTCATTCCTTGAGTACCTTACTACAAATCTAGGAAGATTCAACATATAAAATTCCCAAACAAATAAGAGATCTGGTAAGTTTAGTGAAGCAGTGAATTGTGTTGAATGGGCTATAATAATGCAACTTTATGAAAATAGAATAGTGAATATCAAAGAAATGAGGAACCACAGGGAGTTGGTGGGGATTCAAATGGAGAATGTCCCTGAATGTCTTTAACTTAACCTGTGGGATTTAAATCTGAGCATAGTCATCCCCTGGGTGAAATTACTTTGTTTAATTGTCTACAATGGAAAGTTCCTGAATGGCTTCATGTAAATTTCCTCTTAGTATACAAAGCAGAGTTGATAGGTTCAGGAAATCAAAATAGACCCTGAATTTATGCTGATTGTGTGAGTATTGACTGGGAAAATAGTCCTTGACATCCTAGTCACAGTAACATAGCTCTGTCCTCCTTGGATATCACAAATTGTACTTACTTCATGTTGAGGCAGTAAAGGCTGGGAAGACATGTTGCAAATGGCTCATTAAAGCAGATTTGAAGGCTCCTTTCTACTTATTTGTTTTCGAACTGCATTGGCTGAAGGAGTTAATTTCGCCTAACCCTTTGCACACCAGATGGGCCTGTACCTTCCAAGGACTCCACTTCTTTAAAAGCACAATTGTTGTTCAGTTCCTCTCAGGTGCAGATTCATTAGCTCTTCACTGGCTTCCCTTGTTTGCTGACTACTTGTGGAAAAAGCCATTTACCCTGGTGAATGTCAAGGTTAGTGCAAACTGTCCTTGTCATCAGTCTCTCTGGCAGAAGGTCAGGGATAAGCTTTCCTTAAATGGGCAGCATCAAACAAAGCAGAGATGGACTTAACTCACCAAAAGGAAGAAAGGAGGCCTGTGTAGAAGTTGATAAACATCCCTGTGGGCTTTGAGCACAGATTAACTCCTTCCTTGCCACTCTGAGAAAGTGCTTGTTCTGAAAGATGCTTTTCAATGTCTGGATTTTCTGGGTGTAAGAGACTTGTGTATAAAGCAGTGAGCCATGTCAACATCTATGCCTGTTGCTACATCACCATGTTCTTGTATGTCTCTCTCCTGTCATCGTAGCTGTTTAAGCAAGTACTATATCTTTCTAAGGGTCCACTTTAGAAACCAACTCCTTTATCCTAGATCTATCCTAGTCTACTCCAACCCCCAGTTTATACCTAAAGAGAAGTCTTGAACCAACTAGGATCTGAAGTAGTCATACTTGATTTTCATGAAATAATCAATCTAGCACAGTGGCAGTTTGGGCAGCCTCACCCAGTCCCAACTTGATCCAGCTAGAGTGCTGTTTACACATGTCAAGCACTAGCCAAACACTAATGTTTATGGAAATTTCACTTTTGTTTCAAGTTCTACTGTCCATTGTGATAATGAGGGAGACCAGTCTTGAGACACTTGAGAGATCAATCATCCTTCATGTCCTATGTGAAGTAGTCAAAAAAAAGGTGTTTGTCAAACAAGATGGTTTTCCTTTTGAATTCCTTAGAATGAACAATTGTTTCCAGGTGACCTTAAAATGTGAGGCACAGAAATATAAAGTATACTTCAGATGTTGTTAAACTGAACTCAATGTATATTTATAAATCTATATATCATGTATTTGTATTTGTTATATAGCACATATTTTCTATTCCAATACATCAGTTCTCAAATTGAATTATGGAAACATTGGTTTCCATGCCAAAAACTTTGCATAAGTCATAGCCAGGCAGCCAGCAGAGCAGTTCAACTTGGTCATGTAAATTTCAATCACATAACTCAGATATGAAGCATGTATTTCTAAACTATTGTATTAACTTTAAATAATTTTTATTAATGCATGTGTGCCTACGTGCCTGTGCCTACATGATTGTATGTCTCTACCCTCTCTCTCTTTCTCTCTCTCTCTCTCTCTCTCTCTCTCTCTCTCTCTGTGTGTGTGTGTGTGTGTGTGTGTGTGTGTGTGTTGTATGAGGTAAGATGAGTTAAAAGACAACTTTCAGGACCCTCTTACTGTTGAATCCAAGAATCCAACTGGGTGGCAGGCAAATGCTTTAAGCTGCTGAACCACACCAGCTCAGTGTAAACATTCTAATTCAGTTTTTTACTACCCATGATCCACCTGTCATTTTAACATGTGAAAGCCCGTATTATTCTTTGACAAAGTTCCAGAGAGCTCACTGTGATCTATTTCTTTCAATACACCCTTTTCTGTGTTCCCTCTAAGTAGATGCCCTCAGGGGTTTCTGGGAAGTTTTGTTTATTTCATTCAGAGGTATCTTCAGGGCTGGTGATCAAATCACTGAAATGTCACTTCTGATGTAATTTTAGTGATGTAAATCCTTTTCCAGCATAATAAGTCCCGTTTTGTACCCTTAAATTCAAAAATCACAAGAAATATTTCCTGCTACATTTGTCCTGGATGGCTCATTGATGGGCCTTGCTCAGGTACTTATTATGCCATTTGCATTTTGTCTCCTGTATATAATTGTATTTGTTTTCCTGTGGCTCTTCCAAACCTTTTTCTAGAACTAATCCCATGTATTTTCCTTCTAGTACCTCTAGAATTTGTTCACCATCAGAAACATTCTTCCTTATCTCTTTCCCTTTTCCCTCCCTCTGGCAAAGAGACAAATATATATATAATTACACAACAGTTGACTCTTGAAAGGATAAAATTAACCTGGAAGAAAAAAGGATTTAGAATGATTGCAGTAGTGTCTACACTGAGTATCTATAAGAATGGAGTTTCAGTCACCCAGTGACATGAGAAACTGCAGAAATAAAAATGCCATGATTTCTTCCAGGAGGGGTCATCAAAATCTGTCAAGTCATTTGGAGTAGGGATAAGGCCTTCCCTCCTGCCTCTAGGTTAAGGGACTATCCATCCATGGGGAACCATGGGGAATGTGCTCCCAAAGTCCTTTTATGCACCAGTGGGGAAGATGGGAGGGGGTGGGAGGGAGGGAGGGAGAGGGAACTGGGATCAAAATGTAAAATAAGAAAAATAAGTACATTTTTAAAATGCTGTGATTTTAAGTAATTTTAGTAGAATATTTTGTTGTAATTATTGTGTTTTATAATTAACTATCATTAATTTCTTATTGTCCTGAATTTATAAATCAAATTAACAAATGAATCTATCTATAGGAAAATGCACTTACTATCTATAGAGGTTGGTACTATTCACTGCCTCTGACACCTGTTAAGGCCTTGGTTCATATCCCTTGTGGATAAATAGGAACAGCTAAATTCTCTTGTATGACATGTTCTAGAAATGGCCTTTGATGTTTTTATTGAAAACAGACTACCTGTCTTATGTAATCAATAAGGAAAGACTTGGTTTGGGTTTTAGTTTTCATCATTTTCATTGTTTGTTCTGTTTTTAGGTCAGCCCCTTGACCCCAGCCTCTGACATGAGCTTCACATTCCACCTCCCAAAGTCTCAGTAGTTGCTCGAGTTAATACAAGGTATCCATCTTACTTTCTTAAATAATCCTAAATATTTGGAAACACAAACCAACATCTCTATACCCTTCCTCCGTGTCCCCTTATCTTCTAGAATACCATGTTTTCCTGTCTCTGTCCCCACAACCACCAGTCACTCATGGGGACAGCATGAGACTCAGAAACAGACATCTGCTCTCAGTTGCTAAGTGGCCTCCACACACCAAACTCCTTTACATTCATGCCACAGACTTTACTTTCATACTCTGTCCAGACCCAAGCTCTCTGAACTTTATTGTGTGTAATGACTAAAGCTTCCTCCTGGCTGCTGAACAGATCTAACTACCTTAAGACTTCCTTTGAAGTTTTAACAAATGTAAGTGACATTATAATAAACTCAAACTATCACTGTAATCTTGGGCTGCTGAGCTTTTCTTAAGGAATCTGCTACTCCTCCTCCTTTACCAAGAATACTCTATTTAAAACCACACAGAACACAGAAGCCTTGCCATGGAAATCTCTTGGTTTTGGTAATCCTAGAAAATACATGCTGAACTTAGCTTGCCCAACACACACCAAGGACAAGATGATTCCTTCACTGAGTGCATTGTACCTTTTTCTCTAGTGTAGCCTTAATATGGAAAAGCTTCAAGGGGGAGGCAGCTCTGACATCCTTGGCTGAGTGTCAGGGCTGTTCCTCCCTGGCCCTCTCCATTATCCAAAATACCTTATATGCAGGTCAGGAGAGGAGAGGCTAGTGTGGAACCTGCACCTGCAAAAAGGAAGAGATCAATGCTCATCATCCAAAACTACAGAGTTACTAGTGCACAACCCTAGCTCAAGCTTCCTGGGGTCCAGAGGGGAGTCCATGACAAAAGACAGACACTTGGAACAAAAAGTCAATACTTTATCCAAGTAGCCAGAGAATAAGGAAAGTGGTGAATGAGGAGGATGAGCACTGCTACGTTGGTCCCCAATTCTACAAAAATTATTAGTTTCCCACCTTGCTATTAGCAGATGATATTTCTGAGCGTGAACTACATAATCTTTGATGTTCCAACCATTCTAAAATACCACATTCATCTTGAAGGAGTACCTAGCCACAAATGGGATTCTGTTAGGCAACTGTTTACTCTTCAGTACTGGTCATTATTATTGTTTTTTTTTTCCATTCAACGCCTTTTAGTGCTGATACTTCTGGTGGGATTTTCATAATTTAACAAAGCTGTAGAATTGAATGAATTCTTACTTGAAAAAAGACTCTTCAGGAGGTTCTAGTAAGAAATACATATGCATGCCCTGTTACATGTGTCTGTGGTTAAAATATTACCACCAGAAATGTACAAGCAAACAATGTACAAATGTAACTTGGTTTTGTAGGGTGAAGTGATATGTGCTAGAAACACTGGTGTTTGCTCACACCCTTCTTCATAGGCCTAAGCACTATAATTGAATAAGTTAAGTGCCCTCTTGCCTTCATTCTACACATTTACATGAGATACATGTTCCCATGAATACTTAACATATTAAAGGTTATTTACTTTATCATAAATAATGTTTAATATTGTGTCATATTTTTCATTTAACTCTTCTGAAGTATTTCCTAATGCTTGGAAATTTCCTCCATGTCTACCTATTTTGACTTTATGTAGTTTCCAATGACAAAGATTAACTTAATTCACATAAATATTTGACTGTTGAAAGATGTTATCATATTTAGCATTGTTGTTTTCAATTATGCCACAGTGAGTATATTCTTACCTGTTTCTTGAACTGCTCTGTCAAGATTTCTCAATGATAAATGCTGAAAATTAGAAATTTAGTCACTCATCAATGGAAATTTTGATATTTATAGTAACAAGCAAATTTTCCTTTGAAATTCCTTTGTGCTCACTAACAGCGTTTCTGAGTCTCACCTTCCTCGCCCTATACTGACTGTTGTTTTAGTATCAGTCTCGGGCCTTCTTGTTTGCCTGTGTACTATCTTCATCCGATTTGGGAATCAAGGTGAAGAATTGAACTCTTCCTTAAAAAAGACTCTCCAGGGGGTGCTGGTAAGGGACACACATGCATGCTCTGCTACAGATGTCTGTGGTTGGAATATGATCACCGGAAATGTACACACAAACAATGCACAAACGAAGCTTGGTTTTGTAGTGAAGTGGTATGTACTAGAAACACTGAATCAGAAGTGTCACTTTGCATGTATAAGATGTGGAGAACACAAACTTGAAAATGTTTCCTTTAATAATTTTATAGACTCTGGAATACATTTATGGTGTAGTGTTTCCTTGAATATTAGAAAATTAATTGATTAACTCTGGAGGCATTTTATACACTGAGATTTTAGAAGCATACAAAGTAGACAGAACAGTTTATAGCTGAATGACCATCAAGATGAAGCTCTGTATGACCCAATCCATATTTAGAGCAGACATAAGGAGATCCTCAAAATGGCCAACTTTCAGGTCTCCATCTGAAGACGACCCCCTTTCTCCTCTACAAGTACATTGGTGTCCTTATTTGGATACTAACTGTTCCTGTTTTTAAAACATAATGTTAACTCATAGAGCACAAATTTCCATTCGTTGCCACTTATTTTGCTTAGCATTATGTTTGTGAATCCATCCATGTTTCAGCAGATAGCAATAATATACATTTCAGTTGTATAATGTCTCGTTACACAGATTTATTGCTTAGGAATTTGGGTATCACTTATTAATTGACATAATCTGATTTTAGCTGCTATGAAGCATACTTCCTTTGAAATTCATTGATTTGACTGCATTGTTTAGAGTTCAATATACTAGCAATAGAGTAGGACAGCAGTGATCCATTCTCATGCACTGTTTTTAGTACTGAGTGTTGAACACAGAACCTTATGCGTAGTAGAGAACGACTATATCTCTAGTCTCAGCTTTTTCCTGCCAGTCTTTGTCATTTTAACTAAATTGAAGACTTCATTCTGTTATCTCACAGTAATTTCAATTTGCCTTTTTCTTTCAGTGCCCTTCATGTGTTCATTAGTCACTCGGTATCCTGTCTTTGAAGAACCTTTTGTTGTAAGTGTAGGATAGAGGTCAACAAGCCCCCATGGATATGTCCAGGTGACAAAGAAATTTTCATAAAAAGATGAGTTATTACTGCTTCCCAAAGAAAACTGTCACAAAATGGCCTCCATGAACTTGTGTCAGTTTCTTAAAATGCTGTATGTACTAATGTGTTTTTCAGAAATGCACCTTAGTTCCTATAACTTCCATCTGTCTAGTACCTAATCAAACAAATTTCTGTAACTCTCCCTTGCGGTTCTGGCCCAGTTATTTTCCATACCACTTTAAAAAGTCCTTGCCAATATCCAGGACCATTATTTGGGGAATTTGTTTGAGAGTGTGCTGACTAGAAGTATCATGAAATTGTAAACATTCACATTCTTGAGTCTTTCAATACATGAACATATTCCTTCCTTTATTTAAAAGTTTTATTTTTTCTTAATATTATGGATTTCTGTGTAGATACCATATACATCAAGTTATTTTATTCTATTGTAATATTTTATTCTGCTGCATTTATTTACCCCCTAAATTGTGAAGGCTAATAGAAAAATAATCTATTATGCATCACTGTTATTCAACCAGTTGCATACAAAGTATTGTTGTTGTTGCTTCCTAATGATTTATTGGGGGGGGATCAACCAAAATTGATCAGGGACCTTACTGTAAACTTTGAAACTATGGCACTACAGAGGAAAATATAAGAGAAAGATTTAAACTATAGACATAGCCAAGGATTTCTGTATATGACTCCATCATTTCTGGATATGAGAAGAAAGTTGAGTCATGGGATACACAAAATTCAAAAGTTTTTACAAGGCAAAGGAAACAACAGGATGGAGCCAGACTATATAAACTGAGAGAAAACTCTTTCTTAGCTATTCATCTGACAGAGGATAAATACTAAACTATGTAGTGAATTAAAGTTTAAACAATAAAAGAACAAATAATCCAATCAATGGCCGAATGAATTCAGAATATGGAAGAAGATAGTGAAGCAGTAATTTTTTTCAACATCTTTAGCCATTAGATATAACTACATAGAAATTCCCTCTGGCCACAGTCAGATTGGCTATCATCAAGAAAACGAAAGAACAAATATTGGGGAGGGAAGGATGAGGGGTGAGAGAGTTCTTCTATACTGTTGGTGGGGATGTACATTGGTCCAGACTATAGAAATCAATACAGAATGTCCTTACAGCTCTAAAAGTAACACTACATGAACTAGCTCTACCATTCTTAGATTCCTGAAAGAATTTTAGGCAGAGTACAGTAGAGACCCTACCATGTCACCTGTACTGTAACACTGCTCACAATGGTCAATTTGCAGAGACATCCTTGATGCCCATTAGTGGATGAAAATAAAGAAAACTGACACATATACAAGATGAAGAATTATTAGTCATTAGGAAGAATGAAGCCATGTATCTTACAGAAAGAGGTGCAGGAAATGAATCATCCAGTTTAGAGAAACAAAACAGAACCACGTATCTCATGTTATCCCTCCTAAGAGAACTCTAAAAATTGTGTAAGCAGGGTTATCACTGGGAAATCAAAAAGGAACTGACAAGGAACTGTGGTGATATCTTGCTTATACAAATAAAGCCTGTCTGAGGGTCAGAGAATTAAGCTTGCCACTAGCTAGCTGTAGAGGTCTGGAAGTCTGTACAGACAGACAGGAAGTGAGGTAGCTCCTGTTATAAGCAGGGAAAAACTGGAAATTGCTTTCATCTGCTGAGACGCTAAGGAAGTAAGGTGTGCTGTGGCTTGCTCCTTCTCTTTGATCTCTCAGCATTTTCCTCTATATCTGACATGGAATTATTTTTTATTACTTAGACCAAATAAGAATTCCATTTATCAGAAAGGGATGGGAACCAAGTGTAGTGCTGTGGGTAAATATAACCACTGTACCTTACATATATGTATAACAATGTCACAAGGAAAACCATGTTTTCATACAATTCTTCAATTCAAAACAGAAATTATTTTAGATTTTATTATACAATCCAATCTTTGTTAATGAGACTCTTCCCTTTTTCATTTATTTCTGTGTTTGTTTCTTTAAAAGTCTTACTTTGCTGTTAACAAACAGTTCCAGCATGATGGAAGGCAGCATTGCCAGAACGTAGCATCCTCAGATTATTCCCAGTGCTGGGTACCACTCAGCATCTCACCATTGAGCTTGATAATGGCTTCAGGTTCGTGTGTGTGTGTGTGTGTGTGTGTGTGTGTGTGTGTGTGTGTGTGTGCGTGTGTGTGTGTGTATGTATACTTATATTTTATCTTATTCCTAGCTTTTTAAGATGTTTTATTCAGTGCTTATTCTAAGTATACTTACCAAGTGTTTCCAAGATTCCTTTTTCTTCATTTAGTGAAAATTAAATTTTTGTTTTCTTATCTCTGTTGATGTGGTGATTGTATTCATTTTCAACATTAAGTAAGTTTCAAATTATTGGAATGAGACCAAATTTGTCACAAAAGTTAACATTTTTACCAAACACTCTGTTTATTGTATTTTTATTTGCTCAGAAGGTTTGAATGTGTGTTATGAAGGATACTTACCCAAATATTTCCTATTTGTGCTTCACTGTGATCTTTGGTACACAGATTGAATTTGGGAGTATCTCCCATTTTTATTTTGTATTCTATAGAATATGTAAGACAGTCATTTTCTCTCAGAAGAGGATTAGACCTCATTTAAGATGCTGACCATGGGGGTATTTTTGTAAGAAAGTCCTTTCCTCTGCCCTTTGTTTTTTTTTTTGTTGTTGTTGTTTTGTTTTTGTTTTTTTTTTTGTTTGTTTTGTTTTGTTTTTGTTTTTTTGATTTTTTTGTTTGTTTTGTTTTGTTTTCAATTTTCAATTCTTAATTTCTGTTTGGTTCAGGGAGGTCTTCTTAAGAATCGTTTCACCACAAGGTGTATATTTTCAAACGTCTGGTTTAGTTAATCTGAATACAACACTATTTCTGGTAAGACCTTTAGCAGTATTTGTATTCATTCTTGGCTTCGGCTGCTTGTTCTCTCTTCTCATCAGTTGTGTTGGTGAAAATTTCATTTGTTGATTTCACTAAACATTCCCAGTAAACATTAACAGTGAATTATGTTGCAAATCTGTTTTCTACTGTTTCATTTGTGCTGTATTTATATTTATTCTTCCCTCTGCTTTCCATGGGTTTCCCTGGGTTCTTCTACTTTTGATTTCTTTAGATTGATGCCCACATCATTTCCATCTTTATCTTATATATTCAACTAACTCTGTAATTATCCCTCTTGATGTCTTCAGCTGCAATCTGCATGTCCTGGTATTTTTGCTATCATTCATTTCAAAGAAATTTCTAATTTCCTCTATAATTTTTTTTGCTTCAAAAATCTATTTAGAATATACTTCTTCATATCCAAACATATGGGAATTTCCTAGTTATCTTTTGTTTTTGTTTTCTAGCTTAATTTGCTCTGTGGTCAGAGAACATACTCAGCATGACTACAGCCCTTTAAAATGTGTTTAGACTTTCTATATGAATCAGCACATGATCTATTTTGGTGACTGTTTCATGTGTGCTTCATACAAATTCATACTCTGCAGATGTTGGACACATATTCTAGATCAATCATGTCTTGCTTGTTAATTGTGTTTTCAAATGGTCCACACTCTGCTGTTTCATTCTCTACTTTGCTTTATTAGTTAATGCAGGACATACGTTAAAGTATACTACTATGTTTATAGATATTGTCTCAATTTCTTTAGTTATTTTTGCTTTATATATTTGAGGTTGTATTTGGATGACTATAGAAATTTAAATTATGTTTCTCCTGCCTAGTGAGTAGAACCTTTTGCAATTGTGAAATCCACTCTTTAACCACTTTGAGTGTTTTTTTTTTTTTTGCCTGCAGGTTTTTGTCTGATAATGATATAGTTATACAACTTAGCCTGCTTTGGTTTTGTATTTTCTATTCCTTTGCTTTATATCTTACTCTCCTATTTAAAATCTGTTTTAGCCTGACAGTTTCATCTGGGGACATTTATTATAGTTACATATTAATGTGATAATTAATTCAATTTAATTTTAAATACAAAATCATCATTTTCTATAACATTGCTTTACTTCTTTTCAAATTTGTCTGTTTTGTTCTGATTTTTTTTTTTTTTTTTGATCAACTGAAGTATTTGTTTTTGTTTTTTAGCTATTTTGTTTCTTCATTTTATTCCCTTGGCTGTTACATTTTATAATTTTATTTTACTAGTTATTCTTTATATTAGAATATACATTTTGACTCAAATAAAACTAACAAAAGATGATATTTTTCACCTTTCCCCAACATTTCAAGGACTTGAAAACTCTTTAAGTCCACTTATCATTCCCACATCTGGCAAGCTTCTGTTGTATTTTAATTGTGTGAGTCTTGTCTGCTTATGGGTAAAACCGCAAAATATGTTATTCATTTTATTTATTTTTACAGTCAATATTTATTTAGATTCACCCATATGTTTAACTTTCAAAACTCAATTAGTTTCTTTCTACAAACAATAGTCCATTTCATATTTCCTAAAGAATATCCTTCAAGTTTTCCTTTAATGATCTACTCTTATAAATGCAGACTTTTGCTTTCTTCTGAGCATGTTTTCATTTCAGAAGGGCATTTCCACAATGATAAGCATAGAGTTAACTTTCTTATCCTTTATCTCTTTGATAATAACACCCCTTGCCCTTGCTTCTATGGGGAATCTACAGATGGTTTGTGACTCCTTTGAAAGCTATTGGTCTTGCTCACTGAATGCATACAGTATCTTCTTTGTCATTGGCTCTTGGGAGTCTCAACATAATAGACATCAGTTTCTGTTTATGACTTTGTTTGTGACTCAGAGGATTCATTTGTCATTTACATTTGTAATTTTGTGCCTCCACTCTTCACCTTTGTGTTGGTTGTGATCTGTGTGGCAGGCCTTCTCATTTGGCTAGGTCTTTTGTTATTTCTTTCCATGTGTTCTACTGTGATACACTTATGACTTCTTGGACTTAGTGGCTAACATACTAATTCCAGCTCTACTTTAGGGCAGGTTTACCAGTGGCAACTCTTGGAATTCTTGTGTAATTGAGAATATCCAAATCTCGCTTTTGTCTTGAAATAACATTGGCTTTTAAGAATAACATCAGTGGAAGTAGCAGAATAAAAACTTCCACAAAAACAAAACAAAACAAAATAAACAAAAACAAAAACAAAACAGGACACAAAAAACAAACAAAAATATTCCTACAAACAAATAAAACCCAGCTAAATAATGGTAATAACTCTGTGGTCTCTTATCTTAAATCTTATTTTCCATTGCTACATTTTCTCTATATAGTTTTAAAACAAAAGGCTCACTATCAAGGAAGATTAAAAACAAATGTAGCAAGCCTATAGCCAAGGGTGAAAATGGGGAAGATTCTTGTCCCATGACCACAGAGTAGTCATTGCAGAATGGTCTGGAAGATCCCTGGAGACCTCTTCTTGCATGGCACTTGCTCACGAGCTGAGGCTCAGAGTGCACCCTCTAAAAGCAACCTTTCCTTTGTGGCAGTTGCTAACAACTATGTAACATTGGAGCTGACAACCCGCAGCCCACGGTTGAGGTAACACATTCTTGTGTTCTACCATCTGCCCAGAATCCACTGGAACTATGTCTCAGAGCCTTTGAAAGGGGTACCTGTTATTTCTAAAGTATACTCATATCACATGCCACTATAAACACTTCTAATCTATGCTTCCTTTAGTGACAAGGTTTGTATGAGTGTCCGGAATTCAGGAAGTATTGAGTCTCGCAGGGTCAGGGAAAGAGTCAGTGTTAATGTTGTATTGGAAGGATAAACCCATTCAGCAAAGGCTGAAATAAGAAAAGTGAACCCAGGACATCTCAGATGCTTCCTTATTTGACATGACTTCCTTACTCTGGCATTTCTTGAAGGGAGGAGGTTTAGTGGTGAGGCTTATGCTGTGGGGGGATGCAGACAAAGGCCTGAAAGTGAGGTTGGGTCTCTGGATTTGCAACAAAGCTAATCACCGCATCAAATATTACAGTGACTGTGTTTACAAGGGGAAATGAGGGGGAATGGAAACCAGGAATCTTCCTCTAATTCTCTGGCACTTCTGTATTGCCAAGAGCCCTTGCAAAGACACATGCAACCTTTCACAGACCAGGGTCAGTTGGAACTCACGTGAAGACTGGTGACCACTAGGGTTTCTCTCTTCAATCTTAGCCAAGTGGTGTTCATTTTAATAACAAGTTAAATGCATTATGAGAACTGTGCAATTCTATTAGGATATTGTTATCCCATGTAAATGCTATTAGTTCCACAAATGAACTACTCTATGTGAAACTGCTTAGAAAACTATAAAGCCATTTACAAATGGAAGAAAAATTATAATGTGCAAGAGAGAATAGCATTGCACTAAACTGGAGCTATAAAATGCTAAAACACCCACGGATGCAGCTACAGTCTGCACTGCATCTTTTTGTGTGTGAAAATGTGAAGGAAAACAAAATGTTTTTTTCATTTCTATGACTAATATTCTTCTACAACTAAATGTGTAATTTTCTGTTTCTGCTGTGTGTTCTCATCTAACTGGACATATTTTATATCCCTTCTGTCTCCTTAGAAGTGCCACTTTGTGGAGGGAGGAGGTGGGGTTTTGCAAGAAGTTTTAAAATATGCTGTTAATGAATGAATGGACAATTAATTACTTGCTAAATACATTAACACAAGTCAGGGTCTGAATTTGACTTAGAATTAATTTAGGACATATGTGCACATCCTTGCTGATATTTGCAATGTGCAGGGTGTGCAGAATTGCATTTTGTGTGTGTGTGTGTGTGAGAAAGTTTTATTCCTGGGCATAGGGGAGAAAACCCATCCAACTTTCCAAACCACATTACTCCAAAAAGCTATCATAGCAAGGATATGTCTTCTCATATACTGATGGCATTCTTTCTCCTATGTCCTCTCCATGCTCTTGCACCCTGCTTTCACACAATGTAGTCTCTGTGTATAGTTGGGATGGACAATAAACAAAATACCCAGTGAAAAACAGCAGCAAAAAATCAGCTATCATTCAATTGATCACAATAGAGATTATTCCCCAGACTCCATTGTGTCTCCAAATATGCTCTTATTTTTAATTAATTACTTTTGTTTATTTACTGATACTCATTTTATCCTTGACTCCTTTTCTTCCTACTAGAAAATAAAGCCTACCAGGATTCTGTTCTCTTGCTGTAAAAGCAGGGTTTCCATTTTAGTTCATAGGAGAGCACTGTTGTAAACCGCCTATTCAGGGTTTTTGTTTCCCCAGGCTCTACCTACAGATGTTTTGAATATGTATCCATCTTCTCCAGTGGTAAATAGCCAGCTTTTTCTCATTAGAATTCACAGTTGTGGATAAGAATAACATTTTTCTAGACTTTTTTTTTTTCAAACTTAGGTCTTTAATGATGGCATTGCTGAAACAATATGGCTGACTTCTATACCCAAGGGGAGGAGAGACAGGCTATCCTTTTACATGGTAGGCAACTGAGCTCTTTCAAAGCCTAAAGCTCCCTCTTAGAATGTTTAATCAGACTTATAGGCAAAACATAAAAACACCAGGGCATTTTCTATACCCAACAACTCATAGTTCTTCAGCTCAAATTTGGGAACACCAACAGGTTTTCTCTTGGTGCCCTTCTTCATATTCTTCAACCCAGATGATTTATTGACCTTGGGAAACAGCTCATTTCTTTTGCCTTGTCCTTTATTCTTCCAATCTCCACTATCCACGCAGCAACAAAGGCTCCATATGGCTATCCTACTGGTCTCTGATGCCTTACATTCACAAAATCTCTTCCCATCCTTCCTCTTTAAGTAATATGAAAACAAATATGCTTAAATTTTATACTTTTATATCATTCATACCATCTTCTAATTACAAAGGGTCACTTGCATCCTGTTTTCTTGGGGGGCCTGCTCAGTGACCAAAATACTGAGATGTCACTAGCTGATAATGACTTAATATTTCACCTGCCAGAGAACATTTACATTTTTATGGAGGCCGTATATCCAGAATCTGGGGTATTTTAGCTCCCTTTTCTCATACCATGTACACACACACACACACACACACACACACGATGGATCCTACCTTTGGGATAATTGTGTGTCTATCACCAACGGGCTGTCTCTCCTGTGGTGACTATGTGCTTTTTTTCTTTCATAAGTGACCTTCTCTTTTTTTTTTTGTCCTACTGTTGCTCATTTTCCTTGCTCTGTCATTGCCTTTACTAGGACCTATAATTGTATTAACCCAGTAATTTTAGATTCTCCTAAAGAATACATAAAATGTTCAATCCCTACCACATAGCCCCAGAAATAGTTCTTGAAACAGAAAAGATATTTCCAAAGTTATTCCAGAGAAGGTCTATCAAATGTCACCTTAGTGCTACTGGTCATTTTGTGGGCTTCAATTGAATGAGATACCCATAATTTATGCTTTTACTGGACCAAAGACAAGACAGGATGTGAAATGACAAGAATGGGGCTTATGAAAAATGTAATCCAAGTAATTATGTTTACACATATTGATGAACAAAATAAGCAGAGCCTGGAAAACTAAAATGGTGCCTGTATGAAATGCTGAAAGGTTTAACAGACTTCAGAAATATTAAAGGAAATTCAGCACAGGCAGACATGGAGACTCAGGTACTGCTGTTGAGTTGGAGAAACTCATCAGCCAAGAGCAGGAGTTACTCAGGATCCCAAGACAATATAGAATTAATGGATCCAAATTACAAGTGTATTTCATTTGAAGGCAGACTTTTTAACAAGCAGTTCTATACAGCAATGAATGAGCAGCTTTCCAAAGTCATTACTAGTCATGAAAGGAGTCTAAGTGGCCATTCAATTACTAGGGCCTTCTGGGGGTCAGGGGGTTCCTGTACTTCCAGGCTAGAAAGTCACTATCTCCTCAAACACTTCAACTCTGCCATTCTGGAACCATCTGTGCTAGATTAACTAAGTGTCCTACACAAGCAACATCAGGGTTTCTCGTAAGATCTAGGAGCATGAACTAGAGGCAAATAACAGCAGAAAAGAGCCCAGAAAATAGCCCTTGCACCTGCTACCTGTGGGCAGTATTAGTCTTCTGATCACCTTCAGCCTGTTGGCTACTCACCTGCCCATCCATTCTCTAAATGAAGTGCCCATGCCTGGCAATTGAGTTCAAGTCAACAAGCACAGACGCTGTGCCACCATCAATCATAAGCCCCTTCCTCCCCGAGCTCTTCAATGGGAGGAGTAATTGGTTAATTGCCAGGGTTGTTAACAAGAATTGAGAATTCTAGGGAATTGGCTAGCAATGCTGATCAGCTGCAATATGGTTAGAACAAATGTCCTACTAAAGGGACAAAAATTTAGAATTATATACACCTAGTCAAAACAAATGGTCCCACAGTCCTTCAATACCATTACAATACAATACACGGTACATACTGGGTCAATGTTCACCATTCAAAAGGCCTAGAACACACACACACACACACACACACACACACACACAAAGAGAGAGAGAGAGAGAGAGAGAGAGAGAGACAGAGAGAGACAGAGAGAGAAAGAAGAAGAAATAAAGAAGGAAGGGAAGGAGGGAAAGAGAGGGAAGGGAGGAAGGATGTTAGGGAGGATGGAAGTATGAAAGAGAGAGAGGAAAGAAAGCAAGCAGGAGGCAAGGGAGGAAGGAAGGGATAAGTCTTCCTTAACCCCTTTTACTGAATCTTCAGTTAGCAGGGTCCGAAAAACTTTCTACATTCTACCTCTTACAGAGGATTCCTCTCCATGTATAACCTATTCTGAACACCCAATTTTCTTTTCTTTTTACTTTTTATAAAACAGCCATTTCTCTCCTTGTCTTGATTTGTTCTGTCAAATGGCGAAGCAAACTTCTCATAAAGAGTGAGGTAAATTACAATATACCACTATCTATAAAAGCTTCACCCCAAAAATACTTCCTCCTGGGAGTTTGGGAATCTCTTTACAAATGCAGATGTGGCACCCAACCCAAGCTGGATTAACTCCTGAGCCTTGCTGAGCATCCTTTAGCTGATACAGATGTTTCAACTAACTGTTAACCAGATACAGCCTCCTGTGTGTGCACAGTTAGTTTACATTTTTTTCAGAGCTTTTCTTCATTCTCATATTATTATGAAATGTGTAGAAAGAGAGTTATGGTGATTTATAAATTGCAAGATGAAAAAGTTGTGACAAGTGACTGGTTCTCTGATCCAGGAATATGAAGTTTTCAATGCTATATAATCATGAAATTCTTCCGATTTGTTCTTAGAACTTGCAAATGAGTAATTAGACTGAACTCTATGTGTTCAAAGAGGTGTGTTGGCACATGTACATGTATGTATCCATTTATGTGTTTGTACTTTAGAGGAATTTGGGAGCATGAGGCTTGAAGCAATTTGGAGCCACTCTGTTGTATTTCTGTAGAGTTGAATAGCAACACGTCCAGAGGAAATCAAACTCATTTCGTTAGTAGGTTTGCCATATTGGTAGATTTTGTTCTTTAGGTGGTCAGAGGTTGAAGGTGTATCATACTGACTTAACTATATGAAGTTATCGCCTGACTTATTAATGAAGATCAGTAAGGTATCATTGAAGAGAACTGTAAAGAGATTGAAACTTATATGGACTGGCTTTGTCACTTTCCCATGGATTACCTGGGCCACTTGAGGCTTATCTTGCCTCCAGCGCCTCATCTGCTTACTGAGGAGAAAATCAGAAAATACAGTGGATGCCTAAGAGTCAGCAGTACATGCAGGCAATGGTGCCTTTCCTCACAAAAAGAAATGTCTTGATGGGGACTTGGTGAGGAAGTGTTTAATGGAAGGCAGAGTTCCTGGGACTGGAGCCAGAGCAACAATAATGCTAGGCAATACCTCATGAGAAAGCACTTGCAGGCTCAGTGAAAATGTAAGTCTTAAGTTATCTGATGATATGTTGAACTTGATGTAAATTTGTCCAGAAAGATCTTGGCAAAATGGACTCATGACTGGAGAATTGTTTCTGGCATTGGATTTGGGCTGTTAGAAATGGACATAAATAAAGGATCATCAGAGAAGGAAACACTAACTTCAGGATGAAGTTTAGCTTTACAGTGGTTTCAGTAAACCTATGATTAAGCACTTTGCAGGCATGCATGGGTATAGAAGCCAGAACTCTACCTGTGGTGTCCACCTCAAAAGCCATCCATTTGGGGTTTTGACAGAATGTCTCTGATCAGCTTGCTAAGTAGGATAGGCTAGCTGTCCAGTGAGAGCCAGCAATCTACTTGTCTCTGCCTCCAAAGTGTTGCTTAGTAGCACAAGTGTGTGCTACTAAAACAAGTTTTCCTCTCACAGCGGAAGGGGTTCAAGCCCAGGGGCTTAATCGGCAAACAGGCTACCAACTGAGCCATTTCCAGACTCAATCTTTACATTTCCCATCCCAAATGTGACTATTTGTATTGGCAACATGTTCCTTTCCCAACCCTAATGTGGCAAGCTGGAGTGGCAACGCTTGGGAAGGGGATGCCTGGAAGACGCTGCCAACCAAGCTGTAGCTCAGGCACTTTGCTATGACCTGGCTTTCACAGTTGAAAGTTGCAAAAGCACCTTGAAACTCTGACTAAGCCAGCACCACTGTGGGAACTGCTCTTAGAGAGACACCTGTAGTCTCGCTGGGTAAGGGCCAGGACCCAGAAGCAGCAGACAGAATCTTGTGTTGACTTCGCAGCGTTTCAATCACACTTTGTTGAGTTTTGGTTCTCAGTTCTCGCCCTGTAAGTAAAGAACAGAGTTTGTTCCCAGTGCTCAGCGACTTGGCCTCCCACATGGAAACAGAATCACAAAGACATGTGTGTGCATGCATATAGACGTGTGCTTTTATTTCAGACTCAAGAGAAAGAAAAAACTTCCCCAGATTTTTCAATTCCTATAAGGATTGTAGTTTACTATTTCTGGATTTGGATCATTGCGTTCCCTGGATTATTAAACATAGCAAAAAGCCATCTGCAATGAATCGGGCTTGCTCCTCTAATTGAGTCATGCTGTGAAGTCCCTTTACTGTTTCTCTCACTCCATTGCTGCATATTTTCTCAAGAATGATAGAAAATACATTTTTACTACTAATGCCACCTGCAGGTTGAAGGGAAACAGTTGCAAAATTCTTGGGACCTTGAATTCTTACAGCACAATGTTAGAGCACTCTCCAAAATATGCCCAAGCCTTGCCAATCAGCTGAAAAGGAGTCTCATGGCCTTAACAGTGTTCTTTATAAAACTATGCCTTTCCTATTTCTACTGCAGCCAGTCTGCTCCCCACTCGATGCTCAAGCCAACAGATACTTGCAGTTAAGAACATGTAAGAAGTTGTTTCTTAGGAAGTAATTGCTTTAGACTACTCCATACAACAGCATCCAGCTCCCATTGTCACAGGTAAAAGTGGGCTGAGTGTTATCCTCAATCAATTACTTTCCACATGAATTATTTCCTAGGTCAATCAATCACTCCTTGCAAGTGCTGCTACTTGGGTTCACTGTGCTAAATGAATTAGTACACGTTGTGCCAACTCCATGTCTTTATTTTCTCTGCTAGGTAAGGTTTCTTAAGGAGACATATTGTTTTCCACTCTAATTAGCTTCTTATTATGACTGACATCATCGTTACTGCATTATGATTATTAGTCATAGTAGATAAACTTTGCTATCAGTTCATTATAAATTATGCTCCAGCTTCTAGTCACACAGATGTTATATTCCCAATTATCTGAGCAGCACAAATCTAAGAAGTGAAGGACATGTCCATCAACAGTTTTTGAGTATTCTCACTGGCTGATACTATCAAACAGGACAGCAGCTTCTATCCTGCCACCACCAGATGACACAAACTCCCAGTGTGTACAGCATTTCTGACACAATGACACATAGAGCACAATGATACAGTGCTTTGGGACTGGGAAATAGTGAGAAAATTTTGAGCAACCTCTAGCAACTGCATTACCCATTTTGATTCTTAATGAAATTACATCCAAGAAGCAAGATGAAGGAATAGAAAAAGCTGCCTAGTACACCTGGCAGGCTACCTTAAAATAGATCATCTGATTCTCAATAAGGAACCACACTTTTCCCTAGGAACAATCATGAAGGGACATAGAAGAAAGGAGAAATGGCTAAGACCATTTCATCCCTCTTTGGAGGGCTTGAATGATGTTTAGAAGACCCTCCTCCTCAGTGCTAAGGGGTGCAGGACACATGTGTATAATGATGTCTGTTTTTCCTTTTCCTTGGCTGAACTTACAAAAGGATCATTGTCCTTAACCTCAGGCAGACAACAATGTAAAAAGGCGTTCCTGAAAGTTAAAGCATTGTACCTGGCTACAAAATGTTTATAAATGCATGTTATTTTATATTTTGCTTCATATCCCCAAATTTAAGCAAAATGCCACAATAGTCTCATTTAATCCCTGGGTCTTATCGGAAAAAAAAGGTGTGCTGCTGATATCACCAGGCACAAGACAGGACTCAACAGAGTTCAAAGCTCACCAGTGCCTTCATATTGTGTGTCCTTAGTGAACAATCACCCTTCCAGATGGCAACAGGACTGACATTTGGAACTAGACTGTTCTTTGCTGAGAACACAGGGAATTGTCCCTTTGTAAGATGGTGACAATGTCCTTGTTTAGATGCCAGTAGCATTCTCAGAGTGAGACCAACCAAATAGTATCATAAAGATCTTTTGTGGGTAGGGGTAGTGTTCAAACTGTTCCAAGTACAGAATCTTTGGGCAAAGTGGCAGCTCTTAAGTATAGAGCACACACAATTAATCTTTATAGCGCAGTCCAGCATACGGAAGGAAAGGGTGAATGGTCAACAAAGTTTGGCTGCAATTATGCACTAGAGAAAATGTGACTAACCCTAGGTTAAAAAGAATTTTTTTCTACATCTGAAAGGGGCAAATGATACTATTCAGCCATTCTAACCATTTTTTATAGAAAGATCAATATAAAAAAAAAAGAACTAGTCCTGTTTATATCTAAATTATAAGACCACTGTGCTGAATGCTTAGAAACAGTCACCTCTATGAAGACAGAGCCATCGGTGCTAGATAGAAGGGGGAAAAGCTCACGAATGACCCAATTGTGGGGGAAAATAAGAAAAATATCTTCGCCAGGTGCAAAATTATTAGTTGCAGTTCCCATCCATTCTTTGGATGGTCATGTGAGTAGACAGACAGGCTGTTCAGGATTTATGGAAAGAATACACATTTTTAAAGTAAGAAGCTGTTACAAATGAACCACATGAGGGGGTCTGCAGATGC
Source organism: Phodopus roborovskii (assembly GCF_943737965.1). Classification (NCBI taxonomy): domain Eukaryota; kingdom Metazoa; phylum Chordata; class Mammalia; order Rodentia; family Cricetidae; genus Phodopus; species Phodopus roborovskii. The sequence continues at coordinate 17,135,912 of NW_026126547.1, read as the reverse complement.
AGGCACCCCTGGAACTTCTCGGGGGCAGCGTGGTAGCAGCAGTACCTATGGGCCGGATGTAGCTTGTGGATCAAAGGGCATCACATTCACCGAGGTCATTGTCCCCTGAGAAACCAAACTCTCATTATGTGCCTAGTGCAATCTCTTCTCCTGAAGGCAGTCTGCAGATTTCTCTTTCAAAATATAGGCAGCTACTTCCTTCTCTCCACAAAAGCTCTTATCAGTTTTGAATGACAGAGATCTATTTTGAGATGAACACATTGAACAAAACCTTCATCCGTGTGTGCGTGTGTCTGTGTGTGTGTTTTTTATTTCCCAACATGGCGGTTTCAGCTTATGCCCGCTATCTGCATAAGTCTTTTGTGTATTGCTAATGGAGTGCTGGAATTGTAGCAGCCCTGAGCAGCGAATACATGTGAGCAACAATATGCTGAGAGACCCCTCGGTGGAATCTAATCTGTTCCAGCTCATGCACTCCTCAGAAACTATTTAACTTTCATTAAACTGTGTTTGATATCAGCTAAATAGGATGCATACGGCTCCAATATAGCTCATATGGTCGCATTCATTGGATCACAGCAGTGCTTTTTTCTTATATTTCCCCCAACTTGTGTCAGTACCCAGTACCCAGTATAGCTGGGTAAATAGGAGACCTTTGAAGATGTAGTTAGTACTCAGATTTCTTTATTCTTTTGTGCTGGTTTCTTAGTGGTGAAACAGTGATTCATGTATGTCTCAGACAGCCTCCATTAATTTCATGTAATGTAGCTTTTATCTCGTAGCTGGGACAACTATCTCCAGCATCCTGTCGCTCTGCCATTCCCTGCTCTGTCCTCGGTCCCCTTTACATTTCCCCCACGCTCTCCATTGCTCTTCATTTTTAGTCTCTGCCTTTCTTTTTTTTTTTTTTTTCTCTTTCATTTTTCCCTTTGTAATTTTATAGCAATACAAGAAATAAATAAACAGGTTCAAATGAGTGGAGAGGCAGGGGAAACAAAAACAGTGGTGAAAGATTTCTAATCTGGTTAAGCCTTTATTCCAGAAAGGAGGAGACAAGCTACAGGGATGAAAACATTTGTCCAGACAGGGGAAGAGTTTTGTGCCCCCCTTACACACACACACACACACACACACACACACACACACACACACACAGTCTATTCAAAAGACGCTAATTTGGTTATGAATGCATCACAGTAGGAGAATGCAGTTTCTCAGTTTCTGGGGAGGAAAGGGCCAGGGGATTTGGGCTGTCAAAAAGTTTAATGCTAAACACACACAAACACACACACACACACACACACACACACACACACACACACACAGGCACACATGGTGAGAAAGACTGGGCATGTTACCAAGATGTTATCAACAAAGTAAACAATATTGTTTACTGCCAAAACTCCTGTTCTTCTTACTATTAAAAGAGTGCAAACAATTTCACCTTTAGAAATATTAATGGGGATATGGATGAGATTGCACTGTGTCCTTCTCACTGAATTTTTTTTCAATTATGCTTTATTAAATCCCAAGGAATAATCGCCATTTTTTAGAACACTTAAGAGGAACGACATGGGGTCCTTTGGAGCAGAGAACCCAATTATTTAGGATATTATTTTGTGAACCTTTTTCATTTTATTAGTATACCAGAGGGTTTTCACATCTCAAGGAGAATCCAGCTATTATTGCTTTTTCAGAAGAAATGTCTCACTGGGGCAATTAATTCTATACATTAACACCAGTCACCATTGTGCTGTATATTATTAAAATTATAAAGGGGAAAAGCCACATTTTATCATTCAGCTCAGAAAGAGGTCATTTATATATGTGTGGATTAGAGAATAAACCTTGCTACGAATAGCCCTCACTAGGTGGAACGTTGCAAAATCCTGAGCCAAGATAGCTGTGGTAACTCCATAAACGCTAATATTGACAGACAAGGAAAACTGCGCTAAGAAAGGTGAGCCCACAGACAAGCTAGGTGTTTGCCTCCCTGTCTCTGCCACTCTTGAGGGATGTGAGCCATTTAACTTTGTTGATGAGCACATGTAATTAAGACTGTGTGCCTTAATGTTTGATGCTGCAACCCGAAAGGGTGACTTTAAAAAAATTATTTAGACAGGCATATTGACATTTTAGTATATATTATTAATCTTATTAATAGTATTAACAAAGGCTAATTGAAAATGCATCATCTATAATTATATTAGTCTTCATTTTAGTACATTTTTGTCAAAGTAAACTAGAAAGGAGTAATTAATGTGCCACTGTTATTTACCCCTGTTTGTATTAAAGCTGCTGTTACACAATGTTCAAGATGAATATAGCCTGATTTCTCTGAATGCCGTGGAGCAAGCTTTCAGAAGCAGGAAAATAAGCAGCTGTGTTTTCTTGTACCAGGAACCTAAAAATAAAAACCCACTCCAGGTCTGCACGCTAGGTGTGTGATTGACAAAGAGGTTCCCAGCTCCTGTCCCCTCTGCATGCTACACTGCTGGCTGCAGCAGCTTCTCTGGTGGTGGTGGCCCCGAGAGCTAGGACAGACAGTATCTGTTTAACAGGTGAATACAGAAAGATGCAGCCCTGCCCATTGGATTTAGGGGTGAATGTGACTGACTCCATGGGAATGTGACAGAGGAAATTTATATTTACAAGGGATAAATTCCAGGCTGGATATGAACGTTTACAATCCATGGCTCTGTATGTTCTTCGAAAGATAAAACTATCACAATGACCCAAGGAGCATTGCCCTTAGGAAACTACAATATTGTAATCCCTTTCCCCAACTACCCTTGTGTCCCTAACAAGAAAAAGAGAGAGGCAGACAGACAGATAGACACACACCCACACACATACAGATACAAATACATATGCATGCACACACACACACACAGACAGAGAGAGAGAGAGAGAGGGAGAGAGAGAGAGAGAGAGAGAGAGAGAGAGAGAGAGTCAAAACACATACGAAGATTCATTATGGGAGGGTGGGGGAAATCCAGAAAGCAAGCAAGCAACAGAGACTTAAGTTAATGTGGAATTAATCACTTTAAAGTTTCTCCCCTGGCTTTTATGACTCTGTCTTTCTGAGGTCAGCCATTTCCTGAGGCAGGCAGGGAGAGCACAGCACAGGGGTGTGAAATGGAGGCATGCAGGGATGGCGATGAATGGCACATCTTTTAATCAGGTGGAGCCAAGACAGCAATGGCTGGGATTCCAAAGCCTGGCTCTGGGTGTTCTCCTGAGCTCTAATAAAAATTGTGGCATATTGGTTGCATTGGCTGCCAAGAGCTATGTCCGTGCCCTCTCTGCAGTGGGCAGCCACAAACATGGAGCTAGGAGCTCTCAGGGGGGGCCGTGTGTGCTGTTCCTACATGGCTAACATATGTATCGACACCTGAAAGCTACAGCCTGCCACGTCTCCAGGACCCGGCTCGCCTACCTTTGCTCCTTGGTCACCAAGGGTTAATTTTCTAATGGCTGCCTTGCTGCTGAAGCTGGCCAAGTTTTTCATCGCCTGCAGAGCACCACAAGCTGTGATTTGGAGCCAGAAAACACCATTAATTTTCTAAATAGGAAGGATCACATATGTAAACTGTCTGGTTCTGTAACGAGTCGGGCAGGTAGAAGATGGAGGAGGAGGAAGGGAATTTTTTCCAGACACATAGGCCAAATAGCCCAAGCCAATGGGCATGGTACTGCACAAGACTTTGGGATGGGGGGGGGGGGAAGAGAATGAGGGAAGAAATTCCCTCTCTCATCTTTAATTCTGTTTCAGCATTTCTACAAAAGTTCAGACTGGTAATTTGTTGGGTAGTATTAGAAGTTTCCACATTAGATTTCACAAGAAACTTATTTATAAATGGAAGAATGGATTAAGCAAAGGACCCCAGCTCAGAAGTCACATAGGCTAAGTACAAAACAGCTCTGGTTAGCAATTTTAGATCCACTGATGGAAATGACTTAGACAGCTAATAACTTAGATGTTATAGACACCCCCCATGAAAGGCATATCTGAAGGGTTTGCAAATAGAATGTTTAAAATACACAAAATATAAATCTACTGCCAAAACAGGTGAAATCCTCCATTTAGGATGTATTAAGTATTCATGTCTACAATCATGCATGTACATATGCTTCTTGTCAAATAGAAGCAGGGTTAGAAGGGGCATACCAGAGAGGGTGTTAAGATGCCTTCCTGGGTTTTGCGGAATGTTTTATCTCATATAAATATCTCTTTCTAGAGCAACCATTTCTGTCATCTGAAATTCTAGAACACTCTCTTAATCTCCCAGAGTATGCATAGAGGAGGCAATTTCCCAGCCTGAATTCAGTCTAGGAACTTCTTTAATGTTCTTGATTCTGTTTCCATTTTACAACTAGAAGGAGGCTTCTCACTTCAGACCCTAGAAAAAATACCACCAAGATAGCGGTGTTTCCGTGCGCCAGCCTATCCCCTACGGAAAACTAAAGCAAAGCAAACAAAGAGTAAAGTGGGCTTCTGGACTCCAAAAGTATGCATGAAGTTCCTGCTGGAAAAGTGACTTAGGCAATCTTTATGTGCCCAAAAATAATGGCCTGAAGTCTACATGTTGGCATGTAACTGTATTCTAAGGGGAGGTCAGATATTTACAATTTTCAAAGCAAAAACAACCCAAAGAAGTAGACATTCAGTTTCAGCATGCATTAGTTCCTAGTGCTGCTTTGGCACAACTGAGGCAGAAACAGCAGGAGCAGCTGACTAGTGGCCCTGCAACTCCTGAGGCTAAAGGTCTAAGACAAGGGGAAAACAGGCTGCTCCTTGATGAGTGCCTGTGAGAGAAGACTCTGTTCTGGCCTTCTTCCTTTGCTTAGCCATGTGTCACTTCTCCTGCCCTTTGGTATTGAGACCTTGTGCACCTCTGCTTCGGTGTCCACATTTGCCTTTTCTTTTTAAATTCTTAAATCATATTGGATGAAGGCCCCTAATGACTTCACACTAGCTATTCACATCTGGAAGGACTCTCTATTTCCAAATAAGGACTCACTCTGAGATTTTGAGGCTGGGGGACAGGGGAGGGTATCAAAATGTCACTGGTAGCAAAGTGAGGGAAAGAGCTTGCTCCAAGGTTGGAAGCTGGTATGTGTTCATACAGTTGCTAAGGCATAGCTGAAGGAAGACGGGGTGCACTCTAACTATGGTACAAACTGCTGAACAGTTTTGCTTTCAGGAATAGTTCCACATAATTTGATGATAATTCTCTCAGACCTGTATTGTACTCACTATTATGATGGGGAAATTGAAAGCCCATGAATTTAAATAAATTGCTAAATGTCACATTGTCGGAGAGAGGAAAGGTAAATTCAAGGCTTCCATTTCCTGCCCAATGTTTGACCCATTAGTATACAAACCCCACTTTGAACTAACCAACCACTGGCATATTTTATTATCAGTCATGTTGCCTGGGTCCCATTATTAAACCACCCCAAAAATGTCATTACTGTCATTTTATAACTGCTCTCCTTTATTTGCTCCCAAGTTTTAGGTGAGACTTATTTCCTGACCTAACTTGGTTTTTGTTCCAATGTATCTTAATAGTGGTTTGTTCTGAATGAAATGTAAAAGTTGTTCTGAATCTACCCCAGTCTGTTTCATCACTCTGCACACGTAGACCAGTCCCGCGTACCACTTTGAAAGCTAGCAGCCACTAGTACCAAGCAAATGATTCCAGAATTGTCCCAGCATCGGCACAAGCTGTTGACAGCATCCAAGCTGGGTGTGCAGCGGCCATCATTTCTCAGCTCATTTTCTCCTTTTGCCTAGCCCCTTGCTCCAGGTAGAACACTGTTCATTAAGGCGCTGCGGAGCTCAGTAGAACTTATTCTTGCTGAGATCGCCTCTCTGGTCTTCTGAAGCCTTTAAAAGGGAATGAGCCTTGGCCTCCTTTTTATGGGCTACATTATGACCTGGCTTCAAAGTGTGAAAAGAGGTTCCAAGATTCCCTTTGTGCAGTGGAGTCTCTTAATTGCACTTTTAAACACAGTGTAATTTTTGTAATTAACATTATAGTTTCAGAGGGCAGAGAAGCCCGCACCGTGCTAATTACAAACCGGCGTCTTCAGAGTGGTGGAATTTCCAAGGCCTCTCTGATATTGGGGTGGAATACAGTTTTATGAAGGATTTCAAAGACCCTCTGCGGGCTGCGTTCTGAGTCATCGTTAACGTTTGATAACATAAAGAAATTTTACAACATGTGACAGATTTCCTATGTGAAAGTTTTACCTGATAACTGGAGAATTTGCATAAAGAGCTTCATTAGGTCACTTGCATTATGGAAAGAGTAAGAAGTATAGGGCACTCTTGCCTAAGATTGTTCTTAGGAGCCCAGGAATTGGTGCTTTATAATAAAATTTACAGTATATTATGAAGTGAAGTTGTAATAATCTTCAATGATGTTGAAAATCAGAGCCTACATACCTTTTAAAGGAAGGCAAGGCTATGTATCAGAATTACCATGTAACTGCAAACCTTGCAGGAAATGTATATTGTGCTGTTCTTTGCGGTGCTAGGCTGCCGAGCTAAGGAGAGAACTTCATATATATGTAACACCAAGTGGCAATAATATGTAATTTTTTCATTGTGTAAACTGTCAGCTCCTGAGAAAAAAATATTTTCCCCTTGCTCTAGAGGCAAGTTTATCTTCCCTTTATTTTTCACACCCAAGCCATCAACTGAGTGGTGGTGGTCTCTGTGTGTGTGTGTGTGTGTGTGTGTGTGTGTGTTTGTATGTGTGTAGATTCTCATACATGCTCATACAAGGGTACACAGACTTGCAAAGAGATGCAATGTGACTTCTACGAAGGCAAATATCTGCCTCTGCAGAGTCAATGGCCTTTCTTAGGCTGATCCTGTCAGAAGCAGTTCTGTGTTTGGATTGGACACGAAAGCAATCCATTTGCTGAAATCTTTCACTGCTCATAGATCAATTAAGCCAGAAATAGTGATAATTTGGGGAAAGCTTTCTGTAGTGATGGGAACAGGAATACATCATTATTCCATGCTCTTATTATTTCAGCACCATGCATATGCCTCTGGATGTATAGCAGCAGCTTACGGCATTATCTCAGTGGGATGCATTTCCCTTCATGAGAGTCTTTTCCTTGGCGATTATGTAGATAATACATAGCTTTGTAATGACATCATAAATAGAAACCAAAGTCCTAAGAAACAATTAGGGAAGTATATCAATACTCCCTTGTAATCATAACATCATCTGACTTGCAGTAGGATGCCTGGCCAGCTCCTCTGGTTCCATAATCATGGATAAACACTAATGCCTGCTTCACGATCTATCTTTGGAGTCTCAAGAATCCTGGCACTGGAAACAAATTAATATGCATTTTAGCTCTTTGTCAATAAGAGAAATCACACTGGGATTTTGATCACAGGAGCAGACAAATTAACCCAAGCTGATACAAACTGGAGCCTCTTTCTATTGACCTCAGGCAAAACTAAGAATGAACTAAAATATAAAAAAAGCAATATCTCTGAAAGTGAAATATCATAGACTGCTATAGTCAAACTGTTACACTTTCTTTTACTAAAGTAATTCTATGGGTTGAGTGTTTTAAATTTATTTTCTTCCCTTGAACTTCTTTTCCCATCCAATATTTCTTTTTGGATTAGTTTGATTCACCTGGAAAGTGTGTGTGTGTGTGTGTGTGTGTGTGTGTGTGTGTACGCATGTGTGCTTTCATGAGGGAAAGGGCCACTTTCTCTAATTAGTCTGAGGTCAACCCCTTGGCATGGGAAACCACATTCTATGTGGGTCCTTCAACCTCTACTGTGGATTTCATGAGTCCTCTCTTCTGTTGAGAAGTGCTGGGTGGGGGGGTGGAGTGAAAGAAGGGCTCATTTGTATCTGGACTCCTTTATCAATTGTAAGAACAGGACAGTGCTCTTGTCTCTGAACTCCTATAGTGTCCTGCACACAGGAAAAGAACTTTTAGATAAATGATTGAACTTACATAGTATATAGCTTTTATTTTTACAAAATATTTGCTTCCAGCAGAGTGTTTCTTAATTCACAAATGCAGAGATCTGTCATTAAGATCTGACCCAGCTGCATGGCATTGTCAAATGCAATAACGTATCTTTTAATAGTTTTATATCAAGTAAGGATATAACATATCATTAGTTTAAATGTATTTGCAAGCAATTACCCCCACCAGGATATTTGAGAATGCTCATGCAAAATTGATGAAATTCTGACATGCTTAAACATTGTTCATTTAGCTCAATTCCTTATGTATAGAAAAAATAGAATAAATAATCCCACTGCCACTTTCAAAGCACCGTTAGGCATTTTTATTCCACTCAGGGCTTAGGATCTCTCTTTAAACTACAGCCTTTGGTGATAATTTGGACAAAACAGTTTCACATATGTTTAATTTTAAATAATGGACTAGATTTTTCATTCTTGTTATTGTTCAATGCAGTAATTTAAATATGGAGTAGATTTACTGCATGTCAGTTGCCTTTCTTCTACAAAATGGGATAAATTATTAAATGAGTGGAGGTTGTTTGACAACCAGTTTTGCAGTACTATACAAAAGAAAGACCTCTGACACTCTGCTGCCTTTTGAAAAGAATAAAGAATAAATCAATTAAGCTACTATGTTGTGGCTCAGAGATGCAATGTTATGGCACGATTGTGCTTTGCCCCTCAGGTGAACTGGAGATAGCTGTACCACCACACTCGCTCAAGGGATGGAAAGAAAGCCATGGATGGGCCCTCCTGTGCCTAGCCCGAGTTTTCAAACCTTCAGCTGGAGTGGCCTCTCACAACATGAAAGACACGCTGTAGCCAACAGGTGTCTTTCTGCCTTTCCTTGATTGCTCTACTGACTATTCTGTACTAATTATTGATCAAGACCTTTTCTTGCTTTGAATTTTGTCTTCAATTTTCTGTATGTCCAGTGATATGTACACCAGAGGAGAGAAATGTTGAAGTGAACCATTTTATGCAATGGTTATGCATCACCATTTTATGCAAGCCAGGTGAGAAATTGCATTTCCATGCCTTTCCATGCTATTCCCCGATACCGTATTAACATCTGTGTAATTAATAACACTTTAAGCTCTGTCAAAAAGGAATCACTTTTATTCTTCCTCCAAAGAGAATCATTTATTAACTATGTATGATTTCCAAATACATTTTTCTTTACTAATGTCACCAATAACTATACCTTCTGAAATATTAATATATCTATTCAAATCCATAAAGACTAATCAAATTATTTTTTAAAAATCTTAGTGAAACATTGTCAGTCTGGTTTTGGAGGGTCATGGGAATGGAACTTTGTGAGTACTATTTCTGGGTGCACCAGTGCTGTGGAGCAGACTGATACAGATGGGAAGAAAGTGAAAAAATAAAAAATAAAAGAAGGCCAAAAGAGGTAGCTGTCTTTCCAGAAGGAAAATCAACCCATCAGAAGAAAGAGTACCAACTGGTTCACACAGAACAGCTATCAAGGTACACACACTATATACTTGGGCTAAGAGAAAAAAATGTAATTGTGGGGTCGTTAGATTAAAAGAGACACCACTAAAGGTGGCAATCTAGTAAAAAGCTTCATGGATGATTGAGGCCACATAAAATTAGGTAGATAGAAAGAGAGAAGTAGATCCTGGATAGGTAGGAAAAGTGTTTTGAATGTGTAAAAAATATTTAAATTGTCTTTGAAAATTGAAATGATTACTGGAAAATGAAAGAAAACTAGAATAAACACGGTCAGAAGGGTGACACTACACCCTGGCCACTGATTCTCAAGTAATAGATTGCCTTAAGAAAAGGTAAGCCTAGGGCAACATGGTAGGGGATGACTACCTGGTCATCTATTAAACTGTTAAGAGCAATCCAAGAGTTGGTGATGTTCTTCAAGACTTTTGCTAGCCAACAGAATATGGGATTCAGAGGAAAGAGGGATATAAAATATTCTGGGGTGTATGATTCGAAGTAAATGAGAGATTAATTAAAGATGTTCTCCATAGATGGGTCAATAAAGAGACTCTGCTCCCTCATTGGGGAAAGAATAATTTTTGCAGTTATTTAAAATTTTAACTTTTGGACATCCTGCTTAGGCAGTCTATAACTTGTCAATAGCACCACCACACTTTCTCCTGTTCACAATCAGTGCTGGGAAACATTCACTCCAGCCTTCTGATTTTCCACTTGCTGCCCATACAACCCCAGAATCTGTTTGAGCCCTGAATTCGGAGAACCTATTGCTAATTATCAAAGTTAATATGTGGACCCTCTACACAGACACACAGAATGATGCTCCATCCCTAATTTAGTGAGTCCATCTAAAACAATACTGCAAGTATGTCATGGGGTAATATTTTTAAAGACTAGACTATAAATTCTTTGGAGAAACAATTATCACAAGCATATCCACACATGACACACAGAAAGAACTTTCTTTGTAATATCTCTGTGGACCTGAAATACTTAAAGACAGAGGAGGTTTTGAGTAATTCAAGACAATGAGTGACACCCTGGAACAGGGACTAAGCACTCCAGAACAAATTCATGCTAAGAGAGAACAAAATCCCAACCATTATTTTGCAGTAATACACTCACCCTACCAAAACAAGAGAACACCTGTACATATAGATTTCCAAGTGACTTCAGAAAGCCAGCAGTTGGAAATGAACCCAAGGCAAGGAGAAAAGGTAAGTGGGGGAGCAGGCAGAAGAAAGCCACAGTATTGTTCTGGAGGAGGGAAAATTATGAGGGAATTAATAATAGTTTGTAAGTGTCTCAGTAGTTAGTCTACAGGGACTGCTGAGCACCTGATCTCCATCTTTATTCAGGACAGAATAAAAAGAGATACACCGAACTCCAGGATGAAGGATTCCATTTAGTCAGAGGAAGGGTAGCTAGATAATAGGCATCGTTAGATACTGGAGGCAGTATTGGAAATAGTCTTGTTCTCCTGAGGGATTGTCCAAGGCCCCAGCGGATGTGGGCACTAGTGAGTGCCTGTTCTCTTCCAGCCCACGTTTGAGATTCCAGCTGCTCTGCCCAACTCTACCAGGACCATTAGAACCATTCCCAAGAACAAAGAGAAAGTAGGCTGTGCCCCAGCATGCAAACTTTCAACCATGTTTAACAAGGTGCCAGAAAAAGCAAGCAGCCTCACCATGGATTCCCAAGCCCCTGGTCTTGTTAAATACAGTTTATGGTTTGCACAAAAGAGGTCTGTCTTAATTTGCTTCTTTCCTATAAATAAAATAGGGTACATTTAGTATTCCTAAGAGGCTGGTACATTGGCCAAATTCATGCTGCCTATGGATTTAACAAAAATGGGTTCATTTTGTTTGCCAAATGAGGGCACCCAACCTGAAACTCTAAAGGCATGGAGAATGAGCAGCCACGCACCCTGTTAAATGGAATATGCTATAATTATTGGCATATAATCCATTGTCTGCTTTCTCCTCTTCCTGTTTTTCTTTTTGACCCTTTTAATAAAACTAGAACTGCAAAGATAGTCCTATATTAATTTAATGTGAAATTTATAAATTCACATAATGTTTTATGTTGTCTTTTTGGCAAAATATAAACCATTACATTTTACATTATTTAAAAGTGAGACCCTATACAATTTGATCACTTCTTAAGCTCACATCTTTCCCATACTGTCCCTTAACACATGCATTCTAGTTGGGTGGCCAGGAGTTCAATTTATTCCCTCCCACACAAGTCATCTGAAATTTCTGCTAGTGGATGCACACTTAGGCAACCACTCTGCTCTCCTTGTGAAATGACTTGGTGATCCTGCTAACAGCTGAGCTCTTTCCCTCTCCACAGTAAAGAGTTGGAGGTCCTGTTAATGGTAGGTAAGAACCTCACTTGTATGTAGGGCAGAATGAATGCGTGCTCTGCTTTCCTTGAGAGATGATGCACTTTGTAGAAAGGAACTAGATGCATGTCCCATATTCCCAAATTTAGTTTATATAGTTCTTTGTGAATAGGGGACTCTTAAAGCATTTTCAAGGCAAAACTCTAAGTATACAGAGCATACAGAATAAGGCATAGTGGTTAAAGCAGGAACTGCCAAACTAGGTGACCTCAATTCAAGTCCCATCAATGATACACACACAGTTTATGAACCCCAGGCAAAATGGTATAACCTCTTTGTGCTTCAATTTCCTCATCAATTAAATAGAGATTACTAAAATTCTTACATCAGGGAATAATTACATGGGTTAACTATAAATAGCACCTGATCGGCATAAGGCTCAAACCATATACATATAATACCATGGTTTAAGTACACTTTCCTTACCCTAGTCATCATCTACAAGGTGGCCAAAGTGTTTTTTCTTTTTTCAGTTCTGCCTGATGATACCCATTAGTCTATCCCCATACCATCAGGAAAATAAAGCACATAGTAACAGCAACAACCCCGCCCCCAGTCATAATAGATAGAAAAGCATGTAAAGCTCATTTAGGAAATACAGACAGAGGAAAACAATAGATTGTTGAGTACAATGGAAGAGGTGAACTGGACTAATTGGTCTTGCCTCTTCTGAGCAACTGCAGAGCCATTTGAAATCAGAGTCAGTATCTTCAGTGTCCTCAACAAGAGAGACAAGCTGGCCCAGCTGATGGATGCTGGTTTCTGTGGAACACACAGGGCAAGCTAAAAGTCTCATAGCCAGCATCCAGAGCAGCAGCTTTCCCAGTAGAGACGGCATGTGCACTTCTACATACATTCCAGTGCAGCCATGGCACTCCTTCTTATTGAGCCTAACACATTTCTTGTCACTTTAGTCATTTGAGGAGTCCCTTTACCTCAGCTGAAACTGACAAGTAGAGGAAATTAAATGACAACCCCAAGTTTCACATGTCTGTGAAGCAACAAGGCAGATGTCACCAGATATAGTCCCAGTTGAGCCATATAGACTTTCTGAACCTGTAAGACCAGGAAGTCTGATCCTTCCTGAATTACTGCGTAAGTATTAAGGAATATACTTATTTTTTTTCAAGGTGTTATGGTCAAAATGATCTCCATCGATCTATGCAGGCTTCTTACATGCATCAAGCATGTAGTTAAGTTTGAATGGAATTCAAGACTATAACATACATTTCCAGACTTAGGCAAGCAAGTAGGGAAAGAAGTTTGTGTACAAATAAAAATCTAAAATAGCTTATGATAACAAAATATTAAGTTTTATATTGTAGCTTATATGCAAAGCCTTATAAAGAATGGAGTTTCACATGAGATAGAAGAACTCTCAGGTATAAAGCAATGAGCAAATAGGACAAGGGGACAGAGCAGTGCTCAGTGGTGAAGATACGACACTGTGCACAAGGAACAGATTGATTCTGAGGCCTCCCATTCTACTGATCCAAAGGCCTCCAAGACTCAGAGACCCAAAGGGTCAATTGTATCTTCAATATATCACCAAACACTGACTGACCACAAGCATCAATGCTAAAGGATTTTCTAAAAAGGAATCAGCCAGCCTTGATTGTGCAAACCCCCACACTCTGTTTTAAAGGATTGCTTCAAGAGAAAAGGTTAAATGAGGTTTGAGAGTAGTGTAATAAACCTTCACTGTTCATAAAGCACAGAGTGATAAATGTATGTATGGTTACTGTATAAAAATATTGGGGTCAAATGCCAAAGATCCCCAAGGTTAAGGGTTTTTTTCTTGTTTGTTTGTTGTATTTTGTAGGGGATGGATATGTGAAGGACCCAAATAGTCAAACCTCAAGAAAATGGCAGCCTGTCAGTCAAAGGTACAGCCAGTCCCAGCTTGCTAGAGAAGCCCATTCCGAAACTCCACTCAGCCTGGAGTTATAAACACTCTGGCTGTGACATACAGCACACAGTGGCATGTAATTTGTTTGGTTCCAAGAGACTAAGACAAGGGTTTGGAAGGTTCACTGCATTGTAGAAGAGATGTGCCTGAATGCAGGTTTTCACATTTGTAAATAAAAAATACCCTATTCCTCAATGTAAGGCATCCCTTAGTGCATCTGATCTGGTAGCTAGGCAATAGCTAATAAAGATTCCAGCAGTAAGAACACATGAGGACAAGCAATTTCTAACACAGATGTCTAGGAAAGTAGGGCTGTACCTGTGAGTGAGCCTGGCTTTAGGGATAATTTGTGACATAGGTTTTTAAAAGTAAAATTTGAAGCTGGGCATTGGTGGCACATGTCTTTAATCCCAGCACTGTAAAAGCAGAGGCAGGTGGATCTCTGTGAGTTCAAGGCCAGCCTGGTCTACAAAGCTGGTTCCAGGACAGGCTCCAAAGCAATACAGAGAAACCCTGTATGGAAAACAACAACAACACAAAATGAAACTTGACCTCCTACTGTAATAAGATAGTTGTAGGATAGTATTGTGGGTTGCATTGTTTCAGCACAATGGAATTTCTGCTTTTCGCTTAAGTTCAGTCTAGAACATGCACTTCTTGTAAAACAAACAAATTTTGAGTCTCATAAACTGTCTTTCCTTTGCTCTGTGGAGCTGAACAGAGAAGACAAGGTAAGATGTACATGGGGGTAAGGGAAGGAGGTACCTTGAAGTAATTAAACTGCTTGAATTTGTAGTGTGCTTCATAAAAGCAAATTTTCTATAGAAAACATAGGAGTATGGAGCTATTTAAAATATGAAATTTGAGACATTGTTGTTTCAGAGATTGAGAATTCCTTGTAGTTAGCAATAAGGGCCTTAAGAAATAAAGACAAAAAAATATCTTCCATTATTTTCTTCTTTAAAATTGATTTACTTTTATTTAATTTTTGAGAATTTCATATGTAAGTGATTACTATGTTTTAAATACTTTTCATCTTCCCTCTGCCCCTTCAACTCTTATAGTGCCTTCCTTCACACCTTCTCAAGTTCATGACTTCTTTTTCTTCTTTGTTTATAGACATGTACTCTCTCTCTCTCTCTCTCTCTCTCTCTCTCTCTCTCTCTCTCTCTCTCTCTCACACACACACACACACACACACACACACACCTGTGGTGGCTTAAATAAAAACACCACCCATAGGCTAAGTGATCTGAGCACTTAATCCCTGGTTGGAAGCGCTGTTTGGGAAGGTTACAGGACAGTGCAGCCTTGCAGGAGGAAATGTATCACTAGGGCAATGTCTCCCCTTACTATTATGGACTTCCCTTTGGAACTTTAATCTAAAGTCCTATAAGTTACCTTGGTCATGGTAGTTTATTATAGCCAAAGAAGAGTAATTAACACTATGACCACTTATTTAGTGTTGTTCATGTGTACATATGTTCAGTGCTGACCACCTGGGATCAGATAGCCAGTAAGAGTCCTTCTCTCTTGAAAAAGATGATTCCTTTTCTCTCACAAACCACTGCTTGCTTGTAATTCTTCATCTGTGTGTATGGCTTATGAAATTTCCCCAATCTATACCACAAGTCAACTAGTGTTGTCATTATCTAATTTTAGGAAGCCATATTGTTGAGTTGGGTTCAAGGTTTCTATGTCATGACTAGAAGGCACTATCTAGCAACAATTGTTCTGGTCTCCTGGCTCTTACAATCTTTCTGATTCCCATATGTGACTCTTAGTGAAAAGCATTATCATCCCATGTAAATGGAATAAGATGTGTGTGTGTGTGTGTGTGTGTGTGTGTGTGTGTGTGTGTGTGTGTTTCTCAAGAGCCCCTGCAATTTGTCCTCACAATGGCCATAAGTATCTTTCTTTATCCCTGAACTGGGGAACCCAGCTTTTCAAAATTTAATATCGTCCTAAATTTAGAGAGTTTATAAACATACATGTTGGGATTCCAGATTGCTGACCCTGAGACTGTATTCCTCCTCAAAGCCTATCACTGTATCATAGTGATTCTGTTGCTCACTTCCAGTCCTCCCCTCCAACTTGACATAGATTATGATGCATACGGAGTGGCTAAAGTGACACAAGAAAAGAAAGCTGAGCCATAAATAGGGGTGTTCTTTGGCTTTCAAATAGAAATGGCTTTCATTCGCTCCTCAGAGGTAAATAAACATCATAACCTTGTATGTCATTAACAGTTCCTGTATGGCTGTATTCTCACCCTTGCTATCATAGTAAACCAACAGTACTTCATAATTTCTCAATGCACTCTCAATCATGGCCTTTATTGACTATAAACCCCTCAAACATCTTAGATAGTCTATTCTGGATGTACCTCCATAGAATACATAGAGAATATTACATTTAAAAATCAAGCTGTAGGAGCCAAAATAATGAAATAGTCAGATAAATAGGGTACAATCTAATTTGCTTCACACTAAAGGTTGTTTCTGAATGGTGAGCTGAATTTTAAATAAAATGCATTTGTTTTCCTTGTGATTCCAAAGCCATAAGGAAGTTTCGTGAAGTTATATTTTGTATGTTTTATTTTTCAGTTTGTATCCATGTTACACCTGGAATTAACTCAGGTTATGGGGATCCAGATTAAAATTTACCTTATTGATAACCGAGTAATTTAGAAGCACTTATTCAAAAGACAGTTACATGCTGATGAGGTGCCTTTGTTCCATAAAAATTACAGCAACAACTCTAGTGGCTTTGATATCTGATTGTATAAACATTCCACCTTTCTCTTGCTTTGTTTGGCTACTCTTTCTATGTACATTCTGTATCAATTGTAGAATCATGTTGCCAGTTTCCCTTTAAAAACATGTTGGGATTCTTATTGGAATGGCACCGAGTCCAGAGATAATTTCAAAAGAATTAATATATTTACATTGAGTCTGCTGATCTAAAAATACTATAATTTTAAAAATCTCAGTAATATTTTAGAATGGTCTTCACAGAAGACGTATAAATTTTTCACCAAGTTTATTTTGAAGTAATTGATTATATAATGCTATATTAAATGGTAACACTCTGTTCATTGTATTTTTTAATAGTTTGATTCTGGGTTCCTGGGACTTGACAGTCTAGGGTCCATCACTAGTACATGTGAGCAAAACTTTATCTTGTGGATCTTTGACATCTGAACCCAGTGTCTTTTACAGTAACTGCACACACATTTATCACTCACTGTTTTATGAACTGTGAAGGCTTATTACATTGCATGTAAAACTCAATTGATTTTTACTACATTCACTTATTAATTTTGATAAGTTGTCTTCAGTTCTTTTGGGTTTCCTACATACAAAACCATGTTACATGTGAAGAATAACAGTTTTACCTTTTCCTTCTGCCTTTTATTGCTTTCCTTCCTTGTGCTCCCCAGGTCGTTGAATATGATGTTGAGGGGACAAAGAGGTAAGGCCTTGTTTCCCCAACCTGAGAAAAACCTCTCATGGTGTTTCATGAAGTCACACATATGAAATAACAGAGTACCATGGTGGTTTATTAGCATGGAAGACTTCTGTCCATCTGATACTTCCCAGGAGCAAGGAGATCAGCTGAGCTCCTTGAATGTAGTGACATGCTTTCCTCTCCACCTTTTGAAACCAATACTATTTCCTTGAGATAAAGGTTCACTTTGATTGGCTACTGTTATATTTGAAAATCGAGGCATTGTTTAGTTACAAATTTATCATAAATTTGGAAAATGTCCCACTAGTTATTCTACTTCAAAAAAATGATGTAATTGGTTTTATTTCTCCTTTAATCACCTGAAAGTCTTTACCCAGAGCCCATTAAACCTGGATTTATCTTCATAGTAGATATCTGTAGATTTTTAAGTTTCATCTTACATCAGTTTTTGTAGATTGGAAATTATTTTGAATTTGTTTGTTTAACTAAATTTTAAATCTTTACACATAAAACTTTTCTTTGAGGCACATGGAATTTAGGGTACTCCTCATGGCTTTGTGGACATATAGGGCCCAGGTCATTAGGCACCACACAAATCCACAGTCTGAAATAAATAACTCCCAGGAACCATAAGCAAAAGCAGAGCTCTAGGGTGAGACACCATTGTCGTAATCAGAAGTTACTGAGATAAGCTGCAGACTGCAGACTAATGGACAAAGTGAACATCTAACATGTCCCTGTGCTTGCTTTTTGCCCAACAAATGATGCATAGCCTCCTACCTATTTAGCCATTCTCTATGTTAATGTAGTTAATCATCATATAAAGTTGACTCAAGTCTATAAGTTTATAAATTGTATTTGTTAGGTCTTAGATTTTTAATTTGGATTGCATATCCATTTATATATACATATCCATTCATATATAAATATATACATATATATTAATACACACATGTATATATACTCACATATACATACATACATACAACACTACTAAGCTCATTTTCTCTTGCCTATATGTGCATGTGTTTAGGACCATCTATGTGGGATTGGTCAATAAATCAATTTAAACTAAGGTCATAAAAATTTCCATATCTTTTCTAGGTTGCATATTTTCAGGGTTTAGATTATCCCTTTAAAGTAATATTTGTATGGCATACAGATCCAGGTTCTTGTTACCAGCGCAGACACTAGTGCACTATTTGATGACCTTTGCCCACAGGCTTGTCTGCACCCCTCTGTCAAAAAGTAAGTCTTGATGGATATGTGGGTATATTACTGGACTCTTCTCCTTTTAAAATCTTTTAGTCCATCTCTACAGCACTATTTGGTAAATGATAATCAGTAGGTCAAGTCTGGTCCCTGTCTTTTATGTATAGTCCATGAGCCAAGAATGCTTTCCACATTTTAAAATTTTAAATCAAAAGAATACTTTGGATTACACATAAAACTTATATAAATTCAAGTTTCCATGTGTTTAAACAAAGTCTTATTGAAATGGAGACACAGCTACACTCATCCCTATGTATTGGGCACGGCTGTTAGCGTATGGCTGTTTTCATAGCAGAGTTGAGGAGTTGTGACAGAGACAGTATGGCCCACACAGCCTAAAATATTTACTATCTGATTCTTTATATAAAAACTTTTGCGTATTCCTGTTTTACATCAATAGCATACTGCTTTAATTACTGTACTTTGTATTGTCTTGAAATCAGATATCTCTGGTTCTCGAACTCCATTCTTTCTTTTCAAAGTTGTTTTGGCTATTCTAGAACCTTTTAATCCCCATGTCAAATTTATAGTCAACATCTTAATGTCAATAAACCCATGGTGATTTCAGTTGTGATTGAATTAGATATAGGGCTAAGTTAGGGAGAGCAGACATGGCCACGGCCCTGGGACTTCTGACTCATGTGCAAGGCAAGGCTTCCTCCAATGGGCTTTCTTACCTTTGCTCAGCAGTGTGTATTTAATGTACAGGTGATGTGGTGATTTCAAAATCCCCCCCCCAATGTTCTCCCTTTCCTGGAGTTCATGAGAACCAGCAGCAAATTCTCCCAGATCTATTCTCTTACAGGTCTCCATTTATTTCTATGAGATTAAAAAAAAAAACATCTTAAAGAAAGAAAAAATAGGTTAATCCACATACGCTTTTTATTAAAGTTTTAGTTTTTCCTTTGAATCTAAAAACAAAACCCAAACTACATGGCTATAAATTTTCTAGTACTAGATATAAAACCTCAAGGAATACAAACACTCTGTTTAAAATCCAGTCCTTCTTCCCTAACGTGGCAAATTATGGACCCCATTCAATGTGTTTCCTAATATTTTTTGGAACAGTCATTTCATGGTTAATGAAGACATTTCTGTTAGCCAGCTAGCCACTGTTTAGAGTAAAAATGTTACATCATATATAAATAAATCATGATGATAAGAGCAATCATTTCCTTAGAATAGGTTGTTGTCATGATAAAGGGCTGTTTTCTGGAGGCGCTCTCTTCAGCTGCATTTGGCTTCACTTCACTGTCCCATAGCAACAGAAGGATGCAAGGTGCCTTGAAGTTTCTGGGTATCCTGCAATAGCCTCTGAATCTGTTCTGAATTTACTTCTGCACAGGCAGCCTTGGGAGGGAAGGCTCTTTTGCTGTGTCACTCACAGCCTGGCCAGTCTGGGCACAGGCTCTACTGCAGACTGACTATAATGACACACTGGTTTGAGAAACACAGGCTTATTCTTTTCCAAGCAAAGTGACCCTAAGGGAAGGAAATTCCTTCCAGTGCTAAGCTCAGGTTTTTCCCTCCTTGGGTTTACTCTGTCACTTACAATATTATTTCCTCAAGCATTTACTCTTCTGTTTGGGGCATTTTCAACTTTAAGCCTCCTTAAAGTTTATCGATTTCTCCTGGCTATAGCTGGATTGGGTTATACATATTTGCTTTCTAATTAGCAATAAAAGGGTTGATACCTATTTTACAGTCATCAAAGAAATTCCTTTTGAAAGCATTCCCCAGTGGCTTAGATTTGCAACATTCGCATCAGATTTTTGTGGATTCTGGGCTCATCGTTCTTAAGGAGATAAGTGCCAATTGAAACAGAGAGCCTGGCAAATTGACCTGGGTGCCTGATGCAATTTGACAAATAGGGAAAGCCTGGGAAGGAATAGAAATAATATGTTGTTAACTTGCCTTGTTTAGACACAGTAGTTAAAATACACCTATCATCTATGAACAAGGTTAT
Organism: Phodopus roborovskii; assembly: GCF_943737965.1. NCBI lineage: Eukaryota > Metazoa > Chordata > Mammalia > Rodentia > Cricetidae > Phodopus > Phodopus roborovskii. Next base: position 17,115,390 of record NW_026126547.1, on the reverse strand, counting down.
GAAACCCTTACTGGAATTAAGAGTGGAATACTGTATGCTCAGTCTAGTTCTCAGTATCTTAGGTGATACTCAATGATCTGGTTCAAATAACCTGTTCTACTTTATAGACATCAAGAACAGCAATAAAGCTTTAAGAAGACATTACATACCATACTATTGAAACATTTAAAAAAAAACATAGTGGTGTACACCATAATCAATCTCAGCATTGGAAAGGCTGGAGGATTTCAAGTTGGAGACATTTGGGCTACCTATTTAATCACTGTTTTTAAAAAGACCACACACAAGGGTGGGGCCTGGCAATGGCCAGAAGCAAAAAGTAAGTTGGTTTTCCAAAGAACAGAAAGGTGACTATGTGATAGGAGTACAAGGCATAAAGGCAGAGAGGGGTGACATCAGGTCAGAGAAAGGTAAGAGGATTCCTCTGCATAGACTAAGTGGATTGTTGATGCCTTTATTATAATGAGACTCATCATTTAGGAGTTCTAGAGTTAGTGTTCACTGAACATCTGAAAATTCCCAAGATGTAAAACCTAATTGTGAAGTTTATGTTTTCTTTCCATCTTCCTTCTGAAGGCTGGTATGTTCAACTTTCCAAAGGCTTATTCTTTCCTTGGCTTGTGCACATGAGGTCTCTCTAGATACTGGAGTTGTTTACTTCTATAACATTGCTTGGAAATATTTGGAGGTGATGCCCTTTTCAAGCCAGCTCCATTGTTGAAAAGTATAAGATCTGACTTTGGATGGTCCCAAGGTGTTTCTGGGGAAGCATGGCTTGAGAATTGGTACTAGAGGGAAGCAAGTAAAACTGGGATTGATAGAGTCATGGCCCCGTGTCCCTACATCTCTCTTCTGTCCATGTTCACATGAAGGACACACAAGGGAAATTCTTCAGAGAAACTCTGGTTCATCATAAGTTCCAAATAAGTTTTTTCCTTCATTTCCTATTTTTGTGATCCTATTTTTTTAATGACTTGAGCGTTTATAATACACCAGGGAGTGACAGTTACAGCACAGAGCTAGTTTTTTGTTTTGTTTAGTTTTGTTTTGTTTTTCTCCTTGATGAAGCTTATAGCTTCCAATCAAGGTGGGAATTAAAGCAGTAAGGATGTGGTTTAATTTAATTAAAAGAATGCATGAACACACTAACAGCAAGGAAATCATATTATACACAGAGACACTGGAAAATATCGTGATGGCAATGATTGTAGAGGGCCAAAACTTTTCTGCTTCTTGCAAAACTGGGCTTCAGTTTGTAATGCTACCTCTGACTAGATTGCCTTGGCAGCCCTGATTAATTTCTTAGCCTTGAGGTAATTGTACTGCAACCATTCACACTAGTTGGGTTATACAAATGACTCAGGTGAAGTTCCATGAGGGAGTTAGTCTCCTGCCTCACTGGTTGTTATTTCATATAAGAGCATGTAAATCCCAGGTGATAATGAATGTTTCCCCAAATAATTTCCTGAGTGTACTACCAATGGCCAAATTCCCATCTATAGTCCTATTGCCATTTCCGTTTTGATGAGTGAACAAAAAAGACTGGATAGTTTGATTCAGCTCATGGAGTTAAGGGCTACAAAGTCTTAGGATTATAGGGTCCAAGTCAGGTGAATTCCTTCTAGTTGATATGGGTTCTGGGAGTTCCAGGGCAGTTAAAAAGATCATGTGACAAGAAAGATATATACAAGAGAACCAACCTGGCCTTCATAACAGGCCCGTTTTAGAGGTAACAATTTTTTTTTTATTTTATTTATTTTATATAACCAAGTCCATTTAAATGAAAACAAACATTTATAGACAATATTTGGGAATTTGGGCATTGTTCTTTCCAAACTACTTCCTGCTGGGAAGGGGCACTGTCATGGGGGATTTGAAGAAGATTCAGAAATCCTGGCTATAGTCTGTTTCTCCAGCTGTTTTGAATGTAGGATCACCTGGTACTCTGCTTCAGGCGGTCTGGCTTGATCAAACCACATAAGTCTGGAAGGAATCCACATCATTTCATTTTCTGTGGAAACAAAAATAGAAATCCTTTTACCCAGTAACTTGTCCTTGAACTTAAATTTTGGAGTCAAAGCATTTTTTTTAATTTAATTTATTATTTTACATGTTGATCCCAGTTCCCTCTCCCTCCCTCCCTCCCTCTTTTACTCCCTTCCTTCCTCCCTTCTTAAGTCCCTTTTACCTTCTCTGCCCTCTCACATGCACTCTAACCACCCTCCCCTCCCATCCCCCACCCGAATTTCATATGTAGGGGAATGCCATCCAGTTGGGATCATGTAGATCTGACAGGTCATGTGAAATAGGGACTACTGCTTCTCTCCTGTCTCTAGATTAAGGCAGTTATCCCTCCATGGAGGATGTGTCCGCAAAGTCCTTTTGTGCACCAGGGATACATCCTGGCTCCACTGTCTGAGGTCCCTTAGACTGCTCAGTCCTTCTGGCTGAGACCCATATTCAGGAGGGCCTGAGTCAGTCCCATGCTGGGTTACCAGCTATCAGTCTGGTGGCCCATTAGCTCCTCCTTGTTCAGGTAAGCTGTCTCTATGCGTTTCTGCCGCCTGGTCTTGTCCTCTCCATCTGTATCTGAGTTCTACTTCAACTCAGTGTTTATGTATGGGTGTTTGCTCCTGTTTCCAATAGTCATTAGTTGAGGGCTCCATGGATAAGTTAGTTATTGGTCTCACTCTCCAGGAAGGGCATGTTTAGTAGCCTTTCCACGGAAGCTCAAATTGTTATTTGGCAGCAGTCTTGTAGTTCTCTAGACCTTTCTTTGTGTTCAATTTTATCTTCAAACCAATATTGGATCCCTCTTTTATGTTTTTTCTCTCTTTCTCTCTCTGTCTCTCTCTTTCCTGTCTTCTATTCCTAACCAGGCTCAATCTTCCTGGTCGCACATGTTTTCTTTCCTCCCCCTCGTTTTCTCCTACTTCTTTCTCCATTGGCTGCCCCCCCCACTTCCCCTGAGCTCTGGGGGATTTGTCCCTTCCCAGTTCTGTGAGGGACTTTATATGAATCTCTTAGAATACACCTTGAATCCTAGTTCCTCTGGCGGTGTGAATTATAGGCTGGTGATCCTTTGATCTAGGTCTAAAATCCATATATGAGTGAGTACATACTGTATTCCTCTTTTTGTGACTGGGTTACCTCATTCAGGATGGTTTCTTCAAGTGCCATCCACTTGCCTGCGAATTTCAAGATACCATTATTTTTTTTCTGCAGAGTAGTATTCCATTGTGTAGATGTGCCACATCTTCATTAACCATTCTTCAATTGAGGGGCATCTAGGTTGCTTCCAGGTTCTTGCTATTACAAATAGTGCTGCTATGAACATAGTTGAACAGAGATGTCTTTGTTGCATGGATGTGAATCCTTTGGGTATATGCCTAAGAGGGAGATTGCCAGGTCCTGTGGTAAACTAATTCCCATTTTTCTGAGGAACCGCCATACTGATCTCCAAAATGGCTGTATGAGCTTGCACTCCCACCAGCAGTGGAGAAGTGTTCCCTTTTCTCCACATCCTCTCCAACATGAGTCATCATTTGTGTTTCTAATTTTAGCCATTCTGGCAGGAGTAAGATGGTATCTCAAAGTTGTTTTGATTTGCATTTTTCTGATAGCTAGGGATGTGGAACATTTTCTTAAGTGTCTTTCAGCCTTTTTTATTTCCTCTATAGAGAATTCTTTCTTTAGTTCTGTACCCCATTTTTTAATAGGGTTATTTGGTGTTGTGTTGACTAGTTTCTTGAGTTCTTTGTATATTTTGCAGTTCAGCCCTTTGTCACATATAGGATTGGTGAAAATCTTTTCCCAGTCTGTGGGCTGCCATTTGGTCTTTAACCTTTGCCTTACAGAAGCTTCTAAGTTTGAAGAGGTCCCATTTATTAATTGTTTCCCTCAGTGTCTGTGCCCCTGAGTTATGTTCAGGAAGCAGTCTCCTATACCAATTTGTTCAAGGGTACCTCTTACTTTCTCTTCTAAGAGATTCAATGTGGTTGGATTGATGTTGATGTCTTTGATACATTTAGACTTGAGTTTTGTGCATGGCGACAGACATGGGTCTATCTGCAGTCTACACACCCTCAACCAATTGTGCCAGCACCATTTGTTGAAGATGCTGTCCTTGCCCCATTGTATAATTTTAGCTGTTTTGTTGAAAATCAGGTGTTCATAGGTGTGTGGGTTAATATCAGGATTTTCAATTCGATTCCATTGGTTTACCTGTCTGTTTATATGCCAATACCAGGCTGTTTTCAGGACTACAGCTCTGTAGTAGAGCTTAAAGTCAGGAATGGTGATGCCTCCTGAAGTTCTTTTATTGTATACGGTTGTTTTGCTATCCTGGATCTTTTGTTTTTCCATATAAACTTGATTATTATCCTTTCAAGGTCAGTGAAGAATTGTGGTGGGATTTTAATGGGGATTGCATTGAATCTGTAGATTGCTTTTGGCAAGTTTGCCATTTTTACTATGTTTATCCTACCTATCCAAGAGCATGGGAGATCTTTCCATTTTCTGGTATCTTCTTTAATTTCTTTCTTTAGAGCCACAAAGTTCTTACTATATAGGTCTTTTACTTGTTTGGTAAGTGTTACACCAAGATACTTTATGTTGCTTGTGGCTAATATAAAGGGTGATGCTTCTCTGATTTCTTTCTCTATCCCTTTGTCATCTGAAAAAAGTAGGGCTACTGATTTTTTTTAGTTTATGTTGTATCCTGCTAGTTTGCTGAAGGTGTTTATCAGCTGTAGGAGTTCCCTGGTAGAGTTTATTGGGTCGCTTATGTAAACTATCATATCATCTGCAAATAGAGACAGTTTGACTTCTTCCTTTCCAATTTGGATCCCCTTGATCTCCTTATGTTGTCTTATAGCATTAGCTAGAACTTTAAGTACAATATTGAAGAGATATGGAGAGAGAGGGCAGCTTTGTCTTGTTGCTGATTTTAGAAGAATTGGTTTAAGTTTCTTTCCATTCAGTTTGATGTTGGCAGTTGGTTTGCTGTATATTCCTCTTATTATGTTTAGGTATGTTCCTGTTATCCCTGACCTCTCCAAGACCTTTATCATGAAAGGGTGTTGAATTTTGTCAAAGGCTTTTTCCGCATCTATGGAGATAATCATATGTTTTTTTCTTTTTCTGTTTGTTTATATGGTGGATCACGTTGATAGATTTTCCTATGTTAAACCATCCCTGCATTCCAGGGATAAAGCCTATTTGGTCATGGTGGATGATTTCTCTGATGTATTCTTGAATTCGGTTTGCCAGTATTTTATTGAGTATTTTTGCATCGATGTTCATCAGGGATATTGGTCTGTAGTTTTCTTTCTTAGTTGTGTCTTTGTGAGGCTTGGTTACTAAGGTTATTGTGGCCTCATAAAAAGAGTTTGGCAATGAACCTTCTGTTTCTGTCTTGTGGAACAGCTTGAGGAGTAGTATTACTTCTTCCTTGAATGTCTGGTAGAACTCTGCATTGAATCCATCTGGCCCTGGACTTTTTTTGCTGGGAAGGCTTTCGATGACTGCTTCTATTTCATTGCGGGTTATAGGTCTATTCAAGTTATTTGTCTGTTCTTGATTTAATTTTGGTAAGTGATAGTTATCCAGAAACTTGTCCATTTCCTTTGAATTTTCAATTTTTGTGGAATACAGATTTTCAAAGTATGACCTGAAAATTGTCTGGATTTCCTCTCAGTCTGTTGTTATGTTCCCCTTTTTGTTTGTGAATTTGTTAATTTGCATGTTCTCTCTCTGCTTTTTCGTTAATTTGGATAAAGGTCTGTCTATCTTGTTGATTTTTTTCAAAAAACCAACTCTTCATTGCATTGATTTTTTTGTATTGTTTTCCTGGTTTCTATTTTGTTGATTTCAGCCCTCAAGTTGATTAGTTCCTGGAATCTATTCATACGGGGTGAATTTGCATCTCTGTTCTAAGGCTTTCAGTTGCACTCTTAAATCTCTTATGTGACTATCCTCTGTTTTCTTCATATGTGCACCTAGTGCAATGAACTTCTTTTGTAGCACTGCTTTCAAGGTGGCCCATAAGTTCTGGTATGTTGTGTCGTCATTCTCCTTGAATATTAGAAAGTCCTTAATTTCTTTCTTTATTTCTTCTTTGACCCAGGAGTGGTACAATTGCACATTGTTCAGTTTCCATGAGTTTGCAGGTTTTCTGCTCTTTGTGTTGTTGTTGAATTCCAATTTTAAAGCATGGTGGTCTGATAAGATACAGGAGACTATTCCTATTCTCTTGTTTCTGCTGAGGTTTGTTATGCCACCTACTATGTGATGGGTTTTAGAGAAGGTTCCATGTGGAGCAGAGAAGAAGGTATATTCTTTTGTCTTTGGATGGAATGTTCTATAGATGTCTTTTAACCCCAGTTGAGACATGACTTCTGTTAGATCTTTTGTTTCTGATTTGTGGTTCTGTCTAGTGTTGAGAGTGGTGTATTGAAGTCTCCCACTTCAATGTGTGTGTGAGGTTGTATATGAGCTTTGAGTTTTAGTAGTGTTTCTTTTACGAATGTGGGTGACTTTGTATTGGGGGCATAGATGTTCAGAACTGAGACTTTGTGTTGATGGATTTCTCCTGCAATGAATATGAAATGACTGTCTTCATCTGTTTTGATTAATTTTGGTTTGAAGTCTAACTTGTTAGATTTTAGGAAAGCTATGCATGCTTGCTTCTTATTTCTATTTGATTGGAAAATCTTTTCCCAACCCTTTACTCTGAGGTAATGTCTATCTTTGAAGCTTAGATGTGTTTCGTGTATGCAGCAGAAGGATGGATTCTGTCTTCGTATCCATTCTGTTAGCCTGTGTTTTTTAATAGGTGAGTTAAGACCATTAATGTTGAGGGTGAGTAAGGACCATTGATTGTTGATGCTTGTTTGTTTTACGTTTGTTGTTGGCAGTGGTATTGTGAATATATTTGTTCTGCTTTACCCTTGGTTTCTGGTGTAGTTACATTATCTGTTGCCTACATTTTTGTGGGCGTAGTTACCTTCCTTAGGTTGGCATTTTCCTTCCAATACTTTCTGTAGGGCTGGATTTGTAGATACTAATTGGGAAAATCTGGTTTTGTCATTAAATATCTTGTTTCTCCATCTATAGTGATTGAGAGTTTTGCTGGATATAGTAGCCTAGGCTGGCATCTGTGTTCTCTCATACTTTTAGAACATCTATCCAGGACCTTCTGGCCTTGAGAGTTTCCATGGAGAAGTCAGGTGTAATTTTGATAGGTCTGCCTTTATATGTTGCCTGTCCTTTTTCCTTCACTGCTCTTAATATTCTTTCTTTATTCTGTATGCTAGGTGTTTTGATTATTATATGTCAAGGAGTCTTTTTTCCTTGGTCCAACCTATTTGGGGTTCGGTATGCTTCTTTTACTTTCATGGGCATACCTTCTTCAGATTTGGAAAGTTTTCCTCATTGATTTTGTTGAATATGTTTTCAGCCCCTTTGAGCTGGGGTTCCTCACATTCCTCTATGCTTATTATTCTTATGTTTGGCCTTTTCATGGTGTCCCACATTTCTTGGATGTTTTGTGTTAAGGATTTGTTGGATTTATGATTTTCTTTGGTCGATGAATCTATTTCTTCTAATTTATCTTCTGTGCCTGAGATTCTCTCTTTCATCTCTTGAATTCTGTTGGTTATGCTTGTGTCTGTATTTCCCAATTTTTTGCCCAGTTTTTCTATTTCCAGCATTCCTTCGTTTTGTGTTACCTTTATTTTTCTCTATTTCAGTTTTCAAGTCTTGAACCATTTCCTTCACCTCCTTAATTGTTTTTTTCTTGGCTGTACTTTCCTTAAGGAATTTGTTCATTTCTTCCACTTTTTTGTTTGTTTTTTCCTCCATTTCTTTAAGGGATTTTCTCACATCTTCTTTGAGGGCCTCTCTCATTTTTATGATGGTAATTTTTAAGTCATTCCCTTCTGCTTCCTCTGCTTTGTTGTTGTGTTCCATTCTAGTTGTTGTAGATTCCCTAGATTCTGGTGGTGTCATGCTTGTCTTTCTTTTGTTAGGTGTTTTCTTGTATTGCCTTCTTTCCATAGCTTCTTCCAGTAGGTGTTGTTGGGGTCTCCCCTTCTCTCTATGGTACTTCCCTGGTGGGCTTATGTGGTCAGAGATTCAATATCTGTAGTTCTGTGTGGTCCAAGCTCTCTAGGAGGTCTCTCCACAGACAGGGACCTAGGGATGGGGTCAAGGATGAGGATCTAGTAGAAGATGCCAGCAGGAACTCACAGTGGTCCCGCAGAGATAGGCGGATCTCCAGCAGATCTCTGGGACTCCAGCAGAAGACTGGAGGTGGGGGGGTCAGAGACCAAGCAGGTGGAAATTACAGGTGTTCCTGCGTGGATAGTCAGGTCTCCTTTGTTCAGAGTTGCTCCGAGAAGTCTCTGAAGTAGGGTGGACTGTTGTCTCCACCCTCTGTCCCAGTGCTCAACCAGAGCAGCAGGACTTTGGGCAGGGTAGGGCACAGGGTAGGTGGGGGCAGGCTGGCGGTGGGGATGGGTGAGGGTGTATCAGAGCTCCAAGGGTGCTCTCGATGGGGACAGGAGACAAGAGCAGCAGGATCAGGGGCCAACCCAGGGAGTTCAGGGGTGGGGGGAAAGGTTGTAGGGGAGAGGTAGCCCAGATTGGGCCCAGATTCACCTCTGGCCAATAGCTGGCAGATGAGGACAAAGGCTGAGCTGAAAGTTGGGAAGGTTTTGCAGGATAGTGGGATCTCACTAGAAACTCTAGAGGTAACAACTTAACCCCTTAATCCATGAGGGGATTAATGATTCCAGAGTTCTCTGGCCCAATTACTTCTGAAAGATCCCATTTACTCCTACTCCTTAAATTTCAAAACAAGTATTATATTTTGACACGGGTTGCGGAGGGGCATTCAAACAATAGCAAGACCTTTAACTAATATTAACAGCACAGGTGGTATAAGACACAGAATATTCTCTGGTTACTATAAAAATGACAGTGTGAAAACAGGTGACTGTCAAAGACTAAAACAGAATCACACTAAAAGAAAAGAAAAAGTCTTTGAAAGGTCATCCTGTTTGAAATGGCAGAGACTATTTAGTGTACTCCAAAGGCAACACAAGGATATTCAATTAATACCAAGAGTTTTGAGTAGTGGAGATGACACAGCTAAGAGACAATTGCTTTGATCCACTAGGTTGACCATATGAATGTTTCTGCTTTCACCTCAGCATCTTCCACATGCCCCTTCTTCCTAGGCCCTTTATTCGGCCCTCTCCTTACTCCATTTCATTTTATCTACTTATTTTACTGTTAATGTCTCTCTATCTCTGATAGCCTGAGTTATTCTATTTTCATTTCAACAGTTTAAAAGATACACCCATGCATTACTTCATGTGCGCACTTAAAAATATTGAATGTTACTGCATAAAAGAGTTTCGCGGTAAATAAGGATCAGGATAAACAAATAGGCCAAATAGATGTTTATTCAGGGAGAAATAACTTACAACCTAGACAGATGAACACCAGGAAATTCAACCCGATCCTCTCCTGTCCGAGTCACGCCAGAAAGAGAGCTCCTTTCCTGGCCCCCTCCGACCTCCTTCCACAGGTCACTCCACCCATGGCTCCACCCCCAATGGGCGTGGTCAGTGCCACAGAACTATCTCACTACAATTCCCCTTTTAGTCTAAAGAAAAGATTTAGGCTTAATACAAAACTATATACAAAACAGTGAATAACAAGTGTTCTCTAAGAAAAGGAAAGTTGAGAACAAAATGACCTACATATCTAGTCCTAGGGTGAGGGCAATGGAGTTTACAATAGAGTTGTCCTAAGCTGGAAAACTTAAGTCTAGTACCTAATATATCTAACTAGGAAGAGAGAATAATAGTTCTGATAGTTTAATCTTCAACCTCATCAAGACCTGAGAAGGAAATTAACAATACTAGAGTAGACAGGAAATGCGGATGGACAACTTCCAAAAGGTGCAGCAAGGACAGAAACAGCAAGCCACTGAACAGTCACCCTAGGTCTCACAGCCACGTTGGTATACCCAGAATTGGCTAAGGCCAAGAGAACTTGACAGACCACAACAACAGCAAGGAGGTAGAATGGCTGTCTTACCCTGACTTCACAAGGTCAAGCAGTCTTCTATATTTGTCTCCTGCAAGCACATAGGACTGCATGTCCAAATCAGTGGTCAAGGTGGGGGCAATTCTTTGCCCAACAGGCCATTAGCTGAGGCGAGATTGAACTCCAGCAGGAGCAACAACAGTGTCCAACATATTTTCGGGAAAGTACACGGTGCTGTCAGGAGCAACAGTGTCTCATGTCAATGGAGTACTAATATTAAAACATTTAAATGCCATGTTCTGCATGTCTATGAAGTGATTGAAGATTAAGCATCTATATCTGACTAATCTCATAGGTACAGGAAATGTGAGTGAAGATAATCTGTAATACTCGGGAACTTAGCTAAAAAGACTGATTAAAACTTCCCTGAGTAAAGCAGGAACAAATACTTAAACAATATAACTATTACATATACATACATGTAAATCCCTGAAATAGAGGTAAAGTATAAGTGTCAAGACAAGAGGTAGAACTATAAAGGGCAGCAAGATAAATATCCCAAATTGTATCAATATACAAAATATCTTGAATACAAGAAAAGTATACATACATAAATATGGTAAAAAATAATGTGCATAAAACATTGTAAGTGGAAAGATTTAACACAATATAACAAAATATAAACTTAATTTTACATAGCTTACCACATAAAAATACACAATGTAAGCTGTAAAATACTATCTCATTCTTACTCAAATTCTCAAGAAAATAGGCTAATCTACCTATATCCCATCATTTCCCTATTTCCCAACCATTCCCTATTCCTGTCTAAAAGATATACCCGAGTGTAAGCATCACTCAATCCCAAATAACTAAAACCAACCCAAAGACGATGACTATTATCCCAAAATTCCAAGGGTAGGGAAAGGGTCGTCGTTATCTTTAGATTACTTCCTGCTGAAATGGGACGATGATTGCTCCAATGGATCCTGTAGGAAGAAAATTTTTAGCAACCAAATTTCTCAACAGAACTGGCTGTGACATATATAGCTAGTCACTGTGTGGCAGAAAATTCTTGACTGTAGTTCTATTTGAAACTCTGGCCAGGGTGTAATAAAAATGTGCACCATTACAGCTAGCTAGTCATGAGTTGTCTCGAGCAAAACAGTCTCAAACCGGTTTTAGGGTGATGTTTGTAGTTCCAATGCATCAGGTTGAGTCAAGTGGAAACGATGATGTGGGGCCCCATCTTCTTTCCGGAGAGTTCAAAGACTGCTGTTAGGAATTGTTATTATTCCTTGTGGAAAAGTTACACATCAATATTAAAGTAAAATTTTCAAGTTTTAAGGTATGCATTAGGGAAAGACAACAATAAGCATTAAAAGTATGTGAGAAAATTAGGATTTCAGAGAGAAAATTGCATATAAGATATGAGTCCCCAGATTTTGTTTTCTTCTGCCTTACACCAATTGGCTTCTTGATTTAAGGCAGAAACCATGAATTTAATCTTAACAGCATGCTTGAATTTAGAGAAGGAAAGCCAAATCCAACTCCAAAGCCAGCATTGGTTTACAAAATTTGGGAATTCAGGAATACTAGATAGTAGAGAGAAATAGATTTCTATATAGAAATAGTTTACTACAATTAAATATTTTTTTACCATATATCCGATTCTGCTTCCTTAAGTGATTGTTTCTGAAGAGCTGTCTTCTCTTCTGTAGGCACCTACACGTTCAGTGTCTTTTGGCTGTTTGATGATAGGTTTTCTCTGTTTTCCTGTAAAAACAAGAACAGAACACTTCCCCTACCTTTGAGAGGCCTCCACACACCTCATGGGACCTAATTTGTTGGATGACTTGTCATTTCTCTTCATTAAGATGTTTCTCTTGTTCAACTCGAATCTTGATTAACTTAGATGGTATCCATAGTTTTTCTTCTCTTGTAGATACAAATGCAAAACCCCTACCCCAACGTAACACATATCCTGCTTTCCATTCTGAGGTCAGTACATCCTTGAAGTACACTGGCTGATTTAGTTCAGAAGTTTTTTCTATTGTCCAGTGTCTTTCTGCAGCTCTTTTTCCTTTTTCATCAGCATTAAGAAAGATTAATGTTAATAAAGCATTATGTAATCTGTGTTTGGGTGTTTTGGTTCCTCCTGCCTGTTTATGGAGCATTTCTTTTAAAGTACGATTGGATCTCTCAACCACTGCTTGTTCTGTAGGATTGTGTGGTATACCAGTTATGTGCTTTTTCTTGTAATACTCAAAAAACTGTTTCAATTTGCTGGAGACATATGCTGGAGCATTGTCAGTTTTTATTTGTGCAGGTATGCCCATAATGACCATTACCTCTAATAGGTGTGTTATTAACAGAATCGGCCTTTTCAGAGCTCAGAGCAGTAGCCCATTGAAACCCTGAAAATGTATCTATAGTGTGATGTACATATTTTAATTTTCCAAATTCTGTAAAATGAAACACATCCATTTGCCATATTTCATTCCTATTTATACCTTTAGGGTAACTGCCTGGTGGTAAAGGAGTTTGGTTATAGAATGAGCAAGTAGGACATTTCCTTACTATTTCCTTGGCTTGTTCCCAACTGATAGAAAAATCCTTTTTTAAACCTTTGCTGTTCACATGGTGTTTCTTATGAAACTCTGAGGCTTCTAGCACACTTCCTATCAATAAACGATCAATTTCATCATTGCCTTGTGCTAGAGGACCTGGCAGACCCGTATGAGATCTGATGTGTGTTATATATATAGGATGAGTCCTCTTTCTGATAGTATCTTGTAACTGTATAAACAATTAAGTTAATTCTGTATTGTCAGGAATAAATTCTGCAGTCTCAATGTGTAAAACGACTCTCTCTGCGTATTGAGAGTCAGTAACTATATTGAGGGGTTCTTTAAAATCCATAAGTACCATGAGAATGGCATACAATTCTGCCTTTTGTACAGAATTGTAAGGGCTTTGAACCACTTTGCTAATTTTTCCTGATTTATATCCTGCCTTACCTGATTTGTTTGCATCAGTGTAGAATGTATGAACTCCAGAAATAGGTGTTTTTCTTACAATGTGTGGAAGAATCCAAATCGTTTTCTTTATGAATTTGATTCTCTCAGTTTTGGGATAGTTGTTGCTAATTGTTCCCAAAAAGTTACTGAGAGCTCTCTGCCAGTATTCGTTATCTTTCCATAAGGAAGAAATTTCCTCATTAGTTAAAGGTACTATAATTATTGCTGGGTCCATTCCTATTAGCAGACGAAGTCTTAATTTACCTTTTATAATCAAGTCAGAGATCTTTTCTATATATGTTTTTAGTTTTTTATTCTGTTTATGTGGTAGGAATATCCATTCTAATATGATATCTTCTCTTTGCATCAAAATCCCTGAAGGATATTCTCTAGATGGTAATATAACCAGAATACAGTCTAGGTTTGGATCCACACGGTCCACATGTGCTTCTAGTATCCTCTTTTCTACCCATTCTAATTCCTTCTCAGCTTCAGCTGATAGTATTCGTGGACTATTCAAGTCCTTATCTCCTTTTAGGGCCATTTTCAAGTTTTTCAAATCATGCCCTTCTACTCCAATTATGGTTTGTAGTTGAGAAATCTCTCCTAGTAATTTTTGAAGATCATTAAGAGTCTGGTAGCGATCTCTTCTGATCTGTACTTTTTGTGGTCTTATTTTCTGTAGACCTATTTTATATCCTAAGTAGTTGATAGACTCTCCTTTTTGTATTTTTTCAGGTGCAATTTGTAATCCCCAGCGAGGTAAAACTTCCTTTACTTTCTCAAATATTTGTTCTAGTATTTCTCCTTTAGAGTCAGCTAACAATATATCATCCATGTAATGATAGATTATGGATTGTGGAAACTGTTTACGAATTATTTCTAACGGTTTTTGTATGAAATATTGGCACAGAGTGGGGCTATTTAGCATTCCCTGTGGCAAAACCTTCCATTGATATCTCTTCACCGGTTGAGAATTATTGTAATTAGGTACCGTGAAGGCAAATTTCTCTTTGTCTTGTTCTTGTAAAGGTATAGTGAAGAAGAAATCTTTTAAATCAATAACTATAATAGGCCATTCTTTGGGTATCAAAGAAGGCAAGGGCATTCCAGGTTGTAGAGAGCCCATTGGCTGGATAACTTTATTGATGGCTCTCATGTCTGTAAGCATTCTCCATTTACCAGATTTCTTTTTGATCACAAATACAGGAGAATTCCAAGGGCTGGTTGATTCCTCAATATGTCCAGCATTTAGCTGTTCCTGAACCAGGCTTTCTAAAGCTTCTAACTTCTCAGAGGTCATAGGCCATTGTCCTACCCAGACAGGTTCCTCTGTTAGCCATTTTAAAGGTAGGGCTTTTGGTTCCTCTGTTTGTTCAGCATTTGTATTTTGTTTTTGTACTGCCTGGATATTTGGTCTCTATCTTGTATAGTACTTAACAGTATTCTTTCCACAATCATGAGGTTGTCTATGGTTCCTATCTAATACTGGAGGAATGTTAATCTGTGTATTCCATTGCTATAATAGATCACGACCCCATAAATTTATCACTACATCAGCAACATATGGTCTCAACCTCCCTCTCTGTCCTTCTGGTCCTATACATTCAATCCATCTCGTGCTTTGTTTTACCTGAGACAGGGTTCCAATCCCTAAGAATTGAACATTTACCTCATGCAGGGGCCATCTTTGAGGCCAAGATTAATTAGATATCATAGTTACATCAGCTCCAGTGTCCAGGAGACCCTCAAACAGTCTATTATTCATCTTAACTATCAATCTAGGCCTATGACTATTTATAGCGGTTTGCCAAAATATACGTTTTTCATTTCCTTCTGTCATGTTTGATTCAACTTCCGTCACTAGTTTGTCATCCAGAGCAGTATGAGTTTTTATAATAGGCACAGAATTTTCTAATTGTCCTGTGGGTGATTATCTTCCACTGTGACTGGGAATGTTTGAACCACCTGTGACGTGGGGGCCTTCGAGAGGCCCCCCCCAAGGAGTTTCCCGATGGTAAAGGTTTCCTTGCTTGTCTCTGGTCGATCTACACTCATTTGTCCAGTGTCTGCCTTTGCCACACCTTCTACACAACCCAGGAGGCTGAGGCCTTCTGTTTGATTCATTCCTGGGAGTGTTATTTCTAGGGAAGCTTTGCCTACAATTTCTTTTTAGATGTCCTATCTTACCACAGTTATAACATCTGACATGTTGATATCTCTTCAAACCTTTGGGGATGGCTTCTCCTACCCAAGCTTCTAAGTCACCATAGTAAGGAACTCTGTTATCTTGATATCTTCTCTGACCTTTAGATATGGCTTCTCCTATCCATGCTTCAGTCTTATTGTCATTATACTCAATGTTGCCTGTATATAGGACCCATTCATCCAAGGGTGCTGATCGCATTTTTAAAGGCCAAAGCACCTGTTTGCATTGAGGATTCGCATTCGCATAAGCTAAAGATTCTATGAGTATTCGCCTAGCATCTATGTCTGCTATCTCTAATTGTACTGCCCTAGATAATCTTTCTAGAAAGATACTAAAACATTCTCTAGGTCCTTGCTTTATCTTGGTATAGAGTTCTATCCTCTCTCCTAATTCATGAACCTTATCCCAAGCATTCAAAGCTGCTGTACTGCATAGACACAAGATATGTTCATCATAGGCAGCTTGGGTTTCTGGGTCAGCATAGAGACCCTCACAAAGAATTTTATCTTGGGGAGCTTTATAACCTTTCTTTAAGCCCTGAAGTTCAAGAGCTTTTGCTTCCTCTCTCCATAAAGCCCTCCATTCTAATTGAGAGGAGCTTTCAAGGACAGCTGATATTAATTGATCCCAATCCTTAGGGGTTACCTTGTTATTCCATGCCCATGATTCTACTAATTGCTTCACATAAGGTGAGTGCATGCCATAAGAGACTACTGCTTCCTTTATACCTTTTAAATCTTTCATATGTATTGGTTCCCACTGATATGCAACGACACCTTTTGGATGTTTCTTCGTTGCTGGCTTTTCATGAATAGATACAGGGAAAGCTCCCCTGACCCTAAATGGTGTGGAAAATTTTAAATCTTTTTCATGCCCTGTTACCTGTAGTTCTTCTTCTGATGTATCGGACTGAAGGTCTTCTAAAGCCTGAAATCTATTCACCATTGTTTCTTTGAGTGTCTGAACTTCTTGAATCAAATAACTTTCTAGAGACTTCATTGCATCAGTCAGTTTCTTACTTTCTCCAACTACAAATGATTCCATGTTTTTAATCTTATCATCCTTAGATAATATCTGAATGGCGTGTAAACTGCCTTCCAGAAACAATGTTCTATCTGCTAGCTTGCCATTATCCTCAGACATGGAAGAGATTCTGTCATCTAGTCTTTCTATCTGATGTTCTAATGTACTATCTGATGTACTAATAAGTTTTTTTAACTTATTAGTAGCTCTCTCCAACCAGGAGCGAGCTGTTTCTGCTAGTTTGTTAATGCATTGCATTGTTTCTGTTCTGGTTATTGAGGTATCTGACATGAAACAAATTATACCTTTCAGCTCGCCAACGCCATCTTCAATATTCTGAACCTTTCTTTCTATACTTTCTATGCTTTGAATTCTATCATTTTCAATGTTTCGAATCTTTGTCTCTATGCTTTGAATTCTATCATTTTCAATATTTCGAATCTTTGTTACTAAGTCTCCTATGGTTTGTACAAGTTCCTTATTGTTTGCTGTAATCTCAAACCATTTCTTTAAGAATATCATGTTAATGATGAAACCCATTGCTATTACAAAATAAAAGTATATATTGGTCCAGTCATAAGTTTCTTCTGCTAAAATCCCTTCTACATATGAAGTAAAATAATTCCTAAAGTTCTGCATAGTAAAATTATCTGCCATAGTTATGGAAAAATTTATCTCAGATTTTATATCAGCTTAAATTGCAAAGGATGTTACAATTACCTTAGGTGTAATTCTGCTGTCCTGGAACTTTGATGCTTTTAGTTGTATATCTCAGCTTGTGGTAGCTACGCCTGGAGGTGTGTCACCAAATAGCGCCTAGCCGCCGAGGCCCGTCTGATCCCGGTTCTGCCTAGAAGTGTACCGCCAAATATTGTCTGGCAGCAGACGATCCTTCTGATTCTGGTCCCTGTAGAATAGCTCTTAACAAACTATGACAAGCAGAATTTTGTTAAAAGGGGACTTTTGGAGTTACTTGGAACACAAGACGAAACGTGTGCAAGCAGCGTCGAGCAGCTCTGCGCAAATGCAAAGTCCCGTGCGGAAATGGGCAAAAAATGTTAAGCGGTGAGTGCCTTCTCAGGTCTGCTTTAGCGGCAAAGATCTCCTTTGCAGTAAGGAAGAGCCAAATGTCCCAAAGCTGTGGTGAGTCCACCAGGTTAAACCCTGCCCATTGGGGAAGGTGGGGGAGGGGGGCGGCTTCTGCCGCCTGGGGGCGAAACCCAGGTAAATCCGCTTCTGACACCAGATTTCGCGGTAAATAAGGATCAGGATAAACAAATAGGCCGAATAGATGTTTATTCAGGGAGAAATAACTTACAACCTAGACAGATGAACACCAGGAAATTCAACCCGATCCTCTCCTGTCCAAGTCACGCCAGAAAGAGAGCGCCTTTCCTGGCCCCCTCCGACCTCCTTCCACAGGTCACTCCGCCCATGGCTCCACCCCCAATGGGCGTGGTCAGTGCCACAGAACTATCTCACTACAAAAGAGTGTTACAGAAAATCATCCTAAATGAACCAGACCAAACTCAAAAACTAAATTGTTTTAATGAACAACAAATTTTGGTAGAAATTTTAATATTTCATGAAAATCTGAAAAAGCAAATGGAGAAAATGAATGTAAACAGAATTCAGGCTTGTGAATGAAAATCCACAGCACTTGCCAATAAAATATGTTAAAATTCTTATGAGTACACAATTGATTAATAAATCCAATTTTCACCATAAAATTCAAATAGACTAAAAAATAATTGACATAGATGAAACTAATTTCAGTAGCACATACACCAACATGTAAAGAATCCAAAATGACCTTGTATAAATCAAAACATCAAACATGATAGATGGGATGTGTTTTCTAGAACTGTTTTACAACAAAATTTAATAAATGCTAACAATGTACTTACATAAAATGGTGGGCTTTCCATGGCCTTACAATATCCTGTTAGAGGCAACATGCCACTGTTAAAAGACCCATGCTCTTACCAAGGGTTAAGCTGGATATGAGGTGTAAAGATCCTAAAGAGATTCAATTTTGTAGAAAATACAAGATAGTTTTAACATAAGAACTCAAATCCTGGGACCTAGAGAGAATTTGCATGTTCTTGAGAGGTTAAGGACTAGATGGAGAGCCAGCTGGATGATTCAATGACCATCCTTCTCATGTGGGCTAACTCCTCTCTTCCATCCTCATGCATGTCAATCCATCTAATTCACCATCAGCAGCTGTGTCTGGGACATAACCTCTTCTCACTAAATACTGAATTAATTGACCACCAAACTTCTTCTCAGCAGAGTTTTAAAGACTGTGCAATAGCAAAGTCACTGGTTTCAATTCCTGACTCTCTGCTTGCTAGATTTGTGATTCAGACTAGACATTTAATCCTCATTTCCATTTCCTTCACTAGAGTCAACAGTGGCTACAACCATGTCAGTTTACCAAGTAGTACTAAACGAAGAAATTTATATAAAAGTGAGCAAAAATCCTGTCAGTAAAAGCACGCCAAACATTCTATAATGCCATCATTACTACCAAAATCTTTGAATAAAACTGAAGTCACATTATCATACTTTTTAAGCACTCAATTTATAAGAGAGGGGGTGAGATAATGACATCTAACGGAAGAAGTCTCATTTAGCATAACAAATAATTATTTACTCAGTGGCAAGTGGCAACATCCTAAGAATATTAAGGGGTCAGCACAGATTATGCCCAGTGTCTTTATGACTGAATCATGTTCACTGATTTTAATAACAAGTGCTGTTATGATAATAATCACGAAGAACTACAAAATTGTGAAGTGTCCCTGAACACCAGTAGAGCCGCGCAGTCAATAGACTCTAAAGTGCCCTAATTATTTGAGAAGTTGTCAACATTTTCATGTGATGAAAGACACAGTGAGGATCCTCTTCTTAGTGCCAGAAGATCATAGTCCAAGTTCAAGCTTCCCTGCTTGCTAACCTGTATCTTGACAACCTATGTGACTTCACTGAATATGTAAACTAATCTATAAATGTGGGAAAGCAGTTCTCACTACAAGAAACTTTTTTTTTCTACTCTATCTTTCTTTTAGGGAAAATAGATTTTCATACAATAAATTCTGATTACAACTTCCCCTTTCCCAATTCCTCAAAGATCCTCCCTACCTCCCGTCCCATCGGAATCCACACCCTTTCTGTCCCTCCTTAGAAAACAAAAATCCATCTAAATAATAATAATAATAGCATGTTTAAAAATAGACTCAAAATGATGCAGTTAGAAATTACAACACCCCTGCTTTAAGTCTCTGCTTTGTTTTCTGTTTAGAGCAATTCAATTTCTTTTACCCAAGATTTCCACATGGGAAACCACACAAGCCCCAGTCAATCGTTCGAAGCCTGCCTTTTACTGTCTCTTTCTCCTCCGACTCCATCTTCCCATAAACTGCAAGCCCGGCAAGGATACAACCTTGTTGTTCTCCCTGTCCTCTGTCTTCTTTCTCTCTCTCTTCCCTCGTACACTTTACATTTGTTTAGTTCTCAGCATTGTTCATTTCATTGTACACCGATTCTGAGGGAAAGACTCTGCTAGAGCCAACTGACCGGATTGGAGTGTGACGACTTCAGGAAGAAAGTTTTCATTATGTATCAGTCCCGCACCCTCTCTACAGGCAAGGACAGGCAACTTGCTTATCAAAGCAAAACAGGATGTATACAATATACTTCTCTGTCCAAGTCATTTTCAGCTCTGTGATCCGACAGCTCCACACATGTGAAATGACATCAAATTTCCCCTCCACTTATACCAGGTGCCAGTGTTTGGAGTACCAATAGATTCCACCGGGCAAAGGCTGTGTCAGGTACTAAGGGACAGAAACATTCATGCTCTGATGGTTGTGATGCCCCATAACAACATAGGCTGGTGTGCCCTTCTCAGCAGGTTGCCCACTAAAGCCTACCCTGCAAGGCTTTTCTTCTGTCAACCCCAAGTGACCCTGGTGATTTGCTCACCATCTGTTCTAGAGCCTTGTCGCCTGAGCAATAGCAAAAGCCCTTTATTAAGCATGCGCACTGTGCAGAGGCAGGCCCAGAACCCATTAGCAAAGCAAATCCTAAAATCAAAACCGGGGAAGGGAAAGGAAGAAAATCCATGAGGGTCCCCTTTTTAATGGCCAAGTTTGCTGGGATGGAGATGGTGGCAACGGCTATCATGGGAGCCTTGTTCACTGGAATATGCTGGCGTTTCGCTGGTGAGGGGAGAAAGCCAGGCCTGAAGATAGAGCTTCCTTTTCAGACTTTCTACACAGAGATAGCTTTTCAATTAAAGAAAATGTTGACCAAAGAATATAAAGAGAAATACTGCCTTGTTTTTTACCAACATAAAATGTGTAACATTTTTCTAATTGAATCAAAGTGCTTCTGAGGGCAGGGCATGGTGGTAGCAATAAAACTGTCTCTTTATGTATCTTAGCTTTACCTTTGGGCCTTCTCACATAACCTAGGTGAACAGTTGCAACACAGCAATGAACAAAGGCCTTCCTGTCAGGCACCCCTTTTGCACTCCAACTTTAACCCACACAGCAACACTGTTTTTATTGGGGAGGGGGCACAGTGTCATGATTGTTCAGGAACAAAGAGGTTGGTAAAGAGAAGAAAGTTCCACCTTGTGAAAGTGAACTTTGATGCCAAAAGTATATAGACATTGTATGATTTTTTTCTAGAAATTGAACAAATGAGAAAAATTATATTCTATTAAATTAAACAGAACTCTTGGTGAGACAATTGGCAGGAGCCCAAAGGCATCGAGTAAAATAACTAACCAGTGGCTCTGTATAGGAGACAGGAATGTATGTAAACTCACAGAATCCCCCTTCCCTGGTGGCTTGCCAAGATCTCTGGGCTGCTGTGAGGACTGCAAATGCTAAATGGACAGTCTCCCAAAGCAACCAGACATACAACTGTAGTGCTCACCTCTAGGCAACTACTATTTGTATGACTTGCTCTTGGTGGTATCAGGGCTCTCATAGAGACAGGATACCCTGTCCATAGCAACTCTGATGAAGATGAAGATGGAAGCAGAGTAAGATACGATGATTAGGTCCTTTGAGGAGCATCTCCTAGATAATGTGGTGTTAAATATGTTAAAATGTCTTCCATTTTAAAGACTTGTGTTTGTGTGTACAGAACACTGTGGTTAAACAGAAAAACAAACATAAGTGAGACTTGCTCTCTGATGCATCCAGCCTCTCCCCAGTGCTATCTAAAGCACAGTTCAGATGCAAAGCTTTTCTTCCTCTTGGGTCTTCTTTATGAGGAGCCTGGGAGTAATGGCTGTCTAGAGTGGGAACCCAGAAAAACTGCCCTTCTGAACAATTGTCTGTTATTAACATGGCAGACACTTTGAATAGTGTAACCAAGTTTCCCCTTCCTGTGACACTTAGAGACAAGTGTCACCTCACCAGAAGTAATTCTAATTTGAGTTTTCTAAACCTTGTACCAAAATCCCATTACTTCCTCTATTTTTGTGATTTTTACTTCTTTTTTTCTCCCTTCTCTCTACTTTAAAATTCATAATATCATATTTTGTGTCCAAAAAACTAACTTGAATTTCTAATACAGAGTTCAATGTGAATAAATAAATAAGCAAACAAACAATCCCCCCCAGCCCTATTTTAAGAGATGTTTTTGCAAAGGAATTGTCTTTGGAGGTGGGTGCTGACAAGGACAATAAGCACAACAGACCCTCACTCAGCAGCTGTCCATGAAGACAGGGAGCAGCAGATGTCAGGGAACCAGCAAGTAGTTGCCTGGCCATCTCATGCACAGAGGAGGCAGAGCTGATTTGAAGGAAGTGTTTTAATGATTCTCAGATTTTTAAAATAAAAGTAAGTAATTTCTAAATCTGAACTTTAACTTTACCATTGGTCCCTTTCTACCTACTCAGGCCAGCACTGGTTTTGTTGCTGATTTCTTCTGTCTTCCATGGCTATGAAATTCTTAGGAGAGAGAGTCCAAGTCAGCTGCAAACACATAAAAAGAGTCAAGTTTTGTACATGCTGATTAAACTGAGGTTTGGGAGCTAGTCATTCTTTCTAAATGTCTTTCTTAGTAGGTTGTAGAGATCTAGATAAACAATAATGAATAATAAGTAAAATAAAAATTTAAGCACATTAGAACAGAAATGTGAGTAATATAAATTTCTCAAAAATATTTCCTCGTTTACCAAATGTTTACTGAGTTCCTGAATGTGCTGAGAATAAAGTACAAAGCACATTTTGTTCTGCTTTTATTTTCAGATAATCTACCATTTTTGGAAAAGATAAAGACAAAATGAGAACTTGTATTAATAAAGTATAATTTCACAATATGATTTGATTTCTGTTATAATCATCATTTTATGAATCCGCACACTGGGGCTGCTTGTCTCTTCTTTACAGTGGCAAGCCTCTGTGGGTAACTTGGACAGGTACAGTAAGCAGAAACACAGAAATGAGTTATGTATTCATCCTTGGATCACATCTGCCACATACCAAGAGACTCATGAGTGATCAGATATCTACCTCATGCCTACAATTTTCTTGTGACTTGATAAAACAGGTCTATGTAGCCATTTCATAGACTTGAACTTCCCCATAAGTTGGGAACATCTGGGAAATCAAACCACTTAAATGCAGGTATCTTCTCTGGATATAAGAACCCCAAAGGAGGGATGTATAAATTGCCAAAATGTTGAATCCCCTAGCCCCTACATGAAAGAGAAAGGATTTAGATCCCAGTTCTTACTAGGAAGAACACTGGAGACTCCTCAAATTAAACAAAATGAAAGAAAAATAATAGAACAAAAAATACAAAGTTGTTTTCTATTTTGTGTGATTTCTACACCCATTTAAACTAACATTCCACAGAAGGTACAACTCAACTAGTTTTTAGTAAGTTCTGAGACTATAAAGATAGAACTACAGAATATTATAAAAGTAATTCAAGACTAAATTAAGGTATAAGCTTAAAATATTGAAGAAAGTATGAGAAACAAAGTATTGATTATATATAAATCAATATTAACAAAAGAATTCATTAGAGTGCTACAAAGCAGATCCCACATTCATCTCCCAGCACCTACATTATGGTTCACAACTGTTTGTCTATTCAATCCCAGAGGCTTAAATGCCCACTTTTGATTTCTGCAGTTACTTCATAGGTGTGTGGTGCACAGACACACACATAGACAAAAAACATATACACATATAATTTTTAAAATAAAAATAATGCATAATTAAATAACTAATACATAAGCATATAATATATTAATATATAGTAATATCCTTATATAGGCAGTCTAAAAATTAATTTTTAAGTATATGAAAAAATAACCTATTAATATATAAAGTCATCACCAAGTAATGGAAATACGGTATGATTCCTAAAGTAACAGAGAAAGAATTTGAGAAAGTGAGAAAAGTCGTGCAAGTGGATTTTAGGAGCAAACTATACATTCTTTCCTAAATATATCTCTAAAAACACTAAAACTTGAAAATACGTGAAATAAATAGCAACATACTGGGAAAATACAAAAACTACATGCTATCAATATTTCATATAAGATGAGATACATTTTTAGACAAAGTCAGAGTATAATAAATGGAAAATTAGAAAAGAAAAATATTACTTTTATACTCAAGGCAGAAAAGTAAAATGAATATGAATAAAAATGAACAATCACTGTGTGAACCATGACATGCCCCCCTCAATAATAGAAGTCAAATAAATAATACACCCATACCCAAACTCCCACAGCCTCCTTTGCTGGGTATCAGATTGTCACATTTCAAGGCACTCAAATAGCTGCTATTTGTTCTTTCCTCAGTCTCTAAAATTCCATATTCTCTGCTCAGGGGCTCACACAACTGCAGTCAAAATGACATTTCCACCTTAAATTCGATGGCAGACTCAGTCCCTGTGTCCATAGGACTAAGGATCTTGTTTTCTTACTGTCTGCTATGACACGTTCCTTTTCAACTCCTAATGCTAACCTTCAGATGCCAGCCATGTTCCTTTTTACTAATCCACCATGAATACATCATAAGTCTAATCAAGAGAGAACTCTCATCATACTCTGGGCTCTTAGATCTACTTTCCACTTTTGAAAATTTTAAAGGAAAATGGAATCTTGATATTTGAGGGTAAATTTGAGGGCATTCAAAGGTAGTATACTGTGTGTGGTAACCCATATTCAGAAAGACAAATGCCACACATTTTCTCTAAGTTGTGGATTCTACCTCCAAATCTTTAGACGTAAATCTGTCACTTGGAGTAAGCAGGAACATAAAATGGGACCATGGGCTAAGGAAGGAGCCATGGAGAGGCAAATGGTAAGATAAGGGTGCTATGAAGGCAGAAATTGGGAACATGGTGGTGTTGCTACTGGGAAGAGGGGTAGGCAAACTGGGAGACAGGGAAGGAGGGAGGACAAATATCATTAGGGAAGTTTTGAAAAGCCATAGGGAAACATTGTGTGCTCACTTAAAAGTATTTATATAAAATATTTAAATGATACAGTTTGAAACAATATATACCACTCATGGTTATAATGTGCTCTCCAAAGCCACAGACTGACAAAAATTCCAATGACAGTCATGGGGATCTGCCATTTGAGTTGTTAATCTAAAACAACCAAGAGCCTCCCTTAATAGTATAGGCTGTTGCCATTGCCGTGGCTGTCTCCCTCGAACCTGGAAGTAAGGGCAAATTGTCAAAGACATCACACACTTTAGACACAGGACATAGGGGAATGGAGTGTGACCTGCTCTGAGAGCCTCCTCCCTGAAGACTAGCTCTCATAGTATCCCAGATGTTATGCAATTAATAATCTTACTCATCTGGGAAACCTGTGAATCACAACAGTGGCCAGCATGAAGAAACAACACCAATAGTATAACTCATGCATTGGCAAGGACCAAAAGCTCTCTAATTGAACTTAGGGCCCACTCAACAGGAAGGAAAGCGTCCCTGGTGCTATAAACCCAGCTAATTAGTGAGGTCATGGATCTTAGAGGAGCACCTACTGCTGCCACTTCCCTAAACCTGCATTGGAACACTAACTAACCCCTTAGCTACAGGTGAGTGCAGCTCTCATCTCTCATCTGAGTTCTTTTGCTGCAGATGGAGGTCATCACAAATATGGTCACCTAAACCAGACATGCACGATGACAGTCCTGCATGCTAACATGGACAGGGGCAGGGGACCCTTAAGGCCCTAACCCTAGATACGGATCTACATGCAATTAATAGCAACTGAGAGAGGGAGAATCAGTCTTCTCTGGGGATTAACACCTTGCTAGCCCAATATTGGACTAGGAACACAGCTCAGTGGGTGGAGCTCTTTTCTTAAAAGCAAAATGACCTGAGTTTGATCCCCTGAAACCATGTTTAAAGCACTAAGGGTGAATGGTATACACTTGTAATCTCAGCACTGGGGAGGTAGAGATAGGTCCATATCCGGTACTCCATGCCCATTCAGCCCAACCTACTTGGCAAGCTCCAGGTCAACGAGAGACTGTCTCAAGAGATAAACAAAGTACCTTCTTCTGGCCAACACTAATGCCCCCCCCAACCCCCGGCAAGACACACAAATAAAATGTTACATCATCCACAGAAAGTGTCAGTAAGACTCTAGGCCTAGACAATTTACATGGCCATAATACCTGTTGGAAATATACTCTCGAATCTCCAAATGTGTGCAAGTTTTTCAAGTGCACGGGCAAAGAAGCATTTTATTTATTTTTTGTTGCTGTTGTTGATTATAATGTGTTAATGCAGAATGACAGGTGTAGGACAGTATTGTTAGTACAATGACATACATAAGTTGATCTTGTTCTAGAATTGTGTGTGTGTGGTTTATACACACTATTAATGTCAGAAAAGAAAATTCAAACTTATCTTTAGAAAACAAGAGAGTAATTAAGAGAATCCAAAGAATAGTTACATACACAATTAATGAATAATTAATATCTTCTTACACACTAGAAATCAAATAAGTACAAATAAGTACACACATATAATGGGTAAGCATATATACATATATAATTAAAAGGCAAATATGGAAAATATAATACCAAATCAAAGAAACAATGACTTCTGGGAAGAAGAGGATGAAGTGTGATAAAGGAAGTTTTATAAAGATGGTTTTAGATATGTTGGAATATGAAAAAAAATGTTAAGATTTGACAACACTGGTTGATGAAAAATGGATGCTTATATTATTCTATATAGTTTTATTTTGTGCAAGTTATTTCATAATGGAGAAAATAATTCTTTTACTAGCCTACATAGGATTAGGTTATTTGAATGCAAGGGTTCTCAGGCAGGGTGAATTCCCTCCATGAACTTCATTAACCTGAATTCTATGTGAACACATGGCTTAGTAAGGGGATGGGAACTTAGCCTTAGTTTAACTTTTTCTACCATGGTCTCACGAAATACCAGTATGTACACGTCTGTAGATTAACTGAACAATACAAAACCTTCACTTATAAGATCTGCTCTGTGTGATAGTATAGCAAACCAGTGAAATGTTTCAGCTAAGATAACAAATCATTTCATCTTTTTTAAAAACGGTGGACTAGACGTTTTTGTTGTCTGTCTTCATGGTCCCTCATCTACCCTGCCTTCCAATCCTAGAATTTTTATTATCATTATTCTTTCCTGACCACAGTTTCTTCTCCCTCCACTCCTCCAAGTGCCTCCATTCACCTATCACCTCCCCTCTCCCCTAGATCTGCTCCTCCTCATTTCCCTTCATTAAAGAACAGGCCTCCTTAGGGACAGCAACCAAACATACATAACAAGTTACAATAAGACTCGGCATATACCCTCACACCAAGGCTGGACCAAGCAATTCAATAGGAGGAAACGGGTTGCAAAAGCAGACAGAAGAATCAGAAACATTCCCTGCTCCCACTGTTTGGAGTCCCACAAGAATACCAAGCTGCACCACCATAACGTACATGCAAAGGACCTGGCTTAAACTCAAGCAGGCTGATTGTTACTTCAGCTTCCTATAAGCCCTGCTTAGTTGATTCTTTGGCTATGTTCTGGTGTTCTATGTCCTTTGGTTTGGTTTTGGTTTTTGTTTGTTTGTTTGTTTGTTTTCAAGACAGGATTCCTCTGTGTATTAGCACTGGTCGTCCTGGAACTGGCTTTGTAGAACAGGCTGACCTCTGCCTTCCTAGTCCTGGGATTAAAGACCTAGAGCACCATCACACTCTTCTTATGTTCTTGAGCCCTCTGCTTCCTGTAATCCTTCCTTTACCTCTTCAGCAGGATTCCCCAAACTTTGCCTAATGTTTGCCTGCGGGTCTCCTGCTCCTATCAGCTGCTGGATGGAAGCTCTCTGATGAAGATTATGCTAGGTTTCCAGTTTACAAGTATAGCAGAATATCATTAGGAATCATTTCATTTCATTGATGTTTTTCCAGTTGTGCTTTGTTTTACGAAAGGTCTCTGGGCTGTCAGCCTCTGGTTCCTGGCCATTCGGGCAGTGTCAGGCATGGGCTCCTCTTCCAGGCATGCCCTTAAGCTGGTCCAGTCATTGGGTGGCCACTTCCACAAGTTCTATGCCACCTTTGCCCCGGCACATCTTGCAGGCAGGGCAGGACAAATTGTAGGTTAAAGGTTTTGTGGCTAGGTCAGTGTTCCAATCTCTTCACTGGCAGCCTTGTCTAGTTAGAGAAGATGGCAAGTTCAGGCTCTGTGTCCTACATTACTAGGAGCCTTCACCAGTCACCCTTGTAGATTCCAAAGTGTTACCATTATACTAGGTTTTTCAATGGAGAAGATCTTTTAAAGCAAAGTTGTATGGAAGATATGTCCTCCCCCTTTGCCTGTAAACAGATTGGCTAATCCTTGGCTAGTTTTTTTCATTCAAGAAATACTTATTGCAAACTTACTCTATCATATTGTCAAAACAACCCTGCTCCTCCAAACCTTCATTTGTTTGTTTGGTCAAAGGTGGCAATTATTATCTAGATAGAAGTTTGGACTTTTATATGATACATTCTTTTTTGGTTTTGTTGCGTTTTGAGACAGCTTTTGGAGCCTGTCCTGGCTCACTCTATAAACCAGGTTAGCCTTGAACTCACAGAGATCACCTTCCTCTGCCTTTTGACCACTGTAATTAAATGCATGTACCACCACTACCTAGCTTAATGATATTTCTATGAAAATAAATTAATAAAACCAGGTAATGTGGTGTTTGGGGTAATTTAGATTGCTGCTCAGGGCAGATATCCCTTGAGGTCTGAGAATCAGAAATGTTTAGAGCACAATATGCCAGGGTCTGGCCTCAGAGCTTCTGGATGTTTTCCTTGAACTGGAATAGTTCTTAGCCAGGCACCAATTCCCACAAGTTCTGTCTTTAAATTGAACCTTCCTTTCCCCTTTGACACCAAGTTTCATAAATGATTGCAACTTTTATTATTTCACTGCAGTATTTACCTACATGGGGACCATTACAGAATGGCTCAGCCAACGTGAGGGCTTAAAGGCTGTGACTTAAGCAAGGCTCTTTAAAAAACTCTGAGATTCAGATTTCTGTACTTTAGAGATAGTTTACTAACCAAGCAGTCACCAAGCTAGCCCCTAATTCCTGGACACTCCTGATCCCCTTGCCCTATTGTCACTCTTGTTAGCATTTGTGGCAAAACACACTCCCGATTATGATCTATCTTTCCTAGAATATGAGTGTTGTCAGGGAAAGGGGTTTGAAGTCTCTTTTCTTTGGTGTCAACAAAGCACTTATGCACAGTAAGCAACTCTGGGAATAAAAGCCCAAACTTCACTGCTTGATAGAAGCAACTTATTGGGGGAAGGGTATGCTTCAGCTCACAGTTGAAGGGTACAGTCAGCTATCAGGGAAGTTGAGACAACAGGGTTTGAAGCAGCTGGTCATATGACATCCACAATCAGTGCAGATTCTCCAAGTCCCCTCCTCTACCTATGAAGTACAGCATCGCATTTGGGAATGGAACCACCCTCAGTGGTCTCAGCTATCACAAACAAGGTACCC
Source organism: Phodopus roborovskii (assembly GCF_943737965.1). NCBI lineage: Eukaryota > Metazoa > Chordata > Mammalia > Rodentia > Cricetidae > Phodopus > Phodopus roborovskii. Next base: position 17,086,037 of record NW_026126547.1, on the reverse strand, counting down.
CTACACTGGTGTGCTCCAGGGCTTGTCTCTTGGTTGATTTTAGATCAAGTTGACAATAAAGAATATGTCACAATTGAACAACAAAAGTTCAACATTACTGATCTTGGTTGTGTTCTGATCTTAAGTTACATAATTAACTATTTTCTTTTTAAACATATTTCAAGCACTTTAAGGATTTAGACTGTGCTTCATATCACTTCTGTACGACCTCTGTCATGCCTGAATCAAGACTGGGTATACTGGAATTCAAAAAAAAAATCCAGTAGTTGCTTAACCAACTACTTCCCAAGACTTCACAGATGAAAGCCAGGGAAAAATGTATCACCTGAGGGTTTGTAGCCCTTACACATTTGTGAAAGTGTGATTGTGAGTCAGAGCAGAGAGCAAAGTATGTCATTGAATGCTTATGGTCAATGAGTAGAAATGAAACCTTCAAACAGAAAGGCTACAGCTGACCACTACTTCACTTCAACCTAAATAGTGCTGTTGTAATGACAATGCTCACACTGGCATAGTATGTGTGCTCTATCCAAAGATGTTTAGGGGACTATCCATGCTGAAAAACAGAAGTTTCTATATGGCACAAATATGCACAGAAGCCTCAGAAATTAAGGACTTCTGACCAAAGAAGAATGGCCTAATGTGTTTGCTTTACTTGTGTGCTCGGTAATGAGGATTTCTCACTAATTTAGACAGCATCTGTTGAGCAGGCAGTGTTCAATGGGCTGCTTCAGGTATAGACTTCCACACTCCTATTTTAGGAATCTTGATAGAATAACTGGTCACCGAGTGATGTTTTTTTAAGTGTAGACCTATCAAACACCCACTGTCTCAGAACCAGGAAGCCTCCTGAAGCATGCTGACATTTGACCACTGGTATTCTAGAAGAAAGACAAGACTGGTGTTGGAGGACCTATGTGACATCATTGTTGGTGATAATGTTTTACTCTACTTTTGAGAAAGTACAATAAAACAAGGGAAGATGGGAGACACCACCTTGGAGTGGGTATGTTATATAGATAATCAGATCATGAGCATTACAAATGCCAGCCTCCAGATAAAATCCTAATGCATTTGATGAAATGATCTTGGTGATCATGTCAACAGCAAAACCCTTGGGTCTCAGTGCATGCTATGTGGCAAAGGCTTCAGTGATGATTAATAGTTGATGGCTTTTTTGTCAGTAAGAATTGAGTGTCAAGTGTTTAAGACTCTGTGTGCCAAAATGTAGACTAGCCAGTTCCAATATTATTGCATTAAAAAACAACCAGAGATAATATATAACCTAATGGGTGTTGTTATGTGTCAATAAAACTTTATTTCAAATAACAGTCAGAAATGATCTGCCAACTGTACTTTGCCAGTCCTGTGGCTTATTTTAGAAAAACAATATATAACTACTATTTGGCTTATTTTCAAACCTAAAAGACTATGAGTTATGGAAATGTATGGGCCTTTGCTTTTTGCATTTCTATGTTCATGTATGATGGGAGAGATATATTTTAAAAGATGAATAATATCTCATGAATAGCTGATTTGCTCTAAATTTTCTAAATGTCCCAACATTCTATATATAATTAGCTTGAAATTTTCTAGTGAAATATTTTTATACTCAAAAATAATTTAAAATAATGTGAGCTATAAAGAATAGGGTTTATTTGGTAGACTGCCTGAGGCCTGGGTATGATTCCCAGCACTAAATAGATCAGCAGTGGTGGTAATACCAGCAGTCAGGAGTCAGAGGAAAGGGTCAAAAGTTCAAAGCATCTTCAGTCATGGGGAGTAGTCAAGGCCAGGTGATTACTTGGCACCTAGACCTAAAAGGTGAATAGTTTTTTCTTAAAAGATGAAAACCAGTTGGTTCCTATATCTCTTGGGTACCAGCAAAACAGCTCTGCTGTGAGTTTGCAATCAGTACCCTACAGTGCTTGTGGATAAAGGAAAAACTCACTAAGTCCTGCTCATCAGTGTAAGCAAAAGAGAAGCGGAGAAAGACTAGGGCGATTCAGCAGTTAACTGCACTAGCATTACCCAGTTGTCCTTATTTCCATGATTTTAATAATAATAAGTGAAACTACAAGTGTTAAGTTGCACTTTCTACTTCAGTAAAACAGAGTGATAATTGTGCAGAGAATAATTTTATGGGTAAAGTGTGCCCTGTATTGTAAAAGATTAGAATAAAGTACTCTAATACACAATGTCTTAGCAGGTGCAAGCACTTACCTGAGCAATTAAAATCTTCTTAATATACAAATCACAGCCAATGAGACTGCTGGCATGACAGAATAGATCTTTCAGGACACAATGTGTTTGTCTAAAACAGGATTTTTTCCATCCTGGCTTTATTTATTTATTTTTGCTAGCAATCATTTGTAGATCTTTTATTTGAAAAAGAAAATTGACCAAACATGGATAATTTGCTCCAAATATACCCAAGCACATTCATTCTCTTACAAATCCATTCAGACCACAAAAAGCTATTACATGCTGACTATGTATGAGGCACTGTGCTTGGTGCTGGGTAAGCTATTTTGGGACCAGTGGCAATCAACTTCCCCACAAACAGAGGGAAGCACTTCTAGATGATGGTTCAGAATTGTCAGCCTGGCAAAACTAGTCCTCTGAATTCTCTCCAGATCCTTTGCATTCTAGTCAAGTGGTTATACTCCTGGCCTTAGGATTATCTAAGACACTAGTCCCCCATAAAAGAAAAGCCAATCCTCTACTAATAACTGCAGAGATACCAAATAGGAACCAAGTAGGTGCAGGTATCACTTTCTCTCCTTCCTAATGCAGCATCGGCTTCCAAATTAGCTTTCACCTTCATTATTTATACAAACTGTTCTTACTAAAGTCACCAATGAGCTGTATCTGGCTCAGTTCCCTGGCATTTGACAGATGGCCACACCTGCTTCATCATCCCAGTGCCATTTCCTCAACATTCAGGGCATCTATGTCCCATGGTTGGCTCTTTCTCAATCAACATTCTGATTCTTTTTCCTCCTGGCCTTTGTCAATACCACAGTTAGTCCTCATTCCTCACCTCTTCTCAATCAATAGATAGACTTACTCATGTTGTTTACATTTTGAATTGTATGAGGATGATTTCTGAGTTATTATTTTCAGTCTAGGCTGGGTCCTAAAGTCTACGTTATTTGCCTACAACTTTACTTGATATCTTCACCTGCATGTTTAAAGCTACCCCAAATATGAAATGTCACAGACCTATCATCATAAAACTAGCTCCATTGACTTCTCCATCTCTTATTACAATGTCATCATGGCGCTGGCTTGGGACAAAAATATGATATCATATTTTTTTATACTGATCCCTTTCTTTCCCTTACACTTTTCACACAGCCTATCAAGAAATTCTCTTGGCTCTACTTCCAAAGTATGTACAGCCAAATTTCTTCTGACCACTCCCACTGGTACATAGATGTCTAAACCCCTACCATCTCTTAATTGGACAACTGCCATGGCCTCTGGCAATAATCCTGCATATCAAGAGAGCACTGTGAGTGTATCATCTCTAATTCTCTTCTTGACAGTACAGAAATCAGTCTAGGCCTCCCCAAAAGGTTTTAGATACCATGTTAACATTATTACAGCTTTGATAGGCAGAGAAAATAAAATAGAGTAGTTTGGCCTCTTAAAGCACTAGGAGGTTTACAAGAAGTCTTTAAGACTTGCCTAAATGACAATTTCATCAATGCTATGGAAGTCATTTGTTATATTACTGACCTGCTTTGGGACTCATCTGTTAATATTATAAAGAGAAGGGTGGAGTAGAGCTTATCTAGATTTGCATAAATAAACATATCTGCATATTTAGGGTTAAGTTCCCTTTGCCCTAAGACATTATTGGCAATTAAGAGATGAGCACCAGTGGGCTATCTCTCCTGGAGCAATGATGGCCACTAGCATGCACACACAGATTATTGTTGTGAAGGAAAGAGGGTGTATGGTTTTGTAAGAGCATGGCTGGAGCAAGGGTGGTGGCTTGTAGGGTGTTTACATGTTCCTCAACTCATCTCTAAGTCATCTGTGAATGTCATACCTGACATGTAACCCTAGCTTCCAAGGCACCAAAACAGACTGATACAAATGTTTGCTAATTACTATGCAGAAAACTTTATCCTAATCATCTAAAAATTAAATTCAGAAGTCTTAATGCATGTGATCTGTATGTAGGTTTGGGGCTCTGTAGTGCAGAGCTCATTTGGTTGTTGCCACTAGCCACAGCCTTTCTATCCCTCTGAGCCTCTGTTTTCACTTGTATAAATGGGGAAAATAGGATTCTAGCATGCATTATTTTCTTGTTAAGCATTTCTGGTGAGATAACATGAAAATACTTAAAAAACCCAAACCATCCAAATATAAGTGGACATATTGTTTCTTTTACACACACTGTGTTTTCATTGTCTCCAATTAGAGTTGTAGAGAAAATTTTATTTATAGACCTGTTTTACATCCATGGCCTTATTGACGCTATTTGAGAGTGCTTTATTTAAAGCATTTTTACAGATATAGATGGCATTTCAGAATTTAGAAACAAACTTTATTTCATGTATGCCCCCACACACACAAAAAGCTGCAAAGAAATCAACAATTTATCCACTTTATCCAAGGTGATGAGCCTTGCTGTCACAGACAAAATATAAGAATTAAAACCAAGAAAGAATAAACCTGATACACAGAAATTCCACCATGGAGCACATTAGGTTTGATGAGGGTGGCACTGATTGTGCAGGAAAAGTCTCAGCTAAGGAACCACAGGGTGATAATGTGGTGCTTTCTTCCTGGTTATGTCATCTGGGAAGATACCGATGGAGAGATTTCCCCTGCTCTCCTGCTCTGGCAAACAACGCCAGAGGCAGGGTGGGTTTCTGCTGCCTCCAGTTCATCTGACCCACCTCCCTGCAGGTACCTGCACTGGACCTTGGGAAGAACTGAGGGTTTCCTAGCCTGGGGAAGTCTAGTCATTTCTCACAAAAAGTTTCTCAAAATTCAAATAATAACTAATGGGAGTAGATGAATGATTAACTCGGCTTCCCCATCACTGAGTGAGATAATTCTAAAGTACATCAGTGCTAAGAGAATCCCCCAGAAGGATGGAGTCCCAATCCCCTGTGGTGGTAATTTGCTCATTAGCATCCTTCTAGCCTTGTTGACTTTCCTCATAATCGAATGTGCACTACTTGGAATCAACTGCCAAGCTAGAAGTACCCAGGGCATTTGTTGTAGGGTATGCTTTAATGGAAACCAAAACAGCAGCAGCAGGCTGTGGGATCAAATCCACCATAAACACTGATAATCATGTAGTCCTTACCTGTTCTTGAACAAACACCTTAAGTGCTTTAAAGTTTAATTTCTTTCTCTGTGAATATAAGAAATAGAAACTGTGTCTCTTTCAAAGAACTACTGCCAAGATGTAAAGAGTGTAAAACAAGCATAGACAGTTGTGATTGTGCTTGACAAGGGACACAATGCTGCCCTGCCAGATTATAAGAAAACTTCAGAGTCCAGCTTCTGCACATAAAGGAAATGATTATGCTTTACTCCCAGAAAGAAGTATTGCTGTAAGTCCAAAAATCTGCTAAGACTCAGCATTTTCTACTCTGAGAACAAGCTGGAGACTCATCCATTTGATCCTCCAGGGTACATACACAAGACTGTTCATGGTGGCACTGTTAATTACAATAAAACATAGAAATAATCCAGATGCCTCCAGTAGGAGACTATGCAAATGGATGGTGGTACGCAAAAGAGTTCTATACAGCAGCTCAAATGGATGGATTACTATTATATTTAGCCAAACAAATGTCAAAATTCAAACAGTTTACAACAAAATATGACACATGATATCATAGCAATAGGAAACTTCTTTATGGACCTTTCAAAACATATAGTTATCATGTATGTTCCTGTAGTCTCCTCCTGGTAAGTACAAGATAAAATTGTGGGTGCATTAAGTGTTGTAGTTTCTTTTAAACAATCACCAGGGAGAAATGGCAAGGAGGTGAACCAAGGAAAAAGTTCTATAATTTTAACCAGCTTGCGGAGCCTCCTTGTGTAGTATACTTCTTAGAGTTCTCAAGGAGGACCACTGCTAACATGTGTCTGTAAGCTAGAAGAACATGAGATAGGGGTGTTATTAGGTGTAATTCCTTCTGAAGCCTTGCAACATGTAGGTATCATCTTTTCCCTGTCTCTCCATGTGGTCTTTAGTCTACACCTCCTTGAGTCCTGATTTCCAGTTGTAAGGGATTAGGACCCAATTATGATTTGTTATTAAATGATCCCATTTTGATTTAATTTCCTCTTGAAAGATGCTACTTCCAAACGTGGTCACATTCTAAGATTATGAGAGTTACTACTTCAACATAAATATTTTGTAGGGAGGCAGTAATATCATTATTAAGCCCATATTTCCCAAATAGAATAATGCCAATCATATTAGTAATTAGGGAGATCCATGAGAAACCATCACAATAAAAACAGAATTCTGTAATTACCAAGGTAATTGAGGCTGCACCCACTGTACTACTGTGTTGTTCCAGCCCAGCTTTCAAACGGCCAACATTTCTTGCTGTGCTTTGCATTAACAAGGTGGACATTGTCACTTTCTGTGATAGAAGGGAAACAGAGGTCAACCCCTTCTTCTAAGTCACTTCTGGCCATGAAAGTCACCTGTACTTCCCGATCCTAACTGTGAACCTAACATGGGATAGCACTGCTTTGTTTATGTTTGGGTATAGACTCTTTGACAGAGGACTTGAATCTGTTCTTAAAACACATGGTGGCAATTTGTGGCTGTGTCCTGCCACCCAAGTTGTGTGGGGCAACCATATGGAATTGGAGCCATCACATTTTTCGCTGCTGCCTGAGTTGTCTCTCTAACTGTGCTGATGTGGGCCTGATGTTCTGCCAGCATCACACCAGCACTCTATAAAGCAGTTTGGTTCACTGGTGAAGGCTATTGAAATTAAAATAGAAGTCTATGTCAATTGATTTATCTCATCTTCACCCTTCAAAATAGCTTCCAGCTCTCATGGCACCAAAGTTATAAGAGATGGAGAAAATCTGGTCCCCTTATACTACACACAGCCATACTGGTATAGGTACCAAGGAGTTCTTCACTCTTTGCATATCTATATTTTAGCTACCATGCCATCCCAAGGAATCCAGTAGCAACTCAAAGGAATACTTGGCTTTCTTATCTAGCTTTCCACACCTTCTTTTTCTTGATGCCAGAAACCTATGGGGCTATATTTCTTCTTATTAATGTAAACAAAGAGCACAATCCCTTCAAAAAGCAAGGTGCATCCTACACACACCTCACCTAGACAAACTAAAAAGGAACTTTAGCACCACAGAATCCAGATGTGCCAGTGAATGCTCCCCAGACCTGTGCACCATTCTGAACACTAAGGGACGTGTCTGACACATGCTGCTTGTCTTCCTAGTGCAGCAACAGTGAGCATTCCTCCCCAATCACAACCTATCTGAATGCCACTGAGATGTCTACACTTTCCTTGGAGTTCTCTGCATGACTGCTGTAGGAAAGAGTGTGTCCATGGCCAGGAGGACCTGCAGCATTGTAGCTGCAGGTTCCTTCTCCCACCACCCACTCTGTTCTATGACCCAGCCAGCACTGGTGATGCATTGTCCCATCACCCTCACCATTTACAGCACAAAAGCTATTTAGCCAGTGCCTGCAACCCTTCAGCCTGCAATGCCTTGACAGCAGAGGTTATAGGAAAAAGAGAGAGAGAGAGAGAGAGAGAGAGAGAGAGAGAGAGAGAGAGAGAGAGAGAGAGGGAGGGAGACAGGATAGAGAGAAGGAAAGAACAATGTGCAATCGGTACTGCATTAGAGATGGAAAAAGTACTTAAAGCCTGCAGCATTCATCAAGACTGAATACATAAATGCCACATTTTGAATAAGCGAAGCAAAAGACAATGACAAAGGAAAGGCGCATTGCTCCAGGAAGCTCTATCATTTTCATTTGCTGCTGTCAGGAACCTGTTTTTTGCCTCTCACTCTATCAGCCATTATAGCATTAATGAAGTAACCTCACATAGTTATTGACTGGCTTGTCAGAGGCCCTGCCTGATCCCTTAATAGAAACCATTGGTCTTCAGTTAAAAATGGGGTGAGCTGGGAGGTGCTGTGGGCATGTGCTGAATTTCAAGTGCACTCCTGAGGTTATCAAAAGCCATGAAATGCAAATTATTATATTTTTTAAACACACAGATTTCATGCGACTGAGCATATAAAATTGACTAATATTGTACTTTATGCATGCCTTATAATGTTTCCAAATATGCTCCGCATATGTTCTTCTCTCAGAAAGTGGTGGGTGGTATTTGAATAAGCAGAGGTAGGGCGAGTTCTATTTTGTTTCTTAACTTTCTTTTGGCCGCTGGTTCCTCTGGTTATTTTCAGCCATTGCTAGTGCACTAAACCTTTTCACAGGACAGCACCCATCCATTGTCTGAATCTCAGCTTGGATCAAAAATCACTTGTCTCTCCTGATTTTCTTCCCCCATCTCAAAGGACCCAGCCTTTCCAACCAGGTAATATCATTTACTGGCAGTCCAGATTGGCAGGCAGTCTAAGGAATAAATTCTTGTCCGAGGAGGCAATATAACAGAGAATTATCCTTGGCTTGGAGATTTAATCCCCACCCCATGACATCACAAAGGAAATGTGTCCCAGCAAAAGCGCCACAAAACAAAAAAAAGATAAAAATGTGACAAGCCCAGGACAAGAACCTTGAAAAGTTGGTTGTATTTCTGAATCAGAAAGAGCAAAGACAATGACTTCGGGTCAAGCTTGAGAGCATCTTCTAAGAGGCGCTGATAAGATGCACAACAAGCTTTGTTGTGGGCACCGTGTGTTGGCTGCATATTGGTATTTAATTGGATCATCTTCTCAGTCTAAAGCTGTGACCTTTCTAGGCTTCTCTGGGGAGGAAACCTGGTGTCTATGCCTATTGATTTGCATGATGGCTCTCCAAACTGGCTCCTATCACAGCAGATTATGTGCATTTCGCACCATTGGGATCATCCAAAAACTAAGAAAAAAGTTCAAAAATTTCTTGTCTGAATGTTTTATACTCAAATACCTTGTGACCTCACTTTACCATGAGCAGCGTCTCAGCTGCTTTTACACATGAATGAGCTATAAATCCACCAAATTGTATTATGATTTTTCACTTATGGGTAAAAGACCCATGTTTTAAAGACTTCAGCCAAAAATGAATAATGGTTATTCAAGTTCCAGGGGTTTAAAACAGCGTAGAGAAGGGCTGACCACATTTAAGCAACCTGAAGAAAAATTGAAAATTTGTCTCCTTCTGAGACTTTTGCCCTCTTTTAGACTGAATTATTCTAAATAAAAATATATTTCTTATAGCCTCTTTCCATTCATCCACAAAATTGTAAAAGTGAACTCTTCTTGATCTCCAGCATAAATGGTGAACAGATACTGTATCCATTAGGAATGTGTCCTTCAGAAGTGTGAAATGGATGTGGGCAAGAATTACAGACATTTTTTAATACAGAAATGTGTCATTAGTTTGAAAGCACCAACATATTTCCTATATATCATAAATATATAACTATATATTTGTGTATAGATTAAAACTAGAATCTATCTTAATTCCATTTAAATTCTGTGTTCTCATGTTAATCATAGAGACGAGAGCAGAATATGTAAGCAACTTCCCCAGGCTACACAACAAAGTCCTTCACTGTGTGTTCCTGTACTCAACACACATTTATTTGAGCATAGATTGTATATGCATCACTAGGGAAAACCCTGAATATTTGCATACTGTGTGTTCTTTGTCCCTACCCATGTATAGCTCACGATCCAGTGTTGAATGTCCAGTGCTCTAAAAGAATAGTCTCTGGCCTGAACTAGGAAAACCAAAGTCAGCTTCCAGACCAAAAGCAGAGACTTGAAAGATTGGATTTCAATGGTGAAGACAACAGGAAAGGAAAGAATTCAATGTCAGGTATTGAAAGACACTGTGTGTGGAAGCTTAATGACAAGAAGTAAGATCACGTGTTCAAGAAACAAAATCAGGCCATGGGATGAGAATGTGAAGTGGGAAGTTGTAGCAGAGGCCATGATGGAAATGACCCATATGTTGAGGCATCAAACTTGAACTTCCTTCCTTGGGGTACTGTAAGTTATTGAAACCATCACAGCAGAGTGTGCTCATCTTTTGAATTTAAAGCTTGTGAGATGAGCCTGGCTCATGGTGAAAGGAATGAGAGGCAAGACTTGAGGGAGATCAGACACAACTAACACTGGTGAGAGACAAAAGTGAGGCAGCCATGGTAAGGGTGCTTCATATGAAGAGGGGTGATGATGACTTGGGAAAGAGTAAAAGGAAGCAGGACTAGGAGGGGAGAGACAGAGAGCCTCCCATCTTCCTTGTTTGGGCTACAGGACACTTGATGGTTTCATACAACAGGAAAGATGAGAAAGAAAATGAGGAGATCTATTTATTCATGTTAAATAATAGTCACTTCAGACACCAAGTGGAAAAATATGGTCAAGTCTCAAAGGCAGAAATAAGCAGGGTCTATAGCCTGTCCCACCCCACCCACATCAGGTGCTCTTTCTCAGTGACTAATGGCTCCTTCTTGCCCAAAGTGCTGAATGATCAGGCAGCTGAAAACTACTAAAGAGTCTGCAACACAATAGAAGACATCTTTGGAATATGCACCTGGGTTTTCTCCCATTTTTATTCAGCTTTATCTTAAAACTCATGGCACAACTTAGACCCAGTGTACTAATAGTTATGAAAGGGAAAAGAGAGAAATGGCTTACTCTTTCTGCATCCATTTCGCAGCTCACAAAGCACTCTCCCAGATGTAAATTACCACATTGAACCTCCCAAAGGAAATGCCTTTTGTTCTGTTTCCAGCTCTGCCATGGCATAGATTGCAGTCTTCCTCTGAAGGGGACTTGTCAGCCTCCATACAGCTTGCAAGCTCAGCCCCATAGTCTGCTGCCCCCTTGGAATGGGCTCCACATAGAGTAAATAATGGAACTGAATTTGAATGTCTGAAAGGTCCTTTCTGACTTTAGTTATGATAAAACTAATAGGGAATTTAGGAATGTTGAACTTTTACTGCCATAGTTGTAAATAAGAGACACAAATAATTGGGGAGGGAAGGGGAAGACATGCAGGCTTCCCTTCCCCAAGAGGGGAAGGAGGAACTTCCATGGAGTAGGAACACCTGAATGGTAAGGCCTGATAGCTGGGAGAATGGAGAAAGTAACATGGAAGGGATCTGGGCATTGATTTTATATGCTACAGAAAATGCTCATGTCCCTCAAGCCATTAGGTGAAGGAGAAAGCGCATGGTCCACTGTGTGCTGTGGCCCATGAACCTTCCAAAGAAAATCATTTTCATCTGATCAACACGAAGGGGCATGATCACTTCTTTTTCTTGCTTTTTGTGACTTCAAATTGAGTAACTAAGAGCAGAGAGTTAAAGACTGTAGGAGATGCAGAAGAAGAAAAAAGAATATTTGCTAAATTAATAATGTCTGGACAGCAGTAATAAAGTCTAGATAGTGATAAGAATACACATAAGACACATATACCCACATGACACATATAATGATTTATATGTGCATACAGGTTCCTTACAAGAATGCATATGCACACCCATTCTTTCTTTACATACACATGCACACACGCATGCACACACACACACACACAAACACAAACACACACAGAGAAAGAGAGAGAGAGAGAGAGAGAGAGAGAGAGAGAGAACAGCATACAGAGCCACACAATTGCTCAACCACATACAAACAAAATCCACTTTGCTTGAGCCTTACAGATAATTCTGATCACAATGGACTGGTCAGGAATAGCAAGATGCCTGGTATTGTCTGTGAAGCAGTGGCTAAGGCTCATTGAGATATACCTGCCTTGTTTGTTTTTCTTAATGTGCTATTCATAGGCCATCATCAAGTCTTTTCTGTTTGTAAAGGCAATGCTGCCCAAAGCTCTTTTCTTCTTAGAAGTAGGAAAATGAGTAGCCCATACAGTGTTCTTGAGACCATTGTTTCTGCTTTTTTTTAATGTGCTTAATGAGAGGACTTTAAGAAAGGAGGGAAGAAAATCATCAGCACATTTAGATTTCCATACTAATTAGACATGTTTCCAGGAAAGCATTTGGGTTTTCTACCAAATCTCAGAAGTTCATGGGGCTGGTCCTCTTTTGTCTCGTTATGTAGATATGTCCTTTATTTCATAAAGGTGTTGGCACTAAGAAAGAGCCCTGGAAACTTTCTTCTGCTAGAGACTTGTTTCAAGAGCACTGCCACTACAAGTCCCAGCTCTTGGTCATGCTAGGCTGATCTGGTCACCTTAGTGCTAATGTTCATGAACACTGCTTCAGATGAGCTTCAGTGGCCTTTCTAGCCAAAATCTCCCAGGCCAAAGAGGAACTCAAGCAAGAGAGAAAGTAAACCAAATGCCCAAAGGTATCCAAGACCTAAGTGTCAGAAGCCTCCAGATTTGCTTCACACAATCCTCAGCATGTTTTAGTATGCAGAAGAGCCATCTTTTCTTCTCTTTCTTTTCTTTTCTTTTCTTTTTTAAGGATTCAGGAGAGGCAAAATAATTAGCATTCACTCAGCTCAGTAGGGTACCCATTTACACTCCTAAAAGGAGGTCAAAGTGCACAAAGCCCTATCAACCAGAATATGTGTGTGTGTGAACCAGAATGTGTGTGTGTGTGTGTGCGCACACACACACACACACACACACACACACACACACACACACTCTGCATGTACACACACAGTGATATACCCTGGAATATCCAAATACATCAGGGCTTTGAATACTCATGCTGGGTTGTTTGAAACTCTAATAGACACACAACTATGCGGAGTTGACTTAATCTGATTCAAGACTTATCACCATTGTGCTCATGCACCAGGTTAAAATCACACACCCCAAAAAGGCCCCTGAGGGTCAGAAGACCAATTCACACTGCAGGTATTTCACAGCATAGTACACAGTTCTGGACTGAGCCTTTAATCCATGAAATTATTAAATCCGAGCCTTGTGCTGATATGCATATAAAAACATTCTGCCAAATGAATCTGCTTTGAATAGCCATCCAAATACTGCTACCACACAGAAAAGGGTAGGAATCAGAAACATTCTATGGCTCACAGGGGTACAGTTTATCAAGAGGTGAAAGAGAGTTTGTGTAAAGCAAGAAAAGGAACTATTGTGTTAGATTGATTTAAGACTAAACGTATGCTGTCAAAAAAATAGATTTTTCACTTGTCAGGCAGTCATTCTTACAAATGTATGATATGGGTACTGATTAGTGAAATGCTCTTTTCTGGTGAATTATAATATAACCCTGTGCTTCCTTGCTGTTCATCTTCGAGGTCCCCCTTTTGTGTGACTCACTCATATATTGCTGCAGTTTCTAGGGAAAAGGTTAAGAGACACATTCACAGGAAAGTAGAATTGATCTTTCGAAATCATCGAGTGGGTTTTCAGTGAAAAGAGACAGACAATGCCCAGCAAAAACAAAGAAACTTCTGCATGCTGTGGAGGTTGTCAGGACAGAAGGCACCAAGTTCCAATTTCATAGAAGAAGAAACACAGAATTTCAGGCTCCCGACAACAGCAGTGACATTTCTCTAAAATACTTACGATTTGTCACCAACCTACATAGTTTCCAAGCCAAAAAAAAAAAAAACAAGGTGCCATTGTCCTACAAGGAAATGAGATTTTGAGATTTTATGGTAAAAATGTCAGCATGAAAATTTCAGGGAAGGTGAAAAATCTAAACTCAAACCAAAAAGTGTGGGAACAGCCATTTCTAAGGGCCTAAGTATTAGTGAGAAAAGTGATTTCCAAATCAACATCTAGTCTGCTGAACACCTCCTGTAAGAATGCCCTGCAAACAACAGGAGAGTGTTTAAAGGCAATTTGTTTTTATGACACTTTTTTTTAACTTGAAGAAATTAGTGACAACAGCAACAAAATCAAGGGCTATTGACATCTTGTAGCTGAGAAACAGAGCTGGCATCATTTTGCAACCTTGTTTTCCTTGGTTACAGGCAGAGTAAAAATATATCCGACAGTTGAGAAGTGGCAGTGTAGTCTCTGGAAATTATATTATAGAGTATTCACCAAATGAATTGTTTCTTTTTATTAAGCTGTGGAACAGGAAAGCACAGAAAAAGCATTGCCCACATAAAGGAAACACACCAGGGAACCCCACCTCCAAACCCGTCACTCTCAAGGAGAGATCGCTGGGCTATAATTTTGGTGGCATCCCTGTGTCTGTTTGGACAGAATCAATGACTCACGTCAAAAAGCAGCCCTTCTATTCTTTTTACAAAGTCAGAATTGAGAAGTGATCAAATGAAGAACAGAACACATTTGTTTTATTTAAGTACATTAAAAAGAAAATGATAAAAATCAAATCACTGCATCTCAGTCATTTGCTTAATGATAAATAATATTCTGTAGCCAGCGAATATGTGACAACCTTTATTGGAGACTGTTCAGACCCGAACAGAGTCACAAAGCTGCATTCCATGAGAGACATTTGCTGAGGAAGACTGAGGGAATGGGACCCCAACAGGTCTGAGTGCTAAGAAACTCGGGTTTAAGACTATACATTCACACAGGCATCAGAGAGCTCTGGACTAGTGATTTCACCTATTCTCCTTCAGCTTTCCTGAAAGCCTGACAGTGTCTCCATCCCCATCCAGATGAACAGTCTAATTGTGAGTCTTAACCACTATAGAAGACTTACTTAAACTTGCCAGTCAATTTTTATTTTTGTTTTCTTCATAACTAATTTTTGAACAAGATCATACTATGCAAAATGTTGGTGGAGATTTCCAGGTGACCAAGAGTACAGGTGCATGCTACTGATTGCAATCACAAACCAGATGTCAGATTCCCACTCATGCACATTGGGGAACAGAGGTGTAGTTGTCTACAATACAGTCTTTCTTCATTGACAAGTTCTTGGATGGTCTTTATTTGGCCAGTAGTACTTAAGAAGTTAAGACATCCAGGGGCTGGGGAAGAAAAAGTTGTCCATAATGAAGCCTGCCAAAGAGTAAAATTGGCCCAGAAGTTTAAAGAAAGGAAAGATAATACCAAGAAGGAACTCTGAGGCAACAGCAAGTGGGCTCTATAAGAAAAAGGAATAAATATAATTCTGCTTTGAGAGTAAAACCCGTGTGTGGGGGTTAGGTTAGGAAGACCATAAACACACAAGGTTAAGGGCAATAGGACAAAAGCAATGATTGCTGAGCAGGAGAGCACACATGTCCTCTTAGGTCCCCATTTTCACTGAGAGTAGAGCCCCAACCCCTACAGAAAAGAGGGGAAAGAGGCTCTGCTCAAGTAGAGGATTATTAAACAGTCATTTGAATGCAGGGGCCTAAAAAGCCATTCTAAGTCATATTTTTGCTTTTTTTTTAATTAAAAAAAAGCTTTAACTCTCTGCTCATCACTTGCAGGCTGAATTGGTTTGATCCAGAGAGGCAGTTATGCATAAGAGCAACCACTCTCTATTGAATTAGGGGATCTCTCATGCAACGCATCTCACCAATTACAAGGTAGGGATGCAATTCTATGATTTATCATACATTATACTGTTAAGTAATATTGCATTATAGATACAATTTGTACCTATCTCTCTGCAGATTAGAGAGGTGACACATGAAGAGGGGATCATTAAACACAGAGCAAGGGCAAGGGCCAAGCTCTTCTCTTTAACAAGCTGCTCCAAGTACCTCCTCTCTAATCCATGGAGAGAAAGGAATAAATTGCTCCAGTAGCTCATTCCATATCGTGCACTTTGAGGTTGGGGGTTTTAGTTAAACCAAGAGATACAGGAAAACATCATTTCTCTCTGGTCCAAAGCTACCCTACTTCAGAGCCTGATAAAGAGGCATGGAAGACGTAACTTGGATTTATTGGGATGATTCCTCTCTTTGCAAAGAGGATGTGATTCCTCATACATGCATATAGATGTAGAGTGGGCATGGGGTGGTAGGAGAAACTAATAAATCCACATCTTACACAAGCAGAACACATGTCAGCAATTGGACTTAAATGAAGCCAGGCTACTAGAATGTGATTCCTGTAAGCCATCATTTACATATTTCACTGGACTACTTGCCTTCTATTAAAAAGAAAATGCTAGCCATTTAGGCAACTTGACATAGTAGATATACTTAAAAAGGTAAAAAAGAACAGGTGAAAACAATTTAACCAGTTAAATCCTAGAGACTGTCATTTCAAAATGTAACTGATTTAAAAATTATCATCCACCTGACTACCCATGTCTCACTTCACACTGGCCCCATTTCCAGAGTACGGTGCCTACATCTATGGCCAGTGGCTCTCTTTTAGAGAGGCCAGCATATTTACATGAGTGCTTGTGACTTTCTAGCTTCTGCTCTCCCTTTGCTGCTTTCTTGGAACTAGAACATATTTCTGAGTTGCTCTGCTCAAATTAACAGGAGCACTTACAAGTAGAAAAATGAATGAAATGGCATTCACCTGCACTGAAGATAACTCAAGGTCCACCAATATTTAGTGCTGGAAAGGGAAGGTCTTCAACCTTGACTGCTCTGTCGATACTTTTCTTCTAAAGTGAATAAATGTGAACATAAATATCAACATTAACAGACAACCCAGGCTTGTCATTAGAACATCCTGTTTTTTAATATCCTTTCCCTTCAAGACTCCTGCAGTAGCACGTCCATTTTCATTAAACTCAGACTCATTTTTGTCCTGACTATCCCCTTCCATAACAGGAAAATTGTATAATCTACTTGAATGGCAGAACAATGAGGTAGGTAAAACCTAAGGACTTTGTTAGTCTGCCTCATAAACTCTAGCTTGTCATGGGACATGCCATTGATTTCTATTGGCAATCTCATTGTCATGTCAGGCTGTAACTTGAATTCATTATTCCTCCTCTCTGAGGTAAACAATTGGCCAAGAGTAGAAATGGATGAGAGTGAAAACACAGTAATTATTCTCAGAAATAATTGGGTAACTTGACTTATCTGAGATCAGAGAAAGCATAGGTTAGTCAGGTCCCACAAAACACCTAAACTAATTGCCCCCAAATTAATGCCTGTCTTTGGAGTTTGGGAAAAGTAATTCAACTATGATGTTAAGGAAGAGATGAAAGGCAGGTTGTTTGGGGAAGCAGAGAGAAGGTTCTTTCTTGTTCCACTAATTAAGACATAGCATTAGCATGTACATGTATGATGGCATGTTGGAAAGACAATGAGCTTTAAATTCATATGTGTTTTGAGTTTAGACTCTGTTGTTTACCTGCCATGTGATATAACATAAGTTTTCATAGTCTATAGACCTTCTCCTCCAGTGCAATAACATCTTAGTGGGATGTTTGCCGGGGTGCAGTGGCCTGAAAACACACAGGTATGTACATAATCACAGGTTACTCTGTCAGACCTGTGATAGGGAAAAGTGAGCTCAGCCTTTGCTTAGGAGTAGGAATATGTCTACAGGGACAGAAAAGAGGGTTTCTTTTGGGTTTGGGTTTGTATTCATTTGATATTAACCTCCATATTACAGGGTCATGGCACAATTGCTTTGTCAGCAAGATCCCAATATAGAGAGTTTCCCTAATGTTTTTGATGCTAAAAGGAATAAGATTTGTCTATCAGAATATGTCCAGTAGCACTGCTAAGGGCTTTGAGAATAGGTACAGTGAAAATGGTAACAGGGCTCATGAAGATTCTGCTAGAGACTTACAATGTTTTCCTCCTCTGTTTTCCCAAAGTCCATTCTTCTATCACCCGATTGTTCTACGTGCATGTGTGTGTGTGTGTGTGTGTGTGTGTGTGTGTGTGTGTGTGTCTGCGTGTGTCTGTGTATGAAATACAATAGTCCTGTCAGAAAATATTAATGGAACACTTAACACAAAAATGTATATTAGCATATATAATTTAATAGAACCTTACAATATTTAAAGCATTTCCCATGCCAGTTTATTTTAAATTCTCATAAGTCTTATAAAAATTATTTTAAAAAGTCATATGAAATCCATTTCCTTTTTAGGCTACTGATAGATTAGGGTTGTCCAGTTTAAACCAAACCTCTATCCATGAGCCTCATGATTGCTAGTTATGTATCCATGCATCTCTCCTGACCTACTGCTGCAGATTTACACAGTCCATGAGGATATTGCTCATTTCCTTTTGTTTGTATTTCTTTATTACTAGGAAACTTCTTTGGTCTATTTTTTATGTTCTACAATCCTGGTACATGTGAAATTATGTTGATAGATGAAAGAGGTGTGTGTGTATGTGTGTGTGTGTTATGGTGTTTATATGTGTGTGTATCTGTTGTGTGTGTGTTGTAAAGCATGTGTATGTTGTGTGTTTTGTATGGCATGTTCATATGTGTGTGCCCATTGTACAGTGTTGAATGTGCAAAAAAATGTCTGATCATGTATATCAAGGCCAGAGGAATCTTTGAGTATCTTCCTTGGCTGCTCTCCAGCTTATCTTTTGAGAATACATCTTTTATTGAACCTGAGTCTCACTAATTAAACGAGGCTGGCTAGCCAGTGGCCTCCAGAGCTACTTGCTCCTGCATCCCCGGGCCTGAGTAAAACAAGAAGTGCTATACTTGACTTTTTACATGGATACCGAAGATCCTGACTCAGAACCTCACTTTTTCACTTGATGTGTTGGGAACATCTATCCAAAGCAGAAAGAACTTTCAAAGTTCTTTGAAATGAAAACGACAAACTAGTATCTCTCTTTAAAAGGGATAGGGGATGTTAGTGGTCAGTGAAAGCAAAAAGCTTAAAAACAAAAATGTTATGTGAAAGGGCATTACACAGTTCTTCAGTCAAGAATTCTACTCTCCTATGGATAACAAACCATTTAAGCTGAGGAGAACTGAAAGCAAGGTACGCCATAAGTACTGAGACATGGGAGACAAAAATAGCACACAGAATTCTGGACCTAATATGATTTATGTAACATAGCAAAGTGCTCAGCTTCTCTTAAACTTAATTTATTTCTCTATAAGATAGAAGGGCACTGTGGAATAGTAAGTTCCATTGAGAAGCCTCTCCTAGCCCCACAGTGATTGTCACCACACTAGTAATAACAGCTCTATCTTTGTACTGAATAAATATTGCCCTACTACTTCTTTTAAATCTTATATCATTGCCACAAACCAAAATTATCTGCCTATTTTATTATGATATAACTGAGACTAGGTCAGTCTGGCCTGCCCCCAGCCAAACATGGCATTTGAACCCAATCCTGGCCCTCTCTATCCTCTCAATTCTTGACCACCAGTCTAATGTGTCACAGACCCTTATCTGAAACTCAGTTCTCCAAAGAAAGGAGTACCTACTACAATACTTCCAATTCCTGATAACCCCCACAAGATTAATCAATTAACTAGAGCTGCCAACAAAGTCCTTGTGACCCAGTGACAGTTTGACCTTCATCTTCAGGATACAGTGAGGTTGTCTTACCCTATGAGATGTTTGCTTCTGCAATATATTTGCATATAAAGCACTGCATGCTATTTACACTTGGGTCATTTTCCAAATTCCCACAATAGTACATTCATTAATAACCATAATAATATGTCCATTTGTAACTAAGCAAAGCAGAAATTCTGCTCAGTCCTATCTACTCACTCTTTCCCAAAGGTCCTTATGAAACAAAGAGATTATTATGGCTAATAGTGTTGGGATTCAGCACTTCTTCTCTTTCCCTAGGCATTTCAAATGTCCAATCCCCAGGTGCCACATAAGTTGCAGGGAAACTGTGGACTATCACAAATGGTATGACAACTGTGATGCTATCCCATTGCCAAAGCAGAAGGGATGAACACACACAGGGCATTCAAGCTCACAGGTTCATCTCTACAAAGTCTTCCAAAACAGTGGACAGTTGGGTGAAGGGACTGACAAGCTAGAAAACATCCCTCACTCCCCACCCCCATCTTTGAATGGCCCAGTACTTACCTGACATCACTAACACTGGTGCTTGATTTTGGCTCACAGCGCCCATGGACAGAATGGTTTTTCCCTTTTCTGCCCAATTTATCCAACCTGTTTCAGTTGTATTTACCAAGGTGGAACCCAGATCACAGAGCAGGGCTCACAGCGTGGAAGCAAATGGCATCTGGGGATCATGCCAAGACACCTGGGGGGCAGAGAACAAATGGAGTGGGGATAGGAACGAGGGGATCATGGGGGAGGAGTGAGATAGAGGTGACGGTGGGAGCTGTGTTGTAGAGGCCAAGATTTTGACTGAAGCATTTCTCTGGTTTCTCTCAAGGCACGGCCCTGCTCAACATACAGAGCTCGCCCTGCCAGTCCTGGTAGAAAGCAGCCTGTGCCCAGAATGATCCTCAGAGCACTCTCCCAGCTCTATCCCATTGTCAGAGATGGTATTGGTTCAGTTGTGAAGGCTTGACATAAGGACTAGCAGAAGGGCTGTTACTGGCTAGTGAGAGGAGAGAAATTTCCAGCCCAAAACCCTCAACTAATGAGTAATACTGAGTGGGGGAGGGTCTCGAGCAAAGTGATGTTTTCTCCCCAACCTGGAACACAAGACAGAGGAAAGTAACAACATGCTTCAAGCTTGCTTGAAAATGTTTCCCTTTTTTCCCAGTCTGTAAAGGGATGGACACGAGGCAAGGTCAATATCTGACACATGGACATTTTGTGGCACTGAGAGATCTCATTATTATGCCTTTCCAGGGAATCCCTTGCCCTTGTCTCACTGAAGCCGCTAATAAAACCTTAGCATACTTACCTTTGAGTGAAATTGAGGACCACTAATTAACCCAGGAGTAGAATGAGGGGTAAAGCTGTGAGACTGGCCCAACAAGGACCAGAAAGAGACCGTACAAAGCACTCCTAGGTCCTGAGAGAGGCACAGCTCAAAGTGTGCCAGCAGGGACAAGTTACCAAGGAACAACAGAAAAGGAAGTTTTAATTTTCCCAGAAAATTAATTCAACAAATACAGTGACTTCTTAAATTTCATATCATTGCATGAACAGTAATAAAAAATAATAAAGGCAACATGGGCTTCATGTCAATGCAAAAATTAAAGCGTATTTTTTCATTAATACCAATTCAAACTGGATTTCTTCTTCTACCTCTAATTGACCCCACCCTGTACTCAGATTAACTCTTTATCTGCCCCATCATCCCAGGTACTGCCTTATTCAGGGTTGAATGAAAACTCTGGGCTTTTCTTCCTGGAGGGCCCTTGAATCCCACTTAACCTGACTGGTGTGATGTGCTCTGCAGGAGGGATGCAGTGAAGCAGAAAGGGAATGATCACAATCGAGAACTGCTCTTCCAAATAATAGAAAGGGAGAAATTAGGCAAAGTGCCTTTTCCATCATCTCCCCCATCCTGGTTCAACTTTGCATAAAGAATCATTAGGAATTGCAAAGGTGGTCTCTTTGCATTTATAGAATGACCCCTAAAAAGTCATTGTCACTCCTAAGGCTTCCTCAATTTGACTGGGGCTAGCCATTTCACACTAGCCACAGCAGAAAGCAAACTGTTATGGAGGGTAGGGAAGGTCACAGGCCTGGCTTGGGGATTTACCGGGTGACTGTAGGATTTGCAACTAGCCTGGGCATATTAACACAAAGGCCTGCCAATAAACTATAGTGTTTGCATATCTTACATATATATATCAAAAGGACAGACAAATGCCTGGTGGGGGAAAAGGAGGAAAGAAAAATCAACTGAGTTATCAAATAGCTATGAAGTGTTTTGCCCCCTCCCCTATCTGAAAATCTTCCATAGCATAAATAGTGGTCAGAAGTTCAGTGAACTGTCTTGTAGTGCAGGGCTCCATTCAAACGGGGCTATTTTCTGAAAGTCTCCTGACACCATATCTAATTTCCAAAATGAATATGCTTTAATTTTCCTTCTTCATGCATTGTGCTTTTTCCTCATTTAAAACAGCAACAGCCTCTGGCAGTAAAGGACATCACATTTCTGTGTGAGATGAAGCTTTTTCCCCTATATGCAGAGGAATGGCATGGGTCAGGGGAGAAAAAATATATGCAAAAAAACAGCACACCCCACTGACCCCAGTATATTTTACATTACAATTTTGCCATTTTCAATATAGGTTCATTTTGCAATGGACCATATCAACCATATTTCAGGGTTTTAAAAAAGTGTATGGGGGGTTGGTATGAGGGGCATTGTCTATCTATAGTACAAAGCACCAATTGTTAGATCAGGGTTGAGTATTGCGCACACATACATATACACACATACACACACACACACAGTTCCAGCCTTTGGTGCTGAGCACATTTGCAAATAGATACCATGTGTGGATCCTGCCAATTAAAGGAAGCATTAGGGAACTTCTTTATGAAGGCAGCCAAGAACAGTTAACTATTTTCAATGACATAAATGCCATATTCAGTGTCTCTAAGCTTACTTGAAAGCACTAATGTCCCACTGCCTTATTGAGAGAAGACTACAAACAGAAACTGAGCATTTCCCTGGTCTGGCTATATCTATTTATCTATATTTTTATCTACATTGACAGAGAAAGAGAAAGGTATTTTGAATATATGTAGAGCGATAAAGAGCTAGTAATGTCTAGATGTATTTGTACTTAAATATCTAAATTTGAAGATATACAAATATCTGTCTCAGAAACCTAACTATAGACACAAACTTCAAAATTTTAGACATTATATATTGATGCATATCTCAGATTTACCTGAATCATCCATCTTCTTCCACTAACTTAGGTATTTCCTATAACTAAATAGTTAAAAGCAATGGAGATTTTACATAAAGGCAATCTTAAATTGTGACATGTTTGCTTATTGTTCACTACAGAGATCAGTAAAGACAGCATGCAATATTTCATGCTGAAACATCCTCTACCATGAATAATTACTGCTGCATTAAGGAATTTTCTATTAGTCATGCCTTTGTTTATCAATAAATCAACAAATACTTTTTGAGCAAGATGTGAGGGGTCATGAAGGAGGTGCAAAGCTCAGCTACTACTTTCATTGTGGTTGGGTGAATAAAGCATCTTTGGGAGCTTGAAATTCAACCTCGGGGTCTGCAGCATCAGGTATTTATTTGCCATTCAAGTGGACCTGGGTTACTTTAACAATAAATTCTACCCAATTGGTAAATTGTTGCTGTCTGGAATCATCGAAGACTGATACAAAGCAGTGCCAATGGGCCTTGCATGATGGGGTGAGAGGAAAGTGCTTAGCATGAAAAAGAGCAAGTGCAAAGATGTGGAGTGATTCTCTACACCAGTGCTCTGGGAATATAGATACTTCAAACCTGTGCATAATACTTGGAATGATGTTTTCATACTTAAAACCCAATCAGTGATACAGTCTTGGTGTCCTGAAAGTTGGTCCCAAGACATTAAAAAAAATCAATGATGTGGATGAAGGTCCATTTCATTGGGCACTGTACAATGTGGGGTATAGTACAGTGTCACCTCACAAAATTCTGTTACTCTTCCAAGAGCTGTCAGCTGCCGTTGTGCTTCACAGACAAGGAAAATCTGTGTAAGAGACATGGTGGCTATATCAGTCACAGCAAGTGCTGGTACTGATCGAAGGCAATCTGACTCTAAAGCCCCAAAACACACTTCCCTTCAGGGGGTAGGTACCTGCATCTCATGAAAAGTCAGAAGCAAAGAATAATCCATGGGAAAACAAATGATAAAACTGGCAAATTTTCTTGTATTAAAAATAAAAATCCAAACTCACTAAGTAGGTACATTAAGCAGTGGCTTGACCTAGGGGTCACTTTAGGCATTCACATTGAGTTCCTGCTATGCTATTAAAAAACATTTGAGTAGCCAGATGCCAAAATCAGTTCCGCTTTATTTTACATCAATTCTGATCACCTCCATCAGTGCAATTATAATGTGAGGCACACTTTAAAGAAGTGAAAAGAAATACCATGTATCATTGTTGTTGTTGTTGTTGCTGTGATGCTTACAAAAGCAACTTAAAGAAGGGCTTCTCTCCAATTAATAGTTCCGGGGTATAGACCGCCATGAACAGGAAGTCACAATGGCAGGAGTATCTGCTCTCATTGAGCCTGCAGCCCAGAAGCAGACTGATGAATACTCAACTTGCTTGTTCTGCCTTAGTCAGCCTGTTATTCCAACCTATGGCATGGTGATCCCCACAGCAGGCCCCACATTCAAGGTCTTCCAACCTCAATTACCTTAGTCTAGATTCTCCCTCACAGACACACCTTACTTCCATTCCAGTGATTCTAGATCTTGTCAAGTTGATAGTATTAACTATGACATGTGATAAGTTGGTATTATAATATATGCTATTTAGTCTAACATATCCAAAATAATTTAATTTCTCCCTAATTATGATTTATACTTACTTACTTAAATGGAGATACATATTGTGTGTGTGTGTGTGTGTGTGTGAGAGAGAGAGAGAGAGAGAGAGAGAGAGAGAGAGAGAGAGAGAGAGAGAGAGAGAGAGAGACTTATCAGCATGCTTATTATATCCAGGCCATTTTCCTGGGATGATTGACTGGCATATACTCTGATTGAAGGCTATCACCCCTAATCTAGAGTAAAAGGCATTTCTCCCTTTATTGTTTTTAAAACAATTTAAAAATTGTTACTATTTTTTAGTGTGTTTAGATATTTACCTATGTTTTCCAGGTTTTCTGTGGAAGCCAGAAGAGGGCATCAGATCCCTTGTGAGGCACCATGTGGGAGCTGAAAATCAAAGCCCAGTCCTATGGAAGAACAGCAATGTTTTTAACCACTGAGACATCTCTCAGTGTTTTTAGTGTTTTAAAACAACAACCACGGAAGAATTTTAAGAACACTTGGGAAAGTAAAATGGTTAATAACTGGGTAAATATAGAACAATGGGGTAGGAGAGGAGAGAACAATGGGGTAGTAGAGAGAGAACAAGAGGGAGATGGATGAGCCAGTTGCACCAGAAAAGTACATATAAAAAATTTAACATCACATAGTTTTAAAGTGCAAATATTCAGACTTCCTCATGGAAAATGTTCACAATGCCATCCTTGATGGGAAGGGGACTCTCTCCAGAGTAAAGATGAGGTAAATGAGACAGGCTCGGGTAAAATAGCTCTATTGCTTGCTTAGGAGGACAGTCTCAGTTCACTGGCTGTGAGCAAAATATGCTCAAAGACACATCTTAAGTTGTCAGCTCTGAAAAACAGTTCCAGCATTTCCCCTAGCTCTCTCCTTTCCTCTCATAGGCCCTTGGTCCTCACAGGGCCTTCTTGGAAAGTCTTAGCTCCCTGTTTCCACTCCTAGTGATGGTGAGAGTAGAGGATTTTCTTCTCTAAGGTTGGGGCACATTACAAATCCCAAATCTCTGCCTCATCCTGAGGATACCCTAGGGCTCTTATTACTCTGTGACTCCTCTTGTACTCTAACAGGTCACATAGCATAGAAGTGTTCAGCTCTGCCAATGTCCAAATTGAAAGCCCCAAAAATGTACACAATAAATCAAGCAAGCTTAATAATCTTCACCAGAAGTTGTTTCTGGAGACGAATTGTTGCCACATTCAACACACATCTCAAAAACCACAGGGGAGCAGGAGTCTATGGCACAGGTGAGCTGTGGACACAGGCAGCATTCAAGCATGATAAGGGCATTGTATTTGTGTTTTTAAACTGGAAAGTAGGGATGTTTTCCTAAAGTTTCCCATCCAATGGAGATGCCTTGAAGATTCCTGGAAGTATGCACTAGCAAAAGTTCAACTGTCAGCCTAAGGAAAAATGTGCAGAAATTTGAGGCAGATCATTTAAACTGAGATTGTAAAGCACTATAACAAAGACAGATACTAGAACTCTTAGACATGGTGTCCAGACACAGCACTGAACAAACCAGGCAGTAGCCTTGAAAACACTGCAGATCTGGGTCTTTGCCTTCAGTACTTCAGGATGGCATTCTTTTTCTTGCTGTGATGCCCTCTTGATTTGCAATTTAAATTGTGGTATCGTACTGCATTTATCACACCTATTGCTTATCCATATATAAATCTGTTTCAGAGCTAAACACTAAGTTAGAAAGATTTGTTATAAATGTCTTATTTTAATATTTTATGCATGTACCATAATTTGATTCAGAGAGCTGTTTGTCTAAAATACATAACGATGTGTGCTGTTCTGGGGCTTCCGTTCGTCAGGAAATATGTTTAAGGCAAAACAATTAACTCATCTGTGTCTCACTTGCAGAGACTGCACATGGTTTGACTCATTTTAACACACATTTGTCCTCCCTTCCCTCTTCTGTGGAACCCTCCCATGAACTAGGGTATGGACATCTTAACTTCTCCACATCCGAATAGAAACTCTTCCTTGATTTTCCCCTCAAGCATCTTTCCATGGTAAAGAATAGCTGTTTCAAAATTGTAAAACTGGAAGAATTACAAGATATGGACCTGTGATAATAAGCTAATAAGGAAGACCCATAGAGGTAAGGAAAGAAACAAATATGTACTGAGCCTCCTACTAAATCAAGGCATTGTGTGAGCCTTCAACTATTCTATCTGCCTTAATGGCCACTTTAGAAAAAGCTCCAAAACAGTAGCAATTTTAACTCCCATAATACAAATGGAGTCACTGAGGCTCAGGACTATTTATTAATTATGCAAAACCTCCTGTGGGTGACTGGTAGGGCTAGCTAAAATCTTGTTCTTAGCACACATCATCCCAACTCCAGTGCATTCTATTTTAATATAATACAGCTCAGAATAGAACTGTGCAACCTAAAAGCCAAGAGTTCAGCCCTGTTTTCCAGCTCATTGATAACCTTCTCCAATGTCTGGTGAGTAACTAGAGACAATTGCATTCATGATGCAGTTCTTAGAGTTTCCTTGAGATGCTGAGTAAACATGGCTCCATTAAAATAGTTCTGATGGTGTGAAATACATACATACATACATACATACATACATACATACATACATACATACACACAGAGAGACAGACAGACATACCAGGAGGGAAAAAGAAAAGGTAAGATGATCAATCCGGTTGGATTAAATAATGTATACACATTGACCTGGAGGGAAAAGACAAGATGGAGGGTGAATACACACTTGCCATACAAGCCCCTTCAGAAGCATTATATTAGGAAAACCAGGCAATGCAAAGGAAATCTGTCCAAGCAGCTAAATGCCTCTGCTATAACCTCTAACAATATTAAGTACTTGGCTTTTGTCATAGATGCAGGGGAATATATTGGTGGGGAAATTTGGTTAAAATCTACTTCCTCTAAAGATTTTTATCTTTATTCCACTTCCATTTTCTGTGATATTCCTAGTTCCTCGAACATGTTATATAACATATTTAATAATCATATATTGACTATGCAAACAGATAAATGACTCAGTGAACTATTTCTATTGTCCATTTCTCAGGAATTTACCTCATACATAGTTTTAGGTACATAAAGCTCAGGCCATGTGGGACAATCACACTTCCTTCCCATGCCAGCTGTCTACCTAGCTGTTACCCCAAATCAGCTCATAGACATAGATTGAGGACATCTTTAGACCTGCCACCAAAGTAACAGGCCTGAAGCAATCCTCTGATTCACCTCACATGTGAAACAAAGGACCATGTGTTTTAATGTGTATGTGCATATATATATATATGTGTGTGTATGTGTGTGTGTGTGTGTGTGTGTGTGTGTGTGTGTGTGTCTATAAAAAGCCACAGGAAAACTCAGGGCAGGTAACATCCTAACCATCTTCTCTTCACTGCTTATGATTTGAGTCGCAGTTTGCAGGTAGAATAATGGCTACTTAAATTGTCTTCCTGCACTCACCTTTAGACATAAACTTTGCACATGGTACATTCTAACACAGGATCATTTGAATCAAACTTCTTGAGTGAAGGACAGACAAGACACTTGAATTCATTCAGGAGAAGGCAGGATAGACTTTTCATAAACATCAAGCTGAAGCAGACAAGCCTTTGCAGCTCTGGGTTTATCTCTTGAGTCCTGGCAAGAGACACTCAAGTGCCAAGCACTTGATGACATCTGCACTCCATTCACACCCTTTCCTTACACCCACCAGGCCTTGTTGGAAAGATCCCAGGACACCAGATTCATTGGTCTGAAAAGCCTTATGTCCACCAGTAAGAAAATGAGGCTTCTCAGCCAAAATCCATGGGAATCCTGACTTTTAAAATCTTAATTGTTAGTTAATTTTCTCCAAACATGCACTAGCCAATATCTTTGGCACGAGCTAATGTATTTTTATAAATTTTATTCAGTGCATTCCTACTATGTACATGACAGGGTGTTAGCTGTTATGGGAGACAAAACCCTAAAAATGTGCATATGCCCACAATGCAGCTCCTAGATTGTCCTCTCTAGCTTCTAGAAAACAGAAAGTAGAATTTGTATTTGCAAATCAAACTTCTGATACTGGGTTCATTAACAACTCTAACGCGCGCGCACACACACACACACACACACACACACACACACACACACACACACAATCAGAAGACAAGAATTTATTAGGAAATGGGAAAGAACTTAAAATTACATAGCTGTGTAAATAAAATGAAAAATTGAAGGTGTCAATTGATCACACTGAGGGTAATGCAGATATATTAGAGATGTGGCTATATAAGAGAATGGCCCAGAGCAACAGAAGAACATGCAAAAAACAAACAAACAAACCAAAAACCCTGACTACTTACACTCTCACCCCTGGCCATCATCACATTCTGTAATTACCTATGGGGACGTGATCTTCTCACAGAAATGGACTCTTATGTATTCAAAGACCTGGTTAGTCTTATGTGGTGCCCCTTCACTTCAGACTTATGCTGCCAAGGAGGCTCCCAATCAGCATTTGTTGGGTAAACGTTATGGCAAATGTCAGAGAACACAGTTCCATCAAACAAGCAGCCTGGGACAGTTCAGCAACAGAGTGCTTACTTAGCATGTGAAAAATGCTGAGTTCAATACCCAGTACTGCAAAAGAAAAAAAAATAAGTAAGACAGAAAGAAGAGAAAGAAAATATGCATACTGGTCTCAAATGTTCTCCATATCTAATTATAAAGAGAAATACATGTATACTTTCTCATTAGCATGAATCAGAATGTGAGGTGGCACAGTTTGCCTACAATTGTTTCATAGTATGTCATTTGTGGTGGGCAGAAGAGGTAGTGGTTACTGCACTTTTATCATCACACTTACACAGTAAAAGTACCATCATCAAATGATGTTAAGATCAGGGACCTTAAAGAAATACCCTCATCAGTCAGCACTTGACTTCTAGAGGTTCGTGCAACCTTTGGCCCTGTCTCTCCATCTACAGTCGTGCATGTCAGTATGCCTAGATCTAGCTAACTTTTCTTTTGGCCAAGTAGAATTCTTAAAGGAGAGAAAAAGTCCTGCTGGGCCACTTGTCTG
Organism: Phodopus roborovskii; assembly: GCF_943737965.1. NCBI lineage: Eukaryota > Metazoa > Chordata > Mammalia > Rodentia > Cricetidae > Phodopus > Phodopus roborovskii. Next base: position 17,056,505 of record NW_026126547.1, on the reverse strand, counting down.
GCATCTCAGGAAGGACACCGAGGATTGTTCTTCTATTCAATGACAGAATTTTCCACGCTCAACAAATTCTGCTGCTTGGTAACTGCAATTCTGTGTGTGTTGCCTCTCTAGTGCTCTAGATCCCTCTTTGCTTTCACGGTCATGGGCCTGGTACCCTGGAAGGGGTTATTCTGGGTATTCATTAATCTTGAAGGCATTGAACATCAAGCTCTGTCTTCCTATACTGGGTACTCAATGGGAGGCCTACCTCTAGAAAATAACTATGCATTGTAACAAGAAGGGATAGTAAAAAAAACACTTATTTCTCCAACTTCCATATATATTCTCATCAAAATAGTTGAAAAGCTTGAAGTGTAATACCAAATCATTTCTAAAAGAGAGAAAATCAAGTGGGTAATAGTGGTTAATTTCTCTTTTGCACTAATTATTTTCATATGAGCTACTCTTTACAAGTTTGTATTTAGGCTGGAACTGGATGTTAGTTAGAAAGAGCAAACAGTAGATTAAAGCATCCTTTGGTCCAGAAGAACCACTCTCACCTAGATCCACAGAAAAGAGAAAAGACTGAGGCTCAGGGTCACTACTACAGAAACGCTGCTGATTGCCAGCTGAGTGGTAGGTGGGTTTGTGCTTTAAATAAGAGAATTTAATCTTGCAAGTTGCCTAATGGAAAGTAGTCTCCATTCCACATAGAAAAAGACAAAAAAGAAAATGAAATTCAAATTCAAAATCTGTTGGGTTTTTTTTTTGTTTGTTTTTGTTTTTTGGTTTTTTTTTTTTGTCTCTTCTATGAAGAGACAACCTAGGCTGCTCCAAGGACACCTCCCTCTATCTGAGATTCACCATAAGCCATCATCACACAAATGAAGGGAATTAATCAAGGTCACATGAAAGTTTTTACACAGTAAACATCAGCAAGTAATCAGCAAAATCTTTTGGGGCTAAAGAAAACCCTTAAAACCCTTCACAAAGCCCCCAACAGGTCTCTCTTTATCTTATCTCTTCCCTCATAGATGTACTCGAATTTTATAATTCAATATCTCCACATCTGTTTATAATCTTCATTGACCATCTATTCCAAGAGGAAGTAATAATCACCATGTATACAATCCCTTGCCACATGTTCATGAGTATATAAAGAAATGTGGTCCTTGCCCTTCCTTCTTTCTACCATCCCTCATTCACATGACCCTAATTATGGTTAATAAGCTCTGTGTTCTCAGCAATTTTCTATTTCATTTTTAATTCTAACCCAGGCAGTGGTTAAAAACTGCCACTCTAACATGGTACCTTGGACTCACAAGTTTCCCAATTGGGTGCAAGTGATAAACTCACTCTTCTGAGTGGAAAGTCAAGAGGAATTCTCCATTCCTTTCTCAGAGGAATAAAGCCTCTGGGAATCTGAAGAAACTACAGAGCTCCCACAAGAGCTGAGGCCACAGAACCCTTGCATCCATGAAGAACCCTCCTCTTCCTTGGCATTGGTGCCTTTGCTCTGGTCTGTTGGCTTTGGTAGTTTTAATATATGCCTAACTGTGAAGACTGTGGTTACCTCTCTTTCCCCCCTCACATTCTTTAAATTGTGCATCAAGCCATGTGTCAATACTCAAGTGTAGAACTGTGGTGATGGTATTGGACTGGCTTTTCTATGTTTTCTCTGATGTGCAGCAAGAAGTGCCACTAGCCACAACCCTCTGATAGAGGCCCATTGTCATGGTGAGGCAAGCAGATGGAAAAATGTACATGAGCCATACATATAGAGCAGAGGGACTGCACAAGGACAGTGGATGAGCAGTTCATAAAACTTAGTAGATTGCTGATACCCTATATTTTAGTCATGGTAAGTCTGTATCTTTTAATGTATTCCATGATGCTTAAATAATCTGATTCACTTTTCTTACCCACACACATAAAACATAGTGATGAAGAAACATGAACACATTTTATGCAAGTTATGAATCCTAAGTTGTAGTGTATTACTCCTCACATTTTTGTGGTGAGTACTACAATGCATTTAGTGATTATGTTGCTTATTAGTTATAATCACAATAATGTAGATAATTATTTATTATATACCCAACATAATCTACATACATTATGACAGGGAGCATAGCTATAGTAAAACAAATAAATGATCAGACCAGAATTTGAACATATTTGTGTTTAAAGGTTTTTTTTAATTGATAACTATATTTTTAGTCCTTGAGAGTCAAGAAGTAGATCAAGAGTTCAAGTCTAGCCTGGGATATATAGGAATACTCTATCAGAAAGGAAGGGAAGAAAAGAGGGAAGGGAGGAGGGAGAGGAGGAGGGAGGCAGAGAAGGGAAGAAAGGAAAGAAGGGAGAGTAGAGTGAGGGAAGAGAAGAAGTGAAAGAAGGGATAGAAGGGGAGGGATAGTAAGAAGTGTGTTTCATTAAGGCCATATGGTTTGATGACAACTAATAATGTGTCAATTCTGTCTTTTCTAAGATGGGGTACAACACAGCCTTATTTTTTACCTTGTGTTTGCCAACTGTTATTTAAAATTCTCAAGGACACTGTCACTAAGAGACAGAGCCTCACAAAGAAGAATCTTCTCCAGCCCTTAGACTTCAAGGGCTTGGCGTCAGCCTGACCATCAATGGAGAAGGAAGGAAAGCCCAGATGCCCTTGCCCAGGACATGTTCAGAGCCTCCCTTCTCACTTGCCTTTTCAGAGATTTTTTCCCCCATTTCACTCCCTTAATAAACAAAAATAGACATCTAGAGGAAAAAATAGTGTAAGAACTTCATCCCGACCCCCTCCCAAGAAAGCCACTGTAAATACAACTCAGATATCACCCAAACCTGGAACAAAGCTGAAAGACAGCCTCTTCTACAGAAGACCACAGACTGTCCCATTTTGTATGTCTTTAACTGACACTTTGGACCAGTGTAGACTTCCTTAATCTGGTCCCATTATCAGCCTAATAACACCACCGATATTCATAAATGCCTAGCAAGACTTTCAGCTATTTTGTACAGAGAAGAAATATCTAGCTAAATTGAGAAGATTACCACATCGCCACACACGTCAGTGACAGACTCTGTGCTATTACAGCTGATTTTTGTTGACAGTTGGCTGTAGGCAGTTGTGTTTCAAATGCCTCTTTTCACTGGAAATTAAACAAAATCCCATGCAAAATGCAGTCCTCCGGTTCAAAAACTGTAAATCCCAAATTAGCATTTCATACATTGAAAGGTAGCACAGCACCATTTTCCATTGAAAGGTCTGCACGCTTGACACAAATGGGTGCTTCAGACATGACACTAATGCTCCTGGTGCCTTTGAAGAAAGGCACCTTTTCACATCTATTTTCCTCTCTCAGTAATCTGCATATGCTGGAGTTGTTGCCGATGAAAGAAAAATATGGAGGTGTGAGATGTGACTTATTGCTGTAAGCAAATTATAGTTTCCCCAAATTTCTAAACAAGAAATTAAAAGGGAGGTGAATTTACTAAACTTCCACAGATGGAATAATGGAAACACAGCCATAGAAGGATTAAAAGTGAATTTTCCCACTAAATATCATGAACAAAATGAAAGACATTTGTTCCTAAAACAAATATATATACATATATATACATATATATGTGTGTGTGTGTGTGTGTGTGTGTGTGTGTGTGTGTGTGTGTGTGTGTGGTTAAAACTCATGTAACAAAAATCTTAGTGTGTGAGGTGAGGTGAGGGTCATGTAACTGACTTTGAATGGACCTTTGATCTTGAAACCTACAAATCTATTTTCCTCTTACTCTTAAGTATTCTAAGGAGACTCTTAGGGGTGAAAGTGCTGTTTCTTCATGTAGGAACACTTGCAATTTAATTGGAAAACCAAAACAAAACATGCCAATTGGTCATCTATAGCACAAAGACATTTAGAATAAGAAAGGGGACATTTAGTTCTGGGCTGTGGTCCACGAATGTAATGCTGCTCAGGCGTTTTCATTCCACTTCTTTCTTCTAGCACTTGACTCCTCACTGTGGGCACCCACCAGAAGAACCCCAGGCTTTTGTGTGGTGGTGATTACATGTCTGTACCTGTGGACCATTTTTGCTGCTCTGTCCCCTTAATCAAGGTGATGTTAAGCAATGGCCCTAGAGAAGATGTCCTTCTCAGATAATCCCACAAAGGTGCCCAAGAACCTGCTCCAAGCCTATACCTGCTGAGGAAAATCTAAGCACTGTGCAATTTGTATTCCTAATTTTTTGTTTATTTTTGTTTTGTTTTGCTTTTTGATGCTATTTTAATTAATTCTTAGGTTATAATGCCATAAACAGCAATATTTTCTTTGTTTCACTAGTTTTTTTAAAAAAAAAATTTAAATTTTCTAACTTTTTATGAAATTTCAACTAAAGAAAATAGACTAATTAGCAACTAGAAGTTGATACCAGCAATTTTTTTTCTCCCTCTTCCCCTTTTAATTTTTCTTCTTCAATTTAGTGTTTTCTATATAAGTAACTTGTAAATATACTTAACCTTTGGGATACTTTTAATATATTGTGAAATCAAAGTTTTATATAGTTAAATTTATAACTAGTAACTGATTGTTATTAATTAATGTGCCACACAATACCAAACATTATACATATTATACTACTTATGTGTGTTATATTATTTTGTGAATAAGGTGATTTGCCAGCATCAAAAGGCATAAATTCTGGAGTTAGGAGTAAATTTCAGAATTAGGAACAGAAATGTGAAGTTGCTTAAGTTATAATAAACACATGAGTTTACTGGGAAGTAGATGAAGTCTGGACTGCACCAGGCTCAGGTGTGGCCAAGATGTGATAAAGTGGGTGTATGTGACATCACTGTTATGAGATACTTGTTGCTATCTAAAACCAGAAAACAAACAAAAAATAACAGCAACAACCAGCCCAGTTTTTAAAAAGAAAATAAAAAACCTAAACATGTAGCAAATTATTAAAATATCTGTTTTTTTCCCTTCCTTGTAGATCAAGAGTACACATATTTTCTTCCCAAGTCACCTTAACATTTCTTTCCGTATTTCTCAAAGCAGCAAATATCTGTGCACAACTCTAAAAGTTGTGGTTTGCAAGACAGTGGTAGTACTCTTGAGCCCAGCTTCTTGAAGACAAATAAGGATGGTTTGCTGGGGAGAGTTCCTTCCTACTGCCATCAATAATGGCTGAGCAGAAAAGATACAGACACACCTGGCCATAGGGAATTATGCTTTAAGACATTGGTATTGAAAGAAGAGGATAAATTGTAAAGTATATTAACATAATCATTCCATGAAATAATCATATGTTTTATAATCATGAGTTGATTTCTATTAAATGTTGTATAGTTTTAAATTGTTTAGGGAACACTTTTCCTCAATAGTTTGAAAACAGATGTAAATTTGATTATGAAAAGGCATAAAAGTGTCTCAGAAACTGCATGTTTTTATCTTTAAGTTCATGGTATGCCCATATTTTAAAAAAAATCAACATATCATATAATAGCTATATTTCTGTCTTCAATGAGTGGAGAAAGCTTTGAGTCACATCTGAGATAATGAGTATTGTTAACATGGGTACAGCCATACCAGAGACCTCGGCCTCAGCTCCACCAGAAAGGCAAAGCCTCTCCTCACCCTCTCCTGCATGAGGCTGAACTGGAAACCGGCAAGGCTTTCCCCAGGGATCCTAATATGAGTGCTGATACTGTGTGCATAAAGTGTTCATCTCAGGTTTTCCCCTGGTTGAAGACTGCTCCATACAGAGGCTGTTCTCACTGCAATTGCCCTAAGCAGCTCTCCTTGATCTAGCTGCACACCATAAACCCCACCTCCTTGTTCAGGTATGCAATAAAAGCTGTGTTCATGTATGCCTCCCTGTCCAGCCCAAATAATAAAAGTGCTGCAGTTTGCTTCTACAGTGCTGTGATTTCTCCATCAGAGAACTGCCAGCCTTTTTGTCTGTGAGTCTGTCATTTCTTAATTTCCTAGCTACCACTCGCCAGGGAATGTCCCTGGAGCCATGCAAGGACTTAGAATCTGCTCCTATGGCATTCCTGCTAGGTCAGACAATAGGGAATGGTGGATCTTTTAGTTAGGAGACTAAGCTGCCAAGAGGTGAAATACTTAAGTGATTTTGTTAGAATTAAACACCAAGCCTTGCAGTGGTGGGTAACACCGCTTTAATCCCAGCACTGGGGAGGCAGAGGCAAGATGACAAGCTGATCTCTGTGAGTTTGAGGCTAGCCTAGTCTACTAGTGAGTTCCAGGACAGCCAAGGCTACATAGACAAACTCTGTCTCAATCCCCCCCCACCACACACAAACAAAAAAAAAGAAAAAAAATTGCACACTAGGTTAGGCATGGCCCAATAACTGACTTCCTGTTTCCAAGTCAATTCATACTTCTTCAACAAACAAGAAAAATTTTATGAAGTTACATTTAATAAAATATTATACACTGTTAATTCTTTTCAAAGAACTTTTTATACAATATCCATTTACTAATAACCTACTAATTGCTAATCCCTATAATGAATAATGGTATAACTTATTTCTCCAAGGGGTAAATGCTATTTATAATTATCATGTATCCAATACCTAGGACCCAGGGCCCTAAGAAAACAAGTAAAGGAGAAGTCTTAGAAGTAACATCTAACATGAATCATGTCTTGATGTCATATATTTAAAGTTCTTTTTCTTCCATTTCATATTTCAGTCACCCAATGAATTTGTTTCCTTTGACATTGAGGCTATTTTCAGTTCAATATTTCTTAAATTTAGCTATCCTGTTTTCATTTGTCTGGAGTTGTGTTTGCTTACTTCTTCTATGGTTATAGCCTTCCCTCATGGAACTGAGATCACTGTTTTCCTCTTTCTTTATGCTCTGTGAGCATCAAGTATCATGGGGGCATGTATGCAATTGTCATTCAGTGTGAAAAAACCAGCTGGAGGTATCACAATCATGTCAGTACACCAGTCAGTAAGAAAACTCCAAGCTGAGTGTTTCCTATTTAGATACGATATTACTTGGACAGAAAATCACTGCGTCTATCTGAGTGATGATATCATCCTTTTCTAACTTTTGTACAGTTAATAATAATTATGTATAATAGTTAAACATATCATATATAGTACATAATTATACATCAACAACATATAATAAACACATACATGTATATACTATAATTGAACCAAAAATATTTAATTCTTTGTGATGATATGCAGAATTATAACTTACTTAATTACTATGATAGTCTTATGGCTCTGCACAGCTAACTAGAGCAGAGTAGAACAGTCTCCTTAATAGCTTCAGCTCATTCAAATGGCAGCAAAAAAGCTGCTATTTGCTCTGCACAGAAAATGATCCAATGTTACAGAACTTCTCATCAGGTCTTCCTTAACAGCAAGTATGAAATCCCTTGTCCTCCCTGGGTATCAATGTCTTGTTCAATAATTAGTTAAGTTCCTCTTTCTAGCTTTAAAAACAGGAAGAAAGGCTCCCTGGGTTGGCCCCTGATCCCACTGCTCCTGTGTCCTGTCTCCATCAAGAGAACCCTTGGAGCTCTGATACACCCCCACCCATCCCTGCCACGAGCCTGCCCCCCCCACCCTGTGCCCTACCATACCCACTGTCCCGTCTCTCTGGTTGAGCACTGGGACAGAGGTTGGAGCCAACAGTCCACCCTACTTCAGAGACTTCTCGGAGCAACTCTGAACAAAGCAGACCTGCCTATCAACATGGGACCACCTGTAATTTCCACCTGCTTGGTCTCTGACCCACCTCCAGTCTTCTGCTGGAGTCCTGGGCCCCTCCCAGAGATCCACCTATCTCTGTGGATCCACTCTGAGTCTCTGAGTTCCCACCTGCAAGATCCTTGACCCACAAAGCAGGGCCTCTACTAAAGAAAGAGGCCTCAGCTAGAGAGTGCCAGTTCCCAGTGAGATCAGACTATCTCTGCAGAAACATCCCAAGTATCAGCCCAGCCATTGGCCTCTTCTGCCAGCCATTGGCTAGAGTCATTGGCTAGACTCCACACTATTTCGGGGGGACTTCTCTTAGCGAATCTGAACACAGGAGACCTGCCTATCCACGCAGGACAACCCGTAATTCCCTCGTGCTTGGTCTCTGATCCCCACCTCCAGTCCTCTGCTGGAGTCCTGGGCCCCTCCCAGAGATCCGACTATCTCTGCTGGACCACTCTGAGTTTCTGTAGGCATCTTCTACTGGATCCTCATCCCTGACCCCATCCCTGTCTGCAGAGAGACCTCCTATATAGCTTGGGCCACCCAGAGCTAGAGATATTGAATCTCTGACCCACATAAGCCCACCGAGGAAGTACCATAGAGAGAGGGGGAGACCCCAACAATACCTACTGGAAGAAGCTATGGGAAGAAGGCAATACAAGAAAACACCTAACAACAGAAAGACAAGCATGACACCACCAGAATCTAGGGAATCTACCACAACTAGAACGGAACACAACAAAGCAGAGGAAGAAGAAGGGAACAACTTAAAAATTACAGTCATAAAAATTATAAAGGCCATCAAAGAATATGTGAGAAAATCCCGTAAAGAAAGGGAAGAAAAAACAAACAAAAAAGTGGAAGAAATGAACAAATTCCTTAAGGAAAGCAAAGAAAATACAAAAAGCCAAGAAAAAAATAATTAAGCAGGTGAAGGAAACGGTTCAAGACTTGAAAACTGAAATAGAGAAAATAAAGGCAACACAAACCAAAGAAATGTTGGAAATAGAAAAACTGGGCAAAAAATCAGGAAATACAGACACAAGCATAACCAACAGAATTCAAGAGATGGAAGAGAAAATCTCAGGCGCAGAAGATAAACTAGAAGAAATAGATTCATTGACCAAAGAAAATCATAAATCCAACAAATCCTTAACACAAAACATCCAGGAAATATGGGACACCGTGAAAAGGTCAAACCTAAGAATAATAGGCATAGAGGAAGGTGAGGAAGCCCAGCTCAAAGGGGCTGAAAACATATTCAACAAAATCATCGAGGAAAACTTTCCCAATCTGAAGAAGGACAGGCCCATGAAAGTACAAGAAGCATACCGAACCCCAAATAGGCTGGACCAAAGAAAAAAGACCCCTCGACATATAATAATCAAACACCTAGCATACAGAATAAAGAAAGAATATTAAGAGCAGCGAAGGAAAAAGGACAGGCAACATATAAAGGCAGACATATCAAAATTACACCTGACTTCTCCATGGAAACCCTCAAGGCCAGAAGGTCCTGGATAGATGTTCTACAAGTATTAAGAGAACACGGATGCCAGCCCAGGCTACTATACCCAGCAAAACTATCAATTACTATAGATGGAGAAAACAAGATATTTAATGAAAAAAACCAGATTTTCCCAATACGTATCTACAAATCCAGCCCTACAGAAAGTATTGGAAGGAAAACTCCAGCACAAGGAAGGTAACTATGCCCACAAAAATGTAGGCAACAGATAATGTAACTACACCAGAAACCAAGGGTAAAGCAGAACAAATATATTCACAATACCACTGCCAACAACAAACGTAAAACAAACAAGCATCAACAATCAATGGTCCTGACTCACCCTCAATATTAATGGTCTTAATTCACCTATAAAAAGACATAGGCTAACAGAATGGATACAAAGACAGAATCCATCCTCCTCCTTCATACAAGAAAAACACCTAAGCTTCAAAGATAGACATTACCTCAGGGTAAAGGTTTGGGAAAAGATTTTCCAATCAAATGGAACCAAAAAGCAAGCAGGCGTGGCTATCCTAATATGTAACAAGTTAGAATTCAAACCAAAATTAATCAAAAGAGATGAAGATGGTCATTTCATATTCCTCTCAGGAGAAATCCATCAACACAATGTCTCAGTTCTGAACATCTGTGCCCCTAATACTAAGGCACCCACTTTCATAAAATAAACACTACTAAAACTCAAAGCTCATATACAACCTCACACACACATTGAAGTGGGAGACTTCAATACACCACTCTCAACACTAGAAAGAACCACAAATTAGAAACAAAAGAACTAACAGTAGTCATGTCTCAACTGGGGTTAACAGACATCTATAGAGCATTCCATCCAAAGACAAAAGAATATAACTTCCTCTCTGCTCCACATGGAACCTTCTCTAAAATCGACCACATACTAGGTGGCATAACAAACCTCAGCAGAAACAAGAGAATAGAAATAGTCCCCTGTATCTTATCGGACCACCATGCTTTAAAATTGGAATTCAACAACAACATAAATAGCAGAAAACCTGCAAACTCATGGAAACTGAACAATGTGCAATTGTACCACTCCTGGGTCAGAGAAGAAATAAAGAAAGAAATTATGGACTTTCTAATATTCAACAAGAATGAGGACCCAACATACCCAAACTTATGGGACACCTTGGAAGCAGTGCTGCGAGGGAAGTTCATTGCATTAAGTGCCCATATGAAGAAAACAGAGGATAGTCACATAAGAGAATTAACAGCGCAACTGAAAGCCTTAGACAGAGAGAAGCGAACTCACCACCTAGGAGTAGACATCAGAAAATAATCAACTTGAGGGCTGAAGTCAACAAAATAGAAACCAGGAAAACAATACAAAAAAATCAATGCAACGAAGAGTTGGTTTTTTGAGAAAATCAACAAGATAGATAGACCTTTATCCAAACTAATGAAAAAGCAGAGAGAGAACATGCAAATTAACAAAATCAGAAACAAAATGGGGAACGTAACAACAGACAGAGAGGAAATCCAGACAATTTTGAGGTCATACTTTGAAAAATTTGTATTCCACAAAAATTGAAAATTCAAAGGAAATGGATAAATTTCTGGATAACTATCACTTACCAAAATTAAATCAAGAACAGACAAACAACTTAAAAAAGACGTATAACCCACAATGAAATAGAAGCAGTCATCGAAAGCCTTCCCAGCAAAAAAAGTCCAGAGCTAGATGGATTCAGTGCAGAATACTACCAGACATTCAAAGAAGAACTAATACCACTACTCCTCAAACTGTTCAACAAAATAGAAACAGAAGTTTCATTGCCAAACTCTTTTTATGAGGCCATAATAACTTTGGTACCCAAGCCTCACAAAGACACAACTAAGAAAGAAAACTACAGACCAATATCCCTGATGAATATCGATGCAAAAATACTCAATAAAATACTGGCAAACCGAATTCAAGAATACATCAGAGAAATCATCCACCATGACCAAGTAGGCTTTATCCCTGGAATGCAGGGATGGTTTAACTTAGGAAAATCTATCGACGTGATCCACCATATAAACAAACAGAAAAAGAAAAACCATATGATCATCTCCCTAAATCCTAAAAAAGCCTTTGACAAAATTCAACACCCTTTCATGATAAAGGTCTTGGAGAGGTCAGGGATAACAGGAACATACTTAAACATAACAAGAGCAATATACAGCAAACCAACTGCCAACATCAAACTGAATGGAGAGAAACTTAAGCCAATTCCTCTAAAATCAGGAACAAGACAAGGCTGCCCTCTCTCTCCATATCTCTTCAATATCGTACTGGAAGTTCTAGCTAATGCTATAAGACAACATAAGGAGATCAAGGGGATCCAAACTAGCAGGATACAAGATAAACTCAAAAAAATCAGTAGCCCTACTTTTTTCAGATGACAAAGAGACAGAGAAAGAAATCAGAGAAACATCACCCTTTACAATAGCCACAAGCAACATAAAGTGTCTTGGTGTAGCACTTACCAAACAAGAAAAAGACCTATATAATAAGAACTTGTGGCTCTAAAGAAAGAAATTAAAGAAGATACCAGAAAATGGAAAGATCACCCATGCTCTTGGAGAGGTAGGATAAATATAGTAAAAATGGCAATCTTGACAAAAGCAATCTACAGATTCAATGCAATCCCCATTAAAATCCCACCACAATTCTTCACTGACTTTGAAAGGATAATAATCAACTTTATATGGAAAAACAAAAGACCCAGGATAGCCAAAACAACCCTATACAATAAAAGAACTTCAGGAGGCATCACCATTCCTGACTTTAAGCTCTACTACAGTGCTATAGTTCTGAAAACAGCTTGGTATTGGCACAAAAATAGACATGTAGACCAATGGAATCGAATTGAAAATGCTGATATAAACCCACACACCTATGAACACCTGTTTTTTTTTTTTTTTGACAAAACAGCTAAAATTATACAATGGGGCAAGAACAGCATCTTCAAAAAGTCGTGCTGGCACATTTGGATGAGGGTGTGTAGAAGACTGCAGATAGACCCATGTCTGTTGCCATGTACAAAACTTAAGTCCAAATGGATCAAAACCTCAACATCAATCCAGCCACACTGAACCTCTTAGAAGAGAAAGTAGAAGGTACCCTTGAACAAACTGGTATAGGAGACTGCTTCCTGAACACAACTCCAGGGGAACAGACACTGAGAGCAACAATTAATAAATGGAACCTCTACAAACTTAGAAGCTTCTGTAAGGCAAAGGACACAGTGGAAAAGACCAAATGGCAGCCCACAGAATGGGAAAAGATTTTCACCAATCCTATATCCAACACAGGGCTGATCTCCAAAATATACAAAGAACCCAAGAAATTAATCAACAAAACACCAAATAACCCTATTTTAAAAATGGGGTATAGAACTGAAGAAAGAATTCTCAATAGAGGAAATCAAAAAGGCTGAAATACACTTAAGAAAGTGCTCCACATCCTTAGCTATAAGGGAAATGCAAATCAAAACAACTTTGAGAGACCATGTTACTCCTGCCAGAATGGCTAAAATTAGAAACAGCAATGATGACTCATGTTGGATAGGATGTGGAGAAAGGGGAACACTCCCCCACTGCTGGTGGGAGTGCAAACTCATACAGCCATTTTGGAGATCAGTATGGCGGTTCCTCAGGAAAATGGGAATTAGTTCACCACAGGACCTGGCAATCCCCTTCTTAGGCATATACCCAAAGGATCCACATCCATTCAACAAAGACATCTGTTCAACTATGTTCATAGCAGCACCATTTGTAATAGCAAGAACCTGGAAAAAACCTAGATGCCCCTCAATTGAAGAATTGATAATGAAGATGTGGCACATCTACACAATGGAATACTGCTCTGCAGAAAAAAAACCATATCTTGAAATTCCCAGGCAAGTGGATGGCACTGAAGAAACCTTCCTGAATGAGGTAACCCAGTCACAAAAAGAGGAACATAGTATGTACATACTCATATATGGGTTTTAGACCTAGAGCAAAGGATCATCAGCTTATAATTCACACCACCAGAGGAACTAGGATACAAGGTGTATTCTAAGAGATTCATATAAGGTTCCTCACAGAACTGGGAAGGGAAAAGTCCCCCAGAGTACAGGGGAAGTGGGGGGGGGCAGCGAATGGAGAGAGAAGTAGGAGAAAGCAAGGGCGGGAGAGGATAACACGTGCAACTAGGAAGATTGAGTCCGGATAGGAATAGAAGACAGGAGGGAGAGAGAGAGAGAGAGAGAGAGAGAGAGAGAGAGAGAACATAAAAGAGTAAGCCAATATTGGTTAAAAGATAAAATTGAACACAAAGAAAGGTCTAGAGAACTACAAGCCTCCTGCCAACTAACAATTTGAGCTTCTGGGATAGTGAGAACAACTAAAATATCCCTGGAGCCCTCGTCTAATGCCTGTAGGAAACAGGAGCAAAGACCCATACATAAACACTGAGTGGAACTAGAACCCAGATGCAGATGGAGAGGACAAGACCAGGTGGCAGAAACACATAGAGACAGCTTACCTGAATAAGGAGGAGCTAAGGGGTCACCAGACTGATAGCTGGGAACCCAGCATGGGACTTACTCAGGCCCCCCTTAATATGGGTCTCAGCTAGAAGGACTGAGCAGTCTAAGGAACCTCAGCAGTGTAGCCATGATGTATCCCTGGTGCACAAAAGGACCTTCCTAACACATCCCCCATGGAGGGATAACTGCCTTAACCTAGAGACAGGAGAGAAGCCCTAGTCCCTACTTCACTTGACCTGTCAGATATACATGACCCCAACTGGATGGCATTCCCCTACATTGGAGTGGGGGGATGGGAGGGTGGTTAGGGTGCATGTGATAGGGCAGAGAGGGTAAAAGGGAGGAAGGGAGGGAGGGAGCAAGAGAGGGAGAGGGAACTGGGATCAACATGTAAAATAATAAATTAAATTAAAAAAAAAAACAGGAAGAAAGGAACAGAAAACCATTTCACGGCCACTATCCACAATTCTTCTGTTTTCAGAGCTGGTCGTCATGAATAAATGGTGCCTAAACTGGAGAAAGATGGAGAAGAAGTATTTATTGATCTCTTCGTGAGAGAGAGGGAACTATGTGTGATGATAAAAACATCATTTTTCAATTACTGCGATTCTCCAGCAATGATAACTATCTGACCAGTTGTCCTCTAAAGCCTTCAGTCTACACCAGTTGTAGTGAGAGAGAAGGTCACTTTGCCAGTGCTGGATTGCTCACTGACAGAAAAGCAATGAGAATGTTATAGAAACTGCCTTCCCTTTCTTTTTCCTATGTGTTCCATGACTATTAAGTAAAACCAAAAGTAGCAGTACCCTGTCAGATGTGAAACATGTATCTCAATCCAGCTGCTACTGAGCTGAGTTGCTCAAGACTAACTGGCTATGGGTGGGGAATCCACACCTTTGCTCAGTTCTGCTAAGCACTTGAGAAGAAGCAATACCCTCCCCCTTTGACATCTGGAGTGAAAGCCTAAGTGTTTGTAAATGAAGCTGGAAAAGATGGGTGGTAAAGAGCCCAAAACATTTGGGTGTCATCAGGGAAATCCCATGGAGTCCCTAATTTTCTTGAGAGGAGTACAAAATATAAGATTATACATATGCTCTCAAAGGTCCCTAGTAGGGTTCAGTTTTGGGGACTCTTGTAACCCTCTCTGAGGGGATCAAAACCTCACGTGGGTAAAGTTTTAGAATTGGATGACATCAGAAAAACAGCACAGTATAAAACTTCAAGCTTTCACTGCCGCCATAGGAAGACATTCAAGAAAGCTGTCAGAACAAGCTTTATTATGACTTTGAACAAAAAACAAAGGTTTACAGCAAATAAGGGAATGTCAAGTCAAGACAAAGACTATTTCAAGTCCATAGGACTGCTTTGAGGCATAGCCATGCAATATATTCCCCTGCGGGAACCTAATGTCTTTTTCTTGGAAAAGAAGGCTAGTATGTTAGCAAATCATTTTGTATGTTCATTCTAACCAGGCTGGTGACTACCTATAGGACTTCCATTTCTGTTTTGCCTAATGAAAAACTTAGTGGTGAAATGCTTTGGAAATCGCTGAGGGTCATCAAGGGCCAAACTAACCACTTTCAAGTGAGTGAGATCAAAGATGACAGCTTAACCATACATTAGACTTCCGAAGGTTAGTGAGGAGTGAGAAGGGGCTTCTTTATTAATATTGAAAATTAAGAATTCATTAAAGGGGCTCAGCTGTAGATTTTGGTCTTCAGAATAAAGAATCAGGAAACTCACACTAGAATAATTTAAGTCATCCAAGCTAAGGAACATAAAGAATAGGATCAAAAAGATATTGGACCCTGTGTTACCTCAGGGAGATTACCTTAGACTTAAGCATCATGGGAAACCTAGTGGGAGACAGGAGAAAATGGGGGAATAAAGATTACCAGGATGCAAGCTGAAAGTAGAGCATTCCTGATGATGGATATGAATCCATAAATCCAGTCCTCGGGGAGAGCTCAAAAAGAACTTCACTGAAAAATAGAGTCAAACTGTCTGAGGGCAATAAGAATCTTGAAAGTCAAATGAAAGCAACTTGTTACATTCTAGGAACCTTGATCAAGATTATGATTGGTTCCTCATCTGAAACAACAATACTACTAAAGTGCTCAAAACACACACATGCATCTGCATGCGTGTGTGTGTGCGCGCACACACACACACACACACACACACACACACACACACACTGTGGCAGGGGAGACAGACAGACAGATGGAAGCATTCTACATTTGGGAAGTCTTCAAGGACAAATAAGAAATCAGTACATTTTAAGATTAGCAAAGGTTTATGCCATTGCTGGTCGGTCCATCTTATAGGACATGCTAGGGACAAGTCCCCAGGTGAAAGGAAAGCACATGAGAACTGACCACAAAGCCATCTAAGAAGTGAGGCTCTCTCTAGTTGCATTTGGTTTAGTGCTATCACTTTTATGTTGGGAGCTTATCAATAGTAACTATTGAATCTACTGCTACTCAACAGCTCTACACATGAATCTAACTCTAAAACAGAATTTAAGAATTGGTAAATCATCACATATGTTGTAACATTAAATATTAGCTATCAGACAATGTTGTTCTCCAGTGTTGAGTTTTTATTTTAACATTTTGTTTGTTTTCTACTTTAAATTTTTTATTTATTTATGTTTTGATTCTTTGACAGTTTCATACACGTATGTAATGGATTTTACTCCTTCTCCTAGTACCATGTCTAACGTCCCTCATTTTCCTGATTAACCTTTCTTTCCAACCAGTCCCCTTCCTGCGTCCATGTAATTGTGTGTGTAAATTCCTGAATCTAAATGGAATTGCCTTAAAGGACATAGGTTGGAGGTTATTAACTGAATTATGCCAATATATTACTGATGAAAATGATAACCCTTGCTCTGGCTATTACTTGTTGACAATACTTACTCAAGAATGTGTAGGGCCCCATGATCTCCTCCACTTTAAAGCCACAGCCATATATATATGATCTGCTATCATTTCCTACCAGGATTCTCCACAGCACATGAAAAATCATGTGGAAAGTTGCCAGAAAGGATGTCATGTGTACATTCTTTAACATGTTGTCAGGCTTTGTGTCTATTCCCTGTATTCATAGAACTAGAATAAACTAAGTCTGGAAAATTACGATGAATTCAAGGCCAATCTAAGATGTGTGGTGGGATCCTATCTGAAAAGAACCAAACCAAACAAAAATGATCCCGAGTGGGTTTCTATGTCAGCTCACCACTCAGTGGTTAGTTGTATAGTGCATTCTAATACACTATAAGTCTGCTCTGGTGACATTCAGCTATCACTGCAGAGTTTCTGTATGTTTTCATTTAGTTCACAGAAATACAAATTTAAAGAATTATATTTAAGAATATGATTTTTTTCTGAAAGTGTGCATATGTAATATATAAACCATAAGAAGATAAAAATGATCATCTCTGGTAAAGGTAAATGTATGGGTGAGGGTAAAATCAATATTATATTTTTGATGTGTAAGTACACTTATTTTCTGTAAGAATTAAAAAGGCAAAAGCATAAAAAGCAATATTATTGGACTGACAATGTACAAAGAGGTAACTTATTATAGCATTAGGTGGGCTATGGAATAAAGCATTATAGACACAGATTGTGTGATGCTAACTTAGTAGACAGATTAAACTTTAACTATATTTTATGTTAATTTTAGATGCTAAATAAAATTCCAATAATAACCACAAATAAAATATTGAAAACTGCATACATAATAGCAAATAACTATACAACCAAAATAATTCAGTACAAAAAAATCAACTGAACATAAAACAAAAACGTAATTAAGAAAGTGGGAAACAGAAACAATAGAAACACACAGTAAAGTCACTAAATTTTTTCTTTTCAGTAATGAACTTTAATATAAAGTTAATTATAACTTTAAATTCTCCAATCAAAAGGCAGAAGCTGGCAAAGTCAATTTCAAAACATTACTCAGTTCCATACTACCTGTGAGACATTCACTTTAGATTCATTAACTCCAAAGTTGGTTGAAAAGGTGGGAAAGGTTATTGTATTTACACTTACCAAATATGAACTGAGCTAGCTATATTAATATCAGACAAAACAGAGGACATGTTAAAAGTTGTTACAAGAGAAAAAAAGATACTATATGTTGAAAGGAGTCCATTATGAAAAAGATGCAACAATTGTAAGCATGGGTAGAATGGAGCTGTAGGACAGGTAACGATGACAGTGATGGGTTAAAAGGAACACTGGTTTAGTACAAGACTGGAGGACCAGGAAGGACATACAAAAATTGGTCTGCTCATACAAAACACACGGAGAACAAGCACACAACTAAGAAAGTTAGAGCATGAAATGTTCTCTGAAATATATCTTACATCACAAAATAATCTCTGATAAATAGAAATACTGAAATCACACAAAAATGTCTCTTCTGATCATAATATTATGAAGTCAGAGTTTAATAGAAAACCTGGGAAATTTGCCAATAGGTGGAAATTAAACAGCACATTCTTAAGTAATGAATAACTAAAAAAAAAGCACTAAAGAAAAAATAATTAGACATGATTAAAACTTAAATATTATATATTAAAACATGACAACTGGAACGTAATATAAACAAATAAAATATAGAGAGCAAGCAAAACTATATAACAACAAGTATACACATGTAAATTAGTTAACTCTCTCTACCCCTGTGATAATTCTAAAATCTAGTTTTATGCAAGTCCACTTGTGATAATATATTTAGAATAAAGTACTCATGATATTATTTAACCATAGAAATGGAAATATCTCAAAAAACTTTGTAAAATATTACTGAACCAAAAATTTTAAATCCTAAAAATATGAGAAGGCATCCTATGTCCATGATGCTTAAATAAAATATTTAAATTTACTTAAAATATATGAGCACTCATACAATGTGATGTGACTCAAAACTATCTTTAGATTCAAGACAATTCCTATTGAAATCCCAACTGCCACCTTTCATACATGGAAAAGTTTGTTCTTGAAATCACATAGATTTGCAAGGGATGAAAAGGAAAAACAAACTCAGGTGAATCCCATTTTCTTATTTTAAAATCTTCTGCCAATTGCCAGCAAACAAATCAGACTCCTATCATCAATATAAGGATATAATCCAATATAATTGCATTTTGAGTAAATTAAAATATGCACCTATGGACAACTGACTTTTCTGAAACTGGTCATATCCTTTCTATGGTGAGCCATCATAGTATTAGAACAAATGGTTTTCGGTATGAAAAGAAAGAAGTTGGTTCTCTGTATCAAATAAACAACCTTGACTCAAAATGAAACAATATCCTAAACAAAAGAGTTAAAACTGTAAGCTTTTCACTAAAAAACAGTTAAGTCTTTATGAGCATGGATTTGGCTATAGATTATTTTATCATGATACTGAAAGGAAGACTTTTAAAATGAAACATTTCTTTGTATCAAAAGGTATTATCAAGAAAGTGAAAAAACAACTGAGAAAATATTTGCAACCCTTGGCCTAGGCACAATTCAAAAGGAAAAACAGCCTAATTTTTAAACAGATAATAAGACTACAAGAAGACTAGTCTACTGATGGGAGATGTCATTCTGTAAATATGTTTCTCTTATTGGTTAATGAATAAAACACTGCTGGCAAATAGGAAGGCAAGATAGGTGTGACTAGGAGATAAGGAGCATTCTGGAAGATGTAGTGGAGGGGAGTCAAGATGTAGGAACTTGAGAGAAGAAGGTCCGGACCCTCTCTCCAGTAAGATAAGACCATAGGAAAACACTTAGATTAATAGAAATGGGTTAATATTTAAGACAGAGCTAGCCAATAAGAAACACCAGTAACAGGCCAACAGCTTTTTATCTATATAGCATCTCTGTGTGTTATTCAGGGGCTGACAGGCTCTGGGATCAGGCTGGCTGGCGGGCAAACTGTTTGTAACAGTCTACATAGAAAAGACATGTAACATCATTCCTTACTGTAAAATGAAAATTCCAAAAGTTACTACATTATATCTACTGGAATGACTACAATTTTAAAAAAGAAAATGGAAATAACAAAATTTGGTGATGATATGAAGACATTGGTACTATACTTTGCTGATGAAAATGTAGTTTAGTCATCCCTCAACAAGTTAAACACAGGATTATTATACAATTTGACAATTGCATTCCTGTGTAGGTACCCAAAATATCTCAGGATAGGATCTGAGATGGGTAGTTTCATGCCAGTGTTCATTGCAGCATTATTCACAACAGACAAAATATGGAAAGTAAGCCATAGGTATATTAATAGATGAATGAATAAACAATGTGTGGGACACACACGCAGTGCAGGATGGTACATTTCCAGCAAGAAATGCTCTGACATATACTGTGACATAAGTAAACCCAGAGAACATGCTATGTAAATCCAGGCAGACACTATGGAACATGAATTATGTAGTTTCACTTGTATTAGGTAATTAGAAATGGTAAATTAAAGGGTACAGAAAATAATGTACATGTTATCAGAAGTTAGAGAGTAAGAAAGATTGTGTTTAATATTGTTCAATGGTTGCAAGTGTGTGTTGGATTGGTAAAAAATATTGAAATACTGGTAATGATCATGTATTACTATGAATGAAATTCATGTAAAAAAATCACATACTTTAACATTGTTAAAAGGTTCATTTTCTGTTATATATCATTTATCATAATAAAAAATTCAAAATTATTTGTGGTATAATTCAAGAAGCCATGCAATACTTTTAGCCACTTTGTCTTTCATTTCTTTTTTTTATTCTCTGAGAGAGCTAGTGGTGCCTCTTAGACATTTCTGGAGGTTCTATAGCAAGGTTCCATAGCTAGTAAGTGAAAATTCAAAAATAACAAAAGCCAAAAGACATATCATACACATGTCCTAGGCTTTTGTATTCAGAAATAAGAATGTTTATACCTAAATCAATATTGAAGCAAATAAAATACTTTACAAATATAAATTCTACCTGTAAGCAGATAGAAGGGCCCAGAATATTGCTAAGTGTGAAGCCTCTGCTGCTGCTGTTCTGCACAAGGTTTTCTGGTTCTTCACTAGTATTTCTCTTCCTCTCCTTGTTTCCTTTCCGAGATAGACTTAGAATGCTATGACGTTTGGTCTACTTTGTTTCGGAGAAGCAATGCTTCCATGAGTTCC
This sequence comes from Phodopus roborovskii, assembly GCF_943737965.1. Lineage (NCBI taxonomy): Eukaryota > Metazoa > Chordata > Mammalia > Rodentia > Cricetidae > Phodopus > Phodopus roborovskii. The sequence continues at coordinate 17,035,530 of NW_026126547.1, read as the reverse complement.
TGGAAGACTTCCTCTGTGTCTTCTTTGAATCCTGCAGGGTATGCCAATGTCTCCTGTTTCCATGACTCTCTTCAGGAGTGCTCTTTGTGTTCAGCTTCTGATTTCTGTCTATTACATTAATTCTCATTAGCCCTGTTGTTTATGAGCAAACAGTTTAGCATAGAGTAATCTGATGAGGTGTGGGGCTATTTACCTGTAATAGCAGCACACACACACACACACATATATGTATATATATATATACACAAATATTTGTGTGTGATATGTACATATATGTATGTATGTTATATATATATAATGTATCACTTTGCTATAAAGTTATTAATTTTAAACTAGATAAGCTTAACAATAAAAATACATAAATTCTTCACAGTTTAAATATGCATAATGGAGTAAGACGAAGGTGGTAAGAAAAATATGTCTTTAGGTGCCAAGTAGATTTTATGCTCTAAATAGTTGTGACAATTCATGGTCAGCTTTTAAAGGAGGCTTGGCTATTTAAAACAAGGCTGTTAATAGGAATAGGAAACAATGTAGAAAGAAATTGTAAGGTGCCTGTAGTACCAGCTACTTGGGAGACTGAAGTAGGATGAGCATTTGAACCTATGTGTTATAGTCCAGTCTGGGCAACATAATTACACTCAGGGGAGGGGAGGGGAGGGAAAGGCAGGAAAGAGGAAAGGAAGAGGGAAAAGGAAGAGGAGGAAAGGTGAAGAGATGGGCAAAAAATACAGAGCAAAACCAAAAGAAAAAAAGAAGAGGGTAGTGAAGTGAAGAAGGGAATAGGTATGAGAAAGGAATAGGAGAAAAAAGAAAGGAGACAGGGTGTAAAAAATGCTGATGAGAAACTGATTGAATGTGTAAAGCATGGACAAGCATCTCAAAGAGGTATGAAACATAAAGACTTTGAGGAAGTGAAAGAAATGTGCCAGGAAAAGCAAAGGAAGCCAGTTCTGGTCTGCTTCAACCTGAAGCAGACTACCTGGTCAGGGAGCTTGAGATTCCAAAGGGGATTGAGCAGACACTGTCACACAAATGTTGCAGTTGAAGAACCTCTTTTCAATAGACAAGGCAGAGTAGAGGGCTGAAGCAGCGGTTGGGCACAGAAGGCCCTTCCAGGTGGACAGGGAGGCAAACACAGACCCTGGAGAAATAAACATTCCATAGGCTCCAAGGAAGCAGTGGCCATTTGGATTTAGAAACTAAAGAAAACAGCTAATCTTAACAGTGTTCCTTGTAGTAGATGGGGATAGGAGCTACACATGAATGGCTTGTCATTGACGGAGAGGTCAGGGATGCCATCATTCAAAGAAAAGGCTTATGAGTAAAGAAACGTGATTGAATAACAACACTTGAGGAGGTAATGAGAGAATGAAGAGTATAAGGAAGAGGAGAAAACTCACAGACACTTGAAGGAAGTCATAAGACAAAAGGCGCTAACTTAATGAAGGCAAAGAATGAGGAGAAAATGTCAAAACTCACCACAAAGCCAGTCTAGCCTTTGGAAGGAAGAAGGAAACTTCTAGACAGACAGGAGAAATGAGAGTCAAGTTAGAATCACCTAAAGCAAAATGGGAAAAGAAAACGAAAAACAAACAAACAGAAAACATAGAAAGAGATTCTAGGTTCAAAGGCAGACAACTGATTCTAAAGAGAAACAGATGGGTAAGGGAAAGTATACCAAGGAATGGGGACTAGTGAAGGCAGAAGGGAGAATAGGCTTCACTAAGGAGGCCACTGGCTATCTAATAAGACAGTAAAATCCATTAAAAATGCAGGCTCTCTGTTCTTGATTGACAGTGTTTGCCACCTCTTCTCCTAAGTTCAGGAAAGGAGTGTGTGCTGTTTGAAGGGACAGATTTTGTTTTCACTCTGGTTGGCAGTGGGCATGGGACCTAGCAAACGCTACTACTACAGTGAAAGTCAAGTGAGTACGAACTGGTGGCTTTTTACGTAACAAGCTGGCAAGGATGTGATCTTCTTTATCCTGTAGGCACTTTGTTTTTGACTTGTAGAATATCCATATTCCAAATGGGTTTGTGACAGTCTGCAATCAAAACACATGTACACATTACCAAATAGTTAGAATAAAGGTCAGAGAGAGCCTAGATGAAGAAGGGTAGACCTTTTTGTACCATGTGGCTTTACAGGAAGACTGGCCAGGAAATCAAAATTAAGCCTGAGTACAAGCAGGGCAGACAGATGTATCTTTTTTTCTTAGGACGTGTTGTCTTGCTGTTTTTGTCCTGGCAAGCCAGGACATGTATTTTTCATCTGAGGAACCACTCAAAGCAGGTGCACCATGACCCACGGAAGAAGATAGTAGGGTCAGGAGCCCAATGGGCAAATATTACTGAAGGGATGGTTATTGTTCCTTCTGCTTCCAGCTTAGCAGAGAGAACTACTGGGACCTGGGGTGTGAACAGCTATGTTATGTCCAAAGGCTCTGTCTCCAAGAAATCACATAGAACTCTTGAATGCCAAGGTGAGTGGGAACTGAAGGCAAGGTGTTCTGGGCATCAGGACCTTGGAATCTGCTAGGTCTCAATCTGCTAGACACAGAACTTCATACAGAAAGAATGGTCACCCAGATAGTGGTTCCCAAGCCTGCTCAAAGAACACTGAGTACCATCTGAGAAGGCCTCATTCTGCGAGGATGCCACTGGAGCAGCCTCTGCAGAGGTCACACACAGGGCAGGCACAATGACGACAGAGCACTGCCATCCAATCCCAATTGTCTCAACCTCACTTAATGTTCCCACTCAAAGCAGCAGCGCTTGATATAGGATGGGTTGCTGCTTTGAAAAGTATAGAAAGAGCCGTTTTCTTCTTACACACTGCAATCCTGCCAGGGCTCACACCACAGTGGAAGCTGACCACAGCCAACATGTTTACTCATAAGCATGCAGAACTGGCAGCATAGGGAGGGACTGAAAGTTTATCTCCTTCTGTGGCAATCACAGGTTAGCCCTAGTTGGCTGTGGCTGCATCTTGAAACTTTTCAGATGACATAGTTAGTCTGATGGTATTGATGAGGAGATCTTAACTAGAGGCAGGTATGTTTATTAATGCTAAAAAAATGCAAAATAACTAACCAGGAAAATTGTTATGAGTAAGATTTTTCCCTCCACCTGGACCCAGTTCCATGCCAGTCTCAAACAACACACAGAGATGCTGTATTAGATATAATTCTGTGGGCCTGTTACTATCATTTCTTATTAGCTAGCACTGTCTTAATTATTAACCCAGTTCTATTAATCTAAGTACTTCCACATGGTCTTATCTTACTGGAGAGAGGGGCTGGCAATCTTCTCTCTCAGTGGTCCATCTTGTATCTCCCTTATTACTTTCTCTCTCTTCCTAGTCTCCTCGTCCCACCTATCTTCCTTTCCTATTGGCCAACAGTGCTTTATTCATTAACCAATAAGAGAAACATATTTACAGAATGACATCTCCCGTCAGAAAATACTTATGTTATTGACACCAGAGAAGATGAAATCATAAAGAAGACAGAAGACACAGCCCTAGGCAAGTACTTACTAAGCTGCTTGGATTCCTGTTGGATTAGGGTTAAGGTTAGAGTTAAGGTTACAACATGGCTCTCTTTGGTGAGTTTGACACAGCTGGTACACGCACAGGTTAGAAATGCCTTAAGGCTGTGCATCTCTGGTTAATGCAGCAGAGCCGGTGTCCTGGCATAAAGAAGTCAACTTTGGGCTGATGCACAATTTTTCTGACCACTCCCTCTTCCTGCAAATTAAGAAATGGGACACATGGGAATTGTCAGCAAGCTGTTCCGCTGGGCCAGCCTCAGTAGCAACTGGAACCACAGCTTGGTAGTTCATGGCATTCTGCCCATCGGCTGTCAAGGTTAGTGTTAGTAAAATAGGATCTCACACTGTCTCCATGAGCTCTGAAAGCATGTGTGGCCCAGATTTTTCCTTTTCTCTATGATAAGTAATTTCCAGTACTCACAAAGAAATGAGAATGGAGGGGAGTTGCAACTGCAGCTATCATGGAAAGCAAGCCTCTAAGCTCTGCTCTTCCAGTGGGATGTGCTTCCCATAGCCAGCATTGGATAACAAGGCATTAATATTTGCTGTGTTCATTACCCCAAGCTTTTCTCTAGTTGCTCCTGCTCCTCTGAACCTAATATTTTCCTTTCGACATCTGTGTCTCAACAATGTCTATCATTCCCCACCCAGTCTATGATGAAGCTCTCCTTCCTTCTGTTCTTGGTCGGATCTACAGGAATCAGTGCAGAGGGTAGAAGTCTGCCAGGCCTGTGGGGTGCATACACTCACCCTCATCAAAAGTTACTGATTCAGCACTGGCCTGGTAATTGTCCTACTTCCTGGACACTTCTGCCATCTGAACCACACAATAAACTCTAATGAGTACTCACATTTCTTCACCATCTAGCATCAGGATAAAGCAAAGACAAAAAATGGCATCCTCAAGTTCTAGGCAATCATGAAGGTCTACACAGCTTAGCCAATATGTGGATGCACACAGCGCTTACAGAACCAGAAACCCACTGAGCTGAGAAAGAAAGAGTAAGTATGTATTCAAAGCATCATCATCCCAACTCAATAAATGAAGGGGCAGAGAGGCAAGAACTCAAGCTAAAAAAATAGCCTTTCAATACTGTGTAATATACTAGGTCTTGTGTCAACCATTTCAATCTGAATAGGATTGTTATATGTATACAGACATGTGTAAACATATCTTTAATATACCAGGAAATGAAGCAGTATTTTTTTATTCCCTACTATTTCTGGTCAACTGTCTTGTATTATTAGGAGTGAAAGTATATGCTTAAGATGACTATTCTTCACTTATTGCCCACACACAATTTCTGAAGGCTTGCAACAGATGCACCACAAAGACACACAGAAGTGTGCATATTCATCTTTCTTTCTTATCACCTAGCCCCTTCCCCATTTTCACAGGTCAACACTATGAAATGCAGAGTTGTGACTGCTGTACAGACTAATGTTGTAACTGTCTTGTGTGAAACCCTATGCTTCTTGGATATCACATGCTTATGGAGACATAAGGACTGATGAACCACCCTTCCTGGAACTCCCTGAGGGACATGCTTTTTTTGTGTGTCCAAGGCTCTGTGAGTCTAAGGATTTCTCAACCACTCACTAACCCCCTTGTCTAGGGAATCTCCATGAATAAGAAGAAAAGTTCCACAAAAAAAGAGAAACTCCTCAAGGGTTAGTGTCAGAGATCAGAATGTGTAGGGCAGACTTTCAAGTGAAAACCTAACAGATGGGAGGGTGCCCAGGGACTCTGAAAGGGAGCCAGGGAAGTTAAATAATAATTACTGAAAAGTCTTTTACCAAATATCACCTTGTAAACTCTGTACTTTTCTTCTCCCATGTGGGTTCTCTGGTGGTAATAGAAGAAGGAGGAAGAGAGAGAAAGAAGGGGAAGGGGAAGGAGATGGAGGAGAAGAAGGAGGAAGAAGAAAGGAGGAAAGAAAGAAAGAAAAGAATAACACTTGGAACATTCTCTGGTGAAGGAAGAAAAGAATACTGGCCAATAGCCAATAGAGAGGTGAAGACAATGAAGAGGAAGAGAAGAAGAGAAGAGGTGAACCAGAACACTGGTTTCATGGAGCGCTTCAGAAATAAAACTAGTTCAGGATGCAAAGATCAGTTGTACACAGTGACCATCTGAGAGAGTGGGAGCTATTAAGACACTGTACTCTGTCCTGGAAAGCTGGTCTCCTGGCCTGCAATAGAGGCTCAGTTACTGTAGCTTACTAATTATCGTAGCTTACTAATTACCATAGAAATTCATTTACTTCTACAAAGTACCCTTTAAAATTACAGTGGCTTCTTCAGGACCTGCTGTTTACTGTTGAGATTGACAAACACCTGCCGCCTTGTCCTGACTGCCTTTCTGGTGGGGTATCCTCAAGCATGTGTGTTGGTTCTTACAATCTGGTCTGCAGCTCTCAGGGCACATCCTCCATCCATACATGATGATAAGGGTGTCACTGTTTTCTGAATGGTCCATTGCCTGCTGAGACAGGAAGCCCAGTTCCTTGTAAATATCCTCTAGCTGCTAATACCTCTGCCTCCAGTATTCCGGCAACTCTCCAGAGTGTCTCCATGCATCTGAGCTATTCCTGGTGCCGTATTTCTCTCTAGGCAGCCCTATACTAGTAAAGAAAAATGGGTTATCATACTGTGTCCACACTGTAAGATTCTGTTAGAGGCTGTCAAATAGGTGGTGTTTCTTCATAGCCTTCCATCTTCTCAGGACCAGACATGAATCAAGAGGTTGGAAAAGAAGCAGATTGCAAAAGTCACCCTCAGAATGTGGTCACCCAGGCAGTGATGAGGTCTTTGCTATTGGCTCATACTGTGTCCTTTACCTTCTCTCTGAGGCTGATGACCCTCACTCACCCATGTTGTTGCTGCCACCCACATGGCACTGGATGTGATCCATTCTCTCCCACTGACTGGCCAAGCTGGCCCAGCTACTTCTAGATCCCAGCTTCAAAAAGTGGAAAGCCTCATAATACCACAGGCAACTACCAAAGTAGCAACTTGGATTTACATAAAACAAATGTAAGTCAAACAAAGCCACAAGTCGCCATTCTTGCTGAGATCAAATTACCTGGCATACCTCAGGACTTGTTATGACAGGTCAGGTCAGCATGCCACAACACTACAGGTAAATTGGTGGCTCTACAGAAGGAAAGCAAAGCTTCGGGAGGGGTGAGGGCTCTCAGTGCTAACTGCTTCCTTAGTTTTGGCTTAGTGTGTCTGTCCTGTGCTCAGAGTTGGGCCACAAGCCTAGTGATTTCCTTAGCCTTGTGTCACAGAAAACAACACCCACAAAGCCCAGAAACACCCCATTCCAATGCAAATCAGTATGCAAACTCTAACACTGCTTCCTCGGGAAGTCTCCCTGCCCTCCCTGCACCCAACACTCCCCATATTGTCAACAAAGTCTGGGAGTTCCCGGGCCAAGCCAAGCTTCAAGGAAATGCATGCAATGCTTGTCATTTGGATGATTTAAATGCTAGAAATGAAGAAACCAGACCACTCCGTTGGGCTTTTTCTCATATTTGGAGTATTAAGTTGAACATAATAATTTTGTCATCCTTATTAAATTTCTCTTCCATAATGAACAGCTCAAAATAAAATTTCTCTTGATTTTTTTTTATACAATTTTTTGGTTAGTACCGAGAACTTTTTACTATTTTTATTTATCATGTGCTTGGCACAGGTTTGGTGCTTTATTGTCAACTGGAAAAGTATAATTTGTCCAAGGAATACTATTTATACTTACCAAGTGAAAGTTTATAGGTAATCTTGGAGTATAAAAGGCCTCTCTCCCTCTCTTTGTATCTATCTGCCCAGATCTATAGAAAGAAAGCTGCTGAAGTCTGGCCTTGAAATACTGCCCACTCATGCTGTGTAGTAAGAAGCTGAACCTTGTATAAGGAGACCAGGTTGGCTGAAAGCAAAGTGAATTCCCATTTCATAGAGACGTTAATGCTGTGTGAATTTTAGTGAGGCAATGGCTACCACCTCTTCCTTACATTGCACATGGGAGTTGGTTTTGAGTCTTTCTTCTGGAAGAGGGAAATCTGAGGTTAAGTAGTCACTTTGCAGTATGAAGGTATTAGAGCATTTTACAAAGGACCAAAGTAAGAAAACTTAGAAGTGGGAAAGGTGGCAAGACTGGTGAAAACAAGAAAGAGTATGCCTCAGGAAACTTCTGAGGGGGTTTTCTTAAGTGCCTTGCAACCATAGGGTGCCAAAAACTACAGGCAGAATGAGAGAAAGGACATTTTCTGTGCATATCACACTAAAAGAACCAAGGCTATCAAATAAACTCTGATTGGCTTTCTGTGTTATCCATGCACATTTTTTAAGACCTGATGTCTTCCTGGTTCTTGCTTATGTTTCCTGGACAGATGTTACATATAGACACAAAAGATATTTGAATAAATAAATGAATGCTTATCTACAGGACAGCCTGGCCTCTGAGTTAGGGTCTTAGCCATGTTCCTTCTTGGGAATAAATTCTGTCAGCGGTATCCAGACAGACTCCTCAGTTACCCAGCAGGACTTAAGGAGGACATACCACGAAGGAAAAAAAAGTGGACATCCGTAGATGTCTATAACATGTTAGCTAGATAGATCCTGTGTTGGAAAAGGGAATCTGCAAAGTATGCTACAAGTGGAAGGTTGACAGAAGAGGGGGAGGAGGAGGTGGTGGACCCATTTCACCTTAAGTTTCTTTCATGGAATGGCCAAAGGTTCCTAGAGAAGCAGAGGCCAGACCTGTCAGAAGAGCCTTCAACAATCTAGCAATGTGCTAGCCCAAACAGCTCCGCTCCAGCAAGGACAGAAGGGAGTCCAATTTGGTGGATTGTATAGGTAATCCCAAAATGGGCAGAAAGAGGCATGGAAATCAACTGACACCTGAAAGACCTGAGCTGACCAGACTTCTGGAAGCAGAAGGGGCAGTTTCCTTGTGTGCTAACATTCACTGTGAATCTGGAGATCGGGGAGGGAAGAGGTGGGAGACAGGGCTTTCCAAATTCACCTCACTGGTATGGTTCTTTGTTGTTTTCTTTTGTTTGTTTGTCTATTTTGGTTTAGGTTGAGGTTTTCATTTATATCTTAAAATGTTCCAGAACACTCTTGAAGGGGCTGAAGCCTGACGTTGGAGGAAAACCACCATTGCATGTGACTGTGTGACTGACAGCAGGATTGAGAAGTCAGAAAAGCTCTTTCCCCTGAGTGTTCTCCTGGGATACAAGGGGATCGATTTTGACTTCCCTGACTCGCCCATCTTCACTGCCTCTTGGTGTCAATTTGGCATTCTGTGTAAAGCAGCAATAGCTTTTGCTCCTCTGAGTAAGAAGGTCTGCACTGCCCATAGCAGGGACAGACAGGATGGGTCTATCATGCAAACCAGTTAGGGCCTCCATGGCATGGAGTGTCACTTACTCGTGAACCTCTGGGGTCAAGCAGGAGTAGAGGCTTTTATGTTTTAAGGCCACTGGGGACTACCTGTTCCCTGTGCCTTCATAGTGATAGGTGAATCCCATTACAGATGAGTCCTCATCATTGATGGTGCCATCCCTTAGTTCCTGCTTCTAAATTGAATGACTAGAGGCAATTTTGCTTTTTCTACTCACAGGACAGAGCATCGCTCCATCACCAAGGGTGGTGCCAGTTTTTTACTTTGATTGCAATGCTTTGGAAGGCATCCTGTTCATGCAAGAAGACTCAAGGCCTTCAGAACTAGGTCAGGCATTTGCTGCAGGTCATTACAAGGCTACAAAATAGAGCATGCTTAATTCTGTTATTTCTGAAGAGTTTCTTCTTCTCTTGTGTGCATAGAAGACGATCAGTACTTAATTAAATTTTGGAACTGTTCCTGAACATTTCAGACTGTCAAAGATGCATGTGACCTTTTTCACCCGGGTTCCCCAAGAGAATTTAAACAAAGGCACAACAAACGAACAAAGTGGTCTTGCCGACCAAGACTGTGTCAGTTGTCATGCTTGTACTTTAAGTACTGGTGCCTAAAACAGTCCAGCAGGAAAATTCTCCATATGTAGAATCTAAAGATGGAAGTGACCTAGTCATGAGTTCAATCTTTTTATTGCAATGTACTGAAGGATTTTTCCTGATACAGTAGCAGCCAATAAATATTCATATTCTAACCCAATAGCAATAGTCACTTAGACAGTAGACTCCAGGACCAAAGTTCCAATTCGCCAGCTGCTGTGTGTATGGTGAGCAATATGGGGGCCATTCCTGAGAGGGTCTGATGTCAGTCAACCACAACCTCATTAGGCTCAGTCCCATTTTCCAGGGCAGTCAACATCCAGTGATACAGCAGACTACAAAGACATACACATTGACACAGACAGGATGAACTTCTGCAGGACTCTCCAGCTGTGATACAGCTGCACCTAACCTACTCACCATTCACAGGTTCTTCTCACCAACCTCATTCTTCAGTCATGATTACTGTGTCAACCTCCAGCTCATAGTGTACTTCCCAGAAAACGTCCTCTGTAACCGAATTTAAAGGCCAGTTTCTTATCCCAAGCTCAGAGTTGTTGGCATCTTGTAACACACACTTAGATGAACTTTTTTTTAAAATGTGTTAATTTCTTATTTATGGAGCTTATGAAGGAAGATGGAATAGACTATGAATACTTAGAAGAACTTAGAGCAATTTCTTTGCCAAAGCTGTCAGTTCAATGGAATTTTCTTCAATGGCAGTTGCAAAAAATATACAATTAATAAAAGGAATAAAAACTAGCATCTCATTATAGTAAATTTCTTTTCAGTAAGAAGACATTTTTCAAAATTGACTGGGTCAACAATGGGCAACCATTTTGCTAATGAAGGGGAGGAGACATGCTTTAATCTGGCTTGGATCTCTTACAGTTGATGCCATGTGATTTACTGTGAATTTTATCTCACAAGCATTATGAGCAATTCTTGTGCCTGCAGAAACCCAATATGCTTATTGTTTGTTACTGTCCCTGACTTTGGCCACTCCATCTTGACATTGAAATATGTTACGTACAGATGTTGGCCAATATAGCTTTATTTTATCTTGACACTCTTAACCTGTCTCTACAGACTCACACCAGCTATGTCATTAGGTCATGAAAGATGTGTATTTGTCAAATGGGAGTAATAGAGAAGGAATTAACAAAACATTATGAAATCTTCTGCATGTGTTTTACAAATCTAGACATTGTGAAGCATTAGAAGACAGAGTCAAATGTAGAATCCTACAAGAACTATTACATTGGTTTGCAGAGTGTCCTTATTTCAACCAACCTGCAGATTTTTCTGCTGTTTTAGAGGAATAATGAACCTTGGAATCTACCAAACAAATAATTCTTTCCTGGGCTCAGGACGGAGCCTCTGCAACCCACCCCAAGGATGCCATTGGACACAGGATCATATGGCAGTCACATGTTGAGGAGATACTTTCCTTCCATGTGCAGAAGGGCTGGTGGCTGCCTTCATCTATAGAGGAACACAGAGCTTTGCCTGCTGTGCAGTCAATGAGGGAGTTTTCAGAAAAGCTCCTATGTCTCTGATGTTTTCTTAAGAATATTTGTATACACACAACATGTGATCAGAATAACTACATTTTAAAAAGAAAACCTGTAGTTATAGTTGTTAAGCAAAACATAAAAAATACTTAATTATCTCTGTTTCCTTTACTAAGATGACCACAATTGAACATTAGGTATCTATCACCAAATGGTTTCATTTTTTTTCACACCTTCCCTCTATAAATATATGCATAGATTTATATCCGTCTTTATTTTAACACAAATCAAATCAGAATCATGCTGCATAGATAGTTCCTCACTTGCTAACAAAATGAACTGTCTGTTGAGCTACACATAGGCTGTGTGGGGTTACTTATTGCCTGTAATCAGCAATACTTGCCAATACTTGTGTGTCCTTATACACACAAATAAGCTGTCTTTTTTCCCCTATAGTATTGAAATGAGATTTCTGAGGAGAAAGGGTAACCACATATCATATTTTCATAGATAATTCCATATGAATGTGCCAAAATTGTGTTAATTTAACTGAATCTGTTTTCATAATTTTTTTCTTCCCAGAAACATGAGATTATCATATTCTTTCTTTCATGTTTCACCAGTGTCTCTCCTTCTATCTGTTACTTAACTCCTCATCAAGTAAAAAATGTGCTTATTTAAGCTTTTAATTTTGAGGGGAAGAAAACTTTTTAGCTAATCTGTTCTTGATCAATTTCTAAATTACTTTTCAAAGATTTGCTTTTTGATTTTAGTTTTGTGTACAGGTGTGTGAAAATGTGCACATGTGAGTGCAGGTAGGTGCCCAAAGTCCAGAAGAGGATATGAGATCTCCAGGAGCTGTAGTAATAGATAGTTGTGAAATTGCTGCAGGTGCATGAAGCTAAACTGAGATCCAGTGCAAGAACAATGAACGCTCTTAACCTCTAAGCCATGTTCAATCACAGCACATGAGTGCAGTGCATATGGAATCCTGAGTGTGTGTCAGATCTCTGGGTGCTAGGGGTATAGGCAGTTGTGGGCCCCCTGACATGGCTACTGGGAACTAAATTTGGATCTTCTCTAAAAGCAGTGCTTGATCTCCAGTCCCTCAATTTCTAATATTAAATTTCTACTGTCAGAGAAATGGACCGGTGATTTCTGGGATGATTTTGAGAAACTCTGGTGGGTTAGTAAATTATTCAACTTTTATAAACTGTCAATATATCCCCAAAGATTCTTAAGTGTAGTGGGTGTCATCTATCATGTAATAGAAGTATAATTCTACTTCCATTGGAAAACATATACTTACTCTTTTTAATTGTCTCTTAAATCCTGGTTGTCTGACTTAATTTTTGTTCACTGACTTTGTTTTTCAGAGCTATCTGTTAAAGTTTTCACTTCTGATTAGAGATTTTGTCACTTGCTGCTTCCATTTCTATAAGTTTTGCTCAGAGTATATTTTAGAACTCAAATGTGTTATGCAGTGCACATATATTTTAGAGGTGTATTTTTAGACACATGCATGGTTTTATGACTAATGGATCTTGTTGGTGAAATATATCATTAATGTACATTCTGCATTACATCTAATGAATTTCTTTTTCATTGTAGTCTCATCAATTTTCAAATATTTTCTTTTATATTTATTCTTGATCTTTTAATAGTTGACCCTGTGTTATTTGATTTTTGGTAAGTTTACTTACCATAACATTGAGTTTGGTTATCATCATTTTTATCAGTTAACTGGGAGAGTTTACATTTTAGAAGAGATAAATTTATCTATTCACATTGAATACATATAATGCATTAGTATTTTGAAATGAAATCCTCCATATCACAACAGACTGTTTCTTTTCTTTTCTTTTCTGTTCACCCTTTTTGGTTTTGTCTTTTTTTTTTTTTTTTTTTTTTTTTTCTTGAAATGATGGCTTTTGCTCTTTGCTCAGCTAGTTTTGAAATTAGCAGCTCTAATTTCCTGGCATTTGTCATCAAACATTTAAACCATGTTTTTAAGCTTTTGTTTTTCTGCTAATATCTACAGTTAATTATCACTCATGTCACCACTCACCTCCCATGAAGATAAAACATTGATCAGATCTTATTTCCTTATATGGCTTTCAGAAACCATCCCCTTCTTACTTCCCAGCTTCCCTTGTGGGCTAATAGGCTGTGATCTTAGCATTGGTCAATAGATGAGTCAATCACCAAAGAGAGGCAACTGTGTGCTTTACTAATATTTCCCCTAAATATTATTTCCAGTGTCTGTCATTGCCTCAACACAATTGTTCTGTTGGTTGCATACTTGAACCCTTCCCCCACAATAGTCAATGGCCTGTTTGAAAAGCCTGTAGTTGGCTGTCCCACTTGAATGTTGCTTTGACTCATTACCCTTAAAGCTTTTAGTGTGTTTTCCCACTGCTTTCTCTGTGTGACTGAAGAGAAGTCTGATGAGAACCTATCTCTTACTGATTGAATAGATTTCTTCTTGTCTCCTTCTTTCCTGCCTAGAAGCATTTAGGATATTTAGATCAATATTGAGGAAACTTTAAGAATACACATTTTACTGGGCTCTAAGTAGATCCCTGCCTTAGTTCCTTAACCAGGTAAGCAAAGAAAAAGATGTCTTTAAAGTGTTTCTCTCTACTTTCCTTCTATTGCTATTGATTATATATTGAAGCTCTGGGATTTATTTTGTATTACATGGAAGAACTTCATGCAGGTTCTGAGTCTGGGAGTATAGTCACCAAAGAAGCTCAGCTAGGCATCTGACACTAGGCATCACAATTTGAAAGTGCTCACACAAGTCTGTCAGCCCAGTGACCCGCAGAAACAGGCCTATGGCCTTTTTTCATGGAAGTCAGTTTTAATGGTGAAACTGATCCACATTCCTGAGTTCTATCCCAGACTGTCCCAGAATCTCTAAGTACAGCCTAATGGAAGAGAGGCTTTCTCCAGTACATGCAAACTCAAAGAAGCATAGTCATTTCATGTAAGTAATATGAGTATGGTGCTAATGGGACCTTAAAGAGCTGCAAGCCCAGACACTGAATCCAGGAGCTACACTGGTTACTCATCCAGACGATCCATATGAATGTATGCTTACAACTCCATTCTGGTTATCACCAACACAACCCCTCACAGTGTACAAATAGATTGTGGAGAAAATAACTGTGGTATTTTGAATGAAAAGTGTCCTGCAGAGGCTCAGGTATTTGGCACTGTCTGGAGAGGTAGTACAGCCTTGCTGAGTTGAGTATGTCCCTGGGGGTAGCCTTTGAGAATTCACAGTGTCACCCCACATTCACTTTGTTCTTTCTATCTTATTGTTACAAGTGTTTGTGGTTAAAGGTGTCTCTAAACTTACTTCTCTAGCAGCCTGTTGTTATGCCACTGAAACCATAAATAAAAATAACCACATATCATAACCAAAAGCAATGAATAACCAATACATTAAGAAAAGTAACTGAAACAATAACCTATTTAAATTTTAAAGCTCCATCCTTATAAACAAAAAAGTTCAACCTTGAAATTGCAACCTTAGTAAGTGATGCATATGTGTATCACATCTGGGGCTTTGACTTTGACCACCAGGTATGGTAAATTATGCCCCTGCAAGGCAACCTAAATCCTAATCCTTGGAACTTTTTAACATCACTTTATAATGCTGAAAGGATTAAGTTGGGGGCTTGGGATGCAGTGAGTATTATGTGCTGTCCAGATGACTTCTAAAAGCAATCAAAAGTGTCCTTGTGGAAAGAAGAAAGAGAATTGTTTTCTACACATTTCGTAAAGAATCAGTTTGGTGATGAAAGCAAGATGCTACACTGTTGGCTGTGATGCAGGAAAGATCCCAAGCCAAGCAATGGAAGAAAGGTCCAGCTTTAGAACTGGAAAAGAAAGTAGATAAAGTGGGGTCATGTCCTTGTTTCTGCTTTGAACTTGGACCTGTGAAACTGATTTGGATTTTTTAAACGTTCCACAAAAGTAAGAAAATGAATGTATACTGCTCCACACTCCAAGTTGTGGGTTACTTTGTTTCAAAAACTCCCAGGAATTGCTACCAGTAGTAACTAGAGCTGACTTTTACCCCATCCCCAGGAAGGCTGTATTTCTCCCTCACTCTCTGAAGCTAACAGTGGACAAGTTACTTGTTCTGGCCAATAGAGCATGAACAGAAGTGAGTTGCCTTGGTTCTGAGTGGTGGCACCGATGGCCTCTTGGTGACTATGATAAACAAAAACTCCTAACAACTTATACTGTACAAATCAGGACTGTAAAGTCATCCTTTATTGTGTCAAGGAACTGAGATTTTGGAACTATTTGTTACTGAAACACAACATAACCTAACAAATACAAATTATTACCCAATGTATGCCCTTTCCACAGAACCAAGATATCGCCTGCATCTGAGCATTCCTACAACCTTTCAATAAAGTTTTAAAGTCACCTTTAATCCTCTACAGTTCTGAACAGGCTGTGGTACACACTGTGAGAGGCAGGAGTGAGGCTTAAAACCTAGTACCAAACACCTTCTTAGATCCTCAGGCTCTACCTCTCTCTTTCACAGAGGACTGTGTTTGTTGGTAACCACCTCAGGAATTCTTCCCTTGCAAGGATATGACCAATGTATCTTTGCTCCCATGCTGCATTCAATAGAGAGGGAGGTAATGAGGAGGCAGACATTAGCATTAGATGTGCACTGACTACCTAAACTTAAATTAGTATTATGGCCTTGGATGATCTTGTCACCCGCCTCACAGCCTTGAAATGCAGCTACCATTGTTTCAAGTTCGCTTCTTTTTACCTAGATCAGATGCTTTCCTTTGGCTCCCTCCCACAGAGGCTGCAGTACTACCTCTCCCCCAACTCTTGCTCTCAGCCTTACCCTTGAATGGGAGATCAGCATTTACAGTGCTTTGACTTTCTTTGGAAAGCATGAAGGGGTAATGCTGCAGAGCTGAGTCTTATGCAGCTAGCCTGTGGACCTACTGCAACATGGGCCTTCAAGGAAAGAGCACGAGCTTTGTTCAAAAGGCACCTGCTCTTACAAATGGCTAAAGTGCTCTTCCGTGGGCTCCACGAGGCTATGCCATGTGAAGACTTATCTCTCCTGCTGGAATGATCTCATATGACCTTAGGAAATCAGGGAAGATATCAAAAAGCAAGAGGCAACACGTTAGCACAACGCTGTTTCAAATTAAAGTTGCCTTTGTTGGTGAGGAAATCTGCTAAAAGCTGTTATTTGAAATATCTGGGATAGTTTGGACTGTGAATAATTGCTATCTGCACATCTCAAATCTCTTAGAGTTTCCTGCTAGACATATCTGCACGAGGTTATAAATAGTGTGGCGATGTCGCCCACTGTATAATATAGTCTCTCTGCCTTTACAACTCATCATGAACTTCTATGTAATTTATTTTTTATTGAAGAATTCCAATTAATGGCTTCCTGGTGATTTTAAAGCCTCAAATTATCAGTCTCTGAAAACAAAGCAGAGAACATAATTATCATAAACCGAGAATTTTTCATTTTGAAGCTTATCTGTTTGTGCTAAGTATCTTGTCTGTAAGTAATTAGTGCCTTATTTTTTTTTTTCAGTAAAAATAATGACCATTCTAAGCTACACATCCAAATTTTGTTAACTGCTAGATGTACTGGGTGTATTATATTTGAATGGACCACCTTGGACTAGTTTTAAAGTATTTCATCAAATGATAATAGCAACAACAAAATACATCTGTTTGTCAGAATAAATTATGTGGCATGTATTTTAAAAACCTATTATATCCTTTTGCTTTCTTTCTAAGAATAAAAGCCTCAGAAAAATATGTACTTGCCATTTATTACCAGGGCTGCATAACAAGAAAAGACTCATTTTATCTTCCATTTATAATTCCTAACTGCTAATCAAATTGATCAGGCAGTAGCTCGGTTCTAGAGGGTCTTTTATGGGGCTATTTCAAAATGTTTTACTAGAGATAAAACA
The DNA here is from genome assembly GCF_943737965.1 of Phodopus roborovskii. Lineage (NCBI taxonomy): Eukaryota > Metazoa > Chordata > Mammalia > Rodentia > Cricetidae > Phodopus > Phodopus roborovskii. Next base: position 17,018,472 of record NW_026126547.1, on the reverse strand, counting down.
AAATTCAGAGAAATTAAAACAATTTAAATGACAATGTCAGCCAAGCATTCCTTTAGATTCCTGGACCTTTCTCTGATTGGAGGGAGTGATGGGGGTGGGGTAGCAGTCTTCTGATGGGTATAATGGGAACAACTCATTCTGAGCACACACCCTGCTCTCTCTCAGACCAAAAGCTGTTGCAGGACACTTCCCCCTCAGCTGTAAGCTGACTCTGAGTAATGCTAGGACCGCTTCATTCCTCTTTGAAAATAGCACATTTGACAAATCAGACAAATGTTGATTTAAAAAATTTTAAACTACAGAAATATATCATACAAAGCATTTTCTTTCTAGACATAAAGTGTCTATTTTCTAATTTGTAATACCTTCTCACATTTTTCTTTAAAAGTGTGTGTGTGTGTGTAGTAAGGTTTTTTAAAAGAGAAAATGTATATAATTGGATCTTATTTTATTTATTGAGCCCTTCCCATTATACAAATTATTATTTTACATTTTGAGCAGCTCCATACTTTATAATAGCGCTGTGCATACCATTATTTTAACTGTTTCTACATGTTGCATATTTAGGAAAGAAGTCTATTGTTAAATCATAGATGTGAAAATTTTAAACTTCTTTGTTTATGTTACAAAAGTACTGAGTAGGGTTGGTATCACTAGTGGTTAAGAACATCTCCTGGTGCTCCAAAGGACTAGAGTTAGATTCCCTCATCCACACCATCTGGGGGCTCACCTCTGCTTGTAACTTCAGTTTCACAAGGTTCAATGTCTTCTTCCAGCCTCTGGGGGCAGCCCTATACAAATGGTGTATACACTCACAAAGATGCACGCTCACATACATTAAGAAAAAGAAACAGAAATCTTAAATCCTCACAGTGGAATGTGAAGACTAGAGGAGCACATCTCGATATCCTGGCTGGGCAAGCATTTCTAGCTACACTCATGACCACGGTGAGTAACATCATGCCATTCTCAAGTCTGTGTCCTCTACAGGACATCGTTACATTTATCCAAATAGTTTTGGCAGATTTAGAGTTCAAAATGCTTAATAAACATGATATATATATATATATATATATATATATATATATATCAATATATATATATCGCGGTTAAATAAGGATCAGGATAAACAAGATCAGCAGAAATGGGTTAATACTTAAGACAGAGCTAGCTGATAAGAAACTAGTAATGAGCCAACAGCATTATATCATATACAGAGTCTCTGTGTGTTAACTGGGGCTGGTGCGGCAGCAGGACAAGACCAGTGGCGGGAGGAAAAACCTACTCCTTACACACACACACACACACACACACACACACACACATATGCCTATTTATTTGTATTTACTTTCCTACATTTTGGAATGGAATTTGAATTATTTCTCATCTCTGCTCATCAATTTAAAATACTACCTGTGTCTTACTATGAATAATTACAAAATATTTGTTTTGTTGTTTGTCGTTCAATTTTGTTAATGTCATTGACATGTTTTTAATTTTTATTTTAGTGTGCATGTGAGTTTTGTCTGCATATGTGTCTAAATATTACATGCATGTCTGGTACCTGTGGAGAACAGAAAAGGGTGTCAGGTCTCCTGGAACTGGACTTACACATGATTGTGAGCTATAGTGTAAGTGTTGGCAATTGAACTCAGGCTTTCAGAAAAAAGTGCTCCTACTACAAACCATCTCTCCAGCCCCAAGTATTTCAATTCTATATAGGTTATTTTCATATCTTTTGACATATATAATTATTTTTATACTTAAATAATATTGAATACATAAATATCTACTTCTATGTATTTTACTGCCTTTGTTTATCAACCTATTCTTTGAAATTAGTAGTAATTAATTATAGCGTAAAGAAAGAAGTAGTATTATAAATTTTTATTTCCAAATTATAAATCCATTTTCCTAGGACTGTTGACTGATCAGGCATTCTGCTTTCTGGAGAACTATGTGGGCATGTGTGCTGTGCCCCCAACTCCATGCACAGGAGTTGGCTGTCTAATCAGCTTCACATGCCTATATCTACACAATTTAAAATATTTTAGATTGGCAGAACATATCACTAGCCATAGAGAAATCCCATTTCCTTTAGAAAATCTCCTGTAAGTTTTGGACTTGAGTTCCTTTCCAAAGTGAACTTTATATTTATTCTGACATATTATATATGATAACCTATTATTTATAATTTCACCAAGTAGAGATCATTGGGAGATACTGATACCTACATAATAACAAGCCTTCCCATTCAGGCACTCACTATACTTTTACATTATTTGATGCCATCAATAAATCATTGTTTAATTCGATCATTTCTCTACTTACCCATCTCCTGTGTCTAGTAAATTCCTAGCCTATAAAATTCACACAAAATTTCCTTGTAGACTGAAAGAATTGACTTTTGGGTTCAAGTGTTCCATCTACTATTCCTAGCTTGGTGATCTTGAAGAAGTCCTTAGCATCACATGGATTCAGCTGTAAGTAAATGTGGCAGCAAGATGGTTCAGCAGTTAAAAGTGATTTCAGCAAGACTGGAAACTTGAGTTCTATCCACAGAAGCAACATGGTAGAAGGAAAGAAACAGCTCGTACAAGTTGCCTTCTGATATCCACATGTGTAATAGCAAGCAAGTGTCCATATGCATACACATATAGCCAACATACGTACATACACACACACACACACACACACATTTTTAAAATATAGTGTAATAATTATGTTATGGAAAATAATTAAGATTAATTCATAAACTCGGTGTGACATATTGCATATATTATGTCTAATAAACAAGAATGAGTACTACTTCTGTGTGGGAAATGTGGGAAACAAAGACTCCATGGAACACTGGGGCAAATGGAAACACAATACAATAAGGAACCAGGACGGCTGATTCAAACAGAAAAATCTTAAAACAACTGCTGCTTGTTTTGGAGAAGTGTTTGTTTAGGGCTTGTGTAGGAACCAGAATCTGTTCTGGAAGCCATCCCTGCACATCTGGAGGACTGCAAAGGGGTTTGATGTGACCAGAGCCCAGCATGGTCCCCAAGCCATAAGGAGGTTTTCCCTATAAACATTAACAGTAAGAACCCTGGAGGAAAAGAAGAAATTTAGCAAAGTATTTCTAGCACAAGAGAATATATTAAACTCATCCTGAGCTCAAATATAGACATCATTTACTCCATAAATAACATGAGAAATTAAAGAAATTATCCAAATAATTCATATTCTCTTCCAAAAGCAGCCCAGCACTTGGCCTGCAGTGATTTGCATACACTTAGATATTTGAGCCCTGGTGTCCACGCTGGATAATAGTTTCCATTCTCTACTTCACTGTTCACACAGACCCAGGCACAGTGCCTTAAAAAAGCCAAAGACTAACTTTAGCCACTGGCCCTGCTTTCAATAAAGTCTTATTTTAATAGAAACATTGTGTCTCTCTTCCAAGTCCTCCACCGTTTTTTAGGCAGCTTGCCAACCAAAGGCAAGAAGAGAATTCTAGCACATTGTCCCCAAATTCCAGGCAGATCACAAAAATAAACTGTCCCAGGATGTATTCCTTTTAAGAAAAATTGCTTATTCAAGCCTTGCTTTTCTTGTTTGCCTTCCCTCTTCTCTTCCTAAACACTTTTCCTCCTAACGTCACACTGTAAAGTTGCCATCTGTCTCAAACACACACATACACAAAAGGGAAAGCCATTCAGGATGAACACAGGGAAGAAAAGCAAGCTGGATGCCAGTGGGTTTTTAAAGGATATGACTTCTCCATCCCAGTGGCTCAGCCAGTGTCCCAGTATTTTACATACATACATACATACATACATACATACATACATACGTATTCTTGTTCATTATTCCCAGGGGAGTACTTGTTAGTACTATCCTCTGATATGTCTGATATCGGATGGTCCACAATTAAATTGTATGCTAAGGAAAATCAAGCCCAGTTACACAAATCTTTCTTGAGGGCCACAGGTTAATTGAAAAAGTCCATGTGTACACCCCTCAGTCAGATCCACATGAGCCAGCATTGTCAGGGACACATGCTAAATGCATCTCTTTAGAACAAAACTTAAACCATATAGAAGTTGCCTATTGCCTGAGGAACTGTGCAGTTTCACTCTGCCCAGCATATTTTCCTTGCCTCCCTCCTATGTCACCAGTTACCCATGTTTCTGTGCCTTCAGTCACTGTGGACCTCCTTGAAGTTCTCATGCACATGGAAGTTCTTCCTTCCTGTGACAAAGAGGGCATGTTGGACTGTACTGCAAATACAAGACCCAGAGCACCACATACCAACTGCTTATTACATCTTAGTCTTCATGTTATTTAAGCAGCCTATATGTTTAGCTTGCTGAGTTATATGCTTCATTAGCTACTTCTCCTGCACCCTTCAAACACAGTAGCTCTATGCTGGTCCTGGGAATCTGCACAAATGAGTGTGTAGAGTTACATTCTTTCCCTTTGTAATAAAAAACTGTGGCTACCAAGTCAGCCAGATAACTTGAAAGAGCCATTGTTATATTTAATATCATAAAAGGAAGTATGAACAGCCCCATGCTCTTGCCGTTTGGCCAAACCCAACCATAATCATCCAACCCCTATCTAATATTTAGCATCTTGCTTTGTGTTAGGAAGACAAGAAAATATCCTATTTACTTGGAAACAAAATGCATATGTGCTAAGTCCATATGATTTCATTATGTGCCGGTAAGGAACATTCTCGTTGGGCACCTGGTAGGATATAGTCAATTATTTTGTTTGATAGAACATTCTAAAATCTGTCTATGACCCAGAATGTTCCTCTGTCTTCCAATGCATGCACGAGCATACGCGAGCACACACACATGCATACACACATACTTCCATACACACACTCACACACAGGCATACACCTGCACACTCACACACAATTTCACACATACACATATGCTCACACACATTCACACAGACACACTCACACACACACTCACACCTTCAGAGCAATCTACTGAAAGCACTTTCTCATTGCTCGTCTGAGAACTTGAAGGCCAAAGTCAAGCTTCATGATTTAACTTGAATAAGTCCAGACGGAATTATCTGATGTTCCTAAGATAGAGGGGTATTGCCTTTATTTGCCATAACTGGCAGTAGGCAACCTACTGCCAAGTAGTCTTTTAAAAGAGAAGCCGATGGGTGGAGAGCAGAGCTGTGGAGTGTTGGCTACTGGTGGAAGAGAAGAGGTAACATGTGTGGCCACATTCAGAAAGCAGGCAGGAGAGGGCTTGCTGGTTATATGGACCAAAAGAAGGGGTAGAAAAAGAGTAGAATAAAATTTACAACTGTGGTAGAGCACACTATAGTTAAACTGTTAGGAATTTCCTTCCCAGTGCTGTTGGAGAATCTTTGTTCATCTTCAGTACTTACAATGTGTTCTACCCAGAGTACATAAGAGCTTTTCAACTGAGAAGCAAAATATATAACTGGAGAAAGTAAATATTGTCCTCTGCTCAGTGCTGGAGTTTGAGTTATACAGATGAACAAATGTAAGATGTGGGTGGCACCAGTAAGCAAAGACCTGATTCCCTAAGCCCGTGCTCCTCGTTACATTTCCTTGCTTCTTATGTGAAAGATACCTGTGTCTAAAAGGATAGAGCGGCAGCCACTTTGTGTAAGTGCCTCTATTTGTCTGCTGATATTCAAAGATTTTTCTTGAAGAAAAATGAAGGGCATAAATTTGGAAGGAAGCACTTAAGAAAGGGACCAATCAGCCATATTTGCTTAATAAATAAACCACAAGTCCAGGAAATACATGAGGTCTCAACTTTCCCCAACCTATAAATGTGATATTTCTTATCACACATGACCCAGTTATGAACAGTTAAAAACAACATAGTTATACCATCCCATTAAGCCTTTGTATATGCCTCAGCTCCAACAATTCACATGGTAGAAGTGAACAGAGTCTATAAATGCAACTATAAATGCAACTACAACATTCAAAACATTAACCAAGGAGAAATGTTTCCCTACAGTCCTAGTAGGAAAACTACTAATATTTAAAATGTAGGGATTAAAAATAAATGCACAGAAGTGTATCATTATGTTTGTTCAGGGCACTGTCAGCAAAGAATCACTCTCTCCAAGCTCCTCCCTACTGAAGTTATATGTTATCCATGACAGATTATCCTTTCTTCCATAGGAACTCATAAAGACAACCTCTCCAGATGGAGAGAACCCTGAACCATGGAGTAGGGGTCTCTGATTTCTGATAGTTGTTCTTTGCAGTTTAGTAATGTCAGGGGCTAGGAGAGGGAATACAGGTCATAAGCAGATCCAGAATTTTCTAGGAAAGCCAGTCTAAACAAGGCTCTAAGAAAAGTCACTCAAAATGTCAGCCTGGCTAACAAAGAAGGTTCAGGGAGCAGCAAAGACATGACATATGCTTTCCCATCTATTCACTTTGGCCACTGCTGCTGCTGTAATCTTTGTTAAGGTCAGTGGTGAAAGGCAACTGCATGGATGTTTGCAGAGGTCTCTCAACAGTCTCAGCAATGAGCTTTAAAACCCAGGTACTCATTCAGAAGAAACAGACAGAAAATGAGCCACAGCAGACCTGGATCCAAAGTTCTCTCAGTCCTTCTGAAATCAGTTATAGGCTGGGGTTATTTGTGGCAGGGGAGGGGATGAATCCTGTGTGTGTGTGTGTGTGTGTATGTGCGCGCGAGCGCGCGCGCGTGCACACACATTGCTACAACTTGGACTCTGGCCCAAACATTTTAATAGGTATAGCACAGGGAAAGAAAAGGGAGAATTAAAAAGAAAAAACTATTTAGCTAAGCAATTTAAAAATTCTTTGTAAAAAAAAAATAATAAAAAGGACTTTAACAAAATTGCAGCTGGAGCAGGTCTGTGAGGGTAACTTAGTAAAATACTCTGTGGATGGCTGCAAACCTCTAATGGAAAGTTGTGTAAGTGGCTGAGGCCAAAGTAGGCATTAATTACAATGAAGAATCAGTTTAGAGTAGGCCACAACTAAATTGGAAGCCGGTCCTCGAGGTAAAACAAAGAAAGTGAACAGCAGCCTCCGATTTGATTACATGGCAATACAAGAAAAATGTGCTGTATGCTGTCTATTATTAAAGCTGCTTTGGGGCCCTGGGCTGGCTGCCTCGGGGATTTTAATAAAAAATTAGTAATAGGTCTGCTGCCCTGGCTCACTGTGGCTTTTTTGGAGTATTTGTGGGTTCAGGAATGGTCCTACAGTGCAAATGAAGTCATTTCAGACAAGCAGCCACTGAAAGTGTTACATGGTAGCAAAGTTCAAATACCGCATGTTTGCTAAGAGGGCACAGCCCCTCACAGGAGGCTGACTCAACCCTTCAAAGAAAGAATAAAATTTTATCCCAAGGAGGAGGGAGAAGGAATGAAAGAAAAAAGAAAGAAAACACATACACAAAAGCAACAACTAATTGTTACTGAGTAGCTTTGAATACTACTCTTGTTAGATATCCATACAATATACCAAAGAGTGAGTTAATGACAGAGAAAGCTGGAAGTCTGGGAATTTTTCCTTACAATTGTTAACTCTATAATTCTTTTTATATTGATATAATGATGTATTAATAATATTATCTTTACTGCTAATATCACCACTGGGTCCGTGATATGACTGACTGCATGCATCTGAGCCATGAACATTAGCAAACGTTTGCCCTGATGGAGAACTCAGACCTATAAATCTACATTCTCTCAAGTATGAAAATGAAAATGATTTCCAATGGAAGTTGTGTAAGGAGCCTACTTCCCACTGTTTTCTCCTAGGTGTGTCATAGATATAGTGTAGTCTGATATTTGCTACTAGACACAATTCCTTCTTTGTCTTAACTGATGACACATAAGGCAGTTCAATTCTGCTAAGTGACTTAACGAAGACTCGATAACCTGCGGATGCTTGGGCCAAGGGTGCTTTTCATCTCCCTGAGCAGAAATGGCTCAACAAGAAAACAGGTGGCAAGTGTCTGTCTGTGGAAGCACAGACAAGGGAGGAGGTTACAAACAGACGAAAGAACACTTCTCTACAAGCAATTGAGACGTTTTCTGTTATAACCTCTTATTCAAGTTTAGTAATGAAAGAAATCCTAATTCAAGTACAGCAAGACAATCCCTTGACCCATATAGAACAGTACCCAGATGCAGAGCTCAGCAAATCTACTGGCAGCATACCAGCTGGTTTCAAGAAGCCTGGGAAAGCCACTGTCGGTCCTATCTTGTCCCCCTACCCACTCACAGTACCTAAAGTCAAAGGAGTTATATAACCTACGACTTTAAAGTGGTAACTGCTTTTGATATGTTATCATCTGCTAAGATTTGAATAAATCCCTGAGAAATCAGTTGAATGGTTATGTGATGGTGTAACAGTCACAGTAAACCAGCTGGTTGGTTCAAGAGGGCCTCACTCTCATGAGTGAGATCCATGTGTCTATGAAAGCTTATGCAGAGGGGGTGGGTTCACCTTCACCCTGCTGCCTCCCGTCACTAGAGGATACAGCAATGGTCCTTTGTCAAGCATTGGCACCTTGATCTGGGACTTCCAGCCTTTCAAAATGTGAAATCAGATTTCTGTTCTCCATAAATTACCAAGTTGCTAGTATCCCCATAGAAAACAAAAACAATTTTCACATTGTTCTTTACATGAATAAGGAAACAACATAGGGAAAGAACCATGAGACAAGATGAGTAGGGAGCTGGTCTACACAGACCAAGCGGAAGTCTTATCAAAGCCACACCTATCTAGGAAGCAAATCTCAGTGCCCCAATGAAAGCAGATGGTGATTCAAAAGAAACTTAGTGGGAAATCACTTTGATTTCAGATGGGCCCTGACTTAGGAAAAAAAATATCTTCTGGACATTTTCAAGGACCCAGATATTATTCATGCTGTTGTGACGTGTGAAAACACATCTCCCTTTGTATTGTTTGAGATTCCTAGTGGGCAAAGACTAATAAACTCTGCTTTCTCAGTTGTTCAAAAAGTAGAGGCAAAAAAATAAAACAAAACAAAACAAAAACAAAAAACAAAAAAGGAAAGAAAAGAAAATTGGACAGAGAGAATAAAAGTATCAACAATGTATAAAGCAGGCAACTCTGCTTTTATCTCAAGCATACAAAGGCCTGATACTATTGACATTTGCTCAAAATTATCAACTGAAAGACACTAACAGGTAGCTTTAAAACTTTTAGCACATTGGTTGAGGTGATCTTATCACAGTCCTTTCTTATTACATTTAAAAATATCTGCTGGCAAGGACTAATGTTCTTTACTCCAGCAATGACACTAGTTTCAAAATCAACTACAATATCATCTTGTACTGAAAATGCATTACATCATCTTAAATATATTCGAAGTAGGATACTCTATTTTTCAGAAGTCGCAGAATGACCTTGATAAGGATATTTCAGAGACATCTCTTGTCCAATCAATATCAAGCTCCTGAGTTACGATATATATGTATGCATATATATAGGAACCTAAGAATAAAAACCTCAAAATGGAAAAAAACCACATATTGAAATTTGAAGTAACGATAGACTACTTCTGTTTATACATGTATTTTTGTAGAGTGTTTTTAAAACTCGCCCTTGCAAAGTTGAAATTTTCCATATTTCCTTATCAACGGATAACCTCACAAAAGTAAAGCTTCCCCTAAAGAATAAGTTTCTCCCACTGCTTACTTCTTCTTTCTAGATCTATGCCATGTGCACAAAACCTCCAAGCAGGGATCCTATCAAGCCACAAGCTCTCCATAGCTGAATAACATGTAACACATTCCCATGTTATCCAAAATATTTATATAGAAGAACAAAGGTGTTGAAACTTGAATTCACTGAGTTAATCCTTGGCTCCAGGTGAATATAAAGAATATATTCCTGTCCAAATTAAGAGAGAGAGAGAGAGAGAGAGAGAGAGAGAGAGAGAGAGAGAGAGAGAGAGAGTTGTTACTTTGTTTCCCTAGGAATTCCAATTGATATACCTCAAAATTAACGTTTTTAAGTTATCATGCAGGGAAGGATAGACATACAGCATCTGTAAGTCCTAGAACCTTCTATTAGCCTCAGCCAAAAAACACAGAAGCCAGAGTAGTCTTAGGGCTTACAACTTACAGCAGAGTCCTAAGTACTCATGATAATTCCCATACAGGGTAGGAAATAACAGATTTTGACTGATGAATGGCAATGGCAGTGATGTCTGTTAACACTGGCTAAAGATAAAATGTTGTTCTTTCCTAGTGTGTGGGAACCTCAAAGCATAAATAAAGGCAAGGGGACTTTTCATGTCAAGTTTCCTCCTTAAGACATCAATCTTTAAAGTGAGTACACAGGAGTGTGTGTGTGTGTGTGTGTGTGTGTGTGTGTGTGTGTGTGTGTGTGTGTGGTGTAGCTTTAGATTTGTCTTTAGGAACAAAATATAGTACCTATCTGTAGACTGTATCTAAGAGGTGATGCAGACAGAAAGCAACCCAATAGCAAAGAAAGTGAAACGCTATATGCTATGTCTTAGTCAGTCTATCTTCGATAAAATACCATGACTAAAAGCAACATATTATGGAGAAAAGGGTTAATTTCACATCACATGTCCTGATAATAGTCTGCCATGGATGTAAGTCAGGGCAGGGACTCAGCATGAAGCATGAATGCAGAGGGGTGCTGGTTACTGAATTGCCCCTCATGACTTGCTCAGTCTACTTCCTGTAGCACTCAGGACTACCATGAGGTGGTACTGTCCACAGTAACCTGGGCCTGCCCACACAAATCATTAATCAAAAAATGCCCCACTGGCTTGCACACAGACCAGTCTTGTGCAGACATTTTCTCAGCTAAGGTTCCCTCTTCCCAAATGACTGTAGCTTTGCCAAGTTAACAAATAACTAGGCAGCACAGTTGGGTCCCTGACACAGAAACACCACTATTCAACTACAACCTTCCCTTTTTCATTTGTCTCCAAGATAGTATGCTAATTAATATCATCATATAAAACATTTCAGTTTTTAAAAACAGTCCTTAAAACTTTGAACACTTTTAAAGTTAAGGAGACAGATTGGAATCTCTTGAATAGAGATACTATTTTATCTTCTAAAGCATTAAAGAAAGCGATAACATAGGCCAAAGATTTAAGTAAAGCTTGGAAAGATGGCACGCACACTACTTTATAAAATAGATACAAAACAGAAAACAGCTGGAACTAAGCAACTAAGTGTTCCTGGATGTTGTGCACAGCTCATATTACTAAATTTTCATCAAAGCTGATGAAATGAGCAAGGTTTCAAAACAAAGAAACAAGAGTACATGGAAACAAAGTCAATTGTCTGTAGTCTCTCTCAGAAATAGGAGGAAGATTTTCCACTAAAAGCAAGAACACTGATTGTCAATAGACTTAAGCAAATGAAAAAATATCAGGAAAAAAAAATGAAAAGATTAGCTTGTCATAAAAGGTTCTTTTTGGAACTTTAAAGCTCAACTGAGGCTAGAAATAATTTCTAATCAATTCATGACATGAAAAGACTGTTTTCGGCAGTTGCAAAAAGAGACAGAAGTGTTTGTGCTAAACAGGACCTGGGAGGGGACAAAATCAACAAGAAACTTACAGTGTGACTTTGCTTGCAGATCAAACAGGAACAGTTATTATAAAACATAAGATAAGGAGGAATGCAAAGGAAGGTATGTGTATAAAAGGTGCACTTGTGTGTTTAGTTTATAAATATGGGCATACAGAACACAAACATATTCAAGTCAACTTCTAGAAAAGAAGCATACATTAAGTAATGCCATTTGCAGTAGTAAAAACTTTAAATTTACCCTGAACTAAATTTTGGGATTTTTCTTTCAAATTCTGTGAGTCATCAGTTTTCATAAAGGAATTTATCCAGGGACAGGAGTGATGGTGTTGACGAAAAAACAGACCTGCACATGTCCTCTAAACATGGCTGTTCTAGTGGTCTGCTGATCTACATTCAAAGTGTCAGGGCTCACTCTATTTCACTCTGTCCTTTTGGGAGTCTTTGGCTATGGCACCCATTCCAATGATTGCCTGAACACTTCTCTTTTGAAAAGCAAGCTCAGGACTCTGGATGTAGCAGCAGAATGCAGCCTCTTCTTATGGAAATAATTACGTGACAAATTCCATTTGGTTTTAAGAACCAGCCCACAAAACAGGGAAGAAAATCCCCCTTTGTGTGGAAAAGAAGCCCTGCAAATAGAGTCTGGGAATATTGTTGAACCCAGCTCAAGATGGCCAGGCCCACAGAGGGAATTCTGGTTAGTTCTACTCTCAGATCTGTAAACAACAGATAGTGTTGTTCCTTCAAAATAAATGACTACTGCTCACACCAGGCAGGTTGCATTGGTTAGTTGCCTGTAGTTCTTTGTCTAGGGTTGTGGCCCCATGAGATTTTCCTTTTCCATATCAGCATGTCTATAGGTATTGTCCTTGTTCAGATCTTGTTTAGGCAGCTTACAAGGCTTCTTGAGTGTGGCTTCTCTGAAATCCCATAGCAAACTTGCTCTTCGCCTCACTCTTAAATCTCTGCCCGCCCTTCTGTTATAATCCTGGAGTATAAATGCTGAAACTCTGCTGTGGATGTAGCAGTTGGGGCTGGGTACCACATGGTCTCTTGTTCTACATTTGGATCAGTGTGGTTTTCTGTAATGGACTCCATCTATTGAGAGGAGATATTTCTTTGATGAGGGGTGAGACCTATGAAGATTGAGAGTGGGAGAAATATGCTTCTCTGGGAGAAAAGCTTCCAAATTAGCTATCAAATACCAAGTGGCTAACCCTGAAATCATATAGATACAAGTAACAGTATGTAGATTGAACAGGTTATATGTACACACATAGACACCAACAATTACAGAAATAAAAGCCATGAATTTAAGAGGGGAAAGAGGAAAGATGAAAAATTATGGAATTATGTTTTAATTTCAAAAAATGGTTTATTCAAACTATTTTCTAAGTCAACAGCTACTATTACCAAAAGATTTTAAGTAAATGGTTTTAAACAGTCATGCATTTTGGAACTTAAAATATGAATAAGGTAACAAATGTGAAATCCAAATTTTGGGGAACTTTAGGATCAGCATTAAGCATATGCCACATAAAATTTGCTAATTAACAGAAAAGAGGCACTGGTAGGTCTTCACATCTGTTCTCATGAGGTTTTCTGGGGTGTCGTCTCATGAAGTATACACAAAAGGGGGAAAAAACTAGAAGTACAGATTCCAGGAGAGATACTTTTGGATTCTTCCAAGCCTTATATTTGTACTATCAAAACACCATGTTTGTTCAGAGAATTACCTTGCAAAGTCATTCATCTGAACTCTAATTAATTTTATTTATGTATTATTAATGAATTTATGGTGATTTAAATGAAAATGGACCCATAGGATCATACAGCGAATGTTTGATCCTCAGCTGTTTGGGAAGGACTGAGGCTTGGCCTCATTGAAACAAGTGTGTCACTGGAGGTGAACTTTGAGGTTTCAGTGTAATTTACAGTGTTTGCCCTCCCTCCCCACCACTCTCTCTATCGCACAGTTGGGGATCAAGATGTAAGTTCTCAGTTGTTCCTTCACTACCAAGGACTCTAACCCTCTAAAACCATAGATAAATAAAATGTTTTCTTTTAAAGTCGCTTTGGTCATGGTGTTTTATTACAACAATAAAAAAAAAATTAACTAAGCCAGAGTTGAATCGAGACCTGTTTCCTATTGCCCCATCTTCCACTGGCTTCTCCAATTCATGGTTCTGTAAGATTTTTTCACCCTTCTTGAAAATACACTAACACTCTGTTTTGTCAATATTTTCATAGACCAACAAGCTAATCCAGGTTTGTTGTGAGCTAACACAACTCCCTCTGCAGCAATAAGAGGTTGATTCGTGAGTTTGCCATTCTGTAAGCTGTTGCTAGAACCCAGTGACTAGCAGAGGTCATCAGGAGAAATTCCAAGGCTCTGACCATACTCACTGAGGTGAAGGTAAGACTTTCAACCATGCAAGGCCTCTTCCATACAGACAGTGCTTTGCATTCTGTAGCAATGCCCAATTTTGTGCTGATCTAGATCAGAGGGTATGTGTGAGATAACACCCAGTTCCAATCCTGCTTTTCCTCAGTTATGCAGAAAGCTGAGATGACTTGATGGACTTGAAAAGTACATTGTTGCTTTTATAACCTGGACAAGTTCTGTCTCAATCTTGAGACCACTGATCTGGGGTATTTAACTTAAGCCCAAAACAGCACCCTTTTCTGATGATGTTCCTTCTTTCACTGCATTTTATTTTTGGTGTACAAGATTCTTGTGATATGTAACAAGCTAAGCTGTGGTTCTTATTTGAATAGTGCCTTTCAAAATGTCTAGGTTCTTTGATTAAAACATTGATATTGAGAAATAAAGACAGATAGCTAAGAAAAGGACTGGATCCAGCACTGGGGTCAAGAGTTGGCAACTAGTGGCTAGGGAAATGGTTCTGTGGGTAAAAGAACTGGCTGTGCAGTCATGCCAACCTGGATGTGGGTTTCAGCTCCCACATAAAAGTCAGGCAAGGTTATATGCACCTATGATCCCAACCCTGGGGGCAGGAGGACAGGGGGATCTATGGGGCTTCCTGGCCACCCTGCTAGTTGAGGGAACAGGCAGCTTCAGGCTCAGTGAGAGACTATCTCAGGGGAATGGAATGGAGATCAATAAAAGGAGACACCTGACACCCTCCTCTAGTTTGCATGCTTATGTACAGAGAACCACCACACACACACACACACACACACACACACACACACACACAAAACAAAACAAACAATGACCTTGCAACTCAAGTGCTTCTTAACATTGACAGAAGCACTCAACTAAAAAGATTTGGGGTAGTGTAGGTGTTATTTTGAAGGCCACTTTTTGGGGTAGTGTAGGTGTTATTTTGAAGGCCACTCTTTGGAGTAGTGTAGGTGTTAATTTGAAGGCCACTGGTAGAAATGAGCAGCAGAGATGTGTTTAATATGGTGTATTGTTGTAATCGTTTTTAAATCTGCATTTCTAGCTGTGCATTTCATCCTTCAGCACTGGATGGAGTAGATGATCTGAAAGCAGCTGTGAGGATTCCACCTTAACACAAGGCATCCACTAAAGAAACTGAGGAGACACATTTGCAAAATAAACCCAGTATTCTCATACATGCAAGAGACAAAACAAAACAAAACAAAACAAAACAAAAACAAAACAAAACAAAAAAACCTTCTTATTGTACTAGGATGTTTTCTACCCTAAATCCATAGGGTAAGGGTGAGACAGGAGGTCAAGTGTCTGTAGCCTTCGTGAATAGAAGAATGCCATGCATGGAAGCCCTTGCTATATTTAGTGATCTATTTCTCCTAGGTTGCTTCATGATAGCAAGCTTTGTTCTGCCATGTGAAAACCTTCCACTATTTTTCTATTTTTAAAAAATGATGTACTTGTTTTTATTTTTGTTTTATGTATATGAATGTTTGCCTGAAGGTATGGATATGTATCACATTGGTGTCTGACATCTGCAGAGGCTAGAAAAAGGGGTCAGACTCCTGGAATTGAGTTAAAAATTCTTGTGAGTGGCCATGTAGGTGCTAGGAACTAAATCCATATCCTCTGAAAGGGCAATGAGTGCTTTTAATGCCAGAGCCATCTCTCCCGCCCCTTCCAGTAAAACAAATCACTATTACCAATCTCTATTTTCTTAAACTTTGAAATACATTTTTTGATATTCATGCCATAAGTATCTATTAGGAAATTATAATATTCCAGACACTATTGTAGGTGATTGGAAACAAGTCAGTACAAAGAAAATAGTAGGCAAGGAATTTCATTAGCCCTCTTAGAGCTTACAAGCAAAGGTATTTAGATAACAATTAATAAAATATATCTTGCATATTATGTTCGATACATTTTTTTGAAAAATTCAAGAACACAACAAAGCAAGGGAGATGCAGTACACAGTGCAGTCCTCTGTTAAGTCAGAGGCTAAAAGGAAAGGAATCATTGAGGAACTACATTCTGAAGTGTGAAAATACTGTCTCTATACAGGTAAAATATCAGAGAGCATTGTGGGAGTAGATGATCACATTCTGAAAAAGTGGAAAATACAATCTGAGACCCTCAAGTTCTTGACATGAATTTCCTAGGTGAACATGTGTAGTTGAGGAAAACTATACTGCATCTTGGATTAGAAGTAGATCATAGATTTCTGAGAACTGTGTAGAGGAGGTCAGAGCAATGCACATAAGAGAGGATGGGGGCTCAGGCCAAGGTTACAAGGGGCTGACTAGGCTATCCTTACACTCCAAACGCTCTCTGAAGACAGAGCCAGCTAATTCCTAACAGATCTGAGGTGATAGCAGTTAGAGATGGAACAAGAATGATGACAGGCTTCTGACACTATGGAAAGGCTATGGTTACCATTGGAAGATAGTAGGAAAATATGAAATAGAGTAAAGCTGGTAAGGAAGAAATGTGTGGAACGTGAGATGTCTATTACTCATACCTATAGATAGGTCTAGTAAGCTATAAGATATAGGCATTTAAAGTTCCAGTGGAACTACAGAGATTAAATAAGAAACAATGTAACTTGACTTTTCTCCTTTATCAATTCTAAATATTTGAAAAACCTGCAATCTATAATTAATGTGTACATATTTCAGTTCCTTAAGCTTATAAAACTTGTAAAGAAAGAGAAATATGGAAAAAGGAAGACAGGCAGACAGGGAAGTAGAAAAAGACTGACTGTTCTATTGGCTGATTGATTGATTGATTGATTGATTGATTGATTGATTGATTGATTGATTGAATACATGCACCCTTAGGCTAGACAGAGGACACACTCCTAAACAACTTTGATTCAAATCCTAAAACCTCTTCATTTCTTTTCCCAGACACATAGTCTTTTAATTCTTCCAAGTCATTCTTGGAAGATCTTCCATTAGAAATGGCTCATAACATTTTAGCTTGAAGTTTATCTACCTCCAGCCTTTCAAATAATTAAATATTTAAATGCTCAGGGATGCTGGCTTGTGTGAAGTAGGGATTCTTTTGCAATGCAAATTTTTACTCTCAATTTCTCTGCTGGGTAAAATAAGAGTTACAGGGATTGGATTCGCTTCTGGTGCGTGTAGAATAGAATACTGCCCACATCCTCTGGGTTGTGGGAAGCCCACTGGGCATCAGAAGTTACCTCTCACGGAAACATCAGAGCTAGAATGGGAAGAGGAAGGAAAGAAAAAGACAACCAGATGACTTTTGCAATATGACAACTGTCCTTTTCTCTTCCATATCGGCCACTCTTCCTTGAAGAAGAACAGGCCCAGAACCTTCTGAGAGGATTTACAGCTACAGGACTCT
Organism: Phodopus roborovskii; assembly: GCF_943737965.1. Classification (NCBI taxonomy): domain Eukaryota; kingdom Metazoa; phylum Chordata; class Mammalia; order Rodentia; family Cricetidae; genus Phodopus; species Phodopus roborovskii. The sequence goes on along the minus strand of NW_026126547.1, from coordinate 17,001,077 downwards.
CCAGAGTTGGGTAGGCTGAAGCTCACAGGTGACATCATCTGGGCATTGGCTTGTTTGCTTGAGTTTTCACCACTGAAGATGAGCCTCATACCAACTGCCCAGCAAGAAGCAGGAAAAGCATTCAGGGCTGTTCACTAAACTCCAGGCCCCTGGCCTGCAGTGACCTGCTACCTGTGGGGAATCGGTGTATTTACATCTGCTAGAAGAAGGGCTAATGTGAGGGGCTGTATTTACATACACCTTTGCCACCCTTCCCCTACATTTCTTACATATTGTTGTCCCATGGTTTTTCTCCCATAAATTACCCCATGGCATGCAAATATTTCCCTAAGACTATTTATTTACTGCAAGAAAGCAAGGCAGAAAGTCTTTGTCCCCGACTTTAGTTTTCAGAACGTAAGTGAGTGTGTGTGAGCCAGCTTGGACAAAGAAGAGGGCAGGGTGGGCAGCTGCAGCATCAGGGTTCCACAGAGCTTCCCTGCGCAGTCTTCATTTGCATTAAGTTGGTCGTGACCTTCCAGGTGTCTTTAGGGTTGAAGTGTGTACTGGACCATTTGGAGCTGAGCCTGCTGGTCCTTGTGGCCCTCCTGACATCAAGAGGCAGCTTTTAAAAGAACAGAGGCACCTTGTCAGGCCTCAGGGGTCACTAATAGCCTGCCTTGGGCCCTCCAATGGGTCATGTTCAGCTTCCTCATTCAACACAAAGGGAAAGGCGGGGGAGGCTGGGGAGGCTGGGGAGGTGGGGGATAATTATCATTCTGGTGTTTTTTTCCTGAGGCCCGGAGTTATGCTCCATGTCACTGTGTTAATGTGCCTGCAACCAGGGAGACACATAATGCCCCTCTCAGCCCTGTTTATTAGCAGGATCCATTTGCAAAAGGCCCTTCTTTTGTGCCACAATATGAATGTGCTTTGATGGCAAATAATTACAGCAGTCCTTTTGACATGAAGATCCACAGGCTGCCCTAGTTAAGCCAGTAATTAGCCTGTCCTCCTTTTTTTATTATTATTATTGAGAAACTACGAATTATCCTCATATGTGCACCGGCCACTGCCTTTTCTCCTCTGTTTCTCAGCTCTCTCTCTTCTGCCTGCTCGCTCCTTCCTTTCTTCCCCTCAGCTCCCTCAGCACATTGGATAAGCAGAATGCAGCTGCACAAAGGCAAGATAAAGCTAGACCATCAAGATGATGAACAATCCGGATGAAGAGCCTTCGAGATGCACACAAAAGCTGGAGAAGTGCAGTTGATGTAGGCATGGACAGCTGAAGAATGCCGCGGCCCCAGGATGAATGGCCCTCATTTGTGAATATACAGATTTTTCATGATGAATAAAAACTGAGTGGAGGTCACAATAAATAAACTCCCCCCCCCCTTCTTAAATAATAATTCAGGTTCCCAGCACCAAACAGCTGTAAATTGAAGGTTGTACTTAGTTTTCTCAACTCTCAAAGGGGATAATTAAGTTAAGATCACATTGTTTGATATATTACTGTAATGATGAGCTACTATATTCTGCTTGTTTCAAGTTATTTTAGTTTTTCCTTTCCCATTATCTGTTTTTTTAATTACATTTCAAATACATTCTAAATGTAAGAGCAGCATTTCCAAAACAGAGTTTGCCCTGTGTCTGGGCCCTTTTGAAATGTATGCATATAACATTTAATTAAAGCAAAGACAGCACCCTAGTTTTGTGTGGAGGTAGAAATATCTATGTTACCTGACTAATTTTGACATGATCTTGCTAAAAGGCTGGCTCTTTCTCCTTATTGGTGCAAGATAATTAAACCACCATTAACCTGCAGAAGCTCCACTGTCAGGGCTTCCTGGTGTGATCAAGTCAGGGTTTGGGAAGATTTTCATAATTTTGTTTAAGATCACTGAGGAGGTAAAGATCAGACCTGAAACATGCTCAGCTTTGAAGACTCCCGAAAACCAGACTCAACATTTCCTAAAGGAATACAGCCCAAGGAAGAAGCTGCAGACAGGGGCCCCTGGTGTCCCATAACATTCATGCTCACTCATGGAGTTTTGCTTTAAAAAAGAAAAGGGCAAATAGTATTTTGTGTTTTATAAATGTAGTGTAGAGTGATATTTTTTCAATACTTTTTGAGCTGAAAACACATTAGAAAAATCAGGATGTCTATATCAAAGAAGGAAGATATCAATATATTTCTAGAAAGTATTTTACACTTTTTTTGGGGGGGTGGCCATAAAATGTTCTTGGTTTCCAAAACAATCATTAATTCCTGAGTATTTTATTCACTCAAACAGTTGGTCATTTGGTTGTTTCCTTATAACTAACACTATTACCACTATCATAGTTAGTCTCAGTCTACATTAAGTTTGTATACCAACATTCAGGAGGGTTTCTATATTTGAACTAGAATGAAAGACAAGCAGAAACACTAAGAAAAGCCCAAAACCATTGAGAAACAGGGATGCTCTTATTATCTACCAAACAACAGCTCATGGATGTTCTTAGCTCTAGGGCTTTACTCAGGATAGCCACCTATAACTTGACGGAAAGCCACCCTTCACTGTGACTCTCCCTGCCAACCAAGGGGACCCAAACATACAGAAAGGAAGCATGAAACACTCTGTCTGTGTGTGCAATCCAAGAAGGTAGGGGCAACAAAAATCAAGATTGGTATAAAAATAAAGACCATGAATTAAGACATGGGTCTTAGTTCACCCACAGTCTATAACCAGGGTGGGGAACCCTTAGATTGGTGGAGTTTGTTCTGCTTTGTCCCATCCAACCTGTTAGACACAGTGTGTGCGTGTGTGTGTGTGTGTGTGTGTGTGTGTGTGTGTGTGTGTGTTCACATGCACAGTGACTCTCAAGGAAAAGCCAGCACTGCTGCTTTTGTTAACTGTTATTTTAGGATAGGACTAAGTTTTAAAGGACTGAGTGCAGATGTTTGTTATCCAGGATTTGGCCAAGGAAGCTTCCTTTAGGGTCAAAAGAGAAAGAGCTCAATACACTTTCAGATCCTGGGAGTGGGCCTGTCTAAATATTCTGGTGGCTATTTGGCCTCTCTTTCACTTACCTTTTACCTTAGGACTCATTAATTTCACCCTCAAATTTCCTGAGTGTCTTCTGCATATGTGACTCTTTCCCATACCCAGCATGGTTTCTGGCTGAGAAATAAAACAGGTCAAATTCCTGTATTTATAGAACTTACATTTCAGTGGGAAGAAATGGCTGACAAACGAAGACATACAAGAACTGTAGTGAGCCTGATAGAAATAAATGCTCCAAAGAATGTTACTGATGGAAGACAGAGGTGTAGTTTACACAGGAGGTGCTCTGGAAATCTAACAAATAAGGGGACACTTGGCCAGAGGCCTAGACAGAGTGAAGAGGCAGCATGTATCTGACAGAACTAACCAACTCAAGGCAGCCGGAGACCAAAGGTCTAGGGGAAAAGCTTCCCCACATAAACTCCCATGAAAGGGAGTCAGCTAAGAAGGGGTGAGCAAGGAGCTGAAGGACAGAGAAAGCTGGAGGATGCACAGAGGGTTGCATCACTTAGATCACTCACCAGCATGCTGAAAAAAAAAACCTTCTTGCTAATTTATCCACACTTGGGTTTTGGTCATTTGCTCCTTCTTCATTTCTTGCACAATAAAGCTTACATATATGAGAAACTAAAAAGAATGTTCAGTATGCTGGGAGGCTGGTTGAATCACTATGACTAACTAGCAAATCTATGGCACAATTAAAAGTGACATGGGGGGCTGGAGAAATGACTCAGTAGTTAAGAACACTAACTGCTCTTCTAGAAGACCCAGGTTCAGTTTACAGCACCCACATGGCAGCTCACAAGTGTCTGTGACACCCTCACATATACATACAGACAAAACCAACAATACACATAAATAAGAAATAAATTTAAATATTGCAAAAAAGAATAACATATGAAAATATAAACAATTCCTTCTCTTTTTTCTGCCCTAACATTTGGTGGTAAAGACACAGTATCAAACAAAAATATATAATTCCAAGGCATTATGCAAAAAAAATCATTCAACATTATTGTTAATTGAGGAAATGCAAATTAATACCATAAGTTATCAATACATGCTTTTAAAACTGCTCAAATTGAAGCAGGCAATGTATAATGCTTAACAGTCTGTGGGGTAACTGGGGCTCTCATTAAATTCTAGTGGGAAAACAAAATGGTAAAATCTCTATGGAAAAGATCTTGACAGTTTCTCATAAATTGAGCTTGCAGTGTGGCCCAGCACCTATACCAGGGAAATTTCACACCTGTACCTTTGTATATGAATACACTCAAACTTGTGCTCAGATATGTAAAGCATTTTGATTTATCATCACTAAACTTTAGAAACCAGTGGACAAAACATACACTCCTTTAAGATCTTACTCATCATATATAGAAGGGAATGGCCTCTGTGAAAAAAAAAATAGATTAAAGCCCAAAGCACCTCACTATGAAAACTGAGCCAGACTCAAAAGGACAAATGCTACATGATTACATACATATGGCATTCTCAAAAAGGTAAAGTTATCTAGTTGGTAAATAGATCGGTTAGGCTTACATGAGGCTGGGAGAAGGAAGAAGGAAATTGATTACCCAGAAAACAAGAGCACTTTTTGGAGTGATGGGAATGATCTTTCTTAATTATTGGAAGGTTACACATTGCATAACTTTTTAAAAACATACACCTACATGCATAAAAGGGAATATTTCATTGTATATGAGTTGTATGAACACAATTTTGTATTCCATGTTTGGTATTTTTGCTTGTTTTTGTTTTGGTTTTTTTTTTTTTTTTTTTTTTTTTTGTGATAGGAGTGGAGAAAGGGAGCATCCAAGCTGGGGAGTAGTACTTTGCACAACAGAGCAGCCGCTACCTCGGCCCTAGCTCTTTCTTTAAATTATGGACAAATAGAGAAAGCAGAGCTCACACCACCCCTACTCCAACAGTCTCTATATTGGAGAAGTAATCCACTGAGCCTGCAAAACACAGCCCCTTCCTTCTCATTTCCTTCCACAGTTACCCAATATATCAAAGACCCAGCATCAACCCATATGCTTATTAAGCACCTATAATTTACAATGCTAGTGAACAGATACATGAAGATGTTTTCTACTCTTGAAAGCCCAGAATTCAATTAGGTAAAGGAAATATGTATATGAAAAGATAAACCAAAATGTAGGGCAAGATACAAAAGGTGTCACTTAATTGGTAAAAGCAATTACTGTCATTCAAAACACAAGTGTTCCATCTTAGAAAATAATTCTTCTTATTATCATTCATTGAAAGCCTATTATGTGCCATATCCTTTGCAAGCATCATCCCATTTAATCTTCAAAACAGCTCTAAGATTTGAGTTGCTCTTTACTCACAAACAGGGAAACAGAACTCTTTAGGGATGAGTCATTTATTCATCATCCTTTACCTGCTAATCCAGGATGCGAACTTGGGTCTACCTGGTTGCAAAATTTGTTAGGTTTGGTTTAGATGGGGTTCTTTTGTTTTAGCTTTTGTTTCTTTGTTTGTTTTCTATTTCTCTCTTGGCTGAGTTGGTTGATGAATAGTCTTGAAATTGGTAAAGAGCCTGGTTAGATTTTACAGGGCTCTAGACAGCCAAAACCCTGAGAGCAAGTAGGATTGAAAACAATAAAAATGCCATGCTAGTTTTACAAGTTGTATTAGATTACAAACTGACTATATGTTAGCTACCAAATATTTTATAACAAGTTTGATGAACAAATAGCTGGCTTCTTTTATACATATCCCCTCTCAAAATTAGTCAAAACATTTCAAATATAGCTACCTCTCCTGCTGGAATGGATTTTCCATATTGGGAATTGTATTTAGATGGAATTCAAGTTGGTTATATGAATTTTACCCTTCTGTAAGCTACTTAGATAGCTCTCAAATTATGGACAATGCAGTAATACCCTTCACAAATTACAAATAATAACACCTGTGTACTCTTTTATCAGGGAGGTATAGTGTCAACTTAACATTTAAAGTCAAAGTTATCAAATACAAACATAAAGCCTTAACTGACTCACACTTTGTGTTTCACCTAAAGGAAATTGCCTTCACTCTCACACTTACTTCCCAATCTCTTTGTAACCTGCTGATGTTCAGACAGCTTTGAGGTAGGGACTTAACAAGAATTTTGAATGAAGCATATACTGTAAACAAGTAAAATATTTTTAAAACTTATTTCAGCCACACACCTTCAATTCATTTAGTCAATTAAGCTCACACTTGCTAAGAATCTTTAAGAATAAAGCAGACAGCAAGTTTTTCAACTTTGAAAACTGCACCACTCTGTTGTGGCATAAAGTAGACAGGCAATGCATGATTATGAAAGGGGATAGCTGTGTTCCAGTAAATTCTGTTCATTAAAGGCAGGAGTTCCCTGATCTATCATGAGCAGATATTGGTGTTGCCCTGCTACACACAGCATTGGTTAGACTCAGAAATTCTAAGAGTTGCAGGCCAACTAAGGATTTCTCCAACTGCCTTAGCTACAGACTTACTGTCATCCATTGCTACCTACCATGCCCTCTATTCCCTGTGAGGTCTTTTTACTTGACCAGCACTTAAACTGTCCATGGATTTCCATTAGCAGCTATGGCAAGGGAAGTGGATTTATTAACTCTTTCTCTTCACTCAATATCCTCATTTACAGCAAAGTGTGTACTAGGGAACACAGAATGAGATCAATACCCAGCGTGAAATTAGGAGGCTCATGGTGCTAGTTACCCCACTCTCTCTTCCCTCACTTCGTGTTTGATCACGAGTTTATCTCCTCTTCCTCTCCCTCTGTGCACTTTGATTTTCATTTACTTTGACCCAAAACAGTGCATGTTTCGATGGCCCTATATTTAATACTGGGAGTCAGCTGATTATGGCTGAACTGATAATTATTTTCCAAGCATAGTAAAATAGCAGGAAAGAGGTTTAGACTTTAAAGAGGGTTCTTTATCTTCCATTCAGACCCTAATTCACCAAAGGCATTATCAAACAGAAACTTGCTTTGAAATTCTCTTTTGGATTTTCTAGTTTACTTCACTTGGCATTTTATCACTCTGTCTGCAAAATGGCAATATAAATGCTAAGCTATTAATGTTTCTAAATCTGAGTGTCATGGATGCTATATGTTGTAGAACTCCTTCTTAGAGAAGATGAAATGAGGGGAAGAGTGTCCAGCACTGATATAACTGTTGAACTCTACACACTGGGAACTACAAACATCAGTCCTGTTAAACACCTTAATCTTGTTCATTTACACAGTCCAGAGGACCTAAAAGAAACCATTGAGTAGCCACTCCCAAATTTTCTTGAGTCCACAATATGGAACAGCACAGAAGACCTAAGCTTCCTGGTTGCTTTTTAATATGCTATTTGCATAGTAAGAAGTTGCTTTTATTAGTATAGGATAAATATAATAAAACTCTATATCCCTCTATTGCAAAGCCAGAGTAGTTGAAGTCCCTGGGCACATGGCTATGGATACCTGACTCCTCCTTTAGTTATTATAATTTCTCACCCCACAAGAGGAAAGATGTACTCTGATCAACACAGTCTCTCTTTTTCAATGGCTTCCCTGAGCAAAATCCAGCAGCACTAAAGCCAGAACCCTGCTCTGGGGGTGAGAAAAACTGCATTTGTTCTACTATCTGGTTCAGACCCCACTATCCACCCACACAAGAAGAAGGGATTTAATCTTATCTACAAGCTCTTCCTAGAATTCTTGTTTTTGGTACCCAGAAAGGATGAAAATGAACAGCCCTGCATACAAGCTCTGAGTAATGGGCCTTCAAAAACGCAGAGTATTAGACAAATATATCAGCTATGAGATATAGCACCAAGGGCTGGCCCCACAGCATCTGCGTTTTTACCTTTCATTCGAAAGTGACTGGATGATAAGAGGATACAATTCGTATTTTGAATTCAGGGTGAGAAGATCTGTTTAATAAAACTGTTTCGCTTTGTAGCTATACATCATTTCCTACCAAAATGCAAAACAAAGCCCATATCTTCCCCCTCTCCCTTCAAAACATCTATAATGATAGATTTCCATTGTATTATATTTTTCATTCCATGAATGAATTTTTCAAGCCAAAGTTTGGTTGCTGCTTGTTGATGGCACCACAAGCTTTCAAGGAATCTTTCTTCATACAGAAAACATCTCTCAGATCCAGACAGAAGGGAAAGGAAGTTGTTTGGGTGAATAATGAGAGCTGGACCAGAGAATTCCATGGTGGTATGTGTGAGGCCGTATGAATAGGATAGCACTCAGCATGTTCAAAAGGCAGGCTCTTTTTCTATTATCCTTGGCCTGTTGCGCCAGCCTGCTAATGAGTGGACACGCATTTCCATTCATTAGCATTTTTATGGGACTTTATATTTGTGGTGCACATTACAAATTGTATTTGTTAGTCTCACAACATTCCTTGTGAGATTCACCATCGATTCACTCTTACAGGCTAGCCCATTTTCTAGAGATTGCAAGTATATGTGCAACATTAAATAAGAAAAATTACATAGTCTTGGATCAATTCTAACAAAGACATCAAATAAGGTTTAGGTAGGAAATGTACCCCTGCTGCTATGTGACAATTCCAGCTCCACAGTTTCACTGACTTGTCAGCAGCCAACTTCTGCAAGGTTGTTCAAACCCTGCTTGGATACATGCCTCAACAATATGATGAGTATTTGTTTATTAAGCTACAAAATTACTTTTCTTATTCTTTTTGCACTGGTCCTTTTACATCTTGACACACAGCCAGTCTTTCTGCTGGGGGTGGTAGGAGAGTTATGTCTGCTCTCCATCATCTTTTTACACTGTGTAGTTCATAATGCAAAATACTGAGCACTATTGGATCATGGCAAGGCCATGTGCCTAGCAACCACTCTATACTGCAGAATATCTCTCTGCCTTGGCATTTCTAAAACACTCTATGCCCTCATCTTGCACACTTGGTAACTACTCATGTTCTCTGAGTTTTCTTCTGCTATACACATTCATTGACAATATGGAAATTACCCTTGGATACTTAGCATATTTTAAGCCTGTTATTTTTCCTCCAACTTCTCTGTCACTGAGAGATAAGATCCACATGTGAAAACACAATGGTAGATTCCAGAGTGAAATAGTTAGCAAAGGCACAGAACATGTTTCAGCTGTGTCAGTTAGCCAGAATCATTTACCTAGTAGGCACCTGGTTTTGCAACACTGTCTGAATAATTCTGACACAGGTACTCATCAGTGGAGATGTTGAAATGGAGGAAAGAGGTCAGACAGAGACCAGCCAGGAGAAATTTGAAGATGTCCCCAGAGCCACCAATGCCTAGCAGAGAGACACACAGACACAACATTTAAATCTGTCAATCTTATTTCAGAGGCTTTCAGACAATCCCTACACTAGAACATGCTTCAGTATATGGAAACATAAACATCTCAAAATGATACAAATTAATACAATAGATACCTTCCACCCAGATTTCTAAGTATTAACATCTTACATAATGATTATACCAGAACCAAAATAAAACAAAAAAAAAATGCACCTAAACATTACGATTGTTATTGTCTTTAAAGGACATACTTGGGCTAGAATGATGGCTCAGCGGATAAAAGCATATCCTGCGCAAATGTGAGCATGTAAGTTTGACTTCTTAGAGCCTCTGTAAAAAAGCTGAAAGTACGGAGAGAGAAAAAGCAGGAAGCTCACAGGCCTGCTAACCTGGTATACAAAGTGGGAAAGCAACAAGGAGAGGTTGTCTCAAACTGAATGGAAGGCAAGAACTGAAATTTAGGGTTGTTCTCTGATCTCCACATGCATACCATGACATGTGCACACCTGAATTCACATCGGAATGTGTGCATGTGAGCCCACATGCCCAAGCACAAAGTACACACACACACACACACACACACACACTAAACAAATAAAGACCGTAGTTAAATTTTTCTAGTTGTCTTCTTAAAGTTTCTTCCATTCTAATCTAGTTTTCTGCCTTGGATCAAACACTGTATTTAAATAGTTTCTTAGTCTTCTATGTCCTTTCCAGTTTGATATGTATGAAAGGTACAGGTCAGGTCTCAATTAGGACTTATCTGTTACTTTCTTATTCTAAATACTAGCTATGAAGTTTGCCAAACATATCGAAAATATACTTGGTACTATCATGAATCCTGTGATTTAGATCTGCACTGTAATTGGTGGAAGGAGCTTTGATGACCTGATGAACATGGCATTTGTCATATTTCACCACTGTAAAATGATAATTATTTCTATGCACATTAAATGTATCTTGGACAGATACTTTCTGAATATGAAAATAAATTGTTTTTCAACAGACATTCATATGCAGTAGTTCCCCATTTTTAAAGTTTCACTTTCCATAATTATATTCCCACAAGTGTGGTCTAAAGATATTAAATGAAGAAAATTTCAATCAATAAGTAGTTCATAATTTAAATTACATACATCTATGAGTAGCAGAACTACTGCTGTTATGCCCTACCCTGGATGTTGATCATCCCTTTGTTCAGAATATCCACACTGTGCATGCTGTCCACACAATAGTCACTTGGTAGCCACCTGCATTTCTAAATAGAGTATTATGCTATCAGTTTGTTCTTAAGTAATCTTTATTTGACTCAGTAATTGTCTAACACATGATTACCGTACATAGATATAATTGTTTAATCTTATTAGTAATTACTGTTTCAAAGTATTGTTCTTCATTGTAAGTTAAACTTTATCAGAGGTTTGTATAATCTGCAAAAACCTACAGTATGTATAGGCTCTGGTATCATTTGTTGTTTTAGGTATACACTAGTGGTCTCAGAATGCATTTTCATTGGACAAGGAAGGACTCTTGGATTGATTTTAGCATGTTTTGCACATTTTCTTTGATGTGCCAGTGTCTTGTTAAGAATGCTTTTTATTTTATTTCTCCTAAACTTCATATTCATACTATGAATTAGATACTATGTGTCCTTATTTTATTACTGAGAAACGCAGTGCTAAGGTTGGTTAAGCAACTTGAGTCAGCTCCTAAATGCTAGAATTCAACAATGAAAGACAATCATATATAACACTTACTCTTAAAATTGAGAGAACTATGCCAGTTACACGTGCCCATTGGTTTATCTTATTCTATGTTAGTGTATCACTGCTTAGACACATGAACATAAACTTATCCAATTTAATCAGCCAAGGCCAATATATAGTGACACAGAGCACAAACACACCAACAGACACACCCCAAGAAAGAGCTGAGACTTCCGTCACAAAACCCTGCATTTAGGTATGTCCTGCAAGAGGGTAGGAAGTGTTTTAAGAAAGCTATTAGTCATTGCATGTTTATTTGATATAAGATCAAAACATGCCTCATTATTGTGTTTATAGTTTCTGTATGAAAGGAGACCACATCTAGCATGTTCACCAGAATCTCCCCAAATGTAGAGTTACCTGACTGACAGGGATAAATATTTTTTATGTGGGTCTTCTAGTCAAAAGTTTCAAGATATGTTCTGTGTAGAATATGTGGGCCAATGAGAATACAGAGGAGCCGGTCTTCAAGAGAAAAGAGTTGGCCAGGGTGAAAGCTTCTGCTGCTATTGCTTTATTCTGTTCTAGGTAGAAGTATATGCTCATGCAATTTATGGACCCTCAGTATCAACACAGAGAACAACCTTCTTCCATTCAACATTCTTCTGTCCCTGCCAACTAACATGTCGGAAAGACTGGTTCAGGTATTCCTTATAGAACCAGATGTAGCCAGAAGATTCCAGCCAGCATAGCTGGCCTGAAGCAGATACCACAGAAGTTCAAATAGTGATACCCCTTCTCCTGCCATCTGCTTAGCCTGCCTCCCCTCATCTGATGCAAGGCAGCTTCTAGCAGATCCTCTCATTTTCACCCTGCCCAAGCCCAGAGGGAGTAATAGCCTTTCCTGCACCTCTGTGTGGTCAGTCATAGGAGGATTACGATTGCCTAGATTATGTCAGGTGCCCAACCATGAGCTAATCAGAATTGCCAAAGAAGTGCAAAACTCTGGTTGGCTAGGCCTTTCAACCTCACATTCAGCCATTACATTTAAGTGAACCCAGTTGTATCAAGCATATGGAATGGATTCTCCTATATGAAGAAGAATTTTGTTGCCAGCAGTAAACGGAAAGAAGTAACTAACCAGCAGCACCGGAAGATACGAATGTGGAGCTAAGGTGCAGCTTACTGGAGGGACACTGAGAGGTTTCAGTCACTCACACCTCCTTCCCCATCACGTGATGCCCACTCCAGTTTATACTTGACTTTATCAGGCTACCCTTGTCAACCTTTCCTAATCTGCTGCAAACCACAAAATAGTTGCATTTCCAACCTGCCCACACAATGCCATAAAAACTGGATGTGGAGTTTCTAATAAAATGACAAACTTCTGGAGGACAGAAAGAATTTCCTCCCCGTCCTGTTGTAGCCAGCCCTCGTTAAATCCCAGCACATGCTCATCCCAGGCATTCACATCGACTGTTAAAAATAGGAGCCAGAGCCATCTGCTGTCACATCAGCTCACGCCTGGCCTCCTTGCTGATCACCTATCTGAGCCCACTTCACCATGCTGCATACGGTGGAGACATACCCTGGACTAGCAAACAAGAGCCTACTCCTGTCCAGCATCCATACAGAAAGGGGACCTTGAAAAGGGTAGATGAAATAGTAAGACAGTTTTGTCCCTACTGCTAAGAGCAGAGAAGCTGCTCTGTGGAGAGAGAAAAAGAGAAAGGGGGCAGGGAGGGAGAAAGAGAGAGACGAAGAGAGGGGGGGTTCACACCCTTGGTTCTATAACAGCCCCACAGACCCAGCCTTGGCTGCACGCTTGGTTTCCATGGGTCCTTGACCTTGTCCTTGGAAACCTATCACGTGGAGCTGGAGCTATCAGACATCACCTGCCTGGGTCCATGCTTCTGTCTTTTGTCTGAGTTTCTATTACACAAATGCCACCAATTCTGTCTTTACAAGATTGAGCTGAAGATTGAGCTGTCTGGAAATCCAAGAGTAGAGTCTCGCCTGCCCTGTGCTCCAGTGGGGACCTGGCGCGGATCTCCAGCACACCCCCTCGCCGGGAGCAGTTCCCAGGAGCAGATCTGAAGGAGATTTTCGTTGATGCATGTTCCCAAGCCTGCTGGCCTTCCGAATCAAAAGTGGAGTTATAAACCAGAGAAATTGACTGCAGGCCTCTTTAGCACAGGCTCATGAAGCTGAAGCATTTCACTCCTTTTTAATAAGGTTAAAAATAGTTCCAAGAGAAGCACTGAGATCAGGGCTTGAAAGAACAATGTGGTGCATCTGTGACTTGGACCTGGTCGATATTTTAGAGCCCTGCCTATTAAAAAAGCCAGGCCATCCCTGTTCTGGCTCTTACTCGGGAACTCACTAACCACAGTGCCTGTTGTTGCTGGTTCTGGGTACCAGAACCAGGAATGGGGCCACTTACCACTGCTTGCAATTAAGAGAGCCAGGTTAACTACCTGTTTTCTGGTTTTGGCGATCCAGGAAAGCTCAGCCTGACTTAGGACCCCTGTGAGAAGCCTGGAGGAACTCCATTAAAGAGGCAAGCCTATACAAACAAAAAAGAGAAAAGCCCATTAAACCCATAAAACCTCAGACCAAAAGGAGACACTGAGGCAGAGCTCACAGCCGGCTGTCTCCTGCCCTTGTGAGTATTGAAATCAGTCTAAGCGGAAAGTCGAAGCGACTTACTGCTGCAACCTAAACGGGGATGTGATTATAAAACCCCGGATCAAAAGATGGCAAGGATCCTGGCCCAATGCCAGCCAGAGTCATGGCCCCTGACAAGAACTACTAAATCAGGTCCGATCTGGACCTGAGGATAATAAAAAGCAATTAAGCACGAAGTGACAGAAGCTGGATTTCACAGGGAAGGCTGTGCTAAGCAGCCATTTAGCATCAGGAGAACAAGACCCCTTTCTTCAGCCACCTGTGGTCACCACCACCCCCACAAGAGCCTGCCCTCCCCAGTTACAACTGGTTGAAAGGGAAAAATTAAGCCAGAGGCCTCCACTAACAGGCAGAGAGGGAGGGGACAGAGGACAAGGGACAGACACGTCATTCAGAGGCCTCCAGAGGACACTCTGACTTGGCTCAGGAAAGAATAAAAGAGCTTACTAACTACTCAGAACTTTTCAAAGCCGCCTCCGACTACTTAGTTAATTGGCAGAATGAAAGGCAAGGGGGCTATGAGAAGCGGTGGTGTTATCAAAGTGAGGGGAAAAAGACCCAGCGGGCAATGCCAGCCGCCATGACTGGACTCAAGAGACTCGAAAACAGAGTTGTGGAAGTTGTGCCTAAGCTCATAGGTCTGTGTTGTTACAATCTTGAAGACTTTCCTGACCTCCTTGCTTTACCCCAAAACCTACAGACACACATACACACTAATATTCATATTTTAAGGGAACTCTATTTTTTCCCACTTTGTGGCAGAGAGTAAAGTCTCTCAGGTGACATGTCTTCCTTGCCAGCCACCAAAGAAGGCTGGGGTGGAATTTAAGAATAGTATAACATTTGGAACTCTTCTGTCAGTTACACTGTTAGTTTGCCTTTCTTTCTGAGGAGAGTTTCAAAGAAACGTTCTTAATAGATCTTTTGAACTCCCGGGTGTGTATTCAAATGTAATTGTGGGACCAACTGTTATAATGTTATTAAGGCCTTTGAATATTCAATGTATGTGTTTCCCCTACGAACTTCTTAAGGGGAAAAATTTAACTCACATGGAGGGAGAAAAATAAAAGAAAGAAAGAAAGAAACCCCTTTCTACTGTCTCATTAGAGAAAACTGCATGTATAAATCTATTTGAAAAGGTTAAAGAAGCAAGATAAACTGGGTAAGTTATGTGCTAACTCTTGAGAATCAGAGATACATGAACAGGAAGCAAGCTCAAGACCACAGAATTCCTCTCTGGAGAAAATGCCCAGAACAGTGACAAAATCTTTGGTTACCTCCACAGTACAGATAAGCCAAGACCCCCTCAAGTTGAGTGAATGACATGTCTTCAGGTAAATATTTACTGTTCCAGAAAGATAAAATTTAAGGACTGTGGTCAGGCTATTACCAAAATATCCATTGGTCACATTCAATACCGGAAGGCTTCACATGAAGGGAAGACTGCTCCTTACTGAGGAGTAGCTACCATTGACCAAGAATAGAGTCAAACTGGCACACTTCAAACATTCCCTCTATGAAAAAGAACATCCTACATATCTGTGACCACATGCAGGCATCCACAGTTAACCTGCTATTTTTATGGCTGAATCTTAAACCATTGAGGGTGGGGATAATGGAAACCCTGACAGGCCCCTGGCTAGAGAAGGCTTAGCAGGCACTACCACAATAACCATTTAAGCTTCTCTCTTCTTAGGAATATTTGGCTCCACCAATGAGAGCATAAACACGGCTGGCATCTTAATGACCTTTGAGCATTAGCAGATGGCCCTTTTATGATCACAGATTAGCAGTACATGGTTGTTTGTTAATGGCCAATAGCAGGTGCCAGTGGTGGCTTACACATTTTTTTGTGGTTGTTTTCTTACCTTCCTAGGGTGAGCAAGGAGCTGACTCTGAGGAACCTGCTTTTCATGTGCTGTCCTTTGTGTCCCTATTGCCTGTGACACAGCAAAGTTGACAAGGTAGTACCTCAAGATTGTCATCTCTCCTTCTTCCCTTCCTTCTTTCTTTCCTTTCCAGCTACCCCTCTTTTCTCCTCTCTCCATCACCCTCTCTCTTCATCACTCTGTAAACAGCCTCCTGCCAGGCCCAGGGCCTTACAAGTTTTCCATTGTGTAAGCCTAGCAACAGAAGAAATCCTCTCATACAAGACATTTCTACAAGAAATCAGTATTAATGACAAAAAAAAAAAAAAATCACGGCAATGGCTTTATCTAAAGCCAATTAAATGAATCATCCCAAGTCCATACACTTCTTCCTGACATTTACAGCATCCAGCCCAGATCACCTGGTAGAGCACATCTTGCCAACAAGCTCCTCACCTTGGGAATCACTTTCCACTGCATCCACCTCTCACCCACCATGCTCTTCCATCCCCAAGAAACCCAGCTGTGTGGAGCTAGTGCCCAGGTTATGGAAATGATTTTCCACCCATGTTTGTGCAAATATCCCCTCTGCATAGTTTATTTCATTGCTGGAGCAACTCAGGAAGACACAGGGATGCAGAGTAATTGCCAAATTGCTCTGTCTGTATTCATCTCGGTGGGTGGGAAAAGGGAACTCCTACAATTAGCCTCAGATGCTGACAGGCTCCAGGCCCCTGGGGCTGCAATCCCCAGAGAAGACAAGGAAGCCAATCAGAAGCAAGGCAGGTCTGGCAGGTCTGGGTATACCAGTGGTTTTTTGTTGTTGTTGTTTTTGTTTTTGTTTTTTTTTGTTTTTGTTTTTTGTTTGTTTGTTTGTTTGTTTTGTGTGTGTGTGCATTTTGTTTGTTTTTTTCTATTCCAGATTCTGAAAGGTCCACTGCAAAGCCTGAATAGAGCTATCCTGTGTCTGACACAAAGTTGCTGCATTCCTAAAAAGTAAGTTGAACATTCATCATTGGAAAAGAATCCTTTTACCCCAATACGTCTATTACAGCTTCATTACAAATCGCAGCTCAGGAAATGACAAGCAACTTGAGAGGAGAAAGAGAGAGAGAGAGAGAGAGAGAGAGAGAGAGAGAGAGAGAGAGAGAGAGAGAGAGAGAGAGAGAGAGAGAGAGAGAGAGAGATCTCCCATAGGCCAGGTTTGTCATAGGAATTAATAGAAACATGGACATTTCAGAGAAAAATGGATGGGTTGAGGGCTTCATCTGTGTTTTGACAGGATTGTTCACTTAAAACAAATCTTATTTTCGGCTCTGAAAAGCTGTGTTTTTCGGTGAATATTACATCTGTAGGGTATTCATTGCTGTTCAGGGCTAATCATGTCTTGTCAGGAAAGAGGATTAAATGCCTATAAAGAAATGAAATCACAAAGTCAAATTTGAAAGTAGCCACTTTGTTTTGGCTTCTCTAGGAAAAGTGTCACTAACTATTACCTGGAACTCCGGCCCATCCTTCACCTTCTTGAAGGAGGGCTAAAGCATGGCCATGCTCTCTCTGTCTCTGTCTCTCTCTCTGTCTCTCTCGCTCACTCACTCTCTCTCTCTTCTTGGTTAAGATTTTCACTGAAGCTTTGTCTTTGCCCCAGCCCCTCATACTGTGGCTCAGGGTGTAAAACCAATAAAGAAAATGAAATCTAAGGTGTTGAATTTTAGGATCTCTTGAGCAATCCAATCCCACCTCCACTTCAAACACCAGACAGCCAAAGGAGAGAAGAAAGCTGCACTTGACCCAGGACACAAACAAGCCCCCCCCCCCATCAAGCTGGATGAGGAGTAACAGGGACTTCATTTTTCTCTGGTGAACACATGCGAACTAGGAGTGCAGTATATAATGGGCAAGGAGAGTCTTAAAGAACACTTCAATTCTCAGAGGTCTTGTTTGAAGACAGGATATGGCTGTTTCCTAAGTTTATTAGTTCCTCAGCAGTGAGTTCAAAACTCTCCATCTTCTGGCTGTGCAGTTATAAAGCAGGGGTGTCCAACTACTGAGGAATAAAAACCCCTTCCTGCCTAAATCATAGGCAGGACCTCACCTTGGTGAGATATAGCACTAAGAACATAAAATGAAAAATCCATTACTAATTAGTCTGTTAAATAAAACTGCTTTAACTTTATTTTATGAGTAGCATAAAGTACATAAAGAGAAGATACATAGTGATACCAGTGACCTTTATGGAGGGCTCAGGGTCAACTCCATACATCTCCAACTAGTTGCCTGAAAACTGTGCTTCAAGATACCTGATAATCCCACTTAGGCACCTCCACACTGGAAGGGTGTATATTTTTTAAATAGTTCCTCATCCACATAATGACTTTAGGCTCATCTTTTAAGATGTAACAGGGAAATAAGAAATAAAATCAATTAATAGTTGAAATTCAGAGATGCCGATGGAGTTAGCTAAGCACTTTCCTTTGGCAATGCCACTGAAGAATCTAGTCATCCCAAGATTACTGGATTTCAATGGTGAACAACCAGCAAGCTTGGTCCAGAGGCCAAATTCAACCCATTGCCTATTTTTGTAAACTAAACAATGGTTTCTTACATTTTGAATGGGATTTTTGATATAAAAATCACAGCTATTGCTACATGAAAGTTATATTAAATTCAAATTTCATAACACACAAATGGAGGTGGTTTTTTATTTGTTTGTTTGTTTTTGGTCTTTTGGGTTTTTTTTTTTGGGAGCCCAACCCCTTGATTGTTTGAGTTTTCTTTGTAGCTGTTCTCAGCCTAGTTGAGTTGCCGCAGTTGAGGCTTTTAAGCCCAAAGTGTTTGTAAGTTGGCCAAGTACAGGTAGCAAATGGCGAGGATGAACAAACAAAAAGAAATTGGGTACCACTTCTTCCAATGAGAAAGTGATGTCTAGAGTATAAAGCTATTTGTTCAGGTAGATGCTAACAGTTGTGTCAGGGAAGTAGTATTTTAGAGGTCTTCCAAAGGGAGGAGGATGCTGGAGGAAATCAGTTCTCACATCTGACATTTTCTCATTTTGGATTATATTGTAAATTGTTACTTGGATGTCTTTGTGCATTTGGATGGAATATCCTGGCCACTGCAAGTTTCCCAGCTCAGCTCTGTTTGCAGATGTTCAGCTGTGAGAACCTGAGTCCCCAAAGTCTCATTTGCAGCACACCTGAGGATGGCTGGCTACCTCCTGGTTATGATTTATCGTCAACAATGTTTTTCTTTCAAGGCCTGTGATATACTCTAGATCAGGTCAAATTTTAGCAGCCCATGAAAACCAGGTTTGTGTCTCTCCCTCCATATTTTGTCCCTGTTTGCTGGACATCCCTGTTGAGACCCATGTTTCATCCAGACTCCGTTCACCATCAGATGCATGTATTAAATGTTGATTTAAAGTTATTTTTTTCTTTTTCACTTTTATATCTCCCATGACCAATCACATAACTTCATCGTGCCAATTTATTGTCTCTAAATTAAAGGTACAAGTGGCCATCCTCAAAATGTTTGAACTCAGTGGTGTGTCAGACATTTAGTATATCTATAGTCAACATTAGCCATAATGGGTGACTACAATAGTCAGAGCTGTATATATGGATTTATATTTATCCCTTTGTTAATTATGCTTAATGCTCTTAGTGTAGTGACAACAACAACACAAAAAGTAAGTGTTCAATAGACACTTGAATAACCTGATGTTTACTTATTCATCTCTACAATGGACACGTCATCACAGAAAGAGCAGGCAACATTCCAAACTCAAATGATAGCAGGATGATAAACAAGAAAGCCTGTCATTTTGCCTCTTTCTAGAATCAGAAGGCTTTCCAAGTGTGTTCCCTGACACATACTCCTGTACATCTGCTGCCATCCCCGAAAAAAGCCTTAACTTCTCTCTCATCTTGTCCTTTCCTATTGCTGCTTTTCTGGTCAAAGAACTCTTGGTGACCCTCGTTAGTCCAGGTAGCACGGACGCATCCTGCAGATGTGGCATGGGTGTTGCCTGGCCTTGCTCTTTCTGTGATGAAATGAAGAGCCTCACCAGAAACTCTTACATAATTCTCACAGAGGGTACTTAGTCTACTGTGTGCTTCTATCTTCTATCTTCTCCTCCTTTTCATCCATTGCTGCATACCTTAAAGATCAGTTTATCTTTCTCTTATAAGCTGGAGAATATGTACACAGTGCAGAAACTGGCTGCATGACTGAGGAGTGTGTGCAGGAGTGGGAAGTTAGTTGGATGGTTGAATGAAAAGAGCTCAGAGATGGGTCATCAGATTTATATATTTGAAGCCAATTCTGAGAGATATTGGAAGATCACTGTCACCTAGACAAAGGGGACAGGAGTCACAGATGCCTGGCTCACAGGATACTCAGCCATAGGATCCAGAATTCAGAAAGTCCAAATAGTCTAAGGTATGTAATTGTAATAAAAGATTAAAAAAAAAGTAGGACTTCTGGTAAGAATTTTCCTCATTGAATGGTATGAAAGACAGGACAGTGAAATGGCCAGGCTGGGGGAGTCAGTTGTTCTTCTCTTCCCATTACAATGGTAAAGAAGCAGAGGCACATCCAGAGTGAGCAGGCCTCACAGTGACACTGCAGTAAAGCCCCCCTGGCCAATGGACACCACCACACTTCCTACTGAACTCTTGTCCTACCTGTGCGGCACATTACCCAGGGAGTAAGTGTTCACTTGTGCTTTGGTCCCAGGAGTTCGTAGCCTGGGTTTTTTGGGTTTTGTTTTCTCAGGGAGAGAAGGTTCTATTCCCAATTAAGAATACTCAGGAAGACGTTGATAGCATCCATAAAGCACTTTCAACATAGCACCCAAACTTCATCATCCAATGCTATAGCAAAGTCCCCAATCTAAGAAGTCAAATAATTAAAACCAACCAAGAGTGTAAAAGATTTGTGGATGTGGACATTTCCACAAGGAAGAACTATTTCCCACTAGTTAGAAGGGTGATGTCTCATATGAAGTTTGCCTCAGGGGACGACCATCTCTACCTCTGTGTTAGATTACAAAGATAACTCCCCAAGATCTTACTGACAGCCACATTCACTTTTGCTGTAAAGTCGGATCACTTATATCTCCCTTTCCAGGGTTCTTCAGAAAACATTTCTTACATGCCACTTCATATAGTTTGATGGAATTCATTCCTCTGACAGAGTCCTAGGATCCAACACACAGATACTGTGTGTCATTGGAAGCCATGCTGTTTCTTAACAAAGTAATATGATCATGCCTTCCAAATCTTCCGACCCCTTATTTCTGGAAAATTTTAAACTTCTTTGTAAACTAAAGATAAACAAGTACCAAAGAACAGTTCTTCCAGCTCTGTACATTGCCAGAGTAGCCCCCACATACTTAACTTAGTTCAAAAATAAATCGAGGGGGTGAATCAGGATCTGAATCTTTGTGATCTATGGTGCTTTTCACTGGAAGTATCTGACTGTCAGAAAATCTTATGAGGTAGAACTTACACAGTTTTCCCCTATTATCTCATGTGAGATCTAAAATCACTTAAGTATATAGATGCTTAGCAGTGGATAGATGTTATCGGTTTCCATATATCATGTATTTTCTATTTGTATATATTTGAATGTGCCTGTAAATGTGTGAAAGAAAGAGAAAGGAGAGAAGGAGAGGAAAAGAAGGAGGGATTGATTGCTAGGATGTTATGAGTCTGAGAATTCGGCCTACCATTTGGCATCTCATGTTCTTGCTTTTGTGGCAGGTTCTTAGGTCTCCAGATGATGTATTTTCGGTGAGGGTACTGGTTGTCAGCCACATTGTAAGTGATAACGACAGCCTGGATTGTATTTGTATTGCTTAGCAACACTTGGCAGCTAATGAGTGGCATTACTTTTTTCTGATGCTTCACAGTAATGTGGTCAGGTTGTGTCTGTGTGTGTGTGTGTGTGTGTGTGTGTGTGTGTCTGTCTGTCTGTCTGTCTGTCTGTCTGTCTGTGTGTCAAGTTACACAGCTTTGTCTGCTGTATGTGGGATGTTGGCATGGCTGAAAGCATCCCAGAGAGGATGTTCACTGAACTGTTGAGGGGAAATGATTGACACTGGGCACAAGTGCTTTTGTGTAGGACTTTGGCAGGTCAATATTGGACTATTTCCCAAAAAAGGCTCTCCAAATCTAAGCAATACACTACTGAGCAATGTGCCAGTCTGCTCTAGAGGCCCAGTGGATGTTTAGTGCCATTCACTGGAGGCTGCTGGCTTGTCATGATCATTCCTTTGTAAGGCTCCAGGGCATTGATTAAAAACAGTGCTTTTGTACTTGTCAAAATTAGGAAACTATGGCATTTTTTATTTACAAAAAATAGCTTATGTTAGGTCTCTTCATTTCTCTTGAATATTGATATGACTTTTTAAAACCCGGAATTCATCCCAGCAATCATCAAATAACCCCCAGAAGTACTTTAGTGCATATAATATGTTACTGCAAGCATTTATATTTAAACTATTAGATGCCAAGCCTGTAGCTCTTGGTATGCTTTATAGAATAATTCAATGATGGTTTGATGTGTGGGGTGTGTGTGTGTGTGTTTTAATATATGCTTTAATGATGGCAAGGAAAGGCACTTTCTATCCATTTGGATTGAAGACAGAATAGTTCATTCATGCTCTTACCAGCTGACCTTAGTTAAATCCCTGGACTTCTCTCTGCCTTGATGTCCTTTTAACTATGCTAGGATTCTAAAACCTGCATGCCACAGGAATCCTATGGGAGTCAGAATGGATGACATCAGAAAAAGGGTTCCATGAAGTACTATGAGAAGTCAGAAGATGAATCCTACCATCATTCTACTGCCACAGAGGTATTCCTGATTAATTATCCTTATGTCTCTGTTATAAACATAACCATGCTATTATGAAGAATCAAAAGAAATATGAACACTCCCTCTACCTCTGTAGCCTATGAATACAAAGTCACTGGATGATTCTAAAGTTGAGACACTGGAGTGCTGCTCTCCGGGTGGATGTTCAGTTTGTAACTGCTTTGAACAAAGTGGTGTTCCAAACACTCAAATGGGATTGACTAGGTGGGTATGGAAGCTCACCTTCAACCCCAGTGACCTTGTTTAATCTCCAGCCAACATAGTGGACAAAGAGAACTGAGTCTTGCCAGTCTACACACACATGTACATACTCAAAAAGTTATTTAAATTTTAAATAAACAAATCAAATTTAAATGACATCACAAACTTATTATTGATTTGGGTTTCCCCACTTTATTTAATCATAATTGACAGATAAAATTGCATAATGATAATGTAATGTTTTAATTTACGTATCATGAACATACATTATTACTTTTTTTGGTTATAAAGGTTTATTGTTTATGTCTAAAACAAAGTACCTTACAACAAAATTGCATCAAAACATCATACAATATGAATTCATACAAAGAGAAGGAAGATGAGAAACATTAGTGTTACAAGTAGGTTTTCCATCAGTCTGGTCTCCAGCTGTGGCACCAGCCCCAATTAATACACAAAGACTCTGTATTTGATATAATGCTGTTGGCCAGTTATTTGTTTCTTATCGGTGAGCTGTGTCTTAATTATTAACCCATTTCTATTAATTTAAGTATTTCCACGTAGTCTCATCTTACTGGAGAGAGGGGCTGGCGTTTGCTCTCTCCAGTCTCTCCATGCTGACCCCTCCTTACTACTTCCTCCAATCCTCCTTGTCGCCTAGTCCCACCTATCTTGCTTTCCTATTGGCCAATAGTGCTTTATTTATTAACCAGTATGAGTAACATATTTACAGATTGACATCTCCCGTCATCTCCTCTTTTCTGTCTAAATAAAAAGAAGGGTTTTAACCTTAACAAAGCAAAATATATCACACAACAGTTATCAAATAATAATCACAATTAACAATATTTAGTTCATTAATATTTAGTAAGATTTAAAGACATATTTTATCATTTATCCTATCTTTGTGAGTCCTATATGTAACTTATCTTTAATCCTAACTAAGGAAAACTATAACCATAACTATCTGTCTTCAACTCCTTCAAAGATCACAGAAGGATAATATATAAACTCTAGAAATGACAGAGACAACTTGCGTGGTCATTCACCCGAAGTTCTTCTGTAATGTTCCATCTTCAGCCCATAGGCCATAGTGTGTCTGGCAGACTCCTCAGCAAAGCAGGAAACTTTAAACTGTCCATCTGTATTGGCAGTTTGTCAGTCACTTTTCTCTGTGTCCTGCAGACTGTCTGGCAGACTCTTCCATGAAGCAGGAACTCTGTAGCAATATCCATCTTGTATCAGCAGTCACTTTCCTGTAGTCCTGCCTGTCCAGTTTATACAGCATGAAGTCAAACAGTCCAGACAAGTGCAGTATCTTGCCCAAATGGCTAGTCTTGTCATACTGGAGGCAAACTCCATAACGTGTTTCTTCAGAGGAGAGCATCCGGTGGAACTGTTGCTTGTGTTCATCTGTCTAGATTGTAAGTTATTTCTCCCTGAATAAACATCTGTTCCACCTATTTGTTTCTCCTGATCCTTATTAAACCGCAATACATTAGCAATAAAATAAATAAAACAGTTGAGTATTGTTTATATGACCAACACTCTACCAAACACCTGCATGTTAGTCAACTGTTTCAGCCCCACAGACATTTTATGAGCCAGATGATGCTATTATCCCATCTACTTTTTATGAAACCAAGGCGCAGAGGCTAAGCAACTTCTGATGAAGTGGAGATGCCAGGAGAGACATCAGCATACATGAAACTCAAGAGAATAAAATGCAGTTGTGTGTGTGTGTATTGTGAATCCAATGGTGAGAAGGAGAACCAAGAAGGTCAGAGAGAGCCTCCTCTACCTCCTCCAAGTCTAGGGCTGGTGAAGATGATAGGAAGGGGGAGTTTTGGTAATTATACACAACTGGCAAATTTATTTCTGTCTTTATTCTTTCTCTAGGCTAAAGTGTCCTCATGATTGTCCAACTGCAAGGTTCACAGATGCTGCAGACACTGAAGAAATTTTTGAGGAAGTATCTTCCCAAATCCTTAATGGTGATCTCAGGAAAATCTGAGGACAGAAAGGAGAAAAAGGATGTGAAAAAGAGCCTAACATGTATGCTTCACTTTCCGTGTGTGTGTGTGCATGTGCATGTGTGTGCATATATGTGTGCGTACATGTATGTGCATGTATGTGTGTATGTGTTCACATGTGCGTGTGTGTGTTTTGTATACATGCATGAATAGAATATATACATGCATGCAGAGGTCCAAGGTTGATGTTCTGTGTCTTCCTTGATCACTCTTCACGTTATATACTGAGACAGGGTCTCTTGCTGAACTTGGAGCTCACCAATTCAGCTAGTATAGCTAGTATAGCTAGTCAGGTACATATTACTTTTAAAACTTGCCTCCAAAGTCTGTGGTGGCTCTTCCTCATCAATGTTGAATACTGGAGTTCTATAGTAATGCCTAGGAACCAGCATAACCCTTTGAACAATAAAGTCATTAATGAATTGAGTGGCAGAGAATAGTGAATTCTTGCCTTTCTGTTTCTCTCTTTTCCTTTACTTTTTATTTGCTGTTTTTCTTCCTTTTTCTTTTTCTTTTTTTATTTCTTTCTTTTTTTTTTTTTTCTTTTTCTAAACAGGATTTCTCTGTGTAGTCCTGGCTATCCTGTATCCTGGAATTCACTCTGGTTACTCTGTAGACTTGGCTGGCCTTAAACTCATAAACTCACAGAGATCTACCTGCCTCTGCCTCTGCCTCCCAAGTGCTGGGATTAAAAACATGCGCTACCACTGCCTTTTTGGGACAAGAATTCTGTAGTTCATGTTATCCTCCATTTGATCTTCTATGTCAACCCCAAGTACTGAAATGACATATTTACAACTGGATTTCAATGCCTACTTTTAGTATTTTTTTTTTTGTGTGTGTGTGTGTGTGTGTGTGTGTGTGTGTGTGTGTGTGTACCTTCATGTGGGTACTCCTAGAAGCCAAAAGAGGACATCAGAACCCCTGGATTAGAGCTATAGGAGTCAGTGCTAGAACAACAAACACTCTAGGACGTGTGATATGCTGATAATTGCTTGCCTTAAAACATTTTAAGAGTAAGGAAACAATTTTATTTAGATGTGTCCTCAGACAAAAATGCAGTTCACCTTTGCCAAGTGAAGATTGAGCTCCAGCTTTGTGCCAAGCACTGGTGTTCCATTCAGGGCCCAGGTAGAAGAAGAATTAGGGTGTATAAATAAACAAGCTGCTGCTGGTTTGGCATTAAGAATACCTTACTTGATTCACAGGAGTCCAAGCCTGGGACACTTTGAAATGTGAAGATGAAAAGCCATAATGTGGGTGACTCTCCAGGACATGAGCAGAAAAGAAACTCGATAGCTCTCATTCATGCAAAGAAGCAAGAGCAGAAACAGGAAAGTGCAGCAAGTCCAACGCTTTGTAAACGTTGGGGGGTGGGGGTGGACTAGTGCTCTAGTGCTAACATGAATGAAGATGTTAGCGATTCTCAAGGGTCTGAAATAAATGGAGAATGTTAAGAGAATGAAGGTGAGTAGCAAGCAGGGGTGTATTTTGAGGAGAGGGACAATTTTAGGCTATTCCTCAAGCTGGCATGAAGAGATGGAGTAAGTCTTTCAAACCAGTTTTCACTGCATCAATAGAGACCCACTGTCCTCATCACTATGGATTTCTGAGCCTGGCATTACATTTAGGGTCATTTTTCAACTGAGGTGCAATTGATACCTGGCTATCTTCCTTTATGTTCCATACCTCTGCACATTGCCCCTTTGCTTTCTCTAATGGGAATGTGGAAACATAAAAGAACAAGGTTAGATTTCCTTCATTAAAGATATGGGAGGGAAAATACCTCCTTTATTTATCATTGCAGATACTTCCAAAGAGGTAGCTAAAATGTTATGGAGGCCTCATTAATAACTACATCACCGGGCAGTATCTCTGCTTTAGAAATTTCTTCTACATATAAGCAGGAAAATGAAGCACACATTGGAAATTCTGATGATTTCAAACTTCAGACTTTCTTTTAAAGTAATAACTTTAATTCACTTCTTTTTGGCATAAACTTTTTCATCCCATTATGTCAAAAAATTGTATTATCCATCCATTTGTCTGTCAGAACGTCTCCCCGTGGGGCGATAGACTCCTGGCTTCCTCACTCTAAACCTCCCTATTACATCCTGCTATCAAGAGTCACAATTTTCCACGAGAGTCTCTAGTGACTTTTGACAATGTTTTACAGAGAACTAGACCAGGAATCGCAGAGTTAAAGGAAGTCTTCCATTCGGGCAATGAATATGTAATAGGCATTACAGTGTCGGGATTCCAAAAAGTGTAAGGTTCATTAAGTCTTTCTAAAGCACAGACTTCGTGTAGCTTTGAAGGAACCTGTCTTCACAATGGCATTAGCAAATGGCACTTTGGGGCTGAGAATATTAATATTGCACATTAAAGAACAAATTTGTTTAAATGTTGTATAGTTATATGTAGATGCTGATGATTCAGAAATAAATAAAAAGTGAATAGTTGTCCAACTTTGCATGTAAATTGCCTTTTGCTTATATACATAAGAATGTAGTTTTCTCCTAAATTCCCTCATATTAACAAGCAGGAGTGTAACTAATATATAAACTAAAGTCATTCTCTTTAATGAGAATGCTAAATATTTTAAAGAAATGTACGACTGTGAAATATTGTCAAGGGCATTTTATACTTAAGTTTAAGAACGCTTATGACTTAACTGTTGAATTATTTAACATATTCAGCCTGGAAGCACTATTTATGTGTGTGTTTTAATGTTCTTACTTATGTTAGCTTTTCTTTGCTAAGGATTTAGGACCTTTGATTTCTGTTTATAAAATTTACATTTTTTTAATCTCTTATTTCTATGTATTTTCCATTTGAGTGTAGCAATGATATCCGGAAGGAAGCAGGTTGGGGAGATCTCATAAAGCATGAAACAAGAGCAACACATAAAAGAAATCTGTGCTACACTATTAATGGAATGAAGTCAACTTTAGAAACCCAAACCAAGGATCTTATTCAATAAAATACCAGCTATGGCAGTAAGTCCTTGGTTGCCCAGCCCTTCCCAAGGAGTCATGGGGGACAGGGAGCCATGTAGTTCTGCATAATCCTGGAATCCCATGCAATCAGGATCTGCTGCTTTGAATTGTCAGCTTCTATTTTTCAACTACACATTGTTTTACAATTATTGGCCAGCCAGGGCTCCATCAGAGCAACATAAAAACACATTTTCTCTCATTTTTCTTCAATTAACCTTGATTTATAGTTCTTAAGCAGAGAAGGATCCCTGGAAGATTCAGCAAGGAGTCTTGGTGGAACCCCCATCAGTGATGTTCAGTAAATGGAAATTGACAACCGAAGGCAGTGTGAGGGCAAGTTTTATTTGAGCTGGTCTCATTAAATTCTACTCATGCAGTTGATAATAGAAAAGTAGTCCAGGTGATTTGGGATGGAAATGTACCTAAGATTTTTATTGGAAGCATTTGTGATTTCAGAAGAACTACATTTGATTAGAAAGTAGTACAGTTTTAAGGCTGGTATGTTTGGGGTTCTTCTGTTATTTCATTTTATAAACTATACATATATACATGTATACATACATATATAAATGCATAGTCTGTATATTAAATATAAGTGTCATTATTACCTGTGCTACTGAGCTAAAGTGTAAAAGGCAAAGTAATGAGGCCTCTAAGGAATGGTGCCTCTGCTACAAAGTCAGGAGAGAAACTAAACACTTTCTGGACATCGATTACCACTTTTACTTAGCCCTACGTTTTCCTATTATGAGTTACATGGGAGTTTTACACTTACTTTAGAGAGGGGTACCCCAATTAAATGAACTTGGAAATGTTGGATTAAATAATATTTAATAAAAATTTTCAGTGTTAAATATATGACTATGTTATGTGAGTGACACCTTAAGTAAGGTAAGACACTCCAAACATCATTGGTTACACCTCTCTCTCTCTCTCTCTCTCTCTCTCTCTCTCTCTCTCTCTCTCTCTCTCTCTCTCTCTCTCTCTCTCTCTCTCTCTCCACATGTGTGTGTGACAGAGAGAGAGAATGTGTTGTGTATCCCAAGGTACATCCAGGCTAGAGTTCTACAGAGCATGCTTTCGGAAATGGGCTTCTTTTGTACAAACTTAAGGAATCTAGCCTATGAGGTATTTTCTGTGCTTACAGCTCATTGTTTCAAAGAAATAAGGCTCATTATCAACCACACTTGAGAAGAGACTTTGCAAATTTATATTTATGTCCTTAATTGTTACAATGTCTAGTATATGTGAGCACAATAAACATGTGTTGAATAAGTGATTTAAAAAGTAAAACAATCTAATGATTTATATCTAGGTGCATTTTGCAGGCGATTGTGTTATTTTATTTATTTTCTATTCCAAGGAACCTGTTGCCCAATCCTTCTAAAACAGAAGTTGGTTCAAGGAAGAAGCCACAGGATGATAAATAATTTAACTGCATGTCAAATTAAGAAGATGGGGTTTCGGGGGCTAGAGAGATGGCTCAGTGGCTAAGAGTGCTGGCTGTTCTTCCATAGGTCCTGAGTTCAATTCCCAGCAACCACATGGTGTCTCACAGACATCTATAATGGGGTCTGATATCCTCTTCCGGCATGTAAGCATACAGGCAGACAAAGCATTCATATATTAAAAAATAATGATAAATAAATAAATTTAAAAAAAAAGAAGAAGATGGGGTTTCATTTACTTATCTATATGGGCCATACACTGGTGCACCATCACCAACTATAGGGTTCATGCTACTCATATTGTTCCCTCTATTTTCTTATGTCTTCCCACAACATGCACAAAACACACAAATAACACCAATTCCATCAACAGAAGACATAAAGGGTTCTGGCTAAGGCTAGTTTTACAATTTACTGGATGGCAGAGACTTGGTGTTAAGCTAATTGGTCTGCAAAGGACTGCTCAAATCAACAGAACACCCCGTGGGCATCAGACCTTATCAGCATATGCTAGAGCTGCCACTTTCAATAACTGAAGAAGTCTCAAGATGTATGTTTTCTTACATCCCTATATGAGACTATATTTTTTTAAAAAACCCTTTGTGAATTGACATATTAAGTTTATCAATATAAATTAATTGTATGTGAGAAATATACAAAGATTCCTAAACAACTAAGAGTGTCTGGATACAGCACAGGTTAGAATTATAATTGAATGTGTCAGGATGAATGAATGCTGGCTAAAGTCACTAGCAATAAACAGTGGTCATGGGAATGTCTAAGTATACAAAGACACTTCTGTAATTATTTCACTTTCTTGTCAAAGTGGGAAGAATTCTAAATGAAACTGTCCTGCTTGCCTTGTTGGCTCTGAGCTCCCCTTACAATTTCATCTCTTAAAAGAAAATCACTTTTGGGAATAAAAAAAAATTGTTTTTTAAGGATATTCAGGAAAACTAACACCCCAGCTTCAGTTGGGTACAAAGAGCAATCCAGAAATGAAGACTCAATGAGAGATGCATGCAAGTGGACTCTCACTATTTCCAGGTTTCCACAGTAGAGCACCTTAAAGGAGGAGCGTGATGACTTTTTCACTTAGAGTGGACCTACCACAAATGCAAATCAAGCATTAAAGTTCTAAGAACACTTCTAGGGTGATAATGATCACCCTATGCAGAGGTTGTCCCAAGTTGGGTGTAAGGTTGAGATGCGAGGTCAACTCAGTCAAGAAAACAGGTTGGCTCCAGGGCTGAGGAAGTGTCTGCAAGACTTCTGATGTTACATTGGGAGTTTTCTTCTTTCCTGTCACTAAGCTGAAAGAAACTTTGGAGAAGAAATTATGTCAGTCAGTTAACACTAACATCAAGTACCTCCATCTGACTGTGGTACTAATTTCATATATGCTAAAGAACTAGTCATGTGTCCTGCTATTTAAGCTTGCTCCCTCATGTTAATAAAGACAGAAATGGAGAAGCTAAACTGATGTGTATCCTTTGGGCAAATTCAGGTAAAGAAAACTCTGAGTGTTCAAACAGAAAGCCATCGTGATTCATGAACAGATCCACAGACTCTGCAATACTCCTGATTGTCCTTGTCACCTGAGATCAAGTTCTCATGATAATTTATTATCTGTCCAACAATCCAAATTACCTGCTAACCAGTAACTCAGTTCATCCTATCTGTAGGTCAGTGGCATTCATGCTGGTACCACTGAGGTAGCATGTGACTCAAAGGGGTTCTAGGAATTAAAAAATAGACAACACAGTCTCGGTTTAATTTTAGTAGTTAATGGTTTCTCAGCAGTACAAAAGTCAAATGACAAGGGATGGATTCATTCCAAGACATACAAAAGCTAAAACCTGATTATGTCACTATTGTCAATCAGCTCTTTAGGAACACTTCCAGAATCTGGCAGTGAGAAAGTGGAGCCAGCTAGATCCTAGACAGTACAGGGGTCTGGCAATGGAGTAGTGGCAGTACAAAATTATTTGCCATATAGAGACTGACAGCTAACAGGAGGCAGAAGCTAGCTGCCAGGAAGTCAGAGTCAGGGATGCAGCAGTTAAACAGGTGGACCACCCAGCAGGTCCATGAAATAACATGACTCTAGCAGAAAAATATGTGGCATGATCCAGACAAAGAGGTCATTACTGGAAAAGTATCAGAGTAGGAAATGAAATAGCAACTCCAGAAAAGTTCACTTAGGCACTTGAGTCGAAGGAGGTTAAAATGGTACTCAGTTACAAGTACAAAGATGTAGGACAAATGCATGACTTAGCATACAAGCTAGGGCAAAAAGTCAATGACTAATTTGCCATGCAATAGGATAGATAGAAATACTAAAAGATACTAGGAATCTTTGAGGAATGGGAGATATATTTTTATTAATATTAGTTATGGCAATAGTTCTGTAGATATAAAAATACTTCCAAACTTATCAAACTGTATGCTTTATAAATATACCATTATAGTATGCCTTAATCCACTTTCTTAAAAATATTTAGTAATGGAAAGGGTCAAAAAAGAAAAACAAACGTAATCAAAGCCTAAGTATGGTACATAATAAACTAAGTATGCTTAATTGGCCTGACCTGCACAGCTTTCACTTATTGTGACAAAATGG
Source organism: Phodopus roborovskii (assembly GCF_943737965.1). Classification (NCBI taxonomy): domain Eukaryota; kingdom Metazoa; phylum Chordata; class Mammalia; order Rodentia; family Cricetidae; genus Phodopus; species Phodopus roborovskii. The sequence continues at coordinate 16,969,273 of NW_026126547.1, read as the reverse complement.
ATCAAGCAAGCCCTTAGTAGTGTGACTTACTTATATGTGAACTGACTTTGCCTGTAATATCTGAAGAGTTCTCATCACAGGCAATGATGTCACAGGACAGATTAGCAAAGATTGAGTCTTCCTGGTGGGAGGAGGGGGCACAGATACTGTATTCCATGAGTTCTCAGTCATTTCTTTCATGTGTTTACTCTGACCAATACAAGACAAACCATCCTGCCTTTCTGAAAGACTCTAGAAAAGATTTGTATGCTACCAGAATAGCCCATCTCTCTCTCTGGCAGACTCCTGAAATCCAAGCTCAAGAGACAAATGCAAAATCTGAGAAGTCATTTATGTACTCAGAGTGATATAGATTGAATTATTTTCAAACCAAATTTCTTGAGTCTGGCTTCCCATGTACTCTGTCTGTCTAAGGCTAGAGCCCCATGGTAAGAGGATCCTCATCAGAAGTCAAAAGGAATCGGAACACAGAGAAGCTGTTGAATAGTTGGCGTCTTAGTTGTTGAGCATGCCCATCCTAACTGTACCCTGTAGGCTACCAGGCAGAAACTCTTTCTCTCCTGAGTGTTACTTAAACGAGCCAAGTGTTAATCCCTTTTTCTACTTATATACACATCATTGATCCTTCCTCTGGTAAATATCATTTGTGTAGATTTTCCAACATGGTTACTCAGCTTGTAGCCAGGGATTTGTGAGCATGAAAGCTGTTCCAATTTTGTGAAGATTTTACTTCTCTGTGTTGTGGAACAGCAAATACTGCCTTTACAAATTTAAGGAGAATTTAATATATATATATTATATATATATAAAATATATATTAAAAAATAAAATTTATTTTCTACAACAAGTTAATCATTGTAATGCATATTTATCAAAGTCTGAAACTCTGTCAGTAATAAAACAGACATATTAACTGACACAACTCTCCAACAGTCAAAACATTTTTACCTGAATATTTCAGTTATCTGACCTTGCTTGTGAAGTTTGCATGTTACTGTAGAAAGATGAAGCCTTTATTGTAGATGCATGTTAGTCCACATGGCTGCCAAGCAGATGTTGTCATGTTACAAATGTGAATGTTCGCAGATAGATGCTAACAGAACACACATGAGCAGTTAAGGCTCTTCTGGGTCAATACTCCAGAATGGCACTCCAGAAGCCTGTGAAAGCCAGGAACCTTTAGCAGTCTTTGATTCTATGAATGATAAAGGATAAAAATTGTGAAATTATTGGGGTAGAGAATGTAAGCAAAGGTTTCAATATCTCTTAAACCCACAGGCCAGGAAATATCAAGTTGCTGCTCTTTCTGGGTGAGGTGGTTTTCAAAGCACATTGAAGCTGTACCCAGGGTCTTCACAAGTGGCACAGTCACAGAGGGCTGTGAGAAGAACAGCCCACATCAAACCCTGTAAAGGGAAGCAAATGAGGAAATCATCTTTTTTTTTTCTTTTAATACTACTACAAAGTGATGGATTGCCTGTAATAATTCACCAAATGATAAAAAACATTTAAGAACTTTGGAGCTAACAATTCAGTGGTGTTTTTGATGAGAATTTTTCTTCATTTTTTTTTTTTTTTTGAAACACAACATACAGCGATGGAGCTAATAGCACAGAGCAACATGAAATTTCTGGTTGTTGGAAACCCTCATTTCATGGGTATAGGATGAATAAGCATACAATTAAAATGTTGTAGGATATAAGATGAAAAGTTATAGGGTGTAGGATGAAGAAGGTATCGAGTATAGGATGAAGAATGTGTAGGGCAAAAAATGAAAAGGTATAAGGTATAGGATGAGAAAGGTTTAGGGTATAGGATGAAGGGGATAGAATGAAGACTGGTTTCTCAGACTGCAGTCCAACTTTTCCCTTTCTACCAAAACAAACCTGGGTGGAAGTGAGAACACTGTTTGCCCTGCTAGCCACAGAGAACAGAATGAGGGTGTTCAGAATGGGTAACAATCATGGGCACTGTCCTCAAAGCAGTGGTAGCCACAGCAGAGGTAACTCATCTATGAACAAAGTCAAAGGTTGCACATTATATCATATTGTAGTCCAAGAAATGGTGCATGCCAGTGGGGGAAGATATATTATCCTCTTTTGCAGATGAGGAAATGGGTTGGGAAAGACTAGCATACCCGCTCAAGGTTATTGGTACAGATGTGGCCATCATGTCGCAAAAAGCTGTGTTCATCCTGTTCATCAATCTGTCAATGTATTCCAAATACCAACCCTGTCCCACAAATGTAGGCGCAGATACCCATCTCATTGTGGACAATAGCCATTCTACTTGTTATTGCACTGAGATACAAACTTTGATAGACCATGGTCATCTGTAAAGGGGACTCACTGCGAAATAATCAGCGACTCTAATTAATCCTCTAAATAAAGGATTCCAACTTCACTTCAGGGCAAAATACATAAGCAGTCTTCAGACTCCTTCAATAGCACATGTTCTTCAAATCTTCAACCAAGCACACCCAGTGTCCACAGGCTGTAATGTCCAAGTGGTGTTTCTTTACAGTAGAAGAAGAATATTTGAGACATTTGTGAAGCAACCTGAATCCAATGTGCTTTTAGTTTTAATAACCTTTTGAATCTTAATACATGTTATATGTGTGCTTAGTTCTACACCTCTCTTAGTGCCCTTACTTTCACTGATCCGTTATCATAACAAAGGGACATCCCCCTTCCCTTTTTTCAGCCAGAGTCTATCAGTTACTAATATTTAACTCAATTACACATTAGTGAGTAAAGAACAATGGTATAAAACAACAGAAAAATAAACACCAAACTAGGTATAGTAAATAGCTATTTGCCCTGGATGTCAGAACAGGAGCTGCTTGGAGACTGTAGTTCTGTGGTCCTTTGCTTTGGAACGCCCTAAGGGGAATGTGTGGCAGCAAACATGAAGATGCTTATGCAACACATGTGAGTGTGATGTTTCAAAGGTGGCACCCTCATGACCAGCTCTGCTTGTGCCCTGCCTTCATGTACCTTGTAGGGAGATCGCTGGCAGCTCTGAGCCATCCTGGCTCATACTTAGAAATTTTTAGGACTTTCAGGGCAGCAAGCCCCACAATAATGCTTTGGCTATGCTTTGGCTACAATTCACAAACCTCATCCACCTTGGGATGCCCTGAAGGGAATCCAAATTAGAAGCTTTTATGGGTTTTCCATAATCTGTAGAGGAAGGAGAAATTGTTCAGGTAGCTCAGTCCACGCAAATACCCCATTAGCCCTAGAAAGGATCCACTTGGAAAATGGCAATATTTTTGTATGCTGGCTTCAAAGTCCCTGCTTGAAGAATGTTTGTAGTAAAGCTGCATTTCCTTTTTTAGGGTTTTCGGAAGAATGCATGCAGGTAGTAGCCAGTTTTCTCTTCCAGAATAGCAGGACTATTCGTCAATCTAGTGGCAAGCCACTCATCAAGTTCCCTCGACAAAGGGTTAGGGCAGTGAGCCCTCACAATAATGTGGAAACAGAAATATTACAAAGTAAAGGCTTATAAAATAATAAAAATTCTACTTACTCCGGATACCTCCCTATGCCTTTGGCAAAATACCTTAAGCATTCCACATACGGTGGGCATTGTCTTTATAAGATGGCACCTCATAAAACGGTATTAAATATCACCAACGGGGCTTCATATTTCATCCAGCAGGGTTTAGGCCAGGCATGTTCTATATCACACATTATTAGAATGACATCTACTTTGCAAGTTGTGTACCCAGGAGTCTACCCGGATCACTCATTTCAGCACTCATTCTCGAGGCTTCTGTGCCTTCATAATGCCTAATATGTTTAACTCATTTTGAACAGAAGTCTAAAGCCTGCCACGGCCCTCTGGCCAAAACTGTAGCTGTCAGACAACGGAGCCAGCTATCAAACATTCTTCATTTATCATTAGCGGTGATGCAGTTGTACAGAAAAAAATGTGCCCAGTGTAGTGAGAGGCTGTCAATTGCTCCCCCCTATAAAACTCCTCTTCTCAAATAAGGACATTTCTCTATGGAGGCCTTGCCATTACATTTTGTTCCTTTCCCCACAACACTGAATTTATAATGCAAAGAAAATGGGGAACATATATTCATCCAAATGGCCTCTCTGCTGAGAGATGGATAAGGAGAGCGTCGAGGGCTGCGTCACTGCAGGGTTGGACGTGCCATCTGGGGAAATTAATAGAATCAGCCCAGAAAGAGGGAAAGGGAAAAAGGAGAGAGGGACATAGTGCCTACAGTTTTTGTGCTGAGGTCAAATCTGAATGTAAAGGCACATGTCTGAAAAGCTGGAATTCCTGTTGAAATTGCCACCAAAATAGGACACATATCTACCTTCATAAACAAACTCTCCAACTAGCAGCTCCTTTGGCTGCTCCAGAATCATGTGATCATTATCCCACTGTAAATGTTGCATCTAGAATCAGAATCAAATTGCAGCCCCTGAAGAGCTTTCCTAGACATTTGCAGCATTCTGAGAGAACAGTGTGTGTGTGTGTGGCTTTGTTTGTGGTGGTGGTCTTCCTGGCAATGGTGGACATTAAATTACTGGGTTCATGACATCTGCAGGGATCTGAAGTTCTTCACTGGCTATTTTATCTTCTACCTCTCAAATATTGCCTGTTCCCATTCAACCTCTCTACCATGTGAGGCACCCTTCCTACAGCTCTGCTAGGAGGAGGAGTGACTCTTGAGATGTCCTCAGGTTTGTGCCTTGTTTTCAAAAGAAGAGAGAGGGTGAGGGCATTAGAGCAGTGGCAACATACTGACTTCAAAGGAGAGACTTGGTGAGGTTTCATTCCCATAGTACTTTTGTTAAAGTGAGTCATTATCCCATTTTACAGATGGGAAAACAGATCACTGCACCTGAGGCCATGGACAGAAATCAGTCCTGGGAAGGTGAAGCCATTCCCTGATTGTGCCTTCTGGATAATTTCCAACTTCAAATTATTTTCCTACAATAATAACAGATCTCATGTCAGTAATGCCCAAACTTCATGTTGGTGAAGACAACCAAGGAGCCCAAAACAAATGATGCAGTTGCCTCACTGTAAGAACTTAGAGGCTTAGGGGGTTATTCACAGAGTGACTGGGGAAAGATTCAGTCTTTACTTGCCTTTTTCTCTCCAAAGCCTGATCTTGCCTTTTTCAAAGATATAATCTGGCCCCTGAGATGGGTGGTGTGTAGCCTCAACACCAGAAGGTGAAGGAGGCAAATTACCTGCTGAGCAAACAAACTCTCTCAGCCCCATTTTCCCAGCACCCACCTCGGGACATTCCTTGCCCTTTGGGGGGCCTTCTCCTCACAGGACAAGGAAAGGAAGCAGGTTCCCATGGAAGTGGACATTCTGCACGCTGGCTGATATGGCATGTTTTGAACTCCAGTGTATGCCATAGTTGCCATAGTTTCTAGGCTCTGGATCTGAGGTTTCTTACTCAGGTTTTTTTTCTTCTTCTTTTTTTTTTTTAATGCCCACAGCTACATTTCCAGTTCCAGAAATTCTCACATTCTCTTCTGACTCCACTTACTTCTATGAGTTCTATGAGTTCATATATAGTAAGCTGAATAACTTTTCTGGTTGATATCTTTTTTCCTCCGAAACTATACCATACTACCAAACTCTGGCCCAGGAAAAGCACAGTGATAAACTGTCCAGATTGCCCCATCTTTAATTTGTTCTTCCTTTCCTCTAAATCATCCTTCACTCTTTTTCTTTTTATCCTCTGGCTTCCAGGGATGAACAATTGTGTATTCAGAGCTTGTGTTCCTTCTAAGCCTCATGTGGGATTTAGGGTTTCTAGTGTCAGTGTTCTACTGACTACTTGATCAACTATAATGTTTTTCCTCTATCCTTTGGCACTGTTCACCCCAACTTAAGGCTAGTAAGTTAGAAATGGAAAGGAATTGCAGATAAAATGACTCAATTCAATTAGGAAACACCACAAATATATGCAACTCATTAAATGCTAGACATGTGCAAAGCCCCATTTCTTTCCATAAAGTGTGGACAGCTTAGTTAGAGGACAAATGCCTCCGAACTTGGTGCCTAACAGTGCAGAACAGTAAAGAAATGAGTCCAATAACATGGTAAGAACAGTCAGAGGTCGAAAGCCTGGGCTGTGCAGGTCATGGGGGAGGAAGCACTTTATAGACAGCAGGAGGGTTATTCTAAATATGGATGGCACTTGGGGGGGCATTTCTTGTAGCAGTGACAGCAGGATCAGAGGCTGGGAACTAATTACATAGTTGTCATTAAGTAATTTGAAGAAATGGATCCTGCAGTGGGTTGAGTTTTACTCATCATCTTAGTCATTTGTAGGAATGAATATATATATAGTCTCCTTGTTGGTTCAAAAACTTAAAACTGAAAAAAACAAAAAAAAAATCAAGTAGCAAATGACTATCCACTCAACTGGTGGCTCTTTTTCTCCCTAATGTCCCTCACCAGAATTATTAACTGGCCATAGTAACCAATAGCCTAGTTCCCTCAATAGATGAACGAGGGATGAAGGTGGATACCAGAGATTCCTTGAAGACTCAGCTAACAGAAGAAACAGTATCTTAACTACACTTATAAGTCTCTCCAACTCTGGATTTTTGTAAGGTAAAAACAAATCTTTACAACATGTTAATACAAGGTTTTGTGAAGATGCCCAAGAGCAGCCAGTAACACTGTAGATAAATACATTCTCTTTTTACCATCATACCTTTCCAGGTTTCTCATCCACTTTCATGGTCTCCACTGCCCAGAGCTTTGTCTTCAGGTCTGTGTTGAAAAGAAAAAACAACCACATGTTGAGGTGCTCACTGAAAATGTTCCCAAGGTAGTAAAAGCATGTTTCTAAATTCCACATTCATAAGGCACCAGCAATCCATCCCAAATGGTGATATTTTTGACACTGTAACAAGCAGATAGTATAGTCGTTTTATGTTTGTTGGGGAAAGTGGGATGGACATGTCTTTAAAATATGCTCTTAAATCACCCTGAGTAGTTCTTACTCTGCCTCATTATGACTTCAGCCTTCATTTTAGAGCCTACCTCTGAGAGAGGTAAAAACCTAGAAAATTGTAAGTTTCGTGAGGACAAGGATTTTGTCTGATCATTACAACCTGAAATCCCAAAGCTATCAGACAGTCCACATTTAGCAGCTCAATGGCTAGCCTCCCGAAGCATGGCAGCCTGGGCTCTTTGGAGAGTGCTTTGTACTGGCCCTAAGAAATATAAATTACAGACTTCCCTGGCCTCAGAAATTCTTCCATCTGTCACACAAGCTTTCTCTGTGCCTTCCTGGCAGTCATTTCAATTTCCATGACATAAAAAAGAAAGAAAAGAGAAAGAAGGGGAAGAAAGGAAAAAGAATAAAAGGAAGGAAAAAATAAAGTGTGGTCTATATACCACAACTTGGAGTTTTGTTTAATGGAGATTTTGATGTGAGAACTATACAATGACCTCAAGTTGGAAGTGCATTTTTTATATTGAAGGTGAGAGACCAATTAGTAGTGCTAACTCCTTAAACAGATGGTTATCATACGATAATGGAGGTGCCTGTCCTATCCCTCGCCTTAGAAAGTCATCCCTTTTCTAGTGTCTTTCTCTACAGAGAAAAGATATTATGTGGACAGATTGTGGGGCCCGGACATCTCTGCAAAGTGGAGTTTATAGCAGGACATCTGGAGCCTGGCATCTTGTTCTTGAATAACTGGTCAGACTCAGCCTGAAAAACTGGCTCCAGAACAAAATATAGAGGTAGAATTTCAGGTACAGACAGAAAAACAAAGCTGTTAAAATTCTCAGGTCTTGATTTTCCATCCCAACCTGCAAATGGTTCAGTTGACCTTCAATGCCTGCAGGAATTCTTTCTTTCTGTGGCTCAGAAATCTAAATATAAGAAAATTCCTACATCAGAGATTGAACCCAGAGCCTTGCATATGCTGTGCAAGCACTCTATCCCAGAACCACACCCTCAGCCCAGTAAGAGACTTGGAACTGAAAGTCTCTGGATTAAGACCCACCTATGTGCTTTACAAGAGAGGTGGCCCAAGTCCACTTGATTGAACTTCCCAGCCCCACTTCCTTGTCCTGTAACGTGGAACTAATATTCAGAATGTAAGAGAAAGGTGAATACTACATGATACTGCTAGTGAAAAATCGTGATTCCTAGCTGCTGCCACCACAAACCAAATCCAAATCAAATGGCACAAAGCTATGCAGGACAGGTTAGCATCTTACTGTCCTAGACAAAGAAAAGGTGAGTAGTCAACATGTAAGGTACCCAGAGTGCTCTTATCATTAGTCAATATAATTGTAAGATCATAAACCTGATAGAAGCTTTAGAAATAGAAGTTGGAGTCTTCATCCCACAACTTTTTAGATGTATAAGCTTGGGCAAGATCCACAACCATTCCCAGGTTTGATTTATTCCTGTGTAAAACTGAGGCAATGCCTACTTAATTGATAGGATCGATACACTGATTAACAAATAGGGTTCATGGAGTTTCATAGAGAGTCTGCCCACAAGGAGCATTTATTTGTTCCTTTCTTCTTTCTTCTGTTCTCTTTTTCATTTTCTTTCTGCTTTAGCTGTACATCCTCAACAGTACTTTGAGGTATTATCAGGAACAGTCCTTTTCAAACTTCTAAAATGGACTGCACCAGTACATCTGTCCTGGAGAACCCGAGCTTGCATCTCTGCTCCAAAATCTCAACACCCCATTCCCCAGATGAAGAAATAAAAGCAGGAGGGAATCTTGATGCTTGGCCAGGACTTACCGCTTCCAGGTCCCTGATCCAGGACTCAGGTTCTTTCTGCTTTCTGTCTTTCTGACCCAGCTTCTACATCTATAATAGGGAAGAATGGATCAGATATCTCCATAAGCTCCAACTACAACTTCTAGCTAATACTTCACCTGCCCACTCATGTTGTCTACTACCCTAAAACTGCCCTTGCTCCTGAGCCATCAGCACCATCAATATGCACTTAAATGTAATGCATTGTTTTGTAGCTGTTTACTAATAAGCTTACTAATAAGCAAATGCACATTGAGTGAGTCAACTACCCAAACAAGATTCCCTGGGAGAGTATACTATGATCTCCATGACTTCCTGTAGCCTAGCAGTGCTTCTCAATTCCCTAAATTTTCATGATCTCATAGTGAAGGCCACCTAGTAGAATATTAATCCCTTCTACCAATGTCCTCAAAACAGCATTAGAACCTTTGACTCCCTAGCCCCCCCTAGCAGTTTAGTATTTCAATAATGAATCCTCAGCATGCAAGCATGCTTATATTGTAAAGAAATGTCAGCTAACTCTTAAATCAATTGAAATCAAGGATTTTTGTTTTTTAAAAAAATACTCTATACATTTTCTAGTACTAGGTATAAAATATAACACATGTTTGAAATACATGTTAATCCTTATAAATTATAAATCTATACATGTGATGAAGTTCTTCTGGACAAACATGAAGATATGATCTTCAATGAAACCAAGAACTAGAACTATTTCTTAATCTGATAAGACACTCTATTAGAATGATGATTTAAAGCTATAGGAAGCTCCAAATGACTATTTTAAATGATTTAATGCCCATCTACATGGAAACAAACAATCAAGAAATTTTCTATTCCCTCCTTGGATGATTCCTTTCTTCAAGAAATTCTGTGACATTCTGCAAACTTTGCCTTATAAAATGTTATAAATTTGGAAATGAGTGTTAAGAGTAGTTTTTCCTACCGGTCTGGTCCCACTTCCATGCCAACCCCAAATAACACACAGAGACTCTGTATTAGCTATAAAGCTGTTGGCCAGTTACTAGTTTCTTATTGGCTAGCTCTGTCTTAAATATTAACTCATTTCTATTAAGCTAAGTGTTTCCACATGGTCTGATCTTACCGGAGAGAGACCCCGGCATTCTTCTTTCTCAGTCCTCCATCTTGACTACTACTTCCTCTCTCCTCCTTGCCTCCTAGTCCTGCCTATCTTGCTTTCCTATTGGCTAACAGTGCTTGATTCATTAACCAATAAGAGAAACCTATTTACAGAATGGCATCTCCTATCAAGTGAGGGAGAGGATGGCAGTGCGCTGGCTGCTTTGATCTCTGCAACTGCACCTGCTCAGGAAAGACTTAAACCCCTCTACTGATGGGTTGACACTGAAGTGACCATTACCCACATAGTCATCACTGTCTTCTGACTTACTTTTCTACCTCTCCTTTTCTGATTGTTCCTCCTCTTTTTCTAGCTTACACATCAGTGTTCTTTCTCAAATGACTGGCATGTACTATGGATTTCTTGTTTCAGAATATGAGGAACCAGCCCATTCAAAATAGCTTCCAAGAATATTTGGCCAACATTGAAAAATACACAAATCTTAAAAAAAAAAAAAAAAAAAAAAAAAAAAAAGGTCTATACCAATCAATCAATCACCTACATACCTACATGCCTATCTCCCTTTTCTTCTTTTGGATGAAGGCCACAAAGACTCATATCTTGCTAGCAAAGAGTAAGATACTGTGACAAGGCAGCCTCTTCCACCTTATCAAATATCAAGGAAGACTTGCCTTCAGCAAGCTGAGGTTTGGAATAAAACCTCCCTAGTCTGCTGGAGGCAATGTTCTGGGAGAAAGATCATTCTAATAAATTGAAATCCAGCAGAATGCATAGATACAAGGAAGAACACTGCAAAGATTATCCTTTCACCCATTTCCAAGAAGCCATCTGAGTATCCCAGGAGGTAAGCTAATATCAGCAGGCCCTGGCATGACCCAGAAGACCCTAGCATGCCCAAGCAGGCTCCACCAGCTCTTGGAGGTCAATTATGCCTATGACTATCACTATTAAGACTGTTGCTTGCAGATTTGGACTCAGCTTGTGCCTTTAAATCAGCACTATCTTTTATAAAGAATGCTAAATTTCTAGAAACATCCAACATATCCTTTGAACCTGTGACTGTTCTCATTGACTAAATAATCTCTTACCTTCAAGGATGGAGACAAAGTAGTACATGAGCATATAAGTAATCAAGTGAGTCCATTGCTTTTAAAACATTATCCCTAGTGTATTACTGTCCTGCAGTGGGTGACTTTCAAGTTATATTAAATACTGAGTGATTCCTCTTAACTAAGTCCTTTTCTTATGCAGGATTATTGTAAAAGTTGGTGGGAACTATAGCATTTGATATATATATATATATATATATACCCCCCCCCCGACCCCCCCCCCCCCCGAGAGAGAGAGAGAGAGAGAGAGAGAGAGAGAGAGAGAGAGATACAAAGATGATTTAAAGAAAAAGGGAATGGCACTATTAACATGTGTGACTTTGTTGTAGGTGTTGACTTGTCTGAGGAAGTGTATCACTGTGGGATGGGCTTTGAGGTTTCCCATGCTAAAGCTATGCCCAGTGTCACAGCTCACTTCCTGTTCCCTGAGGATTAAGATGTAGAGTTCCTTCTCCAAAACCATGTCTGCCTACACATCACCATGTACTAATGTACTAAACCTCTGAAACTGTAAGCCAGTTCTAGTTAAATGTTTTCCTTCATAAGAATTTCCAGCATCATCGTGTCTCTTCACAGAAAAGCTATCTTAGTTAGGGTTCTATTTTCTGTGGAAGTTGGTGAAGGCTTTATTAGGAATTGTTTCATTTTTGTAGAAAGCCAAAAGACAGGAACTTACTTATTAATGATTCTCCCGGTTCATTTTTATAATCATCTTCACACGGAAAACTTTCTGTGTTTTTATCCAGATTTGTTCCAAGAAAATTAAATAGAATTTGTCATGTGTTTCTGCTTCATCCTGCCATCAAACTAGATATAATGTGTGATGTTCCAGAGAGGTACCAGGGGTCCACCTGTGAGAACATTGTGCTAATCAGACAGGAGTGAAGGTAAGATTGAGATAACAAGTTCAGCCTCAGCATCTCCTACTTCATTACTTTTCCTGTAAATCCAGTAATATACTAGTTGGATGCCTATTATGCCTTCAATGACTTTCAGTAATGCTGGAGAAAGATGCCATCAAAGCTAGAGCAAACTAAGGCACAAGAAAGACACAGTCAGTGAGGAAAGGTAGAACTTATGACTGTAGATCCATACTAAGACCCAGAAAGGCTTCACCAAGACCAAAAAGGGTCTTAAGTCTTCAAAATAGCATTACACATTCTAATCCAATAGTCTATCATTGTGTAACGAGAAGACAATTAGGAAAACACACTTTTAATTGGATTGTTTAGTTTGCTGGTGTCTAGTTTCTTGAGGCTTTTCTTTCTTTCTTCCTTCCTTCCTTTCTTTCTTTCTTTCTTTCTTTCTTCCTTTCTTTCTTTTCTTTTAGTGATCAGTCCACTGTCAGATGTGGGGTTGATGAAGAATTTTTTCCTCAATCTGTAGACTGCTGCTTTGTGTTATTGACAGTGTCCTTTGCCTTACAGAAGTTTCTCAATTTCATGCAGTCCCATTTATTGTTGATTTCAGTATCCATGCTACTGGTGTTCCATTCAGGAAAGTGTCTCCTGTGTCGATGCATTCAAGGCTGTTTTGCACTTTCTCTTCTATTAGGTTCAGTGTAACTGGATTCATGTTGAGGCCTTTGATCCACTTGGACTTGAATTTTGTGCATGGTGATATATATGGATTTATTTGCATTTTTCTACATTCTGATAGCCAGTTATGACAGCATCATTTGTTGAAGATGCTTTCTTTTTCCTATTGTATAATTATAGCTTCTTTGTTCATTAGTGTGTGGATTTATGTCAGTGTCTTTTTAGTTCAATTCCATTGATCTGCCTGTCTGATTTTATGCCAATACCTTGCTGTTTTTATTACTAAAGCTCTACAGTTCAGCTTTGAAATCAGGAACGATGACACCTCCAGAATTTCCTTTATTGTACAACACTGTTTTAGCTATCTTTTTTGTTTGTTTGTTTGTCTTTTCATATGAAGTTGAGTGTCATTCTTTCAAGGTCTGTAAAGAATTGTGTTGGAATTTTGATGGGGATTGCATTGAATCTGAAATTGCTTTTGGTAAAATGACCATTTTTGCCATATTTTCCTGTTAATCTCTTGTGGAATATTTGTATATTGTGTGAAAATGTATTGCTGTAATTGCTATAATAAAAAGCTGAATGGCCAATAGCTAGGCAAAAGGTATCAGAAGGACTCCCAGGCAGAGAGAGATCTCTGAGAAGAAAATGGCAGTCACTGGCCAGATGTGTAAGGAGCAGCATAGGTAGTACAGAGAGATAAGGTAATGAGCCACATGATAGAATTTAGATTAAAATAAATGGATTAATTTAAGTTGTAAAATCTAGTGTCACAAGCCTAGCCTAAGGCTGAATTTTCATAATGAATAATAAGTCCCAATGTTGTTATTTGTGAGCTGGCAGCCTTAAGAAAAATCTAACTACATATGGTGCCCAATGTGGGGCTCAAATATCCATATAGGGCCTGAGAAGGTGGTCTCTTGAGCAGGCTTGGCAAAAAGAGGTACAGGTCTTTTAAGAGCCCCTGCTGCACAGCCAAGTACTTGAGCAACAGACAATGGATACAAACTCCTGCTTCAGGCAAACACAACACATTCCCAGAGCTGGGGCTGATAAATGAGGCTCTGGATCCAGTACCTACCAGTATGAACCTAGGCCTCTGAGGGGGGCAGAGTCAGCCACCAGCACACTCTATGCTAAGCATCTTAAGATGTGGCTTAAGTGGTCAGTGGAAGATACAGATGTGCAAAAAAAAAAAAAAAAAAAAAAAAAAAAAAAAAAATTAAGGTCCAGCCTTCCAGCCTGAGAAAAACCCTAAAAGGATCCAGTCTGCTTTGTGTTTAAAATTGTGCTTAGAGGTTAAATAAAGAGTACTCTTTCTTTAAAGAAAGAGTAAAGTGATATAAAAATAATAAGCCACATGTAAGGGGTAAGATTTTTCTGCCCACCGCTGTTCTTGTCCCGCTGCCGCGCCAGCCCCAAATAACACACTGAGACTCTGTATATGATATAATGCTGTTGGCCAGGTACTAGTTTCTTATCGGCTAGTTCTGTCTTAAGTATTAACCCATTTCTGTTAATCTAAGTATTCCACGTGGTCTTATGTTACCGGGGAACAGGCTGGCATCCTGCTTTCTCCAGACTCTCCATCTTGACTCCTCCCTACTACTTCCTCTTTACTTCTTGTTTCCTAGTCCCTCCTATCTTCCTTTCCTATTGGCCAACAGTGCTTTATTCATTAATCAGTATGAGTAACATATTTACAGAATGACATCTCCCATCAACCACATAAGAATGGGACATACACAGGGCATCTGGATCCTGTGTGGTGCTTTGTTGACTTTAAATTTTCTAAATGCTAAGTGAAAAACAGTAACTTCTTAGAGACATTAGATTATGAAAACTGCTAAATTCAACCAACGTATATATTTTAAGAATATCTTCACTTCAGAATGGAAGTCAAAAAGTGTGTTGTGTTTGAGGAAAAGTTATGCCTTTGTTTCCACAGGAAACAAAATGTTCTGGTTATCTTCAAAATGAATGAAGTTCAGATTTGATTGGTGGAGAACTGAAAAATCTTGACTTACAGACATAAAATAAGACTACAGGACAGGTGGTGTGCATGATGACCTCTCTGCTATGGGAGTGGCTCTGAGACTGGCTGAAACATCATAAATCTTATTGGCTGCAGAATCCTTATGACATATTATATGCCATCTTTTCATATAGCATGGACACAAATTTGGTTATCCAGTCCAAATGGACTTATAAAATTGATAGATGTATTTTACTAGCTCAAACAAAACAAAATTATCTTTAGCTGATTTGTAGACACCACACATTCCACACTTGTATTAATACAGATTTATATGTTGCTTTTGAAAGTTTATGTGTTTTCAGAAAAAAAAGGACCCAAAACTAATAAAGACAAGAATCCCAAGTGAACTTCTCAGAATGCCTCTGTTGCAGTTTTCTCAAAAATCCACATCCAGAATAACTTCAAAGCTGCTGAGATGGACCAGCCTCACAGACTATCCAGGAAAGATTTCAGATAAACTCTATACTTTCCCATTACAAAGGAACTAGAGAAACAAACAAAATATATCTAGTTCTTCCAGCACTTGACCATTACCCATATATTTTCAGCATTCCCTAAAGATTCCTTCACACCTAGACAACAGGAAGCAGTATAGAGAACATGGCACCCACATTCCTAAGAGGTGAGGTGGGTGGTTTGATCATTAGGTGGGTTATGAATGTTTGTCATCATTTAGGTGGTTTGGTTACAAGTTATTATTGGTCATGGTCAGAAATAAAGCTGAACAAAGGAGACTCTTTCTAAAAGAAAAGGGGGGATATGGTATAGAAATCATGGGATGAAAAAAGGGTGGATTTTTTTTTCTTCTTTTGAACTACTATCAGTCTCAGATATTTTGCATTGGTATAATAAAGATAAGGTTAGGAGTTAGCCATCTAAAAAAATCAATCTTATAGTCATATTAGGTATATTTTCAGGTTCAAGCAGATATATTGTAAATTTACAGATGGTCTTCAAACACTTCATAGTCCTACAGCCTATGGCATTTAAAATGTTTTAATAATATATGGCCTTTCATGACAGTGAGACTTGTCTGTTCCTGGCAGTACCAACTAACTTCTATAAAGGATGGTGGGTAATGAATAACCTCTATATGGAATTTGCAAAGCTAATCATCTTGGAAAGAAATTTCCCTTGCCTCAACTGCTGACAGTATGCTGTTCAAACTGGACAAGCAGGACACAATAGAAGGCAACTGCTGAACTTTACCAAGACAAAGTAGGACAGTCCTTCAAAATTACTGCTTCTTAGAAAAGTCTGTCAATTATTCTAAGCCCATAGGCCAACATTGCAGATGAATTTGGGGTGTCTGTCTAGTCAGCCAGATATCTATAGTTTTGAAGTTGCTTGTTATTTACCTCCTGTTTGCTCAGGTAATATGATATCAGCCTTGGGTTTCAGATGGGTTTGAATATGAGATAATTATAGCTACCATTTTCATTGTTACCAAATTCAGAAAAGAAATTCACAAAATAATTATAAAGTGTATAAGGCTGAAAGACATAAAAGCTTAAATTGTTTAAGGAAATGTCTTGAAGTCTAAAAAGATAGTTTTAGTATGGTAATACAAGTTATGATAGAAAATGGTTTAGGTATAAAACTTTAAGTTCATCAAGGTAAGATAGATAATAGAGTATTTTCTCTAAATACACCAAACACAAGTGGACTGGACACTGAATTATTACCTGATAATTTTTCTTATTTTATATAGTCTCACTATGTTATAGTTAATCCTTCCCTTTTCATTAAGACAAAAAGGAGGAAGTGTTGTGGGATATTTGTACACTGTGGGAAAGAGGCATTGCTGTGGTTAGTGTAATGAAAAGCTGAACAGCCAATAGCTAGATGGGAGAGATAGGCAGAACTTCTGGGAAGAGAGAAAACTGTGAGAAGAAGGCAGAGCCACCAGCCAGATAAGGAGGAAGCAGCATGGGCTGTACTGAGGTAATAAGCCCGAGAATGTAGACTTTTAAAAATGAGTTAAATTAAGCTATAAGAGCTAGTGGGACAAGCATTAGTAAAGGCTCACTTTAATAAGCCTCTGTGTCATTATTTGTGAGCTGATAGCCCAAAGAAAACCCCAACTAGATTGATCCATGAATATGGGAGATCTTTCTATTTTCTGATATCTTCTCCAATTTCTTTCTTCAAAGATCTGAAGTTCTTGCTCAATGTTCATAGTTATTTGTCATAGCCAGTGATATTTAACAGTCAGAACCTGAAAACAAACTAGATGTCCTTCAACCAAAGAACAGATAAAGAAAATGTGGCACATTTACATAATGAAGTATTACTCATCTGTTAAAAACAATGACATTTTGAAGATTGAAGATATATGGATGGAACGAGAAAAATCAATCTGAGTGAGATTTAACCCAGACAAACATGGAATATACTCACTCACAGCTGGATATAAAGGATAAACATACTAAAATTCATAGCCCCAGAGAGGCTAGGCAACAAGGAAGGCCTAAAGGAAGATGTAGACACATGAATTTCCCTGGAAAGAATAAATAGAAGAGATCTCCTGGGAAGACTAAGGGCTAGTGGGTACAGTGGAGATGGGAACATAAGGGATTGAGCTGAGGGAGTGGGTCAAAGGGGACTGTGGTTAAAGAGACACCTTGATACAGGTAGAGGAAGGAACTAACTCCAGTCTCTAAAGGGTTAACAGACAATCTATATGACTTTATACTTATACCTGCTCTCATATAAATGCACACAGAACTTAAGACAACTAGCTTAGAGTCTGACTGGCTTCCATGCTTGGCTCAGCCAACTCCAGATGTTTATTTAACTTATCTACCTACTATTTTCATAATATGTAGAGCTAATAAATGTCTGTATTCTAGAACTATTTCAAGAATTAAATGAGAAAAAGTACATAGGACCTTAGTATACAGTAAGTATTGAGGTACCCAATAATGTACTGCTAGCAGTAGAACACATCAATATAAACACAGAAATCCATCTTAAAAGTTAACATTTAACTATGTGTTATACTGCATTATTTCTAATATATCACCTTTTCACAAAGTGGTCCATATTGGTGTCTTTGATTTACTATTTGGTGACTATGTGACAGTATTAATCCATAATTTACCCAATCTAACCTCAAGTATCACTATGAAACCTTGTATCTGCATTTTTTCATGCATTTCTTCTAATTTTTATGTAGAACAAATTCCTAAACTGTGACTTCCAAGTCACACATCTTGATTTTTGATAAGATAGCAATAATTGTCTTTCAAAGAGTTGACACAATTGGTTTCTCGCAACTGCCACATAAAAGTACCCATTTGGTCTGTCAGAGAAATGATTTGCTTTTATTTAAATGTATTATTAGTGGGAAATAACACTGTGAATAAATTATTAATCTACAAACAGGAGTGATTTTTTTTTTAAAACACAGGTCTCATTATGTAATGCTGACTGACCTAGAACTTCCTCTGCAGATCAGGCTGTCCTTGAACTTACAGAGATCAACCTGCCTCTGCCTCCCAAGTGCTGGCATTAGAGTCTTGTGCCACCATGACTGGCTTTCAGCAGAATTTGTAGTAGTATATAGAATATTAAATTTTAAATAAAGTGTTTTTACTGATGAAATATCTTTATTTCACTGATTATATCTTAATATACATGAATTTTCTGTTATCATTTGCTTTTATTTAAATTATATTTCACTTCATTTTATTGCTGACCTTTGAGGGCTATTTTATATATTAATTCTTGTTGTAGAATTTGTACTTGGAGTGTATATGGATGTGTAGCTAATCCCACATAATCGAGCTTAAATGTTATCCTATATGATATGAGCTTTTTATGCTGAAATCAACATCAAGTTATCAATACCAGTTACCCTCCACCTTTACAGCCTTGGTGGCCACTGGAGCTGCACAGTGCAGTATTTATCAGGGTCCTTCAGAGAACTTGAAAAAGATACTCCTCAGTAAAAAAGAAAAATCTTGATATTTGATGCTAGGTCCAGAGTTGTAACATTTATCCAGGGACCCCTTAGTGTTGTAACTGACTATATGACTCAAGAGGTTACTATCTTTGGAACTTTGGACTTGAAACTGTTGCACAGTGCAAGGCAAACCAGCTGTAGGCCACTTATGACTTTACCTGTAGGCACAAGTGCATTCTGCAGGACCTGGTCACACATACAGAATTTTCCAAAGCAGCATGAGCTGTACAAATACAAGGGAAGTCACAAACATTTTTATAGATGAGATATGTCTTATATTTAGAATGGAAGTGTAGCTCTGCGATTGTTGTAGTTTGTCGCTGGGATGCACATGGTTATAAAAACAAGACTAGTGTTATGATTTTAGGATTAGTAAGACTGTTCATGATTCTTGCCTAATGCTTTTAAAATAAAGTGATTACATTTTCCAGCTAATTAATGCTGCAATCTTGATATATTTAAGATTTCTAGTAACCACATTGAAAAGCAAATGAGGAAAGTTAAAACTCATGCTACAACATATTTATCTAAGGAAAGGTATCCAAAATATAACAATGTCAATATGACCTCTGTAGAACAAACTTGTTAGTTTTATGTTTTTGCATGTGTTCCAAGCTGATTTATTAAAACCTAGGTGTGTTTCATGCTTACATTCACCCTCAATTCAGCTAGTCACAGTGCAAAGGCTCAATGGGCACATGTGCCTAGTAGCCACCATGTTGGAGAACACACTCCTAAGTCATCTCTTAACATCACTCCTTCTCTCAACCCATTTTCCTCCCAGCATTTTCAATTAAGTCTAATTAGGCATCACTAAAATCACTAAACATACTGACTCACATGATGTATCAGATCCTCCTCTTAGTCATCTCACTACAGTACTAATCTACAAAAATAAATGTTCTCCTGAAGATCACTAGTAGCTAAGCTGAGAGTCCTATTGCAAAATAAGAAATGCTTACTTTGTAGGATGGGGGATTCAAGCATCAGAGAGGAACATAGGGACATCCCTTTCAAAGCAGGATGGATGCCATATACCACAGCGTCCAAGAGAATACTGAGTGCAGAGGTAGGTCTTCATGTGTCTACAACCAGGAAATTCAAAGTATTTGGTGACAGTCATGAAGAGTACTGCTAACCCAAACATTCCTAAAACAACTGGATACTAGACTGCCTTCACTTTTAATAATAATCTTGCAACTGAGTGTGGTGTAGGTGAACCAGAGCCCCAGAAATATAATCTAAGAATAAAAGTTATGTTTTCCAGAAGACAGCTAACTTGTGAGATAGTAAGTAATAACACTGCTCCTATCCCAAGTCTAAATTCTTAACAGAAACATCTGCAAGTAGAAACAATTTACATAGGACTCTTTATTTTACTAAATGGAGGGATGAAGATTAACAATTAAATGAGAAGAAAAAAATGACAAAGCAAAATAGCACCTTAAAATATTTATTCCTAACTTGGTAGAAACAGCGACATTTGTGCTTTATCTAAAGATATTACTAAGTAGTGCAGAGAATCAGCCTATGGCCACAAGCCACAAAAAGCCATTGGATTTGCAGGGGTTCAGAGACCAGTCGACTCAGGGAACCTGGCTCAGATTCAAACCCCTAGGAATTCTCTATTCTTTCCTTCCAAATGAAAGGAAGGCATGCTTGGTGGTGTCACGATTGCAGCTATAAGCAGCAGCTTTCTAATTAAAAATAAACTGGGTCCATTATTTCTATTTACAGCTTTTCTACAATTTAGCAGCCATGTAAAGATAGAGAGGGATGCTGGAAGCATATGTTTAAAACTCTCAAATGCTTCTGAGAGCATCATTAGAGTAAACATCCTGTGAATGTGTTTCTTTACCTTCGATGCCATCTCCAAAGGGCGTACCAAGCTGTGCAGGGTGGCACTTGCAGCATAAACATATTTATCTTTAGAAGGAATGGTCCAGAAAAGATATGGCTGTGATTAAATGAGTAACTACAAAGAGCTGTGCTTTTTGACTCATTCTCTCTTGCAATATGCTAACATTTTCCTCATAGGTATTGAAAAATTGCAAGTGGGTGGAAGATGAAGGCAAGACAGGAAATGGGGAGATGTTGGGAGATAGAATAGGGAGAAAGAAAATGTCTTCCAGGTGGTTCCTAGATTGAGTTTCAGTAAAAAAAAAAAAAGTATCTAAATAATAATTACTGAATGAATCTTCCAGGGCAAAGACAATCTTGAAGGTATTTTGAATGCTTGTCTTGTGGAGCATATGAGCAATGTTCTTCATCCTCAGCACTACTGGCATCTTGTTGCCCTGTTTGTGGGCCTGTCTTGCATACTGCAACATGTTAGCAGCATCTCTGGCTTCAGCCTACCAGATACCAATAGTTCCTCTGCCTCCTTCCTATATTGGCAAACAAAATATCTCCACATATGTTGTACTGTCCCTAAGGTCAAAGCTGTCCTTGATTGAGAACTTCCAGTGGCTCAGGCAGGGACTGTGCTCCATTCACACAACTCATCTTAAAGTATCACTGTCCACTACTGGTCCATGCTTTCCCTCTGCCCTCAAGTTGTTCCCAATTTAGTATTCGGAAGAAAGTTAAAAGTTATAAGGTACTCTAGGTTGAACCTAGAAAATAGGTGGGCATTTGATTCTGAGAACATTCAGAAAATGTACCTTTAACTTTAATTGCAACAAAGGTTAGACATTTAGAAAAGTTCTCAGAGAAAAGCCCATTAAACTCACCAAGGGCTTCAGCTCTGCTAGTGGGTTACATATTAAAGATGGATTTGAAGGCTCTCAGAGAAGCAGCGAGCCTGGCCCTTATACGTCTTTGCTGACTTCATAAAAAACAAGGGTGCCACTTCATGACCTGCATGCTCTCCAAGAAGATTGTGTAACATGCAGTATGCCTTCGATCCAAATAAACTCCCAGATTATTAAAAGGATGTTTTTTCCTCTTGAGGTCAAGGTGAGTCACCAGAGCTTTTTCCCTGTTATTAACCAAGCACTAGATGTACAAGGCTTAGATATTAAAAGGCATTAGCCAAGGCCTCATGGTCATCCAGTGTAGAGCAAATGCAAAAGTGGAGGAGAGGCTACTGTACTGACAGCAAGGAAATGGCCCAAGATATCAGGATCTATGTATACAACCCCATTCAAATTCCTTTGGCCAAGTAATAAGGCAGTAGATCCAGGTTGCTGAGCTCCTGAGGCCAGCCCCTCAGGGGTAATTTTAAGCAGGAAAAAAAAAAAGAAGAAGAAATCCTTTACTACTGATTTACCTCGACCCCAAACTGCTGACAAGTTGCTACATTCTTTCAACAATCTGGTGTTTATTTCCAACAAGAAATATGGTACTTGTAGCACAATAAAAAGGCCCCTTCCTGAGCTCAAACTCACCCCCTACTCCTTCGAAAACAATGTAGCCAGTTTAGCCTACTCATAGCCTTGCCAATGAGAACACTATTGCAAACAGAAGCTGAAGAAGCCAGAGGAGCTAAGAAACTCAGGGAGCATCACTGTGCAGGCTCAACCGTGTCTAAATGACAATGTTCACACAAAGTTATCTGACAGAAAGCCTAAGAGCAAGGGTAGAAGTGATTTCTTGACATCGGAATGAGCCCATAATTCCAGCATCCTTGTTAAAAACCTTTTAATGTTATTTCTGATGCATGTAGGAGTAGTCAGACCCATGTCCAGGAGCATACTCCCCAGAATGTCCCCTCTGTTTGCCATCAACACAAACATTGTGTAAGGGAAAAGGACCACTTAAAGAAACACACTTTGGGCAGAGCCAAAACACACACACACACACACACACACACACACACACACACACACACACACTGGCCCTGCAACCAGAACCAAAGATATGCACCCTGATGCTGAAACCAGAGAAACACACTTTGCCCCTGGAATCAGAGCCAGTGAAAGAAATACACCATGGTCCTAAAATTAGAGACAAAAGGCTAAAACAGACCAGTGAAAGAAACACACTTTGGCCCTGAAACCAGAGCCAAATCTGACCCTAAACCTGTGCAGAAAACCAACCAATTCTTGAGCACCAGATCAAGCCAGTTTGAGCTCAAGGAATGAAATTTGAACAATCCCCACCATAGAAATCTCCCGAAAAACTCCACCCATGAGGTAACCCAGCCACAAAAAGACGAACATGGTATATACTTGCTCATATATGGATTTTAGACCTAGAGCAAAGATCACCAGCCTATAATTCACACCACCAGAGGAACTAGGATACAATGTGTATTCTAAGAGATTCTCATAAAGTCCCTCACAGAAGGGGGAAGGGACAAGTTCTCCAGAGCTCAGGGGAAGTGGGGAGGGCAGTGAATGTAGAGAGAAGTAGGAGAAAGAGAAGGGGAGGAGAGGAAAGCACGTGCGACTAGGGAGATTGAGTCAGGGTAGGAATAGAAGACAGGAGAGAGAGAGAGAGAGAGAGAGAGAGAGAGAATGAACATAAAAGAGGGAGCCATTATTGGTTTCAAGAGAAAACTGAACCTAAACCTAAAGAAAGGTCTAGAGACCTACAATACTGCCGCCAACTAACAATTTGAGCAACCGTGGAAAGGCTATCATAAATGCCCTTCCCAGATAGTGAGATCAACAACTAACTTATCCACCATCATGGAGCCCTCATCTAGTACCTGTTGGAAACAGAAGCAAACACCCATAACTAAACACTGAGTCGAACTAGAGGGAGAGGACAAGACCAGGTTGCAGAAACACATACAGACAGCTGACCTGAACAAGGAGGAGCTAACAGGACCCCAGACTGATAGCTGGGAATCCAGCATGGGACTGACTCAGACCCCCTGAATATGGGTCTCAGCTAGAAGGACTGAGCAGTCTAAGGGACCTCAGACAGTGGAACCAGGACGTATCCCTGGTGCACAAAAGGACCTTGCAGACACATCCCCCATGGAGGGATACTGCCTTAACCTAGAGACAGGAGAAAAGTCCTAGTCCCTACTCCAAATGACTTGACAGATTTACATGAGCCCACCTGCATGGCATTACCCTACATGTGGAATTGGGGTGGGGGAATGGGAAGGGAGGGTGGTCGGGGTGCATGTGAGGGGGCAGAGAGGGTAAGAGGGAGGGAGGGAGGCAGGGAGGCAGGGAGGCAGGGAGGGAACTGGGATCGACATGAAAAATAAAAAATAATTAATTAAAAAAGAAGCCTTATATAAACCCCATGTCTGTTCAGCCCCTGGTTTTTCAGTCTTCCCAGCTGTCCTCTGCCGCCATGGGAGAGGGCAGCCACTCTCCTGGATTCTCCCAATAAATCTCTTGAATGAGAGGTTTGGGTGAGACCTTCTTTTGCAGCTTTTGCCGGAGTAGAGACCCAAAGAGGACCCTGAGTGGAGCCGGCAACGTGAAGTTATTACACTCCATTCTCTGGGGGACTGGTGCCAGACTGTAACAACTTCGCAGGGAAACCCTCCAGCTGATACACTGGAGAAGCCTCTCCCTGAAACAGGGCTGTAAGCTGCTATGCTTACTGTGACCTCTGGTATTCCTTGGCTCCCGAGTGCCAGAGTCCCTGTCCATCCAGTCTGAGCCATCAAAATGCTTACACAATGGCTAGACAAAGAGCAGGAGAGCAGAGCTAGGGCAATGGATACACAAAGCTGGAACACCCTACTCTGCCCAAATCAGAGACCTTGTGAAGATGAAGGGCTTGTGATGATTCTCCAAATACAGGAGCAGACAAGATTTGATGCAGTGGCTGTCTCCCACAACATCAGTAGCACCTCCAACCAGGGCCAGGCCTAGGAAGGAAGCCTTTTCTTTCTTTTTTTTTTTTTTTAATGCATATAGAGTATTTTTTATTTAATTTTATATAACAAAGTCCAATTAAATGAAAACAAACATTTATACACAATATTTGGGAATTTGGGCGTCGTTCTTTCCAAACTACTTCCTGCTGGTAAGGGGCGCTGTCTTGGGGGATTCGAAGAAGATTCAGATATCCTAGCTGTAGTCTGTAGGGCTGTTTTGTCCAGCTGTTTGGAATGTAGGATCAGCTTGTACTCTGTTTCAGGCGGTCTGGTGTGATCAAACCACATTAGTCTGGAAGGAATC
This sequence comes from Phodopus roborovskii, assembly GCF_943737965.1. Classification (NCBI taxonomy): domain Eukaryota; kingdom Metazoa; phylum Chordata; class Mammalia; order Rodentia; family Cricetidae; genus Phodopus; species Phodopus roborovskii. Next base: position 16,944,637 of record NW_026126547.1, on the reverse strand, counting down.
CACATCTTTTCATTTTCTGTGGAAACAAAAATAGAAATACTTTTCCCCAGTAACTTGTTCTTCAACTTATATTTTGGAGTCAAAGCGTTTTTTTTTTTTTTTTTTTTTTTTTTTATTATTATTTTACATGTCGATCCCAGTTCCCTCTCTCTCCCTCCCTCCCTCCCCCCAAGCCCTCCCTCCCTCCTTCCCTCCCTTTTGCCCTCTCTACCCTCTCCCATGCACTCTAAACACCCTCCCCTCCCAACCCCCCACCACAATACAATATGTAGGGGAATGCCATCCAGTTGGGGTCATGTAGATCTGACAGGTCCTGTGAAGTAGGGACTAGGGCTTCTCTCCTATCTCTAGAATAAGGCAGTTATCCCTCCATGGGGGATATGTTTGCAAAGTCCTTTTGTGCACCAGGGATACATCCTGGCTCCACTGTCTGAGGTCTCTTAGACTGCTCAGACCTTCTGGCTGAGACCCATATTCAGGGGGGTCCGAGTCAGACCCCTGTTGGCTTCCCAGCTATCAGTCTAGTGGCCCTTAGCTCCTCCTTGTTCAGGTAAGCTGTCTCTATGTACTTCTACCGCATGGTCTTGTCCTCTCCATCTGCATCTGGGTTCTAGTTTGACTCAGTGTTTATGTATGGGTGTTTGCTCCTGTTTTCAACAGGCATTAGTTGAGGACTCCATGGAGAAGTTAGTTGTTGATCTCACTCTCCGGGAAGGGCATTTATGATAGCCTTTCCACGGGAGCTGAGATTGTTAGTTGGGAGCAGTCTTGTAGTTCCCTCGACCTTTCTTTGTGTTCAACTTTATCTTCAAACCAATATTGGCTCCCTCTTTTATGTTCTCTCTCTGTGTCTCTGTCTCTCTCTCTCTTTCCTATTTTCCATTCCTAACCAGGCTCAATCCTCCTGGTCACACATGCCTTTCTCTCCTGGAAGGAAGCCTTTTCATAATTAGCTCTGTCAGTGTTATGAGGATACACCCCTCATTTTGACCTTTACCCTGCATGAGAACTAGGGGTCATTCCAAAGACTTTTATCCTGCTATTTCACTCTTTCTTTCTATGATGAAGGCAGTGGTCTGGCATCCATTCACTGTTGCCCTTTGCATAAGCACATCACAGTTTCTGCCACCACTGGACTTTGGTGCCCAGCTGCAGGAAGAGTGATCTGACAACATGACGAAGGGTGAGGCTTTTCTCTGTCATGGAGAGTAAGAGAAGCTTTGAGTAGCTGAACATCATGCTTGGAGCTCCCAGTACTGACCACTGCTAGAGGCACACTCCCAGACAGATTTTCCCCAGGAAGCTGGTGTCCAGCATCAAATCACTTTCCTATCACCATAGGGGAACTTGAATCTTATCAATCTGGGAATCTGAGCTATTCTATATTGGGTCATTGAGAACCTTTCTTTCCCTGTTTACTGGCTTACTAAAGAGGACCCCAGAACCTTAAGAGAAGACATCATTAGACTGCACATTTCATTTTACATGACTGAAAGCTTTCTAAAAATCAGCATTACTCATGCAAGATTGTTTTATGAATAGGAATTTATTTCTAGAATGCTTAGCCACAAACATTTTAGAACAGCCTTGTTTATTGCCAACCCAACTCATATGTCAAGAAATTAAACAATAATAGAAAAGAAGAGACGTGGTCTAATGTTCATGAACATTGTAAATATACATTTTCTATCTGGACCCAGAGAGAGGAGGGTCCAGCAAATGCAGATGCCACGGTGTGTATCTTTGGTCTCAACCCCAGCCTCAGGGCAGCTTTTTCAAGTGTGTGTCTTTTCAAAAACTCTTTCCTGAGTTTAAATATGACTTCAAACATTCTTTACAAACGTCCTGGGTGCTTAGCAGCCTCCTTCATGAGAGTAGCAGAAGATAACCCTGTCATTTTTCTAGGTAAGCTAAGTGTCAGTTCTTTTTTTAAGAATGGGGGTTGAAGGGCCCAATCTGATGCAAGTCTTATACAGACAACCACAGCTGCACTTTACCATGGGTGACAGAGGGGCCACCACCCCTCATGAAGGACTACTGGGGTTAACCCTCTTGAAGAGAGTGTCATTTTCTTCAGCGATATAGCCACAGATATCTTGCTTTTACCCCTAAATAACCTCCAACCTACATTAGTCGTGTAGCTAAGCAAACACAATAGGCTTCGTACAAAAAAACAAGTAAAAACGTAGTAGAGGCCTGTTGAGATGTGTGCAGGTGGGAGAGGGAAGGGATGAGGAAGAGGCTCAGAGGTGAAAATGACTAAGATTCATTACATACACATATGGCTATTATACAATAAAATAATAGGGGTGTTTATAAGTCAGGAAAAAGTCTACTCAGATAACCCCTGTGCCTATACCATAAATAAAGGAAAGACAGAGAACATAGCACAACAAAAGGCCCACAGCACAGATTTGTTAAAATAGTTGAGCACATCTGTCATCAGAGTACATGAAAGCCAAAATTTAGAGCCTACACTTAGGCTCTTTCTCTCTTAGTTTTGCTAATTTGGGGGGGGGCAAGTTCATTAGATGTTGAGGCAGGGTCTTTCTATGTTGCATACAGACTGGCTACTTGAGACCTCCCCCTGAAGCCTAAGCATCTGAAGTACTGGGATAATAGGCCTATTCCACAATGTCTTCTCCGTTACTCAGCTTGTTTCATTATTTCTATTATAGAGTGGATGCTTTATAATGAAAACATAGGAATATATTATTCTACTAAGTAACGTGCTGATATTTAAATTGAATTTATAACAAATAATAAAAGAAAAAAGATTAATGTGACTCATCCTTAAGCCAAGCTAAAAGATTCCCAGCCAGGAGAGAACAGTTTATCAAAGAAGTAGATGGAGTGTTCTTAGTTCTCAGTTTTCAGATGGTAGAGGCCATAAACAAGGTCATGACCTTCTGACCCCTGGCTTTAAGAACTCCCACCAGGACCACTACCACCATCACCACCAGCACCAACACCCTTTCTCCAAGAGCTCATGTATCTATCCTCTTCCCTCCCACTCTTCAGTTCTTTGCCTCTTACCTCCTTTTCTTTGAGAGGCCAGCTGAACCTTCAATGCCCCATCATGCTATGCGAAGCAGCACCAGGGGCAATCCAGGGTATGAGAGAGAGAGAGAGGGAGAGGTAGAGAGAGAGAGAGAGAGAGAGAGAGAGAGAGAGAGAGAGAGAGAGAGAGAGAGAGAAAGAGCCACGATTGGCCAGAAAGGAGGTAATGATTTGTAATTGCAATACTTTCATTACTGTCTTTTAGCTCCTTGCAGAATAATGTCAAGAGCTTCGTCTTTGTAGTGTTATTGGCATTTTTCATCATATTCATGAAGTGTGGGTCAATTTTCTTCAAAAGGCGCACTTCGCCAACTTGCCACAGAGACAGACAGTAATAAATTCTACTAGTGCACTGTGAAGGCTTCGTAGCTGCAAGCAACAATAAAAAGCAATGAGCTGGGTGTCACTAAGTAACTCCAGTTTACACTGCATTTTCTCCTTTTATTGAAAACTCGGAATATGAATTTATTAATGAATACACAGGCATACTTTGAAGGGGGTGGGAGAGTGGGAGGAGGGGGTGGAGAGACACCATGTCAATTTATTTGGTATTCACACTGTGTGTGCCTATATTGTATTGTTCCATCATTTCATGGCCAGGCTTACCTTGTTAGGCTGTGGCCCTCCAGAAAAAAAACGGAGCTCATATAGCAGCACCTTGACGTGGATCTACAGCTGCTCTCGCTGTGCCCGTCTCACCTTTAGCCCCGGCTGTCTACTGCCGCCTTTCATTTTCCGCATTCATACATCAATAAGCTTTGCATGCTGACACCTAATTTTGCAGGCTACTTTGGTTATGGAGGCCGTGTTTTGCATATCACTACCCACCCCCTCTGACACCTACTGCCTTTAAAGGGAAATGAGGAGAAGAAAGGAAGAGGCAGAGGAAAGAGAGAGGAAGAGAGGGAGCAAGGGGGGGTGGGTGTGTGCTTTTTTTCCCTCTGCCTAATCAGAGATTTCTTTATATTTGTCAAACGCAGATATGCCAGATCAACTTTAATTGATTCCTCGGCGGCACACACAGATGATTTTTGAAGGACTGGGCTTGTATTCCCAGACACACTGTTGTGTTTCCAACAAAAAGGAGGTTTCTTCCACAAATCAAATTTTGATGCCAATTAGTTAGCATTTTCCATTCCAATTAAATTGGAGACTTGGAGACCTTTCTGATTTGGGAAGACTTTATCTATATTTTATATTAAAAATGCCCTTCGGGGGCTAATAAGCAGGACAGGAATGGCCATGGGTAGTGCTGGGCACTCAGGGGTGGGGACAGAGATGGGCTGTGTTTGCAATGTCTTTCTCTTGCTTATTTCACAAAGGTTTGTCAAGCCTGTGGCAACCTGTTATGTGACATCACAAAGGTTTTTCCTTGCAGTTAGGTGGCTAATGTCATTAGAGCTATGACAACCCATAAAATGTTATAATCGAATAGTGTTTCCCTGCCATACCCCACTCTCTACAGCCCATGAGACTTATTGAACAAAAAGAATTGAAGATATATTTGGGTAGCAGGGAAACAAGATTGATGGTGAAGGGAACAGCTATGGCTATATTTGAGAGGTCATAACAAACAAAACAAACAAAAGCACAAAATAAGATAGAAAAAGAAACCAAATGCACTAAAATCACCTTTATATTCTTATGTGTACCTGAGTGAGAATCATCTTTCTAATGACATGTCACTGAAAATGCCTCAGACCTCCAAATTAAGTATTTATCAAGAAATTTTTGATGGAAAAGAAATTTCCTCAAATTCATTTGCAACTTTAATAGACACTGAAATCATCTTGAAATCTAATCATCACCATGTTCTGTTTCTCTGTTTTTCCTCCTTCACATGCCTGACCAATTGTTTTTCTCTTCTGCATAAACTAATCTTTGCAGAACTTCTCTGTTCATAAGACTGTGGTTTTGGGACAATCCTTGGGCAAAGGTGGAGCCCTGCCTACTGAATTTGGACTCTAATGGCCAATCTGTACCTTAGTCACCTCACTTCCTATCAGCACGGGCATAAATTCCATTCAAAGCACCTTTGTTTACCCATGTATTCCACTACCCATGTTGTATAATTTTTAAGATTTTTAAGTAAATGAGTTTTGCTATAGCTTCAAGGTGGTTTGATTGTGTGATCAAAGGCTCTCTGTGTTGAAATTTAATTCCTGCTGTGAAGTATAAAGAAAGTAAAATCTTAGCCCATCATATTTAGAGGTGGAGTTTGGGGATGGGATCAGATTCCATTAGGGTAGATCCCCTCACTGTGGCTTTACAAAAAGAGAGAAAATGACCAGGAAAAGATGTGCACTCCATTTGCATGCCTCCAGAATATGTGAACAAGAAGACTACTACTAGATGTATGCTCCTGACCCTAAAGCTACAGAACCACAAGCCATAGCTGTTTTCTTTATAATTTACCTGTGTGCAATATTGTTTCATTGGCAATGAAGAGTGAACCAGTATAAGATATGGTACTCCATGCCTAGATTGAAGTATGGACAGCATGAGCTTCTACAACTTCTAAAGTACAGTTGGTCACTTTAATCAAGGCAGGGCATGCAGTCATCAAATCAAAGGCTTGTCTAAAACCTCCCTGCTATTTAGGGGTAAAATCATATCAGCCCTCCTTGCTTCACCCTATAGTCTCAGGGCACCTGGCTGTCCCCACCGACAGTCTTCATCACACTTTCCAGATTCATCCTAAGACAATTTGACAATTCCTGAGAAGTCAGCACATACCAGGCATTGTGCAAAGTGTTCTGCTCTTCACTTGCTCACAAGTATGATGACATCCACTTTTTTTCTTGTTTGTTTCAGGTGAGGAAGCTGATATTCAATAGATCTATGGAAGCCACACAGCTAGCCCCTGGACCAACTCAGATAAGCATTCTGCTATGGCCAGCCTTCACTGTCTCTCTTAGGACTCCCTAAAGATTCAGCGGGATGTTGGACACATAGTTTTCAGAAGAGTTCCGAATTCTGGAGATTTTAATTAGGACTAATTTAGGTTTTAAAATGCTTATCTTTTGGGTGCTGGAGAGATGACTCAGCACTTAAGAGTGTCACTGATCTTATAGGAACTCAGGTTCCATTCCTAGCACTCCCCTTTAGGCTCCCCACCATCTGTAGCTCCAGTTCCAATGAATTTGGTTTCCAGGGGCCACTGGGCACACACACGGGGACACACACACGTACACACACATACACATACTCACAAGAACATGCACATACGTATGCCTACAAATACACATACATACAAGGAGGAAAATACTCATATACATAAAATAAAATCAAAGATGCCTTTTAAAACATCTTAATTCTGAGTTCACTTCTGGTTGCCAGTAGGTTTGTGATGTTGACAAAGTGATGTTCCCAACCACTACCACCACTACCAGGAAGCTCAACATAGGCCACAGATTCCTTTGTGGGTCTAATTGCCTCAACTTTCCAAGACAGGAATAACTGAATATGGAAAGTAAAAATCAAATAAAAAATAAAAATAAAATAAGATACCAATTAAGCTGCCAAACAAACAACTAAGTATGCATTTGGAATCTAAAATTCAAGTTCCAGACACAGTGAGCAAATATTGGTTCAACCGTATGAATACACCTGGAGGGAATGTTAGGCAATATTCAATTACAAGAACTGTCCCTTAGTAAGGGCTGGTGTGACATTCTCTGGACAGGCTCACCATCAGCCATAAAAAGAGGAATTATGAGGGCGAGTGAACACTGTTCACATTCACACTGTGTGCACTGCAATGTCAATTATCATGCATGTTCCCATAATTGTTATACAAGGGGGAAATTCACAGTGTTAAATGGCCCTCAAATTCACACTTTTGCGTGAGTTTTTGTTTGGTGGTATGTCTAGTATTAGTGTGGATGACTGCTTCTGACATCCCCTTGCCTGGGAAAACAGAATCACTAATCCAGCAACAGGGCAGACACACAGAAGAGTGCTACTCTTTGTCAGGCTTGAGTAGAGTTGTTGGCAGATAAATAGATACAGAAAAGTTGGTATGTAAAGTACGTGGATACTCCTTTCTCTTTATCCATAAGATATGTCATATGCCTATTATTCCTTTCGCTCAGAGTTTTCTCATTGATATAGTATAAATCCATAGTTTCAAGTTTCATATTTCACAGATGCGTGTCTACCCATCTCCAAGGAGAATAAAGAAGACCATGACCGAAGGATTACATGAAAGATTTAGTTTAACCTTGCAAAGGAATTTCTCAAAACAAACCAAAAATGGTAAGAGTTGTGAATTTCAAATTGCGGTCATACTTCATCTGCTTAGATAATTTTGAATGTGGTTTTTGTCTGAAGAAAAAGGCTGAGTCAAACAGTATCTCAAAGTCTTTAATTCTTCAAACTTGTAACCCTCACCTTCTTAAACACATACGTAAGTTAGAATATACACACAACAGTCATACACAACTTTCTGCTGAAGAAAGAAACACTCAGGTAACAACATGATAAATCGGGTAAAATTCTGAATTGCCATATGACCAAATGGTTCTCTAGAAAACAGAACTTAAGACTTTGAAAAGTCCTTGATAGTAGAAATGTATGTCTTCTTTATTCTACAAACAATAAAAAAAACTATATTGTAGAGCAAACAGCCCATCCAAGCCACACAGCAAGTTAAACTAATGATTATGTATCACTAATCCATATTTTTCCATATATAACAATTATCTTCAAGAAACAATATTACTATTTTAATGCTATTCAAAAGACTTGACCCAAAGTAACAAGAAGTATTTATTTATCTTTATTTTCATTTCTACTTCATTCTGTAAATAAGCTATTCAGAAAGACAATTTCAAAAAAACCTATGGAGTGACAATTAAAAAAAGGGGATGATAAACTTATGCACAGTGCCACACCATGTGCACCAGACCCTTGTATGTTAGTTTAAAAGTCAATTGCATCATTTCACCATCCTACCATAATCTCTAAAAGATTGTAAAATATAAACAAAGCACAGACAAACCAAGAGTGCTAATGTCCCTGTACATGATTGCAATAACTAGGATGTTTCTAACCCCAGCTACAGTCTTTGAGGCTTCAAGGAAGACCATAAGGATCCCCCCCAAGAATGTATATCTCAGACCGATATGTCCATAATCTAGTGCCATGGAAAGGTTCCTTGGAGTGCAACAGCCTTCAAGAACCAAAACATAGTGTGTGATAGAATGATGGACAAGGAATGAATAACAAAACTATTTAATTTTCATCAGAGGGGAGGATATCTGGACACTGCAAATACATGAAACAAAGAACTCCAGTATCTGCATATAAAATAAATATGTTGTATGAAATGATATATAAGAAGAGATGTGGGTACAGGAGAAACTTCAGAAGTTTTCAGGTAAGATAATAAAATCTTGATACTGGCTGGTGGGTTACGGCTGGGCAAATGCTAGGAAGTCCAAGAACTAAAACCTAAGGTCCCTAAGAAGCAGAGATTAGGAAGTGAAGAAGATTACTAAAGGAAAGTGAGTAAAAGGAGTGAGTGAAGACAATGGCCTCTCAAAAATCAAGTAGACAGTATTTCGTGACATTTTCAGGCCAGCTTTATCAACTGAGCAGAGCCCTGGATAATTCAGGTAAGATGAGATCTAATGCTGTCCTGGTTTGTTAGCTGAGATGTTGGCTTCTGAGATCAAGATTATAGCCGCTACCACACATTAATACAAGGCTTAGAGAACCAAGTACTAATTATAGTAATAACCATCACTTACTGTCTACACTCCGGCAGCCTATATGCCAAGTGTTTTATATGAACTGATCTCACTCCTGCCTATGTGCCAGGAGTGTGAAAGTAAGAAGAATTACCCAGGATCACAGATGAGAACCCTGACATGAAGAAAGCTGAAAGAACTTATATTTAATCACCTAACTAATAATAAAATCTGAAATTAGGATTCTGGGTCCAATACAAGGTTCCCCAAAGACGAAAAGGCTAAATTTCTAATATTCGGGACACTGTGGGTGCAATAGGGAGCCTTAGGCTTTCCATATTTTCCCCAGGGTACAAGAGTTCCACCTCAGGCCCATTCCTTCAAGGAAGGTAACTGAATCTTCCAGGTTCTCAAAGGCTGCTGAGTTTCCCAAGATGTAGGAGTTTCATCACTAAAACCAGAAAAATCTTAGTCTAGTATGGAGGAGTAGGTCACTCTGCATCCAATGAAACCTCTTTGGAAATGCCTTTCAGGAAGAGTGCTATGATTAGCTTCGATCATGCAGGATTCCCTGGGGTGGTCCCAGAGCCCCTGTAGAATTCTGAACCTGTTGTCCAGTCTCTCATCACTACTGCTGTTAAATGGAATGCTGGAGTTGGGAACCAAGGGCAAGGTCACATTCTCAGGCTTCTCATTGAAGGAACCTGCTTACTAGGCTCCCCTCAGCCCCTGTGACATCCCTTTGGGAAACCCAAAGGTGTTTCCCCAGTGGTTCCGACCCCAGATCCCCTGGAAATATGGGAGGCTTCCTGGACATTCCGGGCCCTGTTTGTCAAGTTGCCTCTGACCTAAACAGGTAATGAGATCAAAAAGGCAAAGTCCATAGGGGACACATTTTTTTCAATGGGAGCACATGCCTCAGAAAACACATTGAAAATATTTATCTCTTCTCAGAGAACAGGCGGAGCAATATAGGATACTACCTTGTAAAAATGTCCTTTGAAAAGCAGAAGAAAAAAAATCATAAAGTATAGGAAATGAAAAGGGAATCCTCTGAAACTCTGCTGCCAGTTGCAGTCTGGGAGATTTGCTCATCCCATTTCGAAAGCTTTGTTCTGGGCTCAGCTGATGTGTTGAAAAAAATACATGTACCCCCAAGAGTTTAGGCCTCTGTGGGGTTTGGGAGGGGCTCAATATCCTAGTGATACCATCCAAAGGGCTTGTGCTGAGCAGCTAACATCTGAAAAGGAGCAGAATGCTGAGTCCTGCAGAACTACAATTGCCTGGTTATAGGAACACAGCTCTTCCAGAAGCCAGTCTTCTTCAGCCCACCCACATCTGTTCCCTCCAGTCAGGAGCTTTCAACCAGAAGTGACTGTGCACTGTCCTGGAGGATCAGGCAATGTTTAGAAGGTTGTTGGTTTCTCTCCACCGTGGAAGACAGAGGCAGGCAGGGAGTAGGCAGGGACCTGGAGTGCTGCTATTATTATTCAATGCACAGGACTCTTCTGACACCGAGAATTGTGGGCTTATAAGAGTAATCATCAGACTGAGGCCGAGTAACCCTTTGTAGGCACAATCTCCTCAAATACAACAAAAATCACAAATCAAATAAGTTTCATCTTTCCTCAGATCCACTTTACCTTCTGACATCTTAGTTTATAACAGTAGTACCATCACTTTCCTAATCACTAGACCACATATACATACAGACACACACACACAGGTACACACACACACACACACACACACACACACACACACACACACACACACACCTCATCTAATTAGTCACCAATTTATGTGACTTTGCCCAAGGCAACACTTTTCACTCATTCTCACTTGAACCTCTACCAAATTATCTGAGCTTTTCACTTTGTACCTAACTTATTACAGCAGCTCCAATTGGGTTTTGGTACCTAAGCCTGTTAACTTGCATTGGTGGAGGCAAGGAAACTGCTACTGTAAATGACCATAACTGCCAGTGCCTTCATGGGACAGATGTTCATTTTTACCTAACCTTTGAGGAGAAGCAAGGTGGATTCTGATCTATGTGGTCGCTTGATGATCCAGGCTCTTTGCATGTTGTCATCTCTCTGTCCCACAGGAGCTTGGACTTCACTCTCAGATCTGCTTCTTCCTGGCAATTAAGGCAGGGAATATGTAGGCTTCCATGCCCACACACTGTCCCACCTGCCCACTATATTCCTCTAGAACCACCTGAACTCGCAAGTCCCTATCCTTACCTCTAAGCCTACAGTGACCTCCGAGTTTATTGAAACTCAATTATAAATAACAGCTATGGAGAGAGTATTGAAAACATCTCAGACATGGAGTTCACCAGGCTTATGCCTATCAGTATTAGGCTGTGATATCATATATGGCTGTGGCAGCCTGGAATGTTTTCCCTTTTAAAATGGAGGAAATGGAGGCTCAGAGAGACAAAGCAACTTAAGGGCATCACATACAACTGGCTAACTCTGGGGTATCCCATTCTCCATTCCCAACATGCCCAGACTATTTCTTAGGCACAGGGCCAAAGGGTCCTATCCTGAACTCTGCTTACTGACAGAGCCATATGAGTTCCAAAATGAGAGGGGCATCGAATACATAACAGGACTACCTCAGAAAGAGTTTCCATTGTACTCCAGTTGTATGAATGACGCCTTCCCTCTGGCTGCGCCCCAGCTGAGGTAGTAGGCAGGGTGGACCAGTTCCCAGTTCTTGCATGCCTTTCCAAAGAGCAGTCAGCAGGTCCATGCAGGATCCTGGCAGTTGGAATAGAGTGTGTTCTTGCTAGATTGTTTGGGCTACAGGAACCTGGCAGGCCAAGCCACCAGGGATATGGCTATGGAAAGGAAGGTCAGACAAAGAGGAACTGAGTGCTACTGAAAGGCACATTCATGGTCAGAACTGGCTGTGCTGAGTTAGGCATGTCTGCCCAGTCTTCTTAGAAGCAGAGGCAAAGGTTCCTTTTCCTGGGTAAACCTTCCCCAGCCAACAGCCATTCCATCCTTACAAAGTGCACCATTTTCCTTCTAGAGCAAGCTGCCTAACTCAGTGCCTCAGGTTGTACTACTAACTTCAGGAGGTGGTTGGGAGAATTGTAGGAGTTGACATACATAAGCTGCTTAGAGCTAAAGCTATCATTGTTTTACATGCTGCAGAATGGTGAAATTTCATGCCCATTTGGCCATGTGCTTAGCTCAGGCTTTGTAATCAAGGATCAAAGAACTAAGAAACTAGGTCACTTCATACTACAAAGCCTTATTTCACTTGACAAGTAGGCACTTCCATCACATACCCCTGCCTTACCTGTAGGCTGCAGAGTGAAACTGTCTATGTATGGGCATGCAGATTATCGGAAGCACCTTAAACACAGACCCATGGCACTTGGGAGCCAAGCTCTGTGATTCAGAAAACAGGTCTCAATCTTTGGGGAAGAGTTTCCCAGGAAACCACCCTGGTCCCAGCCTCACTCAAGGGCACAGTTTCCTTCAAAGACATCATCATACTCATTCTTTCAGAATATTAAGTTCTACGTTTCTAATATGTAAAGGGGAGTGAGGGTAATATTTCTATGAGTTACAGGGTAGAAATGACCACAACCCTGTTTGTTATGCTTTCTTCTTCCCTACAGAGTCTCAAAGAAAAATCACTCAGCATCTTCAAGAGACTCATCCCAATCCATGGAGAATGAGGTTTGGAAACAGAGGGAGCATCTCAGGCTCTGTAGTCTCCTCAGGAGCTGAGAGACAGACGAGACATACGTAGCAATCCTAGTGCTGTAGTCCCTTTGCCAGCTTCCTCTGAAGCTGCACATTTGTGCACACAGGAGTTCTCCACGCTGGTGCCTCTGTCCTGTGCACAAAGGGCAAAGTGGGGAAGCCTATGCTCCTTGGATAGACTCAAGAAGGGGGACATGGGAAAGAAGAGTGAAATTTACAGTGTCTGCATCCAAGCTTCTTTGCATGGGAAAGGGTGGAAAGTGGAAACTGGTGGAGTAGAAGCACCTAAGGACTTTGTAAGCACATCTGGGGTTTGGGTTGTATTTTTTTTCTGAGTTGATAAAATAACAAATGAAGGTACCAACTCAGTTTGAGTCCTAGGAGTTCTCATGATTACAGATTCAGGAATGACCAGATGTGTTTGAGAATAAGCGTCCACTATGGAGGGGATCTTCATTTTATCTGTGTGGATATTTGGGTTTGAGAGTGGGTTGATACCAATATTTGTGTGGCACATGATCAGCTTGTATAGTGAGGGAAGAAAAGAATTTAGATTGATGTAAGAGTGCTTCAACACTGGAACAATCCTGCTTTCTCCTTCCTTTAAAATCCTCTGGAAATGATAGCAGGCATGCATGTTCCTGTGTGTGTGTGTGCATGCGTGACTGAGTGCGTGCATGCATGTGTGTGTATACACGGGTCTGTTACTGTGTTTATAAAGAAACCATAGTGTTGTATAAGTATTATATACATCAGAGGTCAGAAAGTTGTAGTGTAGACTACACCTCAGCCATTGCTTTCTTCTCAGAACAGTGAGTTATGTGATTCGATCAGAAACCGTATCACTTACCCACACCAGCTGCTCTTATCTGGAAGTGTTTGTGTACATCTTAGGCCTTCTACTTTTCAGACAATTCACATACCTGCTTCACTAGTGGCTTCATTAAGACTGAAATTTATACAGTAGAGAAAGGGGCCTGTGATGGGAATGATCTGTGTATATGTTTCTCTTATTGGTTGATGAATAAAACACTGCTTGGCCAATAGAGGCAGGAAGATAGGCGGGACTAGGAGATGAGAAGTATTTTGGGAAAGGTAGACAGAGGGAAACTATAAGGTGACCTCATGTAGCTGAGGAAGGACTAACAGGGCTGGACCCTTCTCCAGTAAGATAAGACCACATGGAAATACTTAGATTAATAGAAATGGGTTAATAATTAAGAGAGAGCTAGACAGTAAGAATCCCTTAAACAATGGCCAAAAGTTTAATAATTAATATAAGTCTTTGTGTGCTTATTTGGGGCTGAAGTGGGCGGGACCTGGCAGGACACAAAAACCTCCAGAAACAAACCCGTTTGCTCAATTTTGAATTAGAATTCAAATTTAAGAGTCAAAGTTTAAGACATTAGGATGTCTGTTTTTCCATGGCCTTGGTCTTTAGTGCAGAAACTGTGAAATCACATCTCAGCAATTGAACAGGTAGAAGTCAGACACTACCTTTCAGAGCTGGTACAGACTTTTATTAACCCTAATCAGAACTCTGGTCCACTCACTTAACTGAACCTATTGACAAGATTAGTGGTTGGCAAATCCTGAAATCAACTGCTATTTGACTCCAGGAGAAAAGGAGGCAATCTTTGTTTCTAAGGACACACTTCTTTTGGATTCGTGTAAACAAACCCTTCTTTCCTGCCTGTCAGGAGAAAATAACCAACCACTCTTTAGATTCAGGACATAACTTTGAAGGAGCTTAAACACAAAGGATAGATTTTTATAACTGAAATGCCATGCTTTTTACCTAAGATATTAATAGACCTCTCCAGCCAGTTTTTTTTAATTTATTAATTTATTGAGTCAAGCAAAAAGAAATAGATATAGAAATACTTGGCCCTCTGCAACATTAAGCTTTGCCTGGCTAATGACTAAGGGAAATGAGAAGATAAAAGCTTTAAAATGTTGGGCAAGTACATGCTAACATGAGTGCATTCTACTCATGGGAGCCCAGAATTTTTCTAACTTCTTACTGATTCTTCATGGGTTTTACATCATGATCATGCACCCGGTCCCGCTCATCTCCCCATCCCCTTGCATCTGCCCTCTGCCCTAGAAATTCCCCCCAAAAAAATCTAAAAGTAAACAAAAAAAAATCAAAATAAAACCAAAAGAGGAAAAGAAAGTTTGCATGGAAGCTGCAGTGTGGCCCCTTGAGTCACACAGTACACCCTTTAGTCCATATGTCCTTATCGGTAATGTTCATTGCACTAAGTCATCCTCTGGTCTGAGGCCTCCGGCTTCTGCTACACTGTAGACACTGAGTTCTCACTGACACTGCTCTTCCATATCTTGATGTTACCTTGTGTCACAGAGATCCTGTAGCTTTGGATCTGCAGGTCCCACACTTCACACACTCTAGTTGATCATCAAGGACATGGAAGTTGGGGTGGGCTATCTCATAGTCCTGGTTCTGGGCCTGGGTGCTAGCTGGCTGTGTCACCCAACAGCCTTCCCTCATCATTACCATACAGACAATCTCTCCAGCACTGCCCCAGCTAGCTCATGCAATGCAGCAGGCAACAAGGTGTGGGGCCAGTTCTATTTGCACACACTTGGGGCCAGCTCTACTGTTTTGCCTAGGCCAGGGGCGGGGCCCTCTCCAGTTTGATGCAATTGGTGAGGGACAGGACCAGCCCTTCCATTCTCATGCCCCAAGGCCAGCAATCCTGCTTGTCTCAGATGGCAAGGGGTGGGGGGGCATATTTCCCTTACCCTTACCCTCCCATAGCATACTGGGGAGGGGAAGGAAATAGCTCTCCTGCCCTCATGCCCACAGGGCCAGCTCACATGCACCTCAGCTACCAGGTTTAGCTATAGTGTGCTGCCCAGGCAAGGTGCCATACCCATTCTCCTGTGTTACAATCAATAGGCAACCTAACTTCCCTTAAGTCTGACATTAAGAAATCTTCTTCCAGTGTCTTGATATGTTCCCAAGAGAGCAGAAGGAGAGACTTTGGCTGACCCAACAGATGAGTGACCTCAATCTCTGCCTCTTCTTGTCTTTGTGATGGTGATTCCCCTTGTTCCTATGCAGTCTTACAGCCTGAGGTATTTAGTCTATCTGACCTTTTGCATGCTATGTTTCTAAAATTGGCATTTATTGTGACATACAATGTGAATAAAGCTGGTACTGTCTGATGTATTCTGATTGGCTTTAACTGTCACTCACAATGCTTGCCTCTCATTGGCTTTGCAATGTGATACCAGTGACAGCAAATTACCTTTCCAGAAGACAGCAACTGGCTTTCAGCTCCTCACACAGCGTTCACAGAGGCTACCTGAAAGCAGCAGCTCTGGGTCCTCTCTGTCCTAAGACTGAGTTCAGAAGATGCTCTGTGGCAGAGGCTCTCAAGGACCACTCCGTGCTTTTAATGGAGGGAGAAGCTCATCTTGGGAGCCAGATGAGGGCTGAGGACAACCTGGCACCCCATGCTGCTGATGTCCTAAAAACATCTGAGAGTCTGAAATAAATCAGTTTGTGTACTTCCTCCCTGCAGGAAGTACTCTCACTGCCTTTGAGATGATGAGCCAGAAAGAAAGGTGAAGGGATATGGTTTATCCAGAGCACACCAATTCTTCCTTGTTAAGTCAAGAAAACAGAGACTGGGGTGGGGGTGGGAAGTACATGGTAAAAGAAAACATTTCCTGCAAGGTGAGATTGCATTTATGTTAATCCATTTTATAAAATCCATAAATACCAGTCTAATTAATCCCTCACAGCCAGATTCCCCAAAGACACTTCATGGGCCAAGATACCATTGTGAGCCCCTATAGTTGCTACATTATCAGAGGGCTCGGGTACTAGAACCATTGCATTCCTGATCGCAAAATGAGGGAGCCCCTCAGCCACCAAGGATAGTGCACAGGTCACTGTCATGGTTTGGCAAAGAGCAAAAGAAGCTTCCTTCAGGCATAAAGTTCATAGGGACACGTAAATCAGGCTTGATTCCTGAGCCAGGAATGTATGTCTACCCCTCATTCTGATAGTCTGTTTAAATCTGAGCAGCCACTGTTCATCCCAGGACTTTCAAGTCTCTCTCCTCCACCCCACCTTCCCAATCCTGAGGATATCCTTCAGACTGCTCTGTGAAGCTAGCAGTATTATTACACAGAGAGCACTGTCCTAGGGCACAGCATGACATTCTCCACTGATAATCTCTTTCAAGCTGAAGAACATGCCATGTGCCCTGTATGTTCACAAACTCAACCCCAGAACCAAGTACCAGGTAAGGACATTGCCAACAATGATTCCCTCCATATTTAGAAGGTTGTCATAGACTTCCAATCCTGAATGGTCGGTCATGTGTCCCCTGTGTGAGAGGAGTAGTGCTGAGGGAGGGGGAGGAACGTCCCTGAAGTCACAGTGGTGAGGCTGTGTAATTTAAATAGAGGGAAAGGAGCAACTGGGATAAAGTAAAATATAAAATAATTACAAAACCAGAGTAAAAGAACATGAGAACACACCTAGAATTCTCCTTGAGAAGCCACCACTGCTTCTAGCATGAAAATAGTTTGAAACCTGAAAATGTTGCAGCTCTGAGTGTATTGTTAAACACCCTGGAGTCATGTCATGCCAGGGTTTCTCTGAGGTGCCATCTTTTAGCCTTCTGCAATGATGTCATCTCACTTGGAATTGTTCTATTTGGAACTCTGCCTTCTCTCCTCAGGATGAAATGGCTGCTGGAGGTGATATCAGGGAAGAGCTGATACATCAGGCTCATAGGCTACCAATGGCCTCCACATGGTATCTGCAACATGTATCCTCAGTGTGCTGCCCTCAAGATCCCATCACAGATCCCAGGACAATTTCTGTCCAATAGTCAAGTCACTCAGAGTACTAAACTGTAAACTCTCCTAAAGAATGAGTCCAGTTCAGTGTGGGAAACATGAAAAGAAATATGTGTTTAGAGTATTTCAGTAGAGGTAAGTCAGTCTCACAGGCTGTTCACAGAGGGGAACCTCCAGGATTTGCTCTAGGCCTCCCTTCCTTTAGGTCTCATGTCCTGCTGAACCCCCAGGGCTTGACGAACAGCTTCTAAG
Organism: Phodopus roborovskii; assembly: GCF_943737965.1. Taxonomy (NCBI): domain Eukaryota; kingdom Metazoa; phylum Chordata; class Mammalia; order Rodentia; family Cricetidae; genus Phodopus; species Phodopus roborovskii. The sequence continues at coordinate 16,927,062 of NW_026126547.1, read as the reverse complement.
GTGTATTTAAACAGAATAATGAAAGTAAGGCTATATGTTGCTGAAAGTAGTAGGGGCAAAGCCTTGCAGGAGCCATAGTCCAATATACCCTGATTTGGTGTCATCTGTGGTGAGTTGTAGGATACAAGGACTGCATATGCAGAGACTCAATTGCTTGTGATGCCAATGAGGGAAGTTCTGAGCAAAATGCCTGCCAATCTTTTGTTCTATGTGGGAAAAAAGAAACGATAAGGATGGAGAAGCAGATAGGAGCTCTGCTAGCAGAGTACTGAGAAACCAGAAGAAAATGGAATTAAATGGACCACCTCATTCAGGAAAGTCCCTGACTCTACATGGAAGAAGGCAAGGGCTTCTCCCTAATCAGACACAGGTTACTGCTGGCTAAGCATGGTGCCACGATCACTAATTAATAAGCACACTGAGACCCCAGGCAGACAGACCCACAGTTAAGGGGCCGCAGAGACCCAGAGAGGGGGGTCTCCAGGGGCTGCCTCTTTGCAGTCCAGTTTATGACTCCTCCGGGAAGGCTATGCTACAGTCTCGTTATTTTCCTTCTGGGAGTAAAAAGAGAACTGTAGTTTCCTGCCCTATTAAGCCAGTGCCTTTCATGATCATTAAAATACCTTTAAATACTTCATCTCTCCCCCTTAAAGTTTTCCAGGCAGAAGGGAAGCTCTCCTTCCACATAACCTTGCTCCAAAATAACAAATGCATGATGCCATTTGAATTTGGCTTTTTTCTTCTTCCCTTTTGGAGGTTCAGAAATAGCTACTTACAAACACATGAAGGCATTTGCCTCAGTGGTAAATATGTCTTACGTGTCGATTTCAGCAGGCTATCTCTGCAGACGTGCACATGTGTGCTCATTTCCTGCCCTCTAAAATTATTTTTTTGGTTGTGGACATATGGTGAGCAATAGTTGGAATAGTTATTCAGGGTGCAGACTCTCCTCTGGGATCTGTGGGACAAACCCTGCTCCTTCTGTCACGTTAGAATCACCAAGAACATACTGAGTATTGCAGTGGGCAAGAGATTTTAACGGTGTGCATGCCTACCACCATACTCATGATAAAATCATTACAGTCCTCTGTGGCATGTTAATGGTCATATGGATAATAACTAATGAAGCAGCTCAGAGCTTTTAAGAGCTTAACTACAATCCAGGTGCTGTTCTATATAACTTGAAGGTACTAAGTAATGTAATTCTTGTAACAACCCTGGGAAGTAATAATAGTAATTATTATTATCATTATTTTATAGCTAATGAAACTGTATCAGAGAAGGTTTTTCTAGACATATAAATTTAAAACCCAAAGTATGGTTGAGATTGTGCCTTTGATTATCTATTGGCTCACTAATTTAACTATGGGTTTCATTATCTGTGTTCTTCCCCATCGTTTACAAGAAAGGTTGCCTTTCCTCCTGAGGCTAGGCCCTTGGCGTTCACTTGAATCCAGGTCTGTACTGCCGTAAGAAGCTGAAGGCTCTGAGCTCCCTCTTCCTTCTTTCCTGAAAGTCTGAAGGTTACATAAAGCCTAGGGTCATAGGGATATACATGGCTTGGAAGAAGGTGCAGAGACAAAAAGAGATAAGCTGTCTTCCGTTGTCACTCAAGCCCTCAGATTTGACTGATTACATCCTTCTTGAAGTGTCCTCAGGATGGTTTGACCCTGGGCAATGAGGTGTAACATATGTGGCAAGACCAGAGAGTTGCAGCTGTCTACCTGGAAAGAAGACATAGACTTGAAGGGAGGGGCAAGCTGAAGCAACCGGGTTGAACTGAAAGTCAGAGTGGCCTTATTCTTGGTATGCCAGCCACAATAAGGCGTATATAATTATTTCTAGAACTGAGGCTAAACCTAATGATCACTGATAATGAACCTATCATCAGCCTGGGAGACAAGAACATGAAGGCAAAGGCAATTTGACCTGAAGACAGTTCCAAGGAAGTCATTGAGAGAGCTAAATGGGTAAAGAGGCTTGCGGAGAAATCTGGCAAGTTGAACTTGATTCCCTGAGGAAACCCATATAAAGGAAAGAGAGAATAGACACCTCTAAGTTGTCCATTGACCTCCACACACATGATGTAGCATGTCTACCCACCTATACACACCATAATTGAGCACACATGCACATGTACAAACACACACACATGCACACGCACCTGCTTACACACACACACACATACACACACACACACACACACCCTCCTCCTCCTCCTCCTCAAGCAGTCAATAAATCAAAATTTTTTTTTGGGGGGGGGGTTTCAAGGCAGTGTTTCTCTTCATTGCTTTGGGGCCTGTCCTGGAATTTACTCTGTAGACCAGATGGCCTTGAACTCACAGAGATCTGCCTGCCTCTGCCTCCCGAGTGCTGGGATTAAAGGCATGTGCCACCAACGCCCAACTCAAATTTATTTTTTGAAGGAGAGAAAATTATAAAATGGCCAGCTGCTAAATACCTGTACTTTTAGAGGAACTCTTCTGTGTACTGTGCACCCTCTAAAGTGTTCACAGGGAGCGGGCACTTGCATGCTTAAAGAAGCAATGTTAGAGATGCAGACAGAGGGAAAGAAGGCAGATGCCAAAGTGGAGGTCACCCTGTAAAGACAATAAGCACATGTGTAAACAGACTCAGAGCAGCTCCACATGAGATAGTTCATCAGGCACTGGGGAATGCTCCATTCACAGGCAGTGTATTAAGGTCTGCTTTGTAAGCTGGCACACTATGGCAGCTTGCTGACCAGTCAGGAGCCAAGAACACAGTGGTACCAGTCTCATTGCACAGTAGATGCAGGCCTCCCTGTCTTGTGCTCCTCCCATGCTGTCCTCATCTTGCAAAATCTTCTCTCTCCATACTTACCCAGCTACCATCCAGCCTCCTGCTTCAACTCTTAGTTCAACCACCATCTCTTAGACAAAGGTTTCTGGATGCCCAGGGGACCCCAACACCCCTCTTCCTATACTCTAGAAGCCCCTACTCGATAGTGGTGTGATGTCCCCAAGCTTTCCTTGCTTCCCATGTGTTTCTGAGTGGTGTCTGCACTCTCCAGGCACCTGGGATTGGTGCTTCCTATAGGTGTTAACATGCCTAGATGAAGGCAATAAATAAATAAATAAATAAATAAATGAATAAATAAATAAATAGCATCATTTTGGCCTATAAACAAGGGACCCAGGGAATTTTGACTGTTTTATGAGTATCTCATGTCCCTGCCTCCTTGCTATGATCCCCAGGTCCATGGTGCACTGACCCCAGCATCATGGTCCCTCAATTTGGGGTAAAACTGGAGGGCATGTTTGGCAACATAGTCAATTATCTCTAAAGAAAGACATATTGAAGACACAAAACAAATTGATGAGGCAGGAAGACAGATGAGCTTTGATACATACAGAAGGCAGAAGACATGAGCAGGCAGCAGGGCAGGGTGTGGATGAGCGAAAGTGGATGACCATGTGAAATCTGAGCATGGAACTATGGATTAGGACCAGAGCTCAGACTTCGAGAGAGAGGACAAGCAGCCTGGAAAGAACAGGGAAAGAGTTCGCTCTTCCTGTTATACACTATGAAGAAAAGACCTATGGAAAATCTCTCTTCAGAGGAGAGTATCCAAGAAAGATGGCCAGAGAAATACAGGGAGAACAAAGCTGTGGGACAACTGTCAATAAGAATCAGTCCTTTCTTTCTGCATCTTGGGCAAGGAATCCACAGCCACAGTGAGTATGGGAGAAGGGCTGGGCTCTTGTTTTGGGTCAACATGGTTGTGTGACCCTCAGCAAGGGTCTCTTGCTACCTGATTCTCACTTTCCTTATTCCTAAAATGAGTATGCTGATCTTAAGACAGATGTTTGCCTTGGTCCCTTTAAGCAATTTTAGGGCAAGGTTTATCCCCCTCTACAGCTGTGATACAACGGCTTTCCTTCCTTTTTAGTCCAGACCTAAATGCAGAGGAAGGAGGCATGTGTGCAATCCAGAGGTGTTTGGGGGAAACGATGTCAGCCAAGCATTTATCACAGAAATCTGAATATCAAACGTGGAGCCCCAGGCTGAGGGGAGCTGGGAGATTTCAGGGCACATTAACCACTGGTGGTAAGTAATTATGCACATTGACTTTGAGTCTGTTTCAATGGTCACATCTCAGTGCAGTCTCTGCCCTGTTCTGGGGAGGGAGGGGCATGAGTTAAGCCGTCTTCCAGGTGTCTCAATGTGGACTAGCTGTCTTTTAAAAAATGTAGCCTTTTGTTTCTTGAAAAAAACTGCTTAAAGCATTCAACTCCCCCACCTCTAATCCCTCTCTGCAAAAGAAAACAATACATATGATTCCATGCCATTGTGTTAAATATCAAGATGCACATACTTAGGTTGTGGGCTCCAGAGCTCATGAAAACCCATCTGCCAATGACAGAGCCAGTGACTTACAATGGACAGAAAAAAGAGTATAGACCTTTTCAGGTGACCCCAGAAGCGACAGTCAAAAGGTGGATCACTCTGAACACAGAAAAGGGGATGTCACACACAATTGAAGGGTCCTTGAAATTAAAAATAAATAAATAAAAACAAGAAACAAAGACTAACTAAGCTTGTTGAACCCACATAGTTGGATTTGTTGACTCCAAAAATCATTTATCTCAGTGGAGACCTTCATGGTGGAAACAGCTGGCCTAACTCATCCAAATCTCCACTGTTTACAATGGTTTCCCCACATTCCAGTAAATGTTTCAGCTTCAAGTGTAACAAGAAGAGGTGAAATAAGGACTTGAACAATGGGTTAGCTGACAGTGACCCTGGCAGGGCCATATTGGGTGATACACACTGAGAGGATTATTTCTCTTATCACCAAAACATAGCGTGTCTGAATCTAAAAAAAAAAAAAAAAAAACATGATTTCTTACCCACAGCCTAACAGGGAGGCGGCTGGGGTTTAGACACCTAGCATAAGGCCTGTCACTCCCAGTGGGTGGGACATCTTAGTGGTCAGATCACTTTGGAACTGCCTGGGAGGTATAAAGGGGGCAGAAATTTTGCCTAGGTTATTTTGCAGTGTCTGTAGATCTCTCAACGCTGCTCTTCAGAGCAATTAGAGGTGGCTGGTGTGGGCTGTTCTTTGCTAGAATGTGGTCACTGACTGGGCCATATGATAAGCCAAGGGAAATCTCCTGGAGTGCCAGGCTTGTGACCGGAGACACACTACCAATCTCTGGTACCTGCCAGCTGTCTTATCTCTAAAATAGGATGGGAAATAAAAGCCTTACCTTCATGTGATGTTGGTGAAGATGGAGGAAGACTTTGGGGATGTCCTAGACCGTACACCCTGAAGGCTGGCTGCTATTCCCACCTACGCACTCTTGGTTCCTGCAAGGTTATAGGCAAGGAACTATTAAAGCAGGACAGGATTCAAACAAACCTACGCCCCCCCATAAAAAAACGGTACTGGGGGAGAAGATATGAGAGAAAGCTAAAAGTGCTAGAAATGTGGACTAGAAACAATTCACGAGTCAGCCCAACTACAAAGAAGGATGGGGAGGAGAGTAGAGGAAAGCTGGAAAATCAGTAAAAGATAGCATGGCTCTGAGGAGGGCAGCACTGGGCTGGCAGGCAGATGGCAGAGACAAACGGGTTCAGTGGCTGGAAGAGCACCCCGCATGCGCTATGCACTTTGAGCAATACTTCATTTGGATCAATGCGCGGCAAACCCCTACCCTACCCCTGGTGAGAAGTTATGGTGCACGGGAGAGGAACTCCGTGTCTCCATCTACATCCAGAGTTTCACAGAAAACAAACAAGACTACGGCAAGCAAAAGACTCCAGAAACAAGGCCGTGATGTGCCAAATGAACAAATAGACCCCTTACTTCCAGGTCTCAGGGGCCTTGGCAACATGGTGATCAAAATCAGCTTTGTCCCATAGATAACAGCCACAGTTTACTCTGAAATAGGCAACGCAAAACCTTCTCGGCCTTTCCCTAAGTCTAAGATGCTTGCCCAGGCTTTACAAGTTTGTTTTGTATAAAGCATTTGCAATCAATTGAGGCAAAACTAAATTGCAGACCAAACAAATGCCTGCATGTCTTTTGACAGTCTGAAAGGACAGTTTAAGAAGAGGCAAGAGGAAAGCGAGTTATTAAAAAGGAAAAAAAAATGCTAACAAGATATTTCAGGATAATGGCAGCCTCGTGCACGTGCGCTCAGAGTGTGAGGGCCTCGATTGGGATTGGGCCCATTTCCGTAACGACGTCAAACTGCTGCTTTCTCTTTTCTGGGCATATGTTTAAAGCACCCTGCAAATGATTTCATGTTGGATCGGGCTTCATTACTCACAGTTCATATTTGGTCTAAATTACAGTAAATGTTATTTCAAGGTTTACAAGTTAATTATTATAGTATAGTATTTACTCCATTATATAGTAATTACTGCAGTATCTAATGCCTAAAGGGTTTTCCCCATATATGAAGGACGGAGGAGAATATTTTAGAGTGTTTTCAAGCAGAAAAGTACTCACTAGTGGGGGGGGAGTGTGTGTGGGGGGGGAGATGGAACCCAGAGGTTGAAATACAAGAGCCATATCCTACAGAATGCATGCAGGGAGGACCACACCTCCATCACTAGACCTACATTAGCCCTCTGGGAAGTGGTACACTATTAGCAGTCCCATTGGATAGCCGAGATAGCCCTCACACTTCATCCTGCAGGGTGTGACTGCAGCACACAACACCCTTTGAACTACAGAGGAATAACTAGGGCTTGAGTCTGCTCATCTCTGGAAGGCAGTTGCTCAGAGATCTGCTTTGCTCCCCACCCCCTTTTGTCGTGTAAGAGTTTAAGTGACCTCTTCCAAAGAGGTTTCCCCAAACACCTCACTCTGCCACACCAGGGTCAGCTAGGAGACACCAGATAACCCCCAGCTCTGGTCCATGTTTACACCTCCCTACTCCATTCCAGCACGGATTCTTTGTTCTAGCTGCCAATTCCAAAATGGATTCCATAAGCATTCTGGTTCCCACATGTTGGTCCAAATAGCAACCTCCAAGCTTGGGAATTCTATGAGAGTGACAGGCAGCTGCCTCAAATGACATACATCTGGCCTCTGGGGCTGGTCAGTTTGCAATTTCTATTCTCTGAAGAAGCCTGGCACTCTTACTTGATAACTTGGGAGACTGGGAGGTGAGACTAGCAATTGCAGTCATCAGGAAGAGAAACAACTAGACTGCCAGTCGGCATGCATAGTGTAAATAACTCCCCTGTGCCTAAAGGAAGCACTGTGAAGAAGAAAGCCATTCCCCCTGATCTTGTCTAATCTTTGTTCCCTCAAAGGACACTGTTGGGGCAATGGCTTCTATGCTCTCCTGAACTGGTCTTAGCCCTTTCTCCTTCTAGCAGATCAGGGCAGGAGCCTAAGACTGATAAAAGTTAAAGTAAGCCAGCTTTGCAGCTGGTGCCTGGATCTCACTCCAGCCTTGGGGGAGTCCCTTCTCCCCTCCCTCTTAGGAAGGAAGCCTGCCCTCTGTAGGCTGGCGTCCCATGAACCGTTGTCTGAGAGCTATCCAGTCTGTCAGTGGGCATGGGAGAGCAGCTGTCTCTGCCCCACCATATCTCAGGAGCTGCCTCCGCCTTACCAGGGGTCTGTCTGGTCTCTCTCCCTGTGTCTATCCAGCATTGACAGCTTCTCTAATGGTACAGCTGACCTATGTGACCAGCATGCTTGGCTCTGGCAATGATCTCCAGTTACTCACTGGGAATCCATCTCTGGAAGCTTCCTGTGTCTATCCTTACCACCTCTCTGCCACCTCCTTTACTTCCTTCCGTGGCTCCCTGACCTGCCCTTCATATCCCACCTTAGGAAATATAACCCAGGCCAGCCCCTACTCTGTCCCTTTGGCCCACCAATCTCCCCTCTTAATGCCCCACATATTCTGCTGTGTCCAGCACTGAATACCTCTCTGACAGCTAGAACCTAAGCTCTGAGAGGCCAGGACCTTCCTTGAGCTCAGCAGCTAGCCCAGAATCTGGCAACCCTAACACATATTCACTAAAAGACAATGATACTTGAAGGAATTTCAAGACTCCTTCTTGAGAAAAGGGAGTGTTTTAATGTACTCAGTGGGTGGAGAAAACCAGGAAATAATGGAAGGAGGGTTAGCATGGACTGGGCACTTGCTCTGCACTGATGATAATCTCATAGAAATCCCTACTCCTTCTGAGTCTCATTTCCCTGAGGACTAACGGAGGTGCAGGGAGATTAAGTAACAGATACGAAAGGACCCAGCTTGCAGGCCATGCTGGATATAGAGCCCACATACTGCCATCCTGCTAGGCTGGCTCCTGCCAAGCAGCTGTGACGTGGAGCCGGCACCAGGCACTTCCGTCCTTTCATTCCCCCCACCTCCCTCTTCCACTGTCTCTGCAAACAAGCCCTTGTTTAATGAACACATATTTAATGTGAGAAGAGAATAAAGCACATCAGCTCGGTGATTGCTTCATACACACTCTTTTTCACTACCTGTCACATCTTTACAATGCAGTCAAAGCATTCTCGGCAGCACAGATTATTTTAAAAGAGAAAAAGGAACAATCTTGAGCAGAATAGATGGTTATCAGAGAGGACTCGCCATCATGGCCCCCACCAGCTCCACAGATGCTAAACTCAAGCTGTGGTCGTTGAGAAGTGGGGTGGCTAATGCCCTCGTTCTTGCAGTGAAATCCTCTCCTTTGCTCTTCCCTTCTTTCCTCAAAAAAATGCATGCGCATGCGCATGCATGTGTGTGCGCACGTGCGCACACACTTTGGGCCAGTGAGCCAGATGAGGGACATGTCATAGCATCGCATCAGTAAAAATATTCTAGATCTTTGGGATCAAGCTGTGCCCAATCACCAAGATTTGGAGAAGATGGGATGTTGACATACAAAAGGTTGACAGGGTCCCTCAGCCCTCCTTTCCAACCCTGTGGCTGATGCTACCTCTTGGATTTCTTCCCACAGTGGCTGTAGCAAATCCCTTCTTCCTCATTCCCTTTTCATTCCCCATATGTGAACAGCCTAGGCAAAGCTCTAGAAGATGTTTGTTCAGTCAGGCTGTAATAAATGCACATGGTTCTAAAATACCAGAGGACCTATCAATAAATTGAGGGTTTTTTTTTTTCTTTATCTAACAGTCTTTTTCTGATGGTAACTAATCACATGTGTACTATGGTGCAGCCCAGACATTAGTTGTCTTAAAAGGAAGCATAAAGCCTCTCTTTTCAGATGTGCCCTTTGCTGTTTTATTGACTTTGGACTCACCCACTTCTAGTCCACAACCTGCCTTCTAGTCCCAAGCTGCCTTCACCTTGGGAACCAGGGTAAGACTTTGAAATCACAGTCATTGATGTGAGACATAGCCCCAGTATTTCAAGCTGTAAAATTTTGGACAAATTCCATGAGATCTCTTGGATTTAAGTCACAGTAATAGTTCTAAAGTCATCCTTTACAGAGCTGTTAAAATGTGGAATCTGCTTTCCCTGATAATTTTATAGAGCAAGTGTGCCTTGAAGCCAGATCTTAGAACTAAGACTTGCCTATGTGAATGTCCTTTTTTTTTTTTTTTTCCCCACAGAGAATGAGCTAGAACAAGTATTTTGGACAGGAATGTTGACTTAGACTTACTACTGACTACATAAGCCAGGCTAACCTCAAATTTGTGCAGTCTTCCATCCTCAGCCTCCAAGTGCTGGAATGTTCCTCTATGCCCACTCATTGAAGTCAAACACCATTACATCCAAAAAGAGTTGTAACTGCTCTTCTCGTGCCCCAACAACAAAAGCCACAACCATTCCATGTTCTTTTGCCCTGGGCTTAATTGGGCTATACCAAAAGATTTCTACCAGCTTTTCTGAGAGGCAAAATGTCATTTGTGTTGTGCTAAAGCAGGTGTTCTTGGACACACTTCCTCTTGACACAACCTTTGTCCTTGTTAAGTATGAATATAGTCTGAGTCTGCTAGAAGTTAAACAGCATCACTCTGAGAGAGCTGACCTATGGCTACCAGTGCACATGGAACTAGGCTGTTATGTCCATAAGTTGTTTCAAGTTTAAGTAAAAAAACAAAACAGTAAATCATATTAATGCCTGTGACAGCCATGTTTCATTTTCAAGATTAGTAGCCCTGTGTAACTCAAGAAAGAACAGAGGGAGACAGCCATAAGTTGGTCTTAGCTTCTGTGTCAACTTCAGATGCAGGGACAGGATGTGAAACAATTGACTGTCTTGTAGGTGATAATTTTTTTTCTTCTTTGCCCATAATACCTCCAAGTTCTTAGACCCATTAGCCTAATTAATATTAAGAACATATGCATATGCAAACAAGATACTTCACCATATATTTCACTTTATAAGACAGGTTGAAGGGTAGTTGGGTGAGTCAATCAAATGTCATAAATTGGCTATGCATAAGAACTCATTAATATTAATTGGGGTGTGGGCATTGTGCAGTAGTCCATGCTGCCATTAGAGGTGGGGCCCTGGCTTTAACTGTCCCTGAGATTAGGAAAACCAAAGCCTCTGACCTGATTTAAATATGGTATCCACTCCCTCACCCCCCCCCCTTTTCCAGGTACTGAGCAGAATCAGAAAGGTATTTTAAAAAAAAATACAGAGCAGACCTTTTCTAAGACAGATGGCACACAATGAGGTTAGAAAAAGTATCTTGAGATCCAACCTGCAAGAACAAAAAAAAATTGCTTGCATTGTTGTTTTCATTATCTTGCTTCTGTCATTTCATGGGCTTTGTATCTTGCAAGGAAAGAAAGAAGGGAGAAAAACTGTGAAATTAATCTTTTGTGCATGGCCTGATAAAGAAGAGACATGCTCAGACAAAAGATAGACTGAGAGAAGGTACTGTGATTGATGACTAAAGTAAAGGTGTCAGAAGAGTATTATGTAAATTACTGGAGGCACACACCATTTCAGGAAGAATGAGAGGGAGCTGAAGGGGGAGCGAGGGAGAGGGAGCAGGCGAGAGAGGAGCGAGGCACCGAGAGTGAAAAAAGGATAGCAGAGCCATGTCACCAAAGAACTGGTCCCCAAACACCCATTTCTTGCCATCTTTCATCTCCTCCGACAAGCTCACCTCCCATTCTCCCTGGGCTGCACGCGGTAACAAAGGGGATGGGGGCGGGGAGAGCTGTCAACATTAGCATGATTCCAGCCACGGAAAGGTTTAGGGAAAGCTGTGAAGTGAGAGGCGAGGAGGGAAGTTTCTGTTCAAGGGGAAAAGCTGGCTGGCAACTGCGAGTATCTCTCTGTGGAGTGTGTCACGAGACAAGCATCGGCTGTTCTCATTCTTCACGGTACAAATTGGCTCCAAAAATCCTATGCCCTTCCCCTAGGACTCTGGCTGTATCTAAGCATTGTCCTGGGCACAAAGAGGGGCTACTAAAAAAGGTGGGTGAAAAGTGATGCAAAAGGGCAGAACCAGGCTCCTCACTAGGAAAAAAATCTCTTCATTTTCCCCCTTTGGCTGCATTTCTTTCTAAGTGATGAAATGAAGCAAGTGTTGAAAATTGCCTCCATTTCCCTGACTGGAAGAGTCGCAAAGTAACAGTAGGCTTAGATTCAATTACCGGAATGGGCTATGCTGTGCTGACCCTGAGGCAGGCTGCTGCCTTCTGGCTGGGTGGACATACAAATACCTCTTGCCTACAAGTTCAGAGATTTCTGCATATTCTGAAGGAAAATAACCCCTTCCAAAGCCACAGAAGCCCGACTTAGAGATGGTCATGTTCCATCTCAGAGAACTCTCCAGAAGGCTTCCTTACAGCTAGACCGCTGTGTCAGCAGCAAGTCTGTCCATCTCTCAGGTACCATGAAGCACTAGAATCTAGATGATTTAAATATTGACTAGCCCAGAGAGATGGAGGCGCACGTGCAGTTTGAGAATTTCAGCACGTTTGTCTTCCCTCTTCAGTCTAATGGGGATAGAAAGAAAAGACAGGGAATTTTCACCAGATTACAAAGTTTGGAGGGCTCCTACCTACTATAAAAATTGCTGGCAAACCCTGAGCAACCATGAAATTAAAAATGCAATGAATTAATTATTTTTAAATTAATGGAAAATAAAATCTATAATAAATCTACATAAGTACTGGTCTTGAGTGTCCTATGTCCGTTATTTTAGAAATGTTTAAATTAAATGGTTAGAAGTGAAAAAGGTCTATGACTGCAGATAAAAAGGGACACATTTATACCTGAAAACGTGTCCCACAAGACACTTCCGCCAGGGACACCAAAGACTAAAAATGTCATCCATTCCCCCAGGGCTCATTCCTGCTTTCTCATTTTATAAACTCTCCCTGCCTAGCCATTTAGCCCACCACACACTGCCTCACTTATGTGTTCCAGCATCAACAGTAATTGAGCTCCTCTATGTGCCATGAACTCTGGTAGGTGGTTGAGGTAGAAGATGAAGTGGAACAGGCTGTGCCCAGTAGGGACACTACTGCTTTGAAGGTGGGTCCAATGGTTATGCCTTACTCTCACAGATTCACCTCTAGGGTCAGAGTAATGATTGCTCTGAGATCAACCCTTGCTAAGGGAAATCATACTGGCTAAAACCAGGCATGGCCAGGGTTCCACAAAAGGCCACTAAATCCTTTAAGAAGGCAACACAAGTGGAATACACTTCTACCCAGTAAGGTTTAGCCTCTTAAAGTTTCCATGACCTCTCTATAGCAGCAAAATGAAACCTATGGGTTCTTATCTTTGAATACTTGGTCCCCAGTTGGTAGAACTGTCAGGGAAGCATTAGGAGGTATGGACTTGTTGGAAGAGGTGTGTCCCCGGGTGCAGACTTTGAGAAGTCAAAGCCCTCCCACTATTACTACAGCTTTCTCTGCCTCTGCTTGAGATTTGAGATCTAAGTTCTCAGCAGTGTGTGCAGTCATTCCCTCTGAAACCATAAGTTCAATTAAACTCTTATTTTATAACACCTTGGTCATTGTGTTTTGTCATAGCAATAGAAAAGTACCGAATACACCAAGGTTGAACTGTTAGAGCATGGGGAGCTGGCATTTGAGTCTTGGCAGTGGCAAGAGTGGCAGGAGCTGTGCTGTCAGCAGCTAAGTTTGAACTGTTCAGACTGTGATTCTGGAGGAGGAGAAATACTCTGTCTCACTTCCCAGTCTCAGAGGACTTCATTGACAGTTTGGATGAGAGTTGCGTTTGGCTCTGTGCTGGCCTTAGTGACCTGTGACTTCCAGCAAAGACAGTGACATTCTGGCCTTTCTTTCCCCTGACCAATGGAGTCTCTGGAGGTAAGTCCATCAATGATGGTGCAGGCAGTAGAAATAGCTTTCTGTGGAAACAATGGACAGTGAAGAGAGATGGTACTGCCTTCCCATGGTACTTTCAGACCATTCCAGAAGGCAGGCAGCCTTCCAGAAGCTGAAAACACCTGAACCCACCACAATCACTGTCACTGGTTCCCTGACAACTCCTGAAGCTTCAGCCCCAAGTCTTCTCATGAAAGCTTTTTCTTTTCTTATGTCTGACCTTGTGATCCATCTGGCACCTGTTTTAAAATCAATTATTACATATTGTCTTTTGAATTTCACCCCTGACACCACTCTGCCCTGACTTAAATCTAAGACTGGCTTTTACTCAAAACTTTCATTGCAGAATAAGGCACATGCATTGTAAATGCCCCCCTTCTCAAAGTCTTAAGCTCCAGTGATCAAGACCAGACAATGGGCACTTGATGGATGCCATTAAACAAAATGTCTTCTTGCTTCACATGCTAAAGATCAAGAGAAAACCACAAGGCCTAAGCACAGAGAGGAGTAGCTCCCAGGTAGCTCCTTCTGTAACCCACTAACCCTTGCCCTTGAACTTCTTAGTGTTTCTAGCTGGCACTACACCTATACCTTCCCTCCTTTGGGGCCTAGTCCCCCTGTTGGATCCCTCTGAGCATTCATTACCTGAAGCCTAGTCTTCATCCTCACTCGGTAATTGCCTAGCATATCTGTCCAAGACTCTTACACACCTGTCTCCCAACCCCAAACCCCAGTCCCATCAACCAGGTCTCAAACTTGCAGATCCTAAGTCATGAATTCCAAACTATTTTCCTTCTTCCCATTTACTGTTTGTCCCATTCGTTTTTACAGTGCCTCCAGTGTTTTCCTAAGACACAGAGATAAGTGTGTCACTTTCAGCTTCCAAACTCCAGTAGTTCCCACAGAAGATGTAGAAGAAATGTAGATGCTTTGAGAAAATGCACTAGTTACTCTGCAAGCTAACTCCACTCCTTTAGCCTTTTCTTTTTCTCTGCCACTCCTTGTCACACTGAATGACTGTAGTGCTAACTGAGGATTGGTTCTTCTAGAACATACTATGCCCTGTGTGCTTTTGCCTTTGCCCATGCTATTCCAACTACTAAGACTGCCATGTTTTCTACCTCAACTACCAGCAAACCTTGCATGTAGGATACCCACCTTTCAGGCTCAGGCACTACTACCTATAAAACATAGCTTGTTTCCCCATTGAGTGCAATTCATATCTTCCTCCACTGAGGTCCCCTGGTACAGTAATTCTTACAAGGAGGCTTTTTAGTTATTTGTTCTGAGACAGGGTCTCATATACCCAATGTGGCCTTGCTATGAAGTCAAGGATTATTTTAAACTCTTCCTTTCCTCTACTTCCAAGTGCTAGGATTACAGGCATGAACCACCTCTTCAGTGTAAATGGTGCTAGGAACCAAGCTCAGGCCTACATTCTAGGCAAGCACTCTACCAGTTAAGCAACATTCTCAGCCTAAGATGGGAAGCTTTGTAAAACAATTATTTCTGTTCTAATTGTATCCAGGTCCCTGGGGATGAAGCCCTGGGAAGCTAGCATTCCTTGAGAGGTCCTGATTATCTTCACTTGGCCCAAGTTTGAGAATCTCTGTTCAAGAACTGGTTTGTATTCTTTCTACTTTCCCCATTTAATTAACGTGTATTTATTGAACAAATAACCTGTGTCAAATAATTGTGCCATATATGCAAATATTAGAGTGAATCGGGCCCACTATAAAAAGTAACAGCACTATAGAATATGTTATATTTTATCATGTTTTATACTAGATTATAAACTTGCATTATAATAAAATATATCTTATGAATCTAACCATTGTGCCCATCTTTCTACTGTTATTTCTTGAGAATAATTCTCATTTATCTCAGTATCCCTTAACACCTAACACAATAAGTTATATTCAATAAACAGATGGTCACTCATTAATTAATATACTTATTAATTTCTTAATTGTGGATTAATGTGAAGGAATGACAGTTTAGCTTTAAATTTATCCAGCTGAAAGAAAGAGAAAGCCATTCCTGCATCACTCACTGGGCCCAATGTCAAAGGCCTGTAATCCCAGTTATGTGGGAAACTGAGGACCGGGTGGGGGGAGTTCAAGGGCAACAGGCCAATTTAGGGAGACACTATCTCAACATTTTAAGAATATTTTTGAAATTGTGTGTATGAGGGCTTGCCTGGCCACATGAATGTTACTGGATATATGCCTGGTGCCCACTGAGACCAGGAGAGCTGCCGTGTGTGGAACTGGCATTAAAGACAGTTGTGAGCTGCCATATGGATGCTAGAAAGTGAACCTAGGTCTTCTGAAAGAGCAGCAAGTACTGTATTTAAACCTCAGGGCTACCAAGAGGAGGAAGAGGAGAGAGGTTGGGTAGAAAGAATGAAATAAACAAACTAGCCTCACCTCTTATGATAGGCTAGGAAGAGCTGTGCTCGCAGACACCCCCTGTGAGGACAGAAGAGGCCTTGCTGGCCCCTGATCACACCCACAGTGAGACTCTGAAGCAGCCACTGACTTTTGCACAGGTGGTATATGTGCCAATCTCACTGCTTTTTATGGAAATGCAAGCTGTTCACTAAAATTAATGGTTCCTACCTTCTAAACAGTGTTCAGGGCCCCGGCCCGGCTCTAATCAGCATTAAGGCCAGGGTATTGTTTCCCTTTTCTGAAGCCTGGAGAAGGGGCCTGTGGAAGGTCAGGGTCTCTCCTGGCCATTGCCTTGACTTTGTGTTCTTGAAAGAGTACTTACAGACACGCACGTGGAACTCTGGGAACACAATGGATGGAGTGCAGAAAATGATAGTTTCTACTTTCAGAGAAAATCTGCAGTCACTGTAGAAAATCAAATGAGTGAATTATTGCTAATATTAAAGACCCCTGATTAAGGCCAGACCCTCCCAAGACATTTTCCAACTAGTAAGTCACATGTAACATCATGATTGTCTCATTTCTAATAAAGCAAATATTTGTAATGGGCTCCCAGGTCCCATCAAGGAGAGCAATTAGTCCAAATCACAGTTGTGAAGAATCTACTTCCTACGCCATTTGCCTTTCCTTCCCCTTTGTTGTTAATAAACCTTTAGAGTGGAAACAATATTTTCATTTTATTATATGTGTCCCCCTCCTTTTCCTTTCCCGGCAGTGAAATGCTGGCCAAAAGATGAAATGAAAAAAATCAACCTTCCAGCTGAACCTATCGATTCCACCTGCCTTTCAATTTTTTCCTTAAAATGTTTCAGATGAATAATGTTTCCCTTCTCAGAAAAGAGGATATTGACATCCCATACAAACCATAATGCAAATGAACATTACAAGTATCAGAGAATCTGCCCTTCTTAATGATTAGTTTTTAGGGGGAGGGGTGCTCTGGACTCAGTTCAATCTTGATACAGCTAAAGTAAGCTTTGTGATTTTTGACTATTTTCTCTTATAGTACCATAGGGAATATTCTCAGCCACATCCTTAGGAACCAATATACCCTGTGCTGCCTGTTCAAGACTTACATGAGACAACCATCTCTTTTCACCACCGAAATGTTTTAGCCCCATCCCCTATCCCTGGTGAAGAGAAATATGGCTCACACTCTTCAGCCACATACCAGCCTATATGGTAATTGTGTTCATCACGTTTCTCATGACTATGACAGAGTAGCTGACAGAGTAGACTTAGTGGAAGAAGTCTCACCAAGTACCTCTGGCTGGCTGGCCTAGAACTCACTGTCAACCAGACTGGGCTCAAACTCACAGAAACCCACCTACCTTTGCCTCCCAAGAGCTGAGATTGAAGGCCTGCAACCTTATGCCTGGCTGGAATGGCATTTTAACAGGGGTCTCCCAGACTGCCTTTAGCCCCAAAATCATAGTAGTGACATGCTAGCAATCCATTTAAGAAGCTGTCTGGAGACTTGGTGCCCTCCAAGTCATATCAGATAGTCAGCTGCCTCTGCATGTCTCACTGTGCAGGCCATTTGAAAGAGCCCAAGTCTCTTTACAATTGCTCTCTCACAGGAAGTTGTCATTTTCAGCTGCACAAACCAAAACTTCCAAAATCAGGTGCTTGGGGGAAAAAATTGGAAGTACTTTTAATAATTTAAAAGGCTCTTCTCTGCACATGCCCAGAACCCAATCCCTTTTCTAACTGAAGTGCTTATATAAAAATTTGACAGCTCTTATAATTTTAAATTGCTCTACACTGAGTATGCCTAGAACCTTGATCACTTCCAAATTCAAGGGCTTATAAAAATTTGAAGCACTCCAATAATTTTAAATTGCAATGCACAGTGTAGAGTGATTTAAAATTATTGGACTGCTTCAATTTTTTTAAAAGGTCTTCAATTTGGAAGTGAGTCAAGCAGCATTCTAATACAGTAGTTTAAGACATAGTATGCTAATCAAAAACTTAACACCTAAAAATAATGAAAATTAAACCACGCGCAATTTTATTCTTCTTTCCTCCCCTCCCTCCCCCTATTTCTTTCATTCTTCCTTCCCTTTTAGAAAAGGGAAACTCAGAATGCACCTACACTTTTTCTGTTAAAGCCTAAGCTATGGGAGAGGAACGGTAGAAAGGAAATCCAGCAGGGAAGAGCTGAGCACAAATGGCAGTCTCATCCCATGTCCTCCCCTGGTGCTGGAGCCTTAGCTGGAGAGCCAGACTAGAGGTAAGAAGGGCTAGAGATACTTAGGCTCTTGCCAGTGAGCTGGAGCATTGGAACCTGCAAAGTTTTCAGTACCTGGGTGCAACTTAGACACAATTTTCTCTAAAAATACAACTGTTCTGTTTGTCATAGATTATGTTTGCTTGATGGAACTTTTGAATAAAATTCCTCTCTCTGATGCTTTGGGGTTTCTGTGATTAGCCAGCCTTTCAGAGGGGCTGCCCCATGATTTCAGCAGCTCTAGTCACAAGCACTTATCAACAAGGTACACAACAATATATGTGCCATGTGAGTGTCTGGTGTGTGTGCATGCATGCAAGTGTGTGTGTGTGTGTGTGTGTGTGTGTGTGTGTGTGTGTGTGTGTAGTGTCTAGTATCTCTTGGTCCTTTACTCTGTCTTCCCTTCCCTCCATTACTACTTTTCTTCATTACTGAAGTTGACCAGGTTTAAAGACCAGAGTGACTCTTGCTGCCTTTTCTATGTAGTACACAGGGGACCTCAAGTATGTTGCCCTGTTAGTTGAAAAGATGTGAGAGAGAGCACACATTGTTAAGCAAAGCAGGAAGGCACCTTAAAAAAAAATGTGGCTCTGCCCAGGACAAGTGTTCCCAGGAAGAGGGCAAGTGGGAACCCAGACCTGGTAGGAAACATCTGAATGAACTCTATTGAAATTACTGAAAGAGTATAGGGACAGAGAGCATCTCAGATGACACAAAGCTCTTATTTCCCACATATAAACCAGAATCTACCTTAGGTAAAAAGGATTCCTTATGATTTCCAACCACACCTAGATCTTTACTGTTATTTCTGATAATAGCAATAAATAAAGTAATGAAAACCTATTGGCAGCAGCATTGAATGAAAAAAATTTCAAGAGCCTAGATTACAAGTACTCCTGAGATATGGATAATTGGGAGCCTTGAAAATAGGCTGGAGGGCTTGACCAGGTTAGAGGGAAGAAACAAATAGGGCAAAGCCATTGCAGATCATAGCTTTCTTAATGCTGTGTGAATTTTATAAACAGTTTTGTCTATAACATAGACCATGACTAGTACTCCAGCTAGGTCTTGGTTGCTCAACAAATATAGGTCCTGATTTCTTAACCACAAGGACTTCCAGTGCAGTCTGTATGAATACCCATAGCTGTCCTGTTGTAAAATACACAGGAGATGACTAAGAATACTTTGCGAAGGAGCAAACAGATTTTTAGGTCACGTGTGTAGAGATGTCATCATTTAATAACATGACAAAATCTATCTATCACATAGGCATGAACACAGAACAATATAAAGAGGTTAACAGAAATTGATGACATCCCAGGTTTAATTTTACACTGGATCAGAGTCTTTGGTGATTGAAATAGACAAAGATTTATAGGGTTATCTTGTTGAAGAGGCTGCGCTAATTACTGGCACTTGTCATTTCTCCATAGCTTTATCTAAGTCAAGAAGGCTAACTAGCTCTTTTTCCCCCAGTGTGCATTGTTTGTTCAGGAGCTTTTGCTGAGGAAGCCTTTATTCATAACTGCACCTCATTATTAACAGGTTCATAAATAAATGAGTCCTAATATTTTTCTCCGTTAGCATTTATGATAGGGACATTTGGTCTACAAAAGATTACACTTGTCTTTAATAAAAATAGGCAGTTGTACATGAAGCCTATTAGGCCCTTGTTACTCGGGAGGAGGCAGAAAGGGGAGGAACCAGAGTTTAAATATAAAGCAATAATAATAATCTGATATGCCACCTCACTGTGAAGGCAGAACACTAGATGAGCTTCCTGGCTCTGCCCAGCCACTAACCCTGCTGCCTCCTCTGCTGACCTTCAGCTCTCTATGATGGGAAGGAAAAGCAAGTCAACAAGCATTCAGCTAGAATTTTCTGTATTATTGTATGACTAGCTAAGCATTACAAAGGATACATATTGCATATTGTATACACACTTACTTGTATAAATAATTATGTGTAATATACATATGCATTTTTTCTTTAATTTTCAGCGCTGTATGGAGCTGCTAGTGTGGTCTGCCTGAAGCTTCAGGAGTGAGTCAGCAAAACTGTGTTGGCCCAAGGAAACTTTTGCTTCTTTGAAGTGGTAGACTGTGGGTCATGGCAGTGCAGTTGGGTTTGGAGAAATATGAGGAGGAGGGGAATGCTGCATTAGTATATGAATGTACAGAAGATTACAGAAATACGCAGGAAAGAGGTGCATGGAAGCCAAAGAAGAATAAAGTCTACGTGACATGAGAAACATGTCAGGAAGTTTCACTCTCTTACTGTGTGAAGAAGGGGGACATGTGCTAAGAGTCTGCTGAGTGCAGTGGGAAGAGAGATAGTAAATGCAAAAGCTGTTGAGCATAAAGAGCTCCCAGTTAATCAGAGAGAAAGGCAGTGCTGGTTGAAGTGAAAAGTGAGGTTAGGATCCGGAGACTTACAAGCAAGGCTTGCTGCCCCTTGGGATAAAAATGGCAAGAGAGGAGATGAGGAGGCTGAACCAAAATGTCAGATACAAGGAGATAGAAACTGGAAACATCAAGGGCCTGGAGAGGGTAGGGATGGAGTATATATTACTTCAGAGATGCTGAATGCACAGAGATACCATGCAAATCAGTGCAGTGCAAAGCTAGCACTGGGTATCCCAAGAGGGCTCAGGTTGAGACTACTCATCATGAATGAGCCTTGGGAACCTCCAAAGAAGGCAGACCCTTCTAAAAGCAGGTCTTGGGAGTGTTACTGTCTAAACAAAAGAAGAAGAAGAAAAAAAAAAAAAGCCAAGGCAAAACAGGAAATTCAGAATCTGAAGAAGCAGAGAGGAGGGAGAGGGCCAGGCTAGTATGGAGACACACCCATAATACCTCAGTTAAGAACTAGGCCTCAGTTCCTGCCCCTTGAAAATAAACAAGACAGTTTCTGGGAAGATATGAACAAAGAACAACCAAATCCCAAAAGCCCCTGATAGTGAGAAAATGGAGAACTGTACTACTAAAGGGCCCAGGCCTTCACCCAGCTCCCTGCTTTGGCAGCCATGGCAGGCTGCAGAAAAGACCCAGCAAGATGTGTGTGAGCCCCTGACTCAGCAGCATGTGCTGATTGATAATAGTAGAATACAGGGCATAGCAACTGCCCTGGGAGGGCCTCTAGGCATAGCAACATTTCTGCAGCTGCAGCGGACCAATCAATGCAGTCCAGGTTGCTCAAATCTGGAGGTGCACCAATCCTGAGACTGTTCCTATGCAACCAGCAGACTCCCAGACACTCCCCTTGCTCTACCCCAATATATTCCCTGCTCCACTGCTGCTCAGGGTCCCTCCTACTCCACTTGCTGGGTCAGATGGATGGAGGACCCAAGTTAACTCCAGTTAACTTGTAAATTAAAGAGAATCTTTGCTTTTGCATTGGATCTGGTCTCTTGGTGGTTTTGAGGGGTTCAGAGTCTTGGCACAACACTACTAAGCCCCGGCCAAAACACCTATTACCTTAAGGCAATAACAAAATAAGGATAAACCTAGGACTTGTCCAGGCCCTCCCAAGAATGTAAAAGCTAAATCCATGTCAGCCCTAACCAATTAGAAACATACTAGTATGAGTGCTACTTGTATAAGTCAATCCTAGGTAGAACTATTACACTGCTTTTAGAATTCCTTTAGTTATATAAAAGAGCCTGAAAGTTTTTCTTAGGGGTCGCCATTTGCCATTTGCCTTGTATTGGATGTATGACTCCAACATGCTGGTACCTCTGTTCTCGAGATAAATGCTCTTACTGACTGCATGTGTGGATAGTGGTCATTTGAGAGACTTCTCCAGGACCCTAACAAAGAGATCTTGGGAGCTGCCAGAAGTAAAAATCAGAAGATGACCACGGGGATTCTAATGCAGGGAACCAAGGGGTTTTTACGTTCTTACAATATTTCACATGGTACTGTGTGGCATCATATGGCCATCATCAGAAAATTTGAAATATTGTAAGAATGTAAAAACCCCTTATATTCATGACACCCATAGTGTTAATATTTGTTAGCTGATTATGTGACACTTTCCCCACATCCTTTGTTATGGTAAAATAAATAAACTCTGGCTGTCCTTCTGCTTTTTGGGGGGGGGGCGTGTGCTATGAATGGTCTGTGTTCCTTGGGACTGTACCTGAAAAGGCCAGGCGATGATATATCCACTCCCTGCCGAATTTCCTGGCACTCCTCACATTTTTAGCAGGGCTCTGAAAAGATGTTCATGTCTTTAAAGGCACCCTTCTTACTTGAGGACATCCATTTTGCACTTGTGTCCCTCTCATTTGCACATGAAAAAATCCATCACTGTGTATACAAATGCCAAATTGCAATGCAAATAGGCATTTGTGTGCCCAATTACCCATTTTGTGTGTTTGCAAAACGGATGTGCCGGCAAATTCTGCAGGTGTGAGTTGGTAGACTGCTGGAAATTTGGCTCCCACTGAGTCAGCACCAAATAAGGTGTTGTGTCCTGACAGTGTCTGGAAGGAGAAAACCCATCTAAGGGACAGCCCTTGAACATGGTAACAGGTGTGGACAGCAGTCAGGCAATCCACATGGGAATGTTCCAACAACTAAAATCTTTACAATGAAGAATTGGGGTTCAATAGTTGATGAGAAGCACTAAAGGTCTCCCATGCCTTACCCCAAATTCTTGTGTGCCAAGCCTTTAAATCCAGAAGTACTTTTATTCAAATGTTTTATTGTCATAAGGAAATGTAAAAAGAGACCTGCCTCCTGGACATATTGTTAAGGGTGAGATACTGAGTTGTACTATAGGCACAGATGTCTAGGACGTGTTCATTTGGGTGAACTGAAACTTAACAGCCCTATTAGTGATTCCCAGTTTAGTCTCCCCTTCAGCCCTGCAAACTACCATCCCACACTTTCGCTCTGTTGGTTTGATTATTTTAGACTTCTCAGGTAATGCTTATCTTTTAGTGACTGACTTCTTCCATTCAGCTCTATGTTCTCAAGGTTCATCCATGTTGATGCAATGACATTGTTAAAATTGAAGAACTTTCCATTGTGAGTGTGATATAATTTGATCAATTCATCTGTCCATGGGCATTTTGGATATTTTCACATCTTTGTAGCTGTGGGAAGTGTTGCAATGAACATGAGCATGCTAATACCCTTCTAGATCCAGACTTTCTTTTCTCTTTTCTTTTTTTTTTTTTTTTCCTTTTTTTCTTTTTTTTTTTTTTTTTTTTTTTTTTTTTTTTTTTTTTTTTGGATAAATACCCAGAAGTGGGATTTCCTGATCATATGGAGGTTCTAGTTTTAATTTTCTGAAAAGCTGCCATGTTATTTTCCATTGTGGCTGCACTGTTTCTCATGTCCACCAACAGTGTAGCAGGAAACACCGCTCTTCAAAGCATTGTCATCTTTAAAATGTGACATTAAGAATGAAGCAGTCACCCCACCAGGACTGATCCCCTGCTGTGCCCCCAAGCTTCATGGACCTACAAGCATATTGCCATGCTGTGCTATGGCTCTGCACTAGACCTTTTGGGGTAAAAATTGCAATGCAACAAGGATCAGCAAAATCCATGCCCTGCTCTGGAATGTTCCAGCAAAGGGCTTGCTGCTTTCATTCCCTGCCAAAACCCATGATAACCTCAACAAAAATTCTGCCCAAGACAGCAGAAAGGTGCAAGGAGGGCATAGACAGGCAAGATGAATGGCCCTAAGTTTATTTTTGTGGTGCTTTATTTGCTTGTGTTTCTCGGATTAATCTAGATCCAAAAGGGTACATTCCAGAAATTCAATGTTTTCTGGACAAATACATGACCCACAACTTCTTCACTTAATTTGCATTTTTAAAAAGAAAAGGATTACATTATATTAAAAATCAAAAGTTGGCAAGGATTTGTTTTTTTGGTTTGGTTTGGCTTTTGTGTGGCTGACCGTGGATAGCCATTTGACTATCACTGTGGTCATCACATAAATTTCATTCTAATTCTCTTTTTTATTTGTATCTAATACACCGTAGCTTTTAAAAAATCAGCAAAATGTAGGCTTGATCATAAAAGTACTGCTTTCCTTGGGATGTCAGTAATTCTCAAAATTGCCTTGGATATTTGCTAGATATCAGAAATGGGTAATGTAGTATTTTAAGTGGCAGAAATGCATTAGTATTATGTAAGTACATGGTCCTTAATGTACTAATCTCAGCAATATGTGTAATGAAGACTTTCAGTAACACTTATTTTAAGTGTCCTCTGAGAAATGCTAATTCACAATGAAACACCTATGGAAGTACATGTGACATCTACATGAATACCAAATGAATTCATTTTGATCAATGCTATTACAATGAATATAAAATGAATTCACAAAGATGGAAGCTTAAAGGACTACCAAATTTTCTTTTAATATTACCTGTTCTATGGATATTAGCATTTGTAAAGAATCAAGGTGAAAGTATATGTACACATATAAAAACAAAAGTATACATATTTATACACATATGTATCTACCAAAAGTCTAGGTCCACAGTAATTACTTTGTTAAGAAGGAACTCTCTGAAACATTTTATTCATATCCAGAGAAAAATGTGTGTGCAAAATACTTACATTTGCACTTATAAAATTGCATATTAGATATTAACAGACACAAAATTTGCATAATGAGAGCAAATAAACAGATTTTTGTGTAGTTTAGATTTAACAAAAGATGGTTCCATACTAGCATCCTAAATTTCCCCAGCTATTTCCAGAATCCAGTGGTTGGTGAATTGATTTATATTAAATGAGAAGCTCAGTAGTGGTTTTTGTGGTTCTCCAAAGGTGATCATGAATAGGTTGACAGAAGGATGGCATATAAATGAATAGGTAGCCAGTTTTGAGAACTGACCCTTAGATATGATATCTAAGCGGTCACAGTTTTTATTTATGTGCATTGGTGTTTACCATGGGTGTCAGGTCACCTGAAACTGGAGTTACAGACAGTTCTGAGCTGTCATGTGGGTGCTGGGAATTGTACTTGGGTTCTCTGGAAGAGCAGTCAGTGCTCTTAACCCCTGACCATCTCTTCAGTCCCACAGGTTTATTTAAAGTATTCAAGAAGCCAGAATTTTTAGGAAATGTGTAGTTATTTATTTCTGCAAATCTTCTACAACAAACTGAAGTTCACAGACAGTGAGTATTCCTTAACCTTTTAGGCTAAGCCATGCCATCAATCACTGGGGTTGGAACACCATAATTATAGCCTGTTTAGAATTTCAAGGATCGCATCAGAGCTGGCCAAGGAAAAACTCCCAAGTAAGTCCAGCCAGAGTTTATGTTCCATCTGTATGCTTCTGCAGATCTCCTGCATTGTGTTTCCTCCACTAATCACTCCACTGATCACTCATGGGTCTTCATCTTCCTGATCTATGAGATTGAAATCGAATATTTGGTATAGTGTGCAGGCCTGGTCAACCTGCCCAGCTGCATTCCTTCTACCATATGCTTTGTGTTCCAATGCAACCGAGTCACTATGGTCTTCCATGCTTTCTCCTTCTGCATGGCTCCCATTGCCTGGCAGGCCCTCCTCTCTCCTGCCTGCCTGCAAAACACCTGCTAGCCCTTGGAATTTCAGCTCAGATGCTCTTTCTTCCCTGTACCCTTTCTTGGCCCCTTGCTGCTATCTGAATCCCCTAGTCTCAATTATGGCACTTTTCACAGAGACTAATAATCTTCTACTAGCATGTCCATAGAGTAACCAGACTATAAAATCTTGAGCCAAGAACAATATTTTATTTATCTCTGTCTCCCAAGCCATTGCCCAGTATCTGGCACATGATGCTTAGTCAATGGGTATTCAGTAAATAGACTTGTCTCCTAGAGATTCTATTGTCCTTTCTGTTGTCCACGCTTCCAATAGACATTTAGAAATCTGTGTTCACAAATTGCTCTGTAAGCACCATTCTGTTTTTAATTGACTTGAGAGCACATTTTGAATATGTGTGGGTAAATGTATGAGTCTAAATCCTAATTGTTCTGTACTATTACCCAAACCTCCTGGAAATCAAATTCCTATAAGAGTTATCAGAAAAAAAATATAACCAAAATGTATCAATTTCCTCTTATGTGTCAGGCCTGGCACTCCTGGGTTTACACTTGCTACTTCATGAAACTCTGAGTTGAATCTCACTACTTTATGAAACTCTGAGTCCTGTTACAGATGAGGAGAAAGCACAGTGGTTAGGTGGCTCTCGAGGCTACAGAAATAAAGTACAGGAACTCACATACAAACCTGACTGGCTCAAGTCTCAGGCATGTGCCTCAACACCATTACCTTCCCTAAAGCTTCTGAAACTTTCATGTTAGAAAGCCCAATAACCATCACATTCAGGGGTCACTGTGTATGGCTGGGAGTTAAAATCAGCCACACATGCCACCATCTCTTAGTTGCCACTGAATAAAGGCAGCTTTCCTCTGCTTTGGAGACATTCAGTGAAAAGCCTCCCAGGAATTAACAATTGGGCAATTGACAATTCTAAAGGCTTTGCCTATTTGTTTGGTGAATTTTAGCCTTTCAGGATAAAGGCTTGCTGCCCTGATTTTTTAAAACTTGTTTTAAAAGAATTCCAGTGTTTTTCTGCTGCTCCTTTTGTAGAGCGTGAACTGGATTCGGTCTCACTTTCAGTCTTGATGACGAGTTTGCAAATTGGACACAGTTGGCTTCTGGTCTTCACTTGATTTTCATAATTGGGCTTTAGGGAATGTGTGTGTGTGTGGTTTTTTTTTTTTTTTTCACTGCCTGGAAAGCATCTGAAGTGGACAGAAACAATGTTCTTAAAATGAACTGGCCACTTGGAGCTTGTGCAACTGTTTAGAGGAGAAAGTGAAACAGACTGGTTTGTAGCTTCTGGAATGAGCTGTCTCCAAAGAAGCTTAAACAGGGGTAGCCAAGGATGACACCAAAACCATGAGGACACATCTCTCTGGAAGCAGCACTGCTTGACACCCTAAGGCTACTGGTGCCCTTGGCCCCATGCGGGGCGGGCAGTCTCCTTAAACTGACTCTTATTTGCTATCATCAGAGAAAAGGTTTTAAAGACAAAAGCTGTAGCATGAGTCCATATCTATGAACGTCTGCAAGAGTCTGGCAGATTACAGTTCCTGCTCCTCTCCACCCTGAAATGAGTCATCTTTGACAAGGAAGAGAGAGGACTGATATTTCACAAAGCTACCCACCTCTGGAGACATTTACAGCTTAGCAGTAAACTGGACCCAGGTAGAAACAAAGACTAACAAGCCCCTTGAAGTAGGAATTACGAAACCTTTGATCGGATGACTGGATATTTTGTGGGTGCAAATAAGACATTTGCTAAAGAACCCATGCCCTCCCTTTACTTCCATTGTGCCAGGAAACTCTTAAAACTATTGCCTCCAGAGTATGTTGCCTTGTAACCCTGTTTGTCACTTGGTTCCCTCAGCATGTCATTCAGAAACTCCTCATCCCATCATTCCACCTGCCAAAGCATTGTGCCATTAAATACTCATGTATTATGAAGCCAACAGGGACATGAATCACCCAGAGAAAGCAAGCAAGGAAGCAGCATTGTTCAGTGGCCTCTGCTGTAGTTTTTGCCTCCACGTTCTTGCTTTGCCTGCCTTCCCTCAGGGATGGACTGTTATCAGGACTGTGCCATGAAAACTTGTAAGAGAAAGAGTGGGAGAGAAACAAGAAAAGAAGGGAAAGGATAGGAGAGAGAGAAGAAGGAGACAAAATCTGATATATTTCCCAGATGGCCAGGAGCTATTCCTAGTGAATTTCTCCTCAGCAAAGCATTCAGTCCATGAAAAACAAATTCTAATTAGAACCTCCTATTATACTTCACATTGTATTTGCTACATGTAAATCTTCCGAACAGTTTCTCTCTTTTGGCAAATCATTATTTCACATTTATTAAGACAAAGTGCTATTGAAGGTCTCCAACGCTGGCTGGTAACTCCGGTCTGTCTACAGGTGTCATATTTTATGCACTAGGAGAGGGTATTGTTCTGTCACTCTCTATGCAGGAACTACGAATGCCTGGAAACAAATGACTTTTGACTGCTGATCAGAACCTCACTTTAATCAGTTACTGGTCTATGATCAATAATTAATCATGCTATTCTGTCTAGGTAATAAATAATGGGGAAAATAGCAATGAATATATAGTTGGTCAGATCTCCCTGGGGCAAAAAAGAAAAGGCCCAACATGAAAGGCTGTCTCAATAGTCCTGTAGAGTGTCAATGAATAGCTTTAGTGGAAATTTCTGTATGGTTAGGGCTCTCAGGAAAGCAAGAATTGTCACCAGCAGTTGCACCTAGGCTCTGTAGACCTAACTATTCCCACCTGGACCAAGGGAGCCTGTGAAGACAAATGAAGAATGGGCTGAATGCAATGGAATGTGCTAAATGCTTCCTGGTTACTGGACAGTTTTACCTCTACCATAGGACCTCCTCCCTTGGATCTGGAAGCACCTGGGTGGAGTCAGGAGTATAGATAAAAATATAAAGCAAGGTATTTTAATATAGCAAAGTGCATAGGTAGAACAGTGTAGACAAAATATAACTGCATGCAGTAGACCCTGCAAGAGTATACAGACCTGACCATTTAAAGGTGTGACTATGGAATATATTATAGAAAGAATAATTACATTAGTTTTCTATTGCTGGGTAGAAAATGATGACAAATATACAAATGTAGTAACCTAAAGCTGCATACAATAATTATCTCATAGTTTTTGCAGGCCACAGGTCTGGAAATATTTGCTGGAGGTCTTATAGGTCTGTACTCACAATGTCAGGGAGAGTGTCTGTTCCTGGTTGTTGGCAAAATCCAGTTGCTTATGTGTTATATGCTTGCATGGTTAGTTTCTTATCAGTTGTCCTTAAGAGTCACTTTTTAGCCTTGAAATGAGCATTAGAATAGAGGTATAGATAAGAAGAATATGCCATAGAGTGACAGCAGGGTGAATCTAGGTTTTTGTTTTGTTTTGTTTTTTGGTACTGTTGACATTAAGGAAGTCTTATGGGATTTTTTTTTTTTAACAGTTTAGGAATTTTCTTAGGACAAAAGCACTGAGCTATCATTTTTATCTTGTGGTACCACACCAAGTGGATTGAGTTTTTTGGTTATTTGATTGCTTGTTTTGGGTTTTTTTTTTGGGGGGGTGTATTTTTACAACCTGCTAAAGAAGATGACAATATCCTTTCTTTAGTGTCTATTAATGCTTTTAAAACAAACATTACATTATTTTTAAAAATAAGATAGTCTCCATTGTCTTTTATCTATCTGGGTTAGCATTAAAAAGATTACTTGTATTACAATACAAGCAAATTTCTAATGAGTTTATATAATCTTTTTTGAATCAGGTGTTACATTTTTATTAACTGTTTCCTCCTTAAGAATTCAGCCCTCCTATATTCTGAGAAAGTGCAGCCAAATTCATAAGAAGTCCCCTTAAGAAAACATGATGCCTTCTAATGCCTGGCTCTGCCTCTGTTGGCCAAGAGGCCAAACCTTACCAGGCCCCAAAGATGCAGCTGGGCCTACAATCACTGGCAGTCATGCCACTCCAGAGGATAGAAAGTCCCTTTAAACTCTCTTAAAACCATTTGGTAATACTTGGAGCATAGGCACAAGGGAAACCAATCCTTATGCATCCAATAATCTTCTACTCATCTATCCATCCATCCATATGCTCTTCCATCTTCTCTCTACCAGTGTGTTCAAAGACTTAGTCTTAGGCTTTGTGAATAGACAAACTCCATTCAAAACTGTAGTATTGGGATAATTTGCCTTTGAACTATCTCCTTCACAGCCGTGGCCTTTCTCACTAGACTTCCTTAAATGTGATCTTTGAATTATGGCAAGTGTTGTCTCAGAATAGATTTCCTCTGAGCTTCTGAAAAGTGACTCATGGTGGCCCTACCATTCTACCCCACTAGACAGAGGCACATATTCTGAACAACATGGGTGACATTAAGGCTACCAAGAGAACCTAGGCATTAAAATGTTCAGCACCCCAAAATTTGCTATGGTGAAGAAGTGTAGAACCTTTTAGAAACTGAACCTCATGTGGGCTATAGATAGGGAAGTGTTGGGCCAATTATATCTCCTAAGAAACAGGGAATTCTAAGCAGAATTTCTGTCACCTAAAAGCCCAGATGACTAGACCACTCCCAGGCACCCAAGCAGATGAGCTAGACAGAAGAAAGCCAGTCTACGTGTGCAGATGCTCACACTGCACACAAGCACCAACACAGTAGAACACGGCTTGGCTTGCAGACCACCCTGACTGGCTGCCTTCACTGAATTGGAGAGGACTCATAGCCTCTTCAGAGAAGGATACACAGCCAATGCAAACCAAACACAATCTGCTTCTTTGTGAATTGCAAGCAATTCCCAACTGCCTGAGCTAATGGTACAGAGCAGTAGAGCAGATAACCCAATACGGTGGATAATCTCAAAATCATTTTCCATTTGGCTTGTGGAATGAATTAAATGATTTGTTTCAGCTTCAGCAGATTTACCTTCCTAATTATGTTTTTTGTTAGGCTAGAAACATTCAACATTGTAGGATGCTGCCAGGGACTTACAAAGGGCAACAGATGATGGCTGTGGGAGAGATTCACACAGAGGTCAAAGATCATCAGCATCCAGAGTGGCCACTATGTGCAAGTCATTAATTGGGACATCAAAGGATGAAAGATGTCTCCTACATGAAAGGTTTTAATGTGACATCTTAGAAATTTTTCTGCTGTTATTACAGAATACCACAAGCTGGGCTGTTTATAAACAATAGGAGTGTGTTTGGAGTATAATGGAAATAAGTTTTGGCTTATTATACAATAGGAGTATATTTGACGGAGATGTCTAAGATTGAGAGCCCACATAACAGGGTAGACAGCATCAGATAGCAGAGGAGTGTATGGATAGAAAATACAAGAGGGGAAGAATGGGAGCTCATGCTTTCATCAGCAACCCACTAGTGTGCTCACTAACTCACCTGCATGAGGATGACATTAACACATTCCTGAGGACATAGCCCCCAAGACCGAGTAACCTCTGAAAGCTCCCACCTCCCAGAACTGTTGTATTAGGAATTAAGTTTCAGACACAGAAACCACAGCAGATAGTTAAGTAAGACCAGCTCTAGAGATGTAAGAACACAGCTAAGAGGTGTGTTGTTACAGAATTGATATGCAAAGTAAGAAAAGGACCTCCCTGGATGTTCTGTAAATGTTTGTTGACTAAATGAACGGATAGATGAATGAGGTGTACTTGGAAGGAAGTCAAATAAATATTTTTGACAGTAATTATATGTGAGCTGCCAAGAAGAGGCAACTGACTGTTCACTATGGGGTTAGAAAACGTGTTCTGAAATCAGCTGCTCCTGGGTGGCAGGCTGAGCGCCACTGGGTTTCATACAGGTGGAGAACATGAGAGATTCTCTTCTTGCTTTACCTGATAGTCTTTTTCCTTGTTGTTTTCTAGATGACAACCCAGTGCCACCTCCTTGAGAAAATCCTTTAAACCCAGACTGTGCCAGTGCCCAGGGACATGCCCTCTTGTTAGTCTGATCCTCACCTTCTAAGCACTTCACCCACTGCAAGTCAATAGCCATCTTCGTAATATTGACAGAGGCTCACTTGCTCCTAGGAATGGAAGCTTCATGGTGACAAGAACAATGGTATCCCCAATGTTGATCACTGTTTTTCTAGCCCTTAACACATTGACTAGCAGTCTACAGTGACAATGGATAAATATTTATGATGAGTGAGTGGATTGAATTTAAGTGCCAAAGTCAAGAGAGACCCCCTAAAGGATCTCTAAGAAATGATTGGCAAATACTCAAATGGAGGAGGTGACAGAGATCCTGTTTTTGTAGTCATGAAGAGATTTTTTTTTAAAAAAAAAGGCAAGATCATGTAGTGGGATCATTGGTGGACTCCTTATAAAGCTATAACGAGATCTAGAAATTATTAAAACATAATAGCACCATATGTTGAATGTTTTCTATAGGCTATTTCAAAGGAGCATCTCATCTACTCATCAAAAAACCTGAAAAACATCTGATTCTAATTTTCTGGGATGATACCAAAACTTCTAGACTTTAAGATCTCAGGACTGTTCATCCACATAACTCCGAAGCCCATGGTTTTAGCCACTAAGCAACCAATTTCTGTATCTAAGAACTTCATAAAGGGCAACAGACAGCAGCTGCAGTGTGTGGGTACCAGCAACCATAGCCAATCACACAAAGCTGTCTAGATATCGAACTCAAGACTATGAATTTTCTCAATAACTAAGCACACTTCCATTTGTTTACTGGGTTAAGTAAACTTTTCATTGTACAAAGTGGAAAAAATACAAAATATTCTGTCATCCAAAAACTGATAGTTACTGTTGTTTTTGAAACTGGCAATTGAACTTGTGGGGGTCAGGGGGGTGGGCTTGAACAAACTAATCACAAAATATCACTTAGCCACACCCAGACAAAAACATCCACCCTCTGGTTCCATTCTTTTTCCTTTTCTGCTAAGATTTAAAACTACAGAAAAATATTTAGGCCAGTGTGTTTTTCTCAATAAATCTGAGTCTGACTGACCCAATTGAAGTAACTTTTGAAACAGCTTTTATGTGAACATTTAAGCCCTGGTGTGACCAGAATTACTTCATTTTGGTGCAGTGAAGTCTGAAGCTCCTAGCTGAGGGAGTAGAATCCAGGTTGATTTTGTTCCCTTCTCATAGCTACCAGAATACAAAGCGTACACCGGTCTCCCATTTAAGGGATGAATGAATGAATGGATGCTCCTCATACAGTTCATTAAGGAATATTAAAGGAGGAAGAGTGAAGGGCTGTACCTACACTCACAAGGCTAAGGCAAGAAGATCAGCAGTTCAAGGCCAGCCTGGGCTACAAAATCCTGAAGTAGATTATTTAATTAATGTGTGTATTTGTGGTTGCTGCTCTAAAACTGAAAGTATAAAATGCTTTGGCAGGCAAATAAGTTTGGATTATAAAAAAAATCAGGGTGCCTAAGGGATGGCTCATTCGTTAGCTAAGAACATTGACTGCCCTTCCAGAGACCTGGGCTTTGATTCCCAGTACCCACAAGGCAGCTCACAGACAGCTGTAACTCTACTTCCAGGGAATAAAAAACCCTTCTCTAGACTATGTGTCCAATGCACACACATGGTGTGCAGACATACATGCATTCCCATTGGCACACCATACATGGCAGCTCCAATCATCACTGCGTCTTGGTTAGCATTTTCTGGTGCCCTCATTAATAACAACCAGAATACTTAAATTTCCTTTCTGGGGCTTCAGTAAACTTTCATTTTATAATAATGAGGAATTGAAAATCGGTTTACTTTATTTAGCACATAAAGATACTGTTTAAAATAATAATTTAAAAAACATTACATGTGTTCTGATGGCCACCGTAACCCCTCAGTCAGGTATGCTGGGGGAGAATGAATATGGGGTGTTTCTGTGTAACCAAGTGCAAAGCACAGCAAAAGCAGTCATCCTCAGCTCAGGAAGTATTCCTCGGATATTCTGTTTCTTGAGACAAGTGGAATTATTCCCCACTAATTTATACACCAGTGAAACTGGCCGGTTGGCAAGTCCACAATTAATGTGAATGCCAAGTGGGAAGGCAGCTTTGTTTCATCTCAGAAAGTACTTCCCAAGCAGCAGCCTCCACAGCTGAAAATGCATGCAATGTCTCTCTGTCTTTAAACTTGGAGCAGACACTGGCATTTCTTCATCTCTATCCACTCTATCATTATGATGCATTATACAATGTAATGATGTAATACACCGGAAAGCTGAAATGTGCGCGCCTTGCCAAAAATAATAATAAGAAAAGTATACAATTATTTTCTGCTATGAAAGCCACTATCACTATCATTTCATCCTTCTCCAGCCAAAATGAAAGCTTCCCTAATGGCTCAGAGCCTCTTTATGTTTGTGAATTGAACACGAATGTGAAAAGCAGGGTGTCACCTCGTCTGTAGTGAGTTAGAACTTTTAAGGGATGTAAACAAATTTATCACTTGAGCACAGCAGGCTGACTCTAGAATCTGCTCCAGCCACGTTCCCGATGGTGTGACTTGTGGTGTGATTCTAAATGCTACCAGACCTTTACTTGTTAATAACAAATTTTCCTAAAAAGGGCCGCCTTTTCATGTTTCATTACCATTAACCTACAATCACAAGGCAGCATTCTGGGCAGGAAGCATGTCTCAGGGAAAAGTCACCGTCTGCTGGCATCTGTATTCGTGGCTGATTAAATCAAAAGGAATCAGAGTAATAAGACCTCAAAAAATAAACCCGACTAGTTAGCTGTTCCCTCTCCCCACTTACCAAATGCTATTTTGAGTTATAGGAAGAGAATATTGTTTTTAAGAAGCAGATATTTATAATACATTACAATAAAATATTCCCCAAAGGTTGCAATATTGAGCAGACTTTGTTCTATCAATTCCACCCAGTTTTGCCTCTCCCTTTTTTTCCTCTCTGCTATCTTCCCTCCATGCTCTTACATAATTTTCTGAGTAGATTTCTACAGCATAGCTGATGTGTTTCTTCATTACTTCCTAGAATCAGCCTCTTATAAACAGGACCAGACTAAAGGACAGGAGCTGCATCCTTGACCGTCCGGCTTCCTGGCAGAAGCTCTGTCAATTTGGACTGCAGCATCATTGCAAAATGATATTTTCAGCAGTGTTATGATAATTGAAATTGGGAAGTGGTTGATTAGGCGGAGGCCAAAGACAAATTTTAAGGGAACACAGGGACCAGAGAAGTGGCAGACTGCCGTCCACTGCATTGTCTCTGCTCTGAGAAACAGCTCCCTCTCAGACGCAGCCACAGATCATAAAGCCCATAAGTAGGCTGGCCACCGGCTTTATGCACAAAATTTGTGGGATGACATTTTTTTTTGCCTGGCAAAATTAGTAGCAATGCTTAACATAATTAATTTTTATACTAAACACGTGTTGTTATTTTTTTTTCTGTACAATTAGCAAACCATCGAAACCACACTGGAGCACAATCAGATGTGCCTGACAACACATAATTGACATAAAGGACATGCAGGAAAATAACGTGAAAACATCAAATAAATGGTTATTGCTCTTTAGAATCTGCATTTAAAGAGTGGAATTAATCATAATTATGCATTATTAGCTAATAATTGGGTGGAAGCATACAGGGCATATCTTGTTTATTGTTGCTGTTTCTGCTATTGTTACTATTATTATTATTTTGGGTGGAAAAATTTACCAACCTGAGGTTGTTTTGAAGAATTCATCATGATTGCTCAGTGTGTACAGCCTGTAGACTGTTATAAGCATTCCCTTACTTCTGAAACACAGCCACCTCTGTACAAACCACACAAAAATCCCAAACATCCTCCCAGAGCCTACCAGTAAATGCAAGGCATGTTCCCATCTCCCTCCCTGCAGAAGCCTAGTGCAAAGAGCAGAACTGTACTCATGCTCATATCCAGCAGTCTTATCCATCCTCTCCTCCCCCTCTCTATGGTTAGGTAGGTGATGATTTTCGAAGATGTGTGTGTATGAGTGTGTGTGTGTGTGTGTGTGGGTATGTGTGTAATATCCTCAAAAGCAAAAGAAAGATAGGACATGCATAATATGTAGGTTTAAGATTGCAGTTTAAAGCCAGTAGCAGTATATTGGATAATTGTATTTCAATCAATAAATGACATCTTTGATATAAAAACTACCCACACATGTTCTTTTAGTTTAGGTCATAGTTTAAGTATCCTATGACCAAATTCCCATGCCAAGAAACCACAGAGACTAAAACACAGTACCAGGGAAAGAAGCAAATGTCCTCAAGGTGTCAAAAAACCAGTGAGAAAACGAAACCTTTGCTGACATAGCCAGTTTTCCTGGTCCATGGGAGGTAAAATAACGTAAATGATTTTTTTCCTTTGCCCACATTTTGTTGTCAAATAAATTATCAAAGAAACAAAAGCAGAGAAGAAAATGATCGAACAGGCAAAGACAGGAAGAGACAGAGAACAAACGAGGAAATTAAACTTGATGAATTATTAAATTTGTTACTTAAAAAAAAAAGCCTACTTGATAAGTTGAATCAATTTATTCCACTTACTTAGTTACTGAGTATTTCTCAGTTGCCTACACATATCAGATACAAGTCTGGGGCCTGGGGATTTGATGAGTAAATCTGATGGTAGTGTGTACTTTAGAGACAAGTTAACAGAAAAGAAGACAGAAAGCAAATTCAGAGAAAGATTTTATGAAATTCAAAATATGATGGTTAGTAAAGACCTCCCCAAGAGGATGCTATAAAGACCCTCAACCTATTAAGATTAAAACGTAGCCATGACTTGAATACTCTCTTTGGACAGACACGATTAAACTGATCTAGCACTCTCTTGAAAGTGTAGCTGGAGCCCATCTTCAGAGGAAGGATGACACCTTATAGAGCCCTGCGCGACTGTGTTCATGTTGATGATCCCTGTTTGCCAAGAAGAAATGAACATGTTTCTCAGAACAGGGAAATTGCTCTCTTTGTTTGTCTTAATTCATCAGAAGCACCACGAAACAAAATAAAAAGGAAGGAGCGGTGCTAAAATGGGCTGTACCAGGAAAGTTAGGTCTGGCTTTTAAAGCAAACACCACTTCAACATGGCTAGATTTCCCTTTTATTAATCTTCCTCCCCTCCTCCCATGAGTGTTACACATGTGTGTTCATGGTTTTACATGTTCGTTGATGTATGTGGTTTGTGTATAGCATGTATGGGTCTGAATGCACAATTATATAAGAGTTCCCAGGAGGCCTGACAGATGTTGGGAATCATCCTAGTCATTGGAGCAAGATCTGTCAGTCAAATCCAGAGCAGCTCCAGATTGGCTAGATTTGCTAGTCGGACCACTCTAGGGATCTCCTTTTTCAGTCCTCTGAGACTGGAATTATAGGCTAGCAACCACACCCACCCAGAAGATTTAAACTTCTGTCCTCACACCTACGTTCAAGCAAGCACTTCAGCCCCTTAGCCATTTCCCCAAGCCAGATTTGTCTTTTAACCCATTCCTTTTCTGAGCATTCTAGCCCAAGAAGGAGAATCTGAAGGCAAAGCAGTACTATCCTCATTTCTTAAGTCTTAATTTAGAACTCATGACCTAATAAAGATTTGGGATTTTTTCTGATTTATAAAGTTATATAAATAACTTTCAGATGTATAAAATAGCACTCTTCATTCTTGCATTTTAAAATTTACTTTCTAAAAAGAGTATAGCAATATAAGTAAAAATGTACATATTATTGCACACACATCCATACTTGTATAGCTTTATTAGTAAACTGTGTTTGAACCTTAAAATTGAAATAGACTCCAGAAACCTACCACCTACAGATCCTGTTCTAAAAACCAAGGTACACATTGGTAAAAACGAATGTAATTTATGTGCTCCTAGAATAAAATACAGTTCTTTTCCAAGATAAATATGCATACCTGCATGATTTGACTTTGGCTTATTTCATTTATTTACATAAATAGTCCTAGTAGAATCTAGTCCCTACATCCCTAATACCTCTCTCCAGGCACATAGCCCACTGATAGGAAGATCACCTCCTCTGAGAGACTTATCTCAACCCAAGACAGAGCAACTCTGGGTCTTGGGGGTGTGGAAACAAAACCATACACTGTGCTTCAGAAGGAACCAGAAGAGTTGTAGGAAGAGCCTTAGCTAATCCCAGATATATTACTTCAACAGCCAGTGTCATGTGGGAACATTGCTCCCTTGTACACAGAAGAGGAACTGAAAACAAATTATGTTCCCTCTGTTTCAGTGGATGAGAGTGGAGGAGGTTGACTCCATCCCTAAATGTGCTTTCGTTATTGATGGTGCTTCTTGATGATGAGCCAGTGTCAATCCCAGAACACATTAAAATCCCAACATTAGTATGAATTAACTGCTAACTTCCAAAGACATCTGCCACTGAAGTTTTTGGAAGGTAGCTTCTGCTTCCTACTCCTCCACCCCCACCCACCCTCCTCCTCCCCTTCTCCCCCATCCTCGTCTTCTGTCCTTGAATGAAAGAACAGCATTGTTTCCTACACAGGCTCCAGGGGCTGTCTCTGGACGGTGTCCTTGGGGGACTAAATGCCTTTGAAATATCTTTCAACTATTCCACTTGGGCACTCACCTGCATACCAGCCTCATTTCTAATTAGCCTTTGGCAATTTGATGAATATTTTTTCAACATACATTTTTTACAAGCATGAAGATGAGAATAGTTTATGCCAAAGCCACCTGTCTTTTAACCAGGAACACTGCTCTCCCTAAATGTTTTGTGTCTAACAAGCAGAGCTAATTTGACCATGCCCAGAAAAGATATGCTTTTGTGAATAGAAAGTACAGAGTTTCTTCTTAGACTGTCCCCTCCCTGTACCTTACCTCACCCTTTTTGGTCCAGAAACCAAAGGAGGGACTGCTGAGGCTTTTCTCCTGAAGCTCTCCTCTCCTTGTGCAGGTGTCCAAAGAGTAAAGGTGGGGGCTAGATTGACATACAGAGATGCCCTAGGTATTGTCATTTCCTGGAGAATCAATTCATGGTTGACTAGGAAATGTGGCTTTACTCATTCAAGCACCTATTAGCTTTGAAGCTTGATTTGATCAAAAATGCTAATTATGCTTCTCTTTAACATGATTTACAGGACATTAGTGACAGCAGGGGAGTGTTTACTCCTCACAGGTAAGATACCACCACAGTCTGAGGGCTGCCTCTGATTTCCATGTAATTAGGAAAATTTGGCCCACCCAGGGGCCTAATAAGATCACCACCGGCTTTCCCTCCTGAAAATGCAGGACAAGTCACTAACTACCACGATGCCTCTCCAGGTTGCACTAACTTTTTATACAGTGAAATTAAAGATAACCAAAGGAAAATGTGCACCCATATTGCTGTGTCATCTAGGAATGACTGTGCATATGGTTAGTTGCTAGCAAGTGTAGGTGTCATCTAAATAAATCAGTCAGTGTGTTCTTCCTGTGACCAGACTCGTGGTAGAATCTCACCCACAAGCAAAGAACTCTGCTCTGTGTATTAGCATGATTGTGTATATGTGTGAAAGCCCTGGAAGAGGAACAACGATAGCATGATTTTGTGTGCTGTGTGTGGAAGCCCTTGAAGAGGACCTATGCTTTTTTAAAGCCACAAAGCCAAGCTCTGAAGGCCCCCTTGCTCACTGCTGAAATGATTGAACACTTGGATGGAAACAAGACAAGAACCTAAAATGAACCATGACCACAGACAGCACGACTTTGCATGTCTTTGTGTCCCACTGTGACAGTTCCAGGCATGGCTGTGAAGTGGTTACACACTCCTTATCTCTTATCTCTGAGTCCACAGGTAACCGCATTCAGACACATTCCCTCTTCTATCTGTGCAGACTTCTTCCAGGAACATGGCCCCTCAACTAAGGGCTTTTGCTAGCCTGTACTTCTCCTGGATGACTTGATGTAGAAACATAGAGGCTGTTTAATTCTCTTCAACACCAAGCATCTGCACCATAGAAGCAGGTGTGGGACAAGACCCAGGAAGTGGATCCTCCACAGAAAAATTCTTAACCCAGTTTAAGGATACAGAGGAAAGGGCCCACGGACAGCCTGCAGAAAAAGGCAGAAGGCATGAAACAGACACAAGGCCTTTGCCCCTGTCTTTAACCAGAGTGGCTTTGTGTGAGGGCGCTG
Source organism: Phodopus roborovskii (assembly GCF_943737965.1). Classification (NCBI taxonomy): domain Eukaryota; kingdom Metazoa; phylum Chordata; class Mammalia; order Rodentia; family Cricetidae; genus Phodopus; species Phodopus roborovskii. The sequence goes on along the minus strand of NW_026126547.1, from coordinate 16,887,328 downwards.
AGTATCGACATGAGCAATGTTTAGATTTGCATTGCCAGGAAAAAAAAAATAAGTTTGTGCCACAATATATGTGTGTGTGTTTGGGGAGGAATATTTTTAAAAATACAATAAAACGTTATCTCTGATTAGAAAGATGGATTCTCCTGCTAATGCAGGTAACCCTAAAAGCATGTTAACATGAAATACTAAATAAAATGCTACTCATCTATAATAAATCTTATTACACATTTTGGCAATTTTACTGCTAACATACTGAAGGTTTCAAGCAATGTTTGAAAATAGAAATCTTAAATTGAATCATTGTTGCATGAATATATGCAAAATATTCATTTCTAGCACTGTGAGGGTTGAGTGCTTTTAAATTGGAGAAATCACTCATGACTTCACCTTTTCATGCAAGATAAAGTTGTATGTGGTAACATCATTACAATGTCATGAGAGGAGTGGAAATCATACAACAGTTCTGCCTAAAGCTAATATACAAAAAAGGGCTTCAATATTTTTCAATATTGTTCAATATTTAAAGGTGCAGTGCAAGGCTTTAAATATATTTTAAAAAATCATTAGGCTTTCAATGTCAGTGAGGCCTTTACTGAGCTCAGAGACTAATAAAATCATTGATGAGCTCGCTTTAATATTTAACAGAATCCGTGTCTTAGGTAGTTGCCTATTTTCCACTCCTGTTTCTGAAGATGGGGTTAAATACAGATTTTTAAAAAATGTATATGGAGGTGATAATAGATTTTCTTAACTATAGCACTAAAATAAAACTATTTGCTTAATGATACTGTCATAACGAGAGAAAAAGCATTATGATATTTAAATAGGACATTCTATCACTTCTTCAACAGAAGATAGGTTCAATAGCAGCTGATGCACCCATACACACTAAAACCGGGAAACTCAGCGAAAACAAACAGGCAGGTTTTGAAATGACTTGCTGAGAAGTGAGCCATCAGGAGAGGGTTAGGAGCTCTGTGGGAAACTGATATTAAGTACTGAGGACAACAGTTGTTGTTGTGCAAAGATTTCTTTGCTTTTTAAAAATTACAATCAATGATGAAAACACTAGACATCAGAGTTCAGAACCAAAATCTCATTTTGTGTGTGTGTGTACTCACACTGCTGTAAGAATAGCTGTCATTTCACTAAACTGTTTTTGTGTGCTTAATCTGTGGGAAAGCATAACTCACGGCCAGGTAAAGTAAGGCATTTGGGCTCTCAACTTTAAGTCCCACTTATGTGTGGAACTGACAGTTTCATTTCTTTCCCCCAGTCACCAGTCCAGCGCTTTAAAGTCGTGGTCTGCACAATAAAATCGGCTCCCATGTGAATGTCAACCCCTAAAACCAAATATTCCCATTTATTAAAATAAAAATGTAAATTTATAAATTATCATCCTATTTTTATGTAAAAGCATTCTGGAAAGTACCACATACCATCGTCACATGGCAAACAGCCCTCCCCATCATTGGCTGTTGCTAGGTTACCAGGAAATGGAATGGACCATTGCCAATGATGAATTAACTGATGAGCCAGGATGACAGTAATCTTTGTCACTGGATGCAGTAGCTGTCTGAGCCCTGTCATTTTCTGCATTTCATGTTAAACAGATATACCTAGATTGTAAAACAATACAAAGAAGAATCTGGAAAGAAAGATGCAAACTTTGACAATCAGAGGGCGGTAGCTTTTTATAAAACATATGAAGCTTATTACCTTCTCTGAAGAAGGCAATCCAACATTCATTAGCTTTTCTTTTTCAAATTAAAATCGGTGAGCAAATGAAACTTTGTTCTACATCAATAAAGCAGATTCAAAAGGATACATACTGGCAAGCATGCTGCAATCTGTCTGCACAAAGCCAAAGCATCCAGCTGAAATGCACAAAAAAAAAAAAAAAAAAAAAAAAAAAAAAAAATCACGAAATAATCAGGATGTTTGGTCCATGATGTTAACCACAGGGGTCTGTACATATGTAAGAGAATCCTTATATGGTGAGTTGTGTGAACAAAAGGACAGGCTAAATCTGGATGCTTGAGTTTTGTAGATGACATAAATAACTATGGATAGTACTACTCAGTGAGTAATACCATGTCTTCACAGGATACAAGATTTTTCCATGTGGAACAAACTGACTAATTTAATTAAATTTACTTTTCCATGAATTGCATGTGAAAATATTAAGGAGATTGGTAGTTTGTTTCTTTCTACTTATAGATTCAACTTTAGACCAATTTTGAATTGTTTTAAGGCAAAAGACAAGGACTCAGAAGTTCTGAACACTGGTCTTTAAGGGAAGATGATCATAAAACGAATACATATTCACAGATATGAGCATGCCAAAATCAAGTGGTAAGATATGCAATAAAATGGCCTGATGTGGAAAATACAGAGAAGTCGAGGAAGTAGGCATAGTGAGATCTACTAGCAGGGAAATCATACTATACTATATATGACTTGTCTCTGAAGCAGGAGACAACGCATAGAAAAACCTGTGAGAAAAGCAAACTAGCCAGCTGAGACCTAAACACCTAAACATGTAACTTTCAACCTAGGGGTTCCTGAGGGAAAGCAATATGTGGAGAGTTGTCAGGTGGGGGTCAATTAGAAGCTTAAAATGATATCTGTCTGGCCCAACTATTCTATTCTGCACATACCAGGTTGTTTTCTTTTTTCAAAAATGGATGTGAAGATAAAATTCAACAAGTTAAATAGACACTTGGGCTAGTATCTTATCACCTGTAAAAAGCCCAGGAATGGCACATTAAGTAGCCATCCTTTGCCTACTTGACTGTAACTCTCTATGAAATGGATTCGTTCTCATAAACAAACATGAAATCAATGTAAGCAGGTCAGTGTAGTATGCATATGTGTGTGTGTGTATGTGTTGAGAGAGAGAGAGAGAGAGAGAGAGAGAGAGAGAGAGCGTTTGTGTGTAGTTTCAGAGTTTTAGCACAAAGGACCTGCCAATGGGACAGCAGCTCCAGGGTCTTGTTGAGGCCTGCATTAGCAGAAGATGAATGGTAGGAGGTTCTTTGGACCTAATACTTCACCGCACTCAGTCCTGTTGTGTTCTTTGTTACCATGTGGATTTTTGAAATGATAGATCATAACTACAGGCCCAATGTGTGTGGATGTGATTGTATGTACTTAATATTTCAGGAGAAGTGTATGCGACCTAATCCAATCACTCTGAAAAATGGAAATGCATGAAGAAAGCTGCTGGCATAAAAAAGAATAAAGAAGAAATATTGATGACGCTCTCTATGGATTAGGCAAAATATATTCATGTAGCATTTGAATATATATGTATAAGCACTCACATTCTGGTATGTATGTTTATATATGTAAAATATTATTTATGTGCATACATACTAACTAATCAATATATTAAGACAAATCGGATAGGGAACTCTTATTTCTTAGAAGTAAAAACTGTTGTTTATCTCTGGCTGTTGGTTTTTGTCATCATTGTAAGGACATAGAGAATTCTTGGAAGACTCTTAATGAGACCACAGCCAATACCCACCACATCAATACATCCTAAAGTTCAGACCTGTGTATCCCCCCACTGATAGCTGGGAGCAAAGGCAGTGAGTTGGGGGAAGGCTGCAGATCTGCCAGCCTAGGCACAAACTGCAGCTCTCGGTAACAGCTTTGATGTGCAGCGAGTTACCTGATGCCCTCTTCCCTCTGCTCCTTTATTTGTAAAGGGGAGTAATAATATTTGCTTTAAAACTAGTTAGGACAGTGGCTGGTGTATACTAAGAACTATAGAAATGTTTATTAGACAAGTAAGAAAAAAATCCTTACAAACAGAAAATATTATCAAAGGAGTCAGGTTTGAAGTTTTTCTTCCCATGAAAAAGCCCATTGGGTCTGAAAGTTTCTAATGGTGGCAAACAATTAAGCTGCAGCCTGATGCAGGCACAGGTGGACTTTTTTCTGTATCTTGGGAAAAGGTGTCCTCTAGGATAATGAAAATGGCACCTCAAAAAAATAGAATTAAATGAATTGATGTGTATGAGTCATGTTGAACATTTGGTCTAGTAAATGCTCTCTAGATGCTGTTGTTTCTGTTGTTTCATGGTCTGGAAAGGCTGCCTGTTCTCTTTTGTCCATGTGAAACAATCCTTAAAACAGATAAATCAGTAGCTCTTTCCAAACCAAGTGTCTCTTCATATTCTGTAGAATTAGTCAGGTTGGGGTTCACTACATTTTTTATTTTACCCATGAAGCAGTTAGAACTTTACAATGGCCATCTTTGAGCCCCTTCAGCCCAAGGTTTAGCCCCTCAGAAAGACAAAAGACTAACACTGATAAGACAAACAGCACGGTCTTTAGAACATGGGGAAGATGCAATGGTGTTCTATGTTAGTGCACATCTCTCGATAGGATTAAAACACAGGCTTCAAGCACCTCCAAGTCAGCCTGTCTCTAACTGAGGGGCAACGCAAATTAGAAGAGAAAACAGCCACAAATTTAGGGCCAAGCCCTTCTAAGAAAAATGTCTGCAAATAAAGTATTAGAAGTCTCATCATATTTCCTACTCAGTGGGCCACATTGGTCATCCTGTGACCTGCATGATATTTTTGCTTGAGACTAAGAAATGAAAGGAAAGAACCGAATACCTCAGCCTGTTGGGATACGGATACTCTTAGCCCATGGGGATGAGTCATCTGTCTTACTCCAACTGCAATCTAGTGAACTGAGAGAAGTCGTTGGATAAGAAAATATCATGACCCAGAGAACTTGGCCTTCAATGGAATCTTTCCCAATATTAAGTCTAATCTAATTTTTCATGGTAAATCACAGAAATCTACCCAAGATTTCTGGAAAACTGGCTATTTTCCTAAGAGAAACAGAAGAGAGAACTGAGTTTGCTGGTGCCCAGAAAGATAACTGGAGCCATTCCCACAAACCTGGCAGTGGCTGGTGATGCCTGAGCAGACCTCTGAACAACACAGAGGTTAGGGTGGACAAGACAACCTTCTGTGTGTTCCCGGGTAGACAGGGTAGAAGAGGCAGCTGAAGTCAGACTCTAGCCCCCAATCCCAGCAAGTTGATATTTGTGTAAGAACAGAAATGTAAGCAAAAACACTGCTTTGTGACTGTAGTAAGGAAAGAATGGAGAAGTGACAGCAAATCTCCAATAGGCGTTTCTTTGCCCTGGTGCTCTCTAGCAGTAGCTGCACCTAAAGCATCCCATGTATGATTTCTACATTAGAGTTCTGGGGGTTTTTGTTGCTGCTGCTGTCTTTGTTTTTTTGTTTTTGTTTTTTGTTTTTTGTTTTTGTTTTTTCACTCTTGTATGATCTAAAAATTCACAGCCTACTCCCAATATGCAATCCTTAATAAACTTCACCGTAAAGACACCTCTCCAACATTGTTTCATTTCTGTCTAGCATATAAAAACTGACACTCATGTCCTTCCATCTCTACCCATCCTCCCTGGTCATCACTGCTGAAAAGGGAGAAGGATTGGACCGGTGAGGACTCTTTCAGGAATCTGAAACAGCAAACTAGAGATGGTATTACTTTGTGGGAACAGGAACTGAAAATTTATACAGATTTTTATACTCAGGTCACATTTGAAGACAGCCATGATGGGTAATGTGTAAGCCAAGAAAATGGTCTTTAAAAATTAAAATAAAGACAAAAAGAAACAGAAAAAAGATGAAGGGATGAGGAAGAGGGCCAAAGTTGCTTTTCCCCATTCTTGTCAGCACAAGTGGGCTGCATGAAATGTCCAAGATGCCTTTTAGTGATGCTTTCTTTAAAACTGACTGAAGCAGCTTCTCTAGTTTATGCCAAGTAATTCCTGACAGAGTCGTTAATAAGTAGACAAACAACAGCTCTGGCTTTGCAGTGTATCTTGCAATTCAGAGGGTTACTTACTACCACAAACAAATTTGCTTGCTACAATGTTGTGCAAGAGTAAACAGTGTAGGAGTTCAGTGAATGACTTATCTGAGATGCTCACAGGTTTCTACAGTTGTCTGTGAGCTAACTAAGCATTGAAAATTTCAGAAGGGACTTCTGCTTCCCCATGTTATTTCAAGAGAAGTTGGCAAGCATGTCAGTGTGCTTAGGTATCACAGTGATAAGCACTATGTGACCCCAGAGAGGGAGATAAAAATCACCAAGGATGATGAATGCTAATTGCGATCTTCATTGCAGCACAATTGGCTTTAGAGAACAAAGTTAAGCATCCTCTAGTCCCTGGAGACAAGCCTCCAGATTGGGTTGTAAAGAGCATGACATAGGCCTTTCAATAGAAGGGAGATGGGAAATCAGTGCCCTGTGCTTTAATCATGAAGGATCCCTGATTTTCAAGTCAGTCCATCAAAACGCAGATGGGAATTCTGACACATGTGGCTATAATTAATGGATAACCATGTATGAATACCCATAAATGAATATGGTATGGATTTAATTGTCAAGAATCATTGAATAAACATTTCGGATGCAGGAGACTTGATTCTGAGCTCTGCCACCCCAGTCATGTGATTGGGATTTCACAGTGTCAAACAAAGACAATAATATCAAATCCATTGAGTCACTGTGTCCTTAAGGGACAGACTTTATAAAGCACAGCATATAGTAGATACTTAAGAATGTCCTGTGAAATCTCAATGCATTCCATACACAGTTATAGATTAACCATTAACAAAACCCTGAATGTAATTAAGATAGTAATCAAATGTAACCAATTTTAAAAAATTCTTTCCTATGCTACCAAAACCTTCCCTCTGATATGTTTATTGATGCTTACTTTCCAGCATGTGTATTAAACCTAGAACAACCTAACCAAGCACTGGAAAGTGAGGGTTGAAGCCTACTGAATGGTTAAGTGGGTCTTGTGTTCTTGTTACTGTGTGATAAGGTATGATCTTGGCTGAAGGCTAATCAAATTAACTTCCCTGGGATAACAAGTGGTGACAAACTGGCACTTAATAGCCTCTTCTACAAAATGTGTTGTGACCTAAACATCTTGTCTAAACTTCTTATCTCCCCATTGCACCAGACCAAACCATCACTACACTCAATGCCTAGTTTTGTTCTTATTTTTCTCTCACAAACACCAGACCCTGGATAATGTGGGTTGCTCCTGTTGGCACTGCAGAGCCCAGTTTCATGGCCACACTTCCAATCACCCTCCTTTCCTGCTCAGATGGGAGGACCCCTCCCTCCAGGCATCAGCCAGCCTCTCAACTCAACCCCTCCAAAGCCTGAGCACCAGAGAGATCATTCCCCAAGGATCTTCCTTCATTAAAAAGGCAACAAGGAGTTTCCAGGAAGGAGCTCCTGGCTGACAGCAGCGCAGAGTGTTAGCCAGAGAGCCCAACACGAAGTACATGCATATCTAGCAGCACTTTAAAGGATAACAGCTTTCCGCTGGGCACAGGTCGGGGAACTTTAGTATGGAGAACAGGTGGACTACCTGACAACCAGCAGGCAGCCTTGCTTTCCACTTCCGCCATTTTAAATCAGAATGTTTGGCAAATCATTAGTGTCTGCTAGTTATTAAACAGAGGAGAGTTCAAAAGCCCACGCATGTTTTTCTCCCAGCTCCCCAGGTGGTAGCTGTCTGAAGCTGCAACCTTTTCACTTTCTGCAGCAAGGCTTGCAAACTTCTCATGGCTAAACTGTTTTCTAACTGGTTCTGGCAACTGAGCCTCAGCACTGAGGACTGCCAAAACCATTGGTGGGATTTCTGCACCGGGACTACCATTCTTTCTCCTTGCACATTTATTGTTGAAATTACTGAAATGTACACAAATGACTGCATTGGAAGGTGAAATTTGGTGGAAAAATAAAGATATAATAGGATTCTTTCTTAAATAATTTCCTGGTGCGATGTCTGTCTGCAAAAATGAAGTGAAATTATATGATGTCAAAAAATCATGTTTCAAAATGATTGACAACATGTGAATGTTTTGCATTGTGAAATGAGGTGGAAAATTTTAATTGCGTGATGGGAGGACATAATATTTATTAGAACCTAGTAACTACAGAGGATTGCAATGAAGAGGACACAATTTTAAATTTGGCATTAATATGTCAAGTCTAAATCTTAAATGAGCATGCAGGAGTAAAATCTTTATAGAAAGCCCCCTCTTAGAGCATATGATTAAGTTTTCAGATGCTAATAGCTAAGCAAGATGGTCGAGGCGCGGGATATGCCCATACTCTGACAAAGAAGCTCATCAGCTTGTAACTGTACTGAGGTTTGAACAGTGAGTGTTACCACATAGGACATGTCTCCTCAAAGATAGAGAAGGTTGATGTGTGCAGAGCTCATATAAAATGGTTTAGCTAGAGACCTGAGGCATAAAGAATGCAAAGAAAGGAGACGAGATGGGCCTAGAAATGAAGTGGTGGTAAGGCTTGTTAACAGAAGGGACTTTGTAGGAAATCAGCAAAGCAAAGACCTAGATCCAAAGGTAGCAGATAAGAGCTGAGGGTGGTAAACAGCACCCAGAGTAGCTGGTCTACTTGTCAGTTTCCAGCAGCAGAGCAGCCAGTGTTTGGTGAAAGGGACTGAGCTCCTTCCTTCACAATGGCTCCCTAGTCCTTGAACCCTTGGTAACATAAAGCAAGAGAGCTCTGCCTCCCGAGCAGAAAGATATGCTGAGGCCAAGGCAGAAGAAGCAGATTTCCCCTAGCCCTTTCCACCTGACTCTCAAACAAGTCAACAGCTTTATTGATCAGGTTGGGAATCACTAGAGCTTGGCTCCTTCATCCTGCTGCAAGTTTCACCACTCAGAGTTTTCCCACTCAGTCTCCATACAAATATTAAGAAATGCCAAGCTTGAGAACAGAAACCCCTTCTTTCTGCAGAGCTGATACTAGGGATGTCAGGAAGATGGCAACACATGAATAAGTGGGTTGGAAATCCTGGTGTCGTGTCGGTCTGCAGGTCTGGTGGAACAGAGGTCAGAAATGAAATCGCCCAGCAACCAGCAATGAGAGATCTGAGCTGAGTGGAAAGAGGTACATGAAATAGAGACTTTATAGCCTTGTTATTGCAGAATTAAAGGGATGTGTTGGGAGAGTCAGCACCTTGTTCTGCCACAGCTGTGTGGGTTTTATCTTCTTAACTTAATGGAGCAAATGCCCAGAAGCCAAATGCCCAATCCAGAAAGATGGCTCAGCAAGTAAAAGCACTTTCAACTAAGCCCAGCTATCTGAGTTCAAATCCCGGAGACTTTCGGAGTTAAAAGAGCAAACCCACTCCTCCTGCTTGTCCTCTGACTGCCACATGCACACCACGTGCCACTTATGCACATAAATAAACATAATAAAATATGTTAAAAACCAAGCATTTAATAATATGATGCATAAGTGATGCCTCTTACAAAGTATCTTTGTTTTCCTAGATATGATTAGTAAGGTTTAAAAAAAGTCTCCATGATAAACACAATAATGGTTTTCACATAGTTCCTCCATGCATCTGCTAATTCAAATAACGTTTCTTTCTTGTAGAAAGAATGATATGCTTGTAAGATTAATACTTCATCATATGTACATAATTCAATGCCCACAATTTGAAATGTATCATTCACCCTGAGAAAATACAGTTTAACAGTATGGATTCAAAACTTCACAGGTTTCTAAATTGCAAACAACCAAATCATTCAGATCAGAGAGGGAATTTATGTCTCTGTATCAAGTGATGTAAAGTGCTTAAGAACATCACAAAGTAATTATAAGTTTATGACATCATCTTAATATTACAAGAGAGAGAATGAAAGACCCAAAAGAAATGTGTTGTTTCCCTTTTGGGAAGACATTAATGGATGCTTACAATCTGTTTTCTTTTGTTTGGATGTTATAACCAATAATCTACTTTTAAATCTATAAATAAAGACTAAGGTTGAATAAATCCAATGAAACCCTGAGCCTGCAACTTGGTCTCTTGATTCACATTCAAGGTCAAGATTTATGAATCAGATGTAGAGAATAAGTTGAAGCTGCAATATTGGGGGGCTTATCCCATGTGGCAATTGTTTGGGGAAAAGATTATGAATGTACACCTGATCAAGGTGTCACCTGCTCAAGCTCATCCAACTTGATAAGACATGGCAATTTTCTCTATTTTCCTTTGCTTGCACAACAGAAATGGATGTGCACATCCATTCATTTCTCACAGCATTCATTTCTAGGCGGGCTTCCCTGTCAAAAACACCCAGCCTTCCCACTCTAGCTCTGACTTCTGGGGTGCTGGGTGGTGATTTATGTAAATGTCTTGAAGGCTAGAAACGGAAAGGAGGTATACCAACACTAATGACCAACAGGAAAAAAAAAAAAAAAGAACAGCTTCCTGGAAAGACATTTCCCATATAAATATGATGGCCTTTTTCTTGGACGACAGCTGCACATCTGCCTTCACCCTGTGCATGCTCATTTTAAAAGCTTAGGTCCAGTGGCAGACATGAACAAAGTTCTCTTGGCTTCCCTAGGCACAAGGGTATCCCTGGAAAGGCTCAGCTGTCCTGTCCAGTTTACCTCTCCTTATACACTGGCTACACTTGCAGCCCCTTCCCCTACCCCCCACACACACATACTCAAACACATGCACGCACACACACATACACACACACACACACACACACACACACACACACACACACACACAAAATCAGCTGCTCAGTTCACTTCAATGCCTAATTGCCCTTACTGAGAAGAAATCTTTCCTAATGTCCACTAGCCCACATCTTCTCCTTTCCTCAGCTTCAAGCTGTTACTTCTTATTAAGCCATTCTCAAGCACTCCCATCCTTCTTTAAAATTATTATTGCTCAAATATTTGTAGACAGTTAGCATAGCCTTCCATCCCATCGGCTTCTCTTCCTGGAAGCTTTAAATGTTATGTTCCCTTAACCTTTCTTTATAGGTCATCTCTTCTAATCCTTTCATCTTTTTCGTCACCATTTTTGGAGTTCTTGCTAACTTACAGTATTGATGTTCTCTTTATAACGAGGTGCCCCAGTGTGCTGGGCTCCAGACATGGCTGCCAGGAGAACCATGAGCAGGGATCTCCAATTTCCTATAAGCATCTTCCCCTGTACATGCTGTATACCCAAAAGACATTTGTCTTCTCTCAGCTTCACTGTAATATCTAAATGCACTATCAGGTCCAGTTCCTGCTCCTGTTTGTCTTCTGATGGAACAAACACCTAATACAGTCCCCCCTCTCTTTCTGTCCCCTCCTTGGCCCCCAAACCCAGCCATAACTTGAATCCAAAACTCCACAGTCAATTAAAGTATGCGGTTGGTGCTTGCGTTCTCAAGGCTCTCATCTATAATAAACTAGACGCAGGTACTCGTTAGCTGTGACCCTTTTGTTTACAGTGTCGTCAGCTTGGGTTTCTTTTTACAGCACCATAGGAGATTAAGAGCAGAGCTTCTGTCTTCATCACGCTGCCTTTACTGTGGGTTAGGACCTATGGTGCCTCCCTTCATTTCCTGAGACCCAAGCAATGAGCACAGAATCATTTCTAGTAAGTTCTGACTCTGATTAAAAAACAATCTTTATGAAATAGAAGCTAATAAAATTGCTTTCCTAATTACCCCGAGCTAGTTCATTTCCCAGCAAATATAATAAAATAGACTTACTTGGCTCTGATTCACAAAATCTGAACCCAAGCTCATTATGAAGGCATTTAGCAGGGGAGAGAAAGCATGTGTGCATAAGATGCTGTCCCATCAAGCAGAATGCAAGAAACCTTTTGAAGTTCAGACCTTTGAAGTTTGAAGTTATTGGTATTTTTTTAATGCAGGTATTTGTGCTACAAAAATATTTATATTAGTAAATCTGAGTGCCTGTCCTAATGTAATCTTTGGAAGAAGCTTCGGTTAAGAATATCAAATCTTTATTTAAGGAAATCTTTAGATCCATTTGTATTGTCTTAGTCTGTAGGCTTTTACACAGGGCAGCCAGACTTTATGTAACAGAATAGAGTAACCCGTGTCCCTGAGCTATTTCTGCCATGACTTGGGCCTTTCAAACTCTCTTTCATCTACTTAAAGTGTGATTCTAGTGACTGTAAGTAGATGACAATATTTAGGGTTGTTTCATTTACCTCAAAATGTCCTATCATTCATTAACATGGACATGATTTGCAAATATTTCTGATGCACATAGGAGTACTCTGCTACCAAACTTCCAAATGCTGTTTCCCAGGGGAGAAAAAAACACAATTACCAAAATTGGGGGGGGGCACCTTAAGAAGAGCACATCAATTGACTAATGGGGTGGTGCTAGTTATGTAGTAGAATCAGGCATGAATCCTCGCTTCTGTCTGATGGGACACTGATTTGGTGCAGTACCACTGAGGGTGACCCTAATACTATTACAATGCAGCCTGGAGTGACACCAAGTAAGAGCAAGCTCCTGCAGCCAGTAATCGGGATATTAGTCTTCCTTTCTCTTTTTGGGATTTGCCTGAATCTGTTAGTATCCATCCTGAAAGCCCCCAGTAGGAAAGGAAATTGCCTCTGTCTTCTACCAGAGAGCACAGCTCTTCTTGGGAAAATTTGTGAAATTCCACCCCCTGGGCAAAAACTATGGCTTTTTGTCAATATGCCCCGGGTAGAAATCTGACATTTCCATAATGATATGACAGATTTCCATCTGGGAAAACTGCCTTCTGTTTTCACAATGAATTTGAAGCAAGAATGAAAAATCTTTCACTTTGTCTATAAAACTATTTTAAAGAAAAAAAAAGAGAGTCTGTATTTTTTTCCTACCTTGAAATAATGGAGTGGGTACTAAAGGAGGGAAATCTGCAACTATTTTGGGTTCAATCAAATCATCAGCAATGCTTAAGAAGAAAGAGTAGAAAGGATGTCTGCTCAGAATAAATCCTTCCGGACAAATTTGTTACTAGTTTTTGATAGTTACTGGCAGATGAAAGGAATGATGTGTATGTAGCAATCAGGGAACTGGAATGGACGGGACGGTGCAGCTGGAAAGCAGGGGGAGTGTCAGAGCTCCAGTAAACCTATCTGGTGAAACTGGCTCTAATTGATTTGTATGATAGTATTGTCATCTGGATTGAAAATTCGCTGAAAGATGATAAACAAAGGATAGCAATAAATGAGAGGCAAAGGGATGCCACTGAGGTTAATATGACTTTTGATCTCATTTTTCATATTTTGAAATGCAACAAGAGAAGAACAACCTGAACAAAAATCAAATATGCAAATGAATCAAATAAATGGTGCAGCCATTGCCAATGAGAACTGAGAACTGGAAATTTCCTAGTGAGGTGGGAGAAGCAAGTTTGAGGAGAGGGAACACACATAAACATGCAATGGGCTTGGAAAAGCTGGTGCCAGAACTGGGGCGGGGGTACCACACAGGAAGAGTGCAAGCCCAGCACAGCTCCTTGGCTTTTGGAGACCCATTCAGCCCGAGTGGTTGGAGTTTCTTCCTGTTTTGTCTGCCAGGGTTGGAGTAGGGTTGCTTTTTCACTGGCATCCTTCCTGAAGTTGAGGCGTCCCTGAGTGAAAACCAGGGGTCTAGGGTGGGCTAGGTTTTCTTTTTGTCTGAGCAAAGATAATTATCTTAGACTTTTGGAAGAGTATAGGCTATGTTTAATCACAGGGAAATAAACCTTGTGTTCTCTTCCCACCCACCTTAGGAGGCCATGAGCTGCCAGGGTCATTGTTTGTGGTTTGTACACATTTCTTAGGATCTGCAGAGGAAGATCCAGCCTGGGAGTTTGAAGTGAATGGGCAATTGAAAGAAAATACAAAGAGGAGGGCATTTCTGAGACTTGGAAGGTGAGAGAATGGAGAGAATGACTTGCTCTGAAAGGCAAGTGCCCTGATGATTAGCACCAGGTCGGCATGCTGAGGGAGAATGACACAGACACAGTGAGTGTGAGGCACCCAGTTTGCCTGCTCGTCCTAATGAGCACGATGGTCAAATGCCCTGGGTTTGCCATATGCTGTGGCCATATGCATATCTGGTGAACCAGATGCCCTGCTTTCTCTTCCCCATATTGCGCCATTTTTCTCACAGCATAAAGACATGGCTTAAGTGAAAGGCAGGAGGGGGTAGGGGGTAGGCAATGATAGCTTGTTATTCCAAAAGGTTGCAGGACAGAAAGCATCAGTTAATCCATCCATATGCCTATTTGGGCCTCAAATATTTAATGAGCACCTACTAGGTACAAGAAGAGTTTATGCAAACAAGAGGTATAAGAGGTGATGCATCCTCTCTGTTTTTGCTTTTTCAAGAGAGGCCATAGACACTCCACACAGCTGTCAGAATTTCTCCAGTGCTCATTGATGAGGATGCGGTACAATGTGTCACTCCCTATACAAGCCATCTGGGGGTTAATTGCACCATTTACTTTTAGCAATGATTCAGTCCCCTCCTATTTAGAAGAACTTTCATTCCCTCAAGCCCCCTATTCTTATATAACTTATCTATATCCATCCATTCATTAAACATTTTTTACTGCCTTCTAAACAATTGTATTCAAGGAACTATAATGAGGAGAAGAGACCATTTCTACCTTACAGGAGCTTACAGTCCAGTGACAGGGGTGTTAATCAAATAACAGGCACTGTGTAAGCCCAAGGAGCAGGAACTCTAAAAGCATGAACTAGAAAAACTAGTCCTGGCCTGAAAGAACCAGGATATGACACTCAGTGGCACCTTCTATTAAGACACCTTTCTGATTCTGTAGGCTGGGGATGCTTGTGCTCGCTCTCTCCCCCACCCCTTCCTCATTTGCGCTCCTATAGTACAGGGTAAGGCTCATAACAAAGTCCGTTCATGCCAGTTATGAATTTGTCTGGCTTGCCTATTCCTTGACAGCACCTATTACACATCCCTGCCTCCACAGTGTTTCTGCCACTCATTGTACGTCAGCTAAAATGCATTGTCTCAATTAGTCACTAACAAAGAACAGAGACAGGAATAAGATAAAACACTAGAGAATCCAGAAGTTCTTATGACCAAAATTTGTCATTTTTCTAATGTGACAAAGATACCACCATGGTAGAGTGCCCACCTTGATCCCAAGCGCTTTTGAGCTCCTAATGAGGGACTGAGTCTTCATAAAGAAGTCAGGTTTCAATTTGATCTAAAAGGAAGGTGTGTGTGTGTATGTGTGTGTGTGTGTGTGTGTGTGTGTGTGTGTGTGTGTGTGTCTTTTACAGCTTTCTGGCATTTAGTACATTTTTAATACATGTAATCCATCAACAGATGAATGAACTAATCTTCATCTCCAATTAGCTCTATTCTGTCTACATTTTTTACTATGCCTTTTGTCTGCTACATGCCTTATGACTGCTGGGCATACAGGGGTCATCAACAGGCAGTATTGAGTTAGAAGCCAAAGTTAGTGTCAGTGATAAACTGTTCCTATCGTGGTTGGTAGGAATGGGGCCACCCTGAAACCCCACAGCATGAACATTCGTGTAATGCAGAAGTACTGAGCTGAAACTCCTCAAACCCAGGAATGAGGCAAAATGCAGAAGAGTGAAGGGAATCATCCCACTCTGTACCAAGAACCTTAGGACTAGTTGAGTTGTATGATGGAAATAAAATTGAATTTTAAAAATGCCATATGTAGAATGTCTTCCAGTGTTCCTGGAATTGAGTCAAACTGCCCTGGATACCAACACAGCCAGGTTTGGAACTTGTTTAAGTGACTTTCTATTGTGAATCAGTCAGCATCCTTATAAATTAACCCTATAAGTAGTCCTTTCTATGTGGCACACCCTCCAGTGGTAGAAAGCCCAGCTTTCCCTCAGCTAGACAGCTCCTGGAAAGCAGGGAAGTGCAGCTGGGTAAAATGTCCAGAGGGTGTTTCAGGGGCAGCCCAGATATTTTTATATTTACCTTTCCTCATCTCCACTACAGATTCAGGAGTGACAGGAAAGGGCACAGCAGGCAGCTACGTCAGCTGTCCTTGGAAGCCTCAGGATTATGGAATGTGACTTCCAGAAATACAGAAGAAACCACAGTAAAGTTGACAACCAACCAGAGTCTATTCCCAGAACAGTGCAAGTTGTATAACATGACACTGTTCTTTTAAATGATCCCAGAGAAAATCATATCAAAATAAGTACAATCGGGTTTGCATTCCAGATTCAATCTCTGACATACTTCCCTTTCTCCTGGTTACCAAGTACTGGGTGACTTCTTAGCCCAGTTCTCCCAACATCCCATTTCTGAGATGGGGTAGGGATTCCTGTGGACCAAAGCGATGACCCATTCCTTGGCAGATTCTGAAATGATACCATTGCATAGTCTCTTCAGATACTCAGAAGGTGAAAGATAGAGACTTTGATTTGCTAATGATTATTCTTCAAATCCTAACTTAGAAAATTCAATCTCAGTATTTTTATATGCTGAGTATTTGGTTAGGGAGCTAAGAATATCAGGAGAAATGGTGTTTTATAAGTTTTAAAACATATATTGTCTTCTATCTTTTAAGTGCCTGATACTGAGTTGCTTCCTAATATCTTCATAATTGGACATTTCATAGATCTGGGGGCACATGTTCAATATGTCTAGGGAGAAAAATGTAACTAGCTAATAACATTAAAATAGGACCTAGACCAGGAGAGGAGCTGTCTTGCTGGAAAGCCCTCTCTTTCACACTCTGTGGTCCTTTTGGGGGTGATGGCGAAGAGAAATGTACAGCACCAGCCTTAGAACTGACAAGATAAGGAACTACAAAGCACACCGACCCGAGTTTTGCTGACTTTGAGCCTAATAAGTCCCTATCAGCAGGCAGGGCTATTCTTCTTGCCCTGTCTAGAGTTTTCTAACTCAGATTGCTCAAGTCAAAGATTTTTAGATTTAATGGCACATTGTTAGTGGTGTGGTCATTGCATGAACAGAAGACATAGAAAGTGGGAGAAATGCTTAGCCTCCATGAATAGAAGCCAGACTCTTATAGACAAAATACTGCCTAGGAGGTAACAGGTCCTTCCTAACCAGTTAACTGGTCTCAAACATGAGGCCAGTTGTGAGCCTCTTTCTGCTTGACAGACTAACCTTGCACACAGGATATCACCAAGTACAGGGCACGACCACGTAGCATCACATGAGGAAGGGATGACAATTAGGTACCAACAGCACACACAGCTGGGCTTGGAGGCCCCTCTGAGAGACGTGGGAAGGAGTCCTGTCTTCTCCTGTTTCCCCTCATGCCAAGTCCAACGGGAACCGCAGCCAATCTCTAAGGACCCAGAGAAGGGGTGAGGAGGTATAGAAGACTTACGAAGGAGAGTAACTAGAGTAGTAGTGTTCTTTAGGTCACAATATTGAATGGTGGCTGCTGCTTTAACCCACCTGAGGTCTAGTGCCATGGCCACCGTCATTTCTGTATGTGTTTTCACATAACTCTTAGCCAGCAAGGCTCTTCACACCACCTCTCACTCTCTAGCTCTCCTCGGGGCCCCCCTCCACCCCATTTCTCCTCCTCAGAGGCTGCTGTTTGTCAAGTGTCTCCTGTCCATGTTGATCTAAGCATCAATTCCAAATCTTGCCACAGCCTTAGCAGAGGGTAACATATACTACTAGTAGATGCTAAATAACCATTGTTTATATTTCTTTCATTCAACAAAGGAGTAGTTTAGGAACCTCATCAGGTACCCATACCAGACCCATACTTCATGCTGTGGACACAATACTCTGCAGAAAGGCAGAGTCCCTGTCTCTTTTGTCTAGTAGAACAGGGGTGAGTGAAACAGTTATAAAAATGCATGTGTCTTTGTAAACATTTTTCATGCATGAAGAACAATTGAAAGTGCCTGTGACTCTATCATGAGAGTCAGCCTGTAAGTGAGGGATGAGTCTACTGAAGAAATCTAAACTGGGACTGAAATGCTGGCTTAGTGGCTTGGAATAGGGTTATGGTTAGGGTTAGGTTAGGGTTAGGAAGAGACAAGGTGTGGGGCTTCTGATAGAGGCAGTTACCTGCAAAGGCCCTGAGGTACGCAAAGTTGTACTGTTCTCTGATAAACCTACGGAAGTTCCATAGGGGTTGGCCACGGAAAAGCTGGCAGAAAGGGTCCCACAAGATGGGCGCCTCCCCTGAGAGAAATCACAATCATATTTCCCATTTTAAAAATTGTAAAGTTCTACTTAGAACAAACACAAGCAGCAATGTTTTGAAATGCATGTTTCACCAAAGCTTAGGCTGAATTAGCTCCCCTAAATCTTTTCCAACAGTCATTGATTTGCTGAATACTGTTAACTAGCCCATTTCCTGAGGGAGAGGACATATTCTTGTGAGCCCCCCGTGCTACCTGACAATTCAAAGAAAGGGGACTAACTACGTTTCCAAGAACAGTCAACAACTGGACAATGTACCTCTTTCTTGCATGTTTGTTCGTGGCTTCTTTGGGACAGCTTGCTGTGGAGCTTGTTTCTTCATAACCATGGAACACATTTTGTGAGTGAAGCAGGAGCAGAACATGGCTAACTGTGCAAAGACATCAGGCAAAGCCGGAGTTCCTACAATGGCAGGTGACTGACACCCACCCTGCTCTGATTCCTAAGAGTCCACGAGCAGCAATCAGGTTATCAAACTCTATTACCTTGTGCGCCCCCTGCTGGCCGTAGGCCTGCAGGACTGAGGTGTGCCTGAAGGTAAGTCTACCCACATTTCTGCAGCAGCCAGCATGAGTCTCCTCCCGGACTTCATCTCCACATCTTCACACTACACCTCTCCTCCCCAAGCCCACACAGCCTGGTGCTTACTGAAAAACCCCTGACTTAATGCTCTGCGTCTGTCACCACTGTCTGCTATGTAGCCAGTCCCTAAATTTCTCCAAGCCAGTAACCAAGACACGGACATTTCCCACACCCGAGGGCATCTCCAAAGTGGCCAGTGTCAGTGGGGAAACCATCAGAAAGTGTACTCTGATGAGTCTGGAAACAATTAGCAATGGAGAATAACAAATATAGGCATGCCCAGCCTCATTTGAAAGAGGTGATCACAGATAACGATTGTGCAATAGTCTGTGACTCCAGGTTTTCAATTAATCCTGTTGCCTAGGGTTGTTTTTTTGTTTTTGTTTTTGTTTTTGTTTTTTGTTTGTTTTGTTTTGTTTTGTTTTTTCCACCCAAAAAAAGGCATTCCATCCTTCCTTTTCCACTACTTTCTACTCAATATTAGCTGTCAGTCCTAAACATTTTTACCAAATTTATAAGGCAGCACAGGCACCCACGTTCACACACATTTCTCTTTAAAGTGTTTTTCTTGCTAAAACTCATTAATTTCTTAAAGCCTGACACCTATTCACTGTTAAAGAGATGGCCAACGCAGCAATCCAGGAGACTCAGGTTACTGGTATCCCATGTCTCAGGGATTGAGCCCATTCAGGCTTTCAGCCCTAACTTCAACACCTCAGGTTATAGTTTCTTTGTTGCTGATACGAGCTCTGAGGCTGTCCCCATGGAGACATAAAAAGGCTTCTGGTTTCTACTTAATAAGGAAACCTGAAAATATACAAGACCCTAAATGCATGGCCCCAGAGAGAATTTTCCCATGGGCCACATCCAGGTGTAAGAAATAATTAGGAAGGGCACAGCCATGCTTACATTAAATCCATATTACATCTACCTGCCCGTGAAACAGGAAAGCCTGTTCTTCACATTGTTTCTTATGTTGCATCTTTGTTTTTTCTTTTGTCTTACATGATAATGCAAATGTTTTGTGCTCTGTTCTTTCCAGAGTTTGTCCACTTTCTTGGTCACTTGCATGATCGTCGTGACATCCTTGGCTAGTAGACAAAGGACAGAAGACAAGCAACTGCCCAGGGTAGGATAGCTGATGGTCAGCCCCTGTTCACCCAATTGACTACCCTAATGCAGCTCTCCTTAAAGAAGAAATATGAGTTACAAAGAATGGAGGAGCTGAGTGGATGGGAGGAGAGAATATATCCAAACAGATTAAGGGCCATCAAAGTCCCTTGTGAGCCCACAGATCACCACTAAGCCCCCTGATTGAAACTGTATTTTCAGCTAGAATGTGCCCATCCCTTGGGCTTAGGTAATGGCACTTTCTGTTTCTCTGATTTTTCCATAAGAACTGTTACAGCAAGGAATCCTTATAAGAACGTGGAGGTCCCCAAGTCCTAAGTGTTTCTCTGATGATGTCACTATCCACTGCAAGGCAGACTGTTTTAGATCAGGCAATTGTAAATACTGGTGGCATCTGTAATGTCTAACCATGGTAACTAAGGGGTTCTGTTGCTAACTTTGATTTTAACTTGTTCCTGGGCCAGTAACTTAGATCCCTACCCTTACCTTAATGCACTTTTTATAGTTTAATTTCCTTTTTGCGGTGCTATTTGGAGTTGGAACTTTTTTTTAAAGCAATATGACTCAATTGAAATCAGATTTCTCCTAAAGAAATAGCACAGATCACAAAGTGGCTCAACCTGAAAGTGGTGATAGCATGGAGAATCATATTCCTCCTTACTACCCCTCTGTGTCTTAATAGTTTGTTCGCCCTGGCCATATAGTGGTAAAGTGACAGGGCTCATGAACAAAGCCTCCTAAAAGTATGTACAAACTGTTTCTTTCATCCACAAAAGCACTGTGGGTGGGATCTACCTTTCAGCCCCTATTCAGTATTTACTGATAATATTAACACTACTTCCTGCCATGATTAGGGTTGTCAAGACATGAATACAGAGATAAGGATTTCTAAGGAAAGCAGGTCATTGCAGACCAGCCAGAAAAACCTACGAAGTAAGCTTAGCACTTCCTTGCCAATGATTTTCTCTCATGTGAATGCAAGGTGTCAGATTCCGTGGAGAATCATCATCATTTTGGAGGAATGAGCCCTAGGAGGCAAGAACGCAGGCAAAGCTGGTCAAGAAGAGAAGGATCAAGAATAAAGGGGTAAGTTCCCCCCTCACATACACAAGTAAACTTTAAAAAATGACTTGGACTCCATGGGTTGTATTTTTGCTTTAGTCTGCAAAGTTGGACATATACCAAACAGCCTGCAACCCCCTCCCTCCCCAATAGCAAGTTTGTGTGTGTCGAATGAATATGTATGAGAAGTACTTCACAGAGATCTTGGTGTCTGCTTCTCATGGTAGGGTGCCCACTCCACCTTTGACTCGAGCACTGCCGTTGCAGTAGCTACACAATCATCTTTGCAAAGCCACTGAGACACTGAGAGCACAGGCATGAGCAAGTCAGGGATAACATTGCCCAGGGTAGGCTCTGGGGATGCTCAGAGCTCAGTGATGAATGAATGAGTTAATGAGATCAGACATGCTGCAAACACTGCCTCCTCCATGTTCCTTTAAAGTTTTCATAGATGGACCATGGCTGGTAGAAGAAAGTTTTCTAACATGTCTGGCACTGTCATCCTCCGAACCCAGTTGTTTTGAGAAGAAAGAATGAACTGGAAGACAACAAGGTGGGTCAGGCACTAGCAAGAGAGAAATTCGCATTCTTTTGCCAGGAGTTGTTCAACTTTTTGAAGACTGGGAATAAAATGCTCTAACTCTAGACATGTAAATGAGGACAACAGACAAGGGCAAGATTTCCCTTGAATTAGGTTTATTTAAGGGACCAAGTCTTATTTTCATTTTGGTTGTTGGCGGTTGTCTTTAATGTACATGTTTGGGTCTTTTACCTACCTGTTTGTCTGTGCATTATGTGGATTCTTAGTGCCCAAGGAGGCCAGAAGGGGCCTTAGATCCCCTGGGACTTGAGTTATAGACAGTTGTGAGCACCTATAGCCCTGGGAAGAGTAGCCAGTGCTCTTAATGCTGAGATATCCATGCCCAAATTGCTTTACTTCTTGGGTAAAAATCACCAAACATCTTTCAATATCTGAGTAAAAGCAGACATTGCTAAGAAGTTTGCCCAGAAGTCAATTCAAGATCAGAAAATGAAAAACAAAAAAAGGCAGACCCAGCACAAATAACAATACTATTTTCCTTCCCTCCATCTTCTTCCTAAGAATCGTCCAGACCAAAGACAGCAAATGTTATCTGTTCTCCCGAAATAGATCCTTCTATTTAACTCTTTTTTCTTCCAGAGAGTCAAATCTCACTCCTGCACACTTCCAACTGTGGCAACAGTTTCGAATGCTCAACCAGACAACCTCGGCATATTAATTAGTCTTCAAGACCCCTGAGCAATAAAAATTCCATAGTTCAAGGTCACAGTTTGACTTATATACAATTTACAAATAACTTGGTAAATCTGTTCCAGGACACTCCATATGATAGAAAATACATTGCCATTGGAGTTAACAAAAGCATCTTTCTGTGCTACCTCACTACAATGGCCCTGCGAATGAACATTGCCTGGATAAAACCCTAGCCACATTTTCACTCTCATTAACCACAGTAGGGTACCACACAGTTTGCCTGGCTCCTGCGTAGACCACTGTGCACCATTTTAGTAGCAGCAGTTTGATGGGTTTTATGGCAGGTGATATATGGAGTGGGAGTTTCGGGAGTCGTAAACAGAAGGCACTGTGTATCACAATGTGGTTTAGAGATATAATGACTGCGTTGTAAAGCAAGGCATGACAATTCTGCACTGGGCTTGGGGTACTGAACCAATAGACCAAACAGCTCGAAATAATTCAAGGAAAAAGGAAAACACCCCAGAAGGTGGGTGCGCATGCGCACATACGCACACAGGACCGGCTCTCGTTCATTAATTACTTCTGATGAATTTGAATAAGAGCTACTAAAACTGAAATAAATCCATGTCTCCCTGGAAAAAATTAGAGCATTTCTCTTTTCTTCTAGGGCACTATTTTTTCCTGCTGCTTCTGTTCTGTTCTTACCTTCATTCACTGGCAGAATAATTAGGTGGAGTTAGTCCTGGTATAAAGAAAAGAGCAGCAGAAATTTAGTGAGATAAATGCAGAGGAGAAAAATAACACCCAAGTAAACTTCCTTCCCTCTCCAGGGAAAGCAGTCACCTGTGGCAGGCAGTGAAGTCTGTCTGATGTGAGAAGCTCCTCTCCCTCCATACAGACTGTTGAGCTTAGCGTTCTCAGCATCTCATCTATGAACACTTCCATTGTAAAGATCCCTTCACTTCTAGTCACTTTCCTAGAAAGTCGCATAACAGGAAATTGGATGTGACTTTCTTCAAGGAAAAAGACATTGGACCAACAAAGAGACCTTGTGGTTTCTAGGACAACTCAGGGACCTTCCCTCTCTCCATTTACTTCCAGCACTCTGTCCTATCCTGCTGAGAAGATCACATTAGGTAGTAGTTTGAAACCATGAAGCCATTCTGATCATCAGCAAAATGGCCATAGAGGCTAGGCAATCTGGGGTGCAGAGTAGTCTTTGTTCTTGCTGTTTTCTCCTCCTAGGTTCCTACAGAGAAGTAAGGACCATATTTCGATGGGTGATTGATTATAAATGTGTAAATCAGGGTTTCCTTGACACACAGAGAAAGAAATATATGCATATGTTGGAAGAACTCCCAAGGCTGCAAAGAGCTTGGGAATCTGTAGATTTGGTATAAGAATTCAGGATTCTATGCCAATGTCATGGAGAAGTGATGTCTGGCCTATCTGAGTCTAAACAGAGAAGGTTCCCTAGATTAAAAAGAGCATGGTTCCATTCAAACTGTGCAGTCACCAAGCAACAAGGAACCTCTGCATGTCCACAATCCAGAGCTGACTAACTCCAAACGGGCTTCATAGAATATCCCCACTCCTTACCCTCAACTCAAACTAGTGAGATTGCATTTCACATCAAGTTGAGCTAAATCAGACTGAACTTGTTTAAATAAAACACACTTGTATGTGTGGCCTAAAGGTCAGACTTATGGTCACATCACCTTAGATTAATTGGCTCTGGACAAGCATATAGTTAAATTATTACTTAAATTACTTAGTACTACTCTGCCAGGACAGTCTCATTGTTATTTAGCTCCCATTTGCCAACTACTCTTTCAAGTCTGAGTGTCACATCTGAGAAGGAATATAACACACACACACACACACACACACACACACACACACACACACGAGAGAGAGAGCAAGAGAGAACGAGAGAGGTATGCATTGTGTGTGTGTGTACACGCACATGTAACACATGTGTGTTCATGTACATGCACAGATAAAATCCCCCATGTGTGCACATGTGGAGACAGAGGCCATCACCAACACATTCTTCTTCACTCTCCACCTGAGTTTTTAAAATAAGGTCTCTCGATGAACCTAGAATTCACCAACTGTCTAGATTGGCTGGTCCTTGAGCCCATGTGATCTGCTTTTCTCTGCCCCACCCACCAGCACTAGGCTTTCAAACCCATACCACCAAGTTCAGATTTCCTCAGCACTTAACTCACTGCTCTGTCTCCCTATGAACTTATTTTAAACCTTCCTGTCACTCACTGCCTCATCCATCCTTTGCATTTGCAGGACCAGAAGAAACACAGACTCTGCTCATCTCAGTCCACCCCAGCCCTCATGCTTTGATGCCAAATCCTAGCCAGGCATTTTGCCATGGTCCATGTGGAGCTGCCAAGGCTGTCACTTCATTTCCTCCTCCCTTCTTAACAAGGAAATGACTGACCCACGTGTAGCACGTATCTATTTATCAACAGATCATAAGCCCAGTCTTCTGAGATCTTGTGACAGGTCCCATTAGCTGTGAGCTACCCAATAATGTGTATAATCAGTTGTTAATGGCAATATGCTATTCCACGATAACTGGGCCATTAGTGAGCGTCAGTGCTGCCTCTATGAAGGCAATACTCCACCTGACTGTACCTATCCTTGGAAGCCGTGCACCTCAATTCCCAGTAATTTCCCTAGGAAAGAGACAGGGTACTACCCTAAATTACTCATGCTGAATATCTTGTGTCCCTTTACAGTTTGTTTAGAACCTCTTATGGGAGGCTGAGTTATCATTTGAAATAACATAGCATTTGAACAAAGGACATATGCAAGAACCCCCTGACCTTCATTCAAGCTACCTCAAGTCACAGAGAGACGATTGACACTTGAGGAGCACCCTAAATTCTAAGTGCCTCTAGAAGCAGATCTTCTCAATGCCATCCTACGCATGAATCCTTTCCAAGGTTCTAGCTGCTGTTCTGTGCTTACTTCCGTATGAAGAAACTTCAACAAGAAGTCACACACTTCTCTCTTTCTTCCCCTCTCTTTCTCCAACCCCCCTCCCACACACACACATGGTCTTTCTTAAATACACATGTCCCCACACCAAAGCTTAGGTTAACATCAGCCAAGGCTTTCTTGATTTCTTTTACATGTATTTCCATCCCAATGCATTGAAAGAATGAGAACATAAAGTTGCAAAAGTTTCAAAGAAACACAGAAGGGGCAAAATTCTACATAATAACTGAAAGTCTGTGCCTATCATCCAACTAGAACGAGCTCCAACCTCTGCCCAACTTTCAACACTTGAGAAATGCCCTAGCTTAGACCTTCCTTGGCTAGAATTTGATTTATTTAAAAATGCAAAATCTCACTGAACCTAGACATCTGTCAACTGTATCCAGCCAACACTCAGGTGATTTACATCCAGGTTTCATCCCATCACTGCCTATCAAAGGCCCTTGAGTTTTTACTACCACCTCCATAAAAAAGGAAATTTAGCACTAAGGACTTGCCAGAGAGTTATCCCTTGTTTTTGAAGAGAAATAAAGAATGAGATGTTTGCAAAGTGCAGAGAGGAAGGGTGAGTCTTATTTCTCACTCATGTTCTTAGCAGCCCAAACTCGGTAATCTTAGTCTGCTCTTTCCTCAGAGACACCAAGAAAGCAGAGTCACCCTCAGACCATATGTGTGTGTGGGGGGGGGTTCTTAACCAAGATTAGCACCCTAGGGGACTGATGACAGCCCAGATTCAGGTTCACCCTAGCATTAAAGTGGAGATCAATGGTTCACGAAGTGACAGCTGTAGGGTGGAGAGGCTAAGTATCCAAGTGTGGAGAGCTCAAAACATCAACACCTAACATTTTGAATTCTGAGGGAAGGTACACTTAAGACATACTCAAAAGCATCTGCCTAGCCTATGCCTATAAGATAGCAGACATGATCACCCAAGTGCCACATGATAAAATGATGAAAAAGATGAGACTAAGAAGAATTCCTCCTCCCTAGGTGGTATTTCACTAAGTCATCATGGAGGACAATGCCTTGAGCAACCATTCCATGCCACATACTTCACAACGAATACAAGGACAAACCAATCAGGACATAACTCTATATCTCACTTGCTAGAATTATGTTTCCTTCATGGTTCAAAAAACCATCTTGTTTGTTTGAAATAGGGTTTCTTTGTGTAGCCTTGGCTGTCCTAGAACTAACTCTGTAGACCAAGATGTCCTAGAACTCATAGAGATCTTCCTGCCTTTGCCTCCCAAGTGCTGGGATTAAAGGCACAAAGGACCACCCAGCTTGAAATCTCCTTAGGGAACCTGAGCCTTTTCCAAATAAGGAGAAACAGCTACACATATTTCCTGAAAAATAAGGTGCCAGGACACTATCACATGGTCCAACACACCAGTTCTGCCTGAATTTATGCATTTATGCATCTTTTCATTCATTCATCATCCAATGAACATATTCAGTCAATAAATATCCACTAAATGCAGAGTATGCTATAAGGAGTTGCTGAGATACAATGCTCAGCAAACACAATCTCCAATTTATGGAGGCTAAGAATGAATTAATTGCAAGCAAACAAAAAATTTCAAATGTATCAGGAAAGAGAAATTCATGGTGCTCTTTGAGAACCCAAAATAGAGGAAGGACAAGCTGGCCTGATTGGGAAGTTGGTGATGATTTCTCTAATGTGCCTTCAGGCAGAGTGAGAAGATGCTGGAGAGACTGGAGGAAGAGTGCCCCAGACAGGAACAGAATGTAACCTGGAGAGTGAAGTACAGTGTGTCAGGGCAGAGCTCAGTCAGTGCCCAGAAATACCATGGCAGAAGAAGACTGTGCCAGAGGCTCGCCATGCTCATTAAAGAATTTAGGCTGCTCCTAGTAATTATGGAAAGCTTGTCTCACACACAATTATGTTGTAGTTGTTGTTGTTAATAGTCTCTCTAGCTACAGGATATATAAACAAAATGAAGGGAACAGTGTGGGAGCAGAGAGGCAAGTTAAGTCCTCTCAAGGACCAAGCAGAAGGCAATGATGGCAGGTTACATGGAGGTGAAAATGGCAGGGAAGTGACTGCACTAAGAGGCATAGGAGAAAGGACCTATAGTAGCTGTGTACAATGGACTCTGTCTTTGCATTCCAGAAGGGCAGTAGAGCAGTTCACACACTTCTTCACAGTTTGTGTCTATATGCACCCACACCCCAGCTTATGCAACCCCTTTCCAGGCTGTTTCAGTTCATTTGCTCACCTTCAGGCTCAACACTAACAGTTCTCCTCAGTAAGTCTTCTGCCTTGCTGTTCTGGGTGCATCTTGAACAGGACCTATGAGCACTTCTTATCCCACTAACTTTACCTGGGAGTCAACCAATGAGCTGTTTCCAGCTCATGTTGCTGCACTTCTGTGATGTATCTCCACCCTCTTGGGCTATAATATGGAGACTAGGGATGCCTTCCTTAGAAAGCCTCATCACTCATGATCTCATAACACTTTCATATCATGTACAGAAGGTAGCATCTCCTAGTTAAACAGCAAAGGAGAAACCAATGATGATGAGCTTCAGTGAACCATTCATTAAACATACTATATCCTAAAGCTTAAATGTTTAAACTCAACAAAAATGCAATAAGGAAACTATTGCCTCTTTTTTATCAACAAGGAAACTGAGGCACAGAATGGCGATTTCCCCAATGGTATTGGTTACAGTAAGTTCATCCTAGAGGGCCCTGACTCCACAGCTAGATTCCAATAGTTTGATTTGAAATCTCATGCTACACTCTGAAATTCACATACTCACATTACTGACTATACATCAAAAACCTCTCTTGGTCCAGCCATATTATCATCCTTACAAAACAGAGATCATCAAGTAACATCAAGAAACACAGGTGTCCTTGTGCAGAACTAAAAACCAACAGGCGAAAATTTGACTGCCCCCCCCTCTTTCACACACACACACAAACACACACACACCTGTCTTTGGGAAAATAGATCACAGGAAATTGCTGGAAATGTTACACTTTTCCCACTAGTTGTCTGTTTCTTTGTACCTCCCTGGTTCTTGCGTGTGACTTTTCACATCTCAAAGTGATTACTAATTCTGCATCTTTCTTTCCAAAGAATTTGGGAATTTTTGTCTGATTTTTTTTCTCCTGGAAAACATGTAGGTTTTTTTTTCTAGGAAGAAATACAACACTTTGAGTAGAAAACAAGTACTCCTGTATCTCTTGCATTTTGTATATTGAACAACAATTCATGTTGAACTGAAGAGGGAACTTCACTGTAGTAAAATGTGTGAACTTGAGTGCAACTATTATTTTGCATATTAAAGTATTGCTAACAGTAATATAAACAGCATATACTTATTACACTCTCAATATCACAGAAATAATGATGAGCGCATTTTACATTGATGACTATTAATCCTGGCATCAACTCTATTTGCTAGATAAAATTAATATTATTTTACAAAAATGAAATATAGAACTTAGGAATATCATGTCATTTTTCCAAAGGCATACAGATTAAAAAATTGCAAAGACTTGAACCTGGGTTTCTTTGACCCTATACTTTTCACTGATCCACTCTGTGAGATAACTAGAGAACCAACAGAGAAATCAACCTCAACAGAAGCATTCTAGCTATCAGAACCTCAGGCTTCCATCCAGCCCTACTGCCTTTCACTTCCAGGACTGGGGTACATCAAAAATGAATTTAAAGACAGGCATCCCTTAAGACCATGCTCATATATCACCTTGACCTTGTACTTACATCTGAAGAGACATCTTCACCGCTGGCACATTTCTCGAAACTCCTAGGTATCAGCTTGTCCTCAGGTTGCCTCACCAAATCTATGCAGTGTTTCTTAAGCATTTGGTACCTTTCTCTCTCCTTCTTTTCTCCAACACTCCACCCCCATTACACCCCAGCTTGAGCTCTCAGAGACTAGACTTGCCAGATAAAATGATAAGATACAAGATGCCCAGTTCTATTTGAATTTCATAAAAACAACAAAAATTCAGCATGCATATGCCCTGTGTAATATTTGGGACATGCTTATACAAAAAATATTCGTTGTTTATCTGAAATTTAGATTTAACTTGGCATTTTGTTTTTTTATTGGCTATATCTGGTAATCTTGCCAAAAATCCAAATATCCTCTTTATAAACATCTTTGTCCACTGGAACAAAAACCGTTGAAATGACAATATATGAATTCGTTGACTCTCTCAAATGAATCTTAAATTGAAAAGCCATCTCTAAACCCAAGGATCTTGTTAAAATACTGACATTCAGACTGCATATCAAGCCAGCAGAGTTTGAATTCCCAGGAGTGGCAATCCAGAAGTGGTCTTATTTTATAGCTGCTAATATGAGGCCAGGGGTGAGTAAGTCACTCCAAAAAGAAATAAGAAAAAAAAAAAAAAAAGACAGAAGAGGCCAGCACCCAGCCAAACAGAAAGTCCTCCTAGGATGGGGTCCTAGGATATCAGAGTGGAAGACATTTAAATTAAAAGAGATTTCAAAGTTGTAAAACCCTCATGGAATTGTGGGAATCTAGACACATCTTTACATACATCCAATGAGACTGACAACTACCTTATATGCCATCCTAGAGTCTTCATCTAGTAGCTGATGGAAGCAGAAGCAGACACTCACAACTAAACAGTAGCCAAACTCCTGGAATCCAGTTACAGAGAGGGTGGAGTGATAAGCAAAAGGAGTCAAGATCAGCTGGAGAAACCCAAGAAACACCTGACCTGAACTAGGGGAAGCTCATGGACTCCAGTCTGATAGGTGGGAAACCAACACAGGACTGACCCAGACCAGCTGAATGTGGGTGTTAGTTAGGAGGACTGTGCAGTTTATGGGGCCTCTGGTAATGGATCCATGTTTATCCTTAGTAAACAAATGGACTTTGGGAGCTCATTCCACATACAGGGATACTTCCTCAGCCTAGACACATGGGGGAGGGCCTAGGCCCTGCCCCAAATGATATGACAGACTTTGAAGACTCCAATGGAAGGCCTCACCCTCCCTGAGGAGCAGAAAAGGGATGGGTTGGTGTTTGTGGGGTGATAGGGGAGGATGGGAGGGTGAGGGAACTGGGATTGACATGTAAAACAATCTTTTTCCAGATTTAAATAAAAACAGGGGAAAAAAAGAAAAAAAAACAAATAAAATTGGAATCGGTATGGAAATCATCTTATATATCTTATATAGACTAAATAATAAACAAGTATGAGAATATAGTAATTATTATAAGAAATTGAGAGTTTCAACACAGAATCAAATAGCAAACAAAAGAAAGCTAAAATGTGTAATGTCATATTGTAATGATGGTTAATCAGTTCATTAGTAGAACAACTCAGGCATCCATAGAGAAGAGCTAAGCACAGAAATACCTCAGAAATCCCAAGAACTGATATCTGTAAGTAGATCTGCAAACTGTAAATTATGCTTATGCATATAACCCAAGGACCTCAGAAAAAGGTTTATTTTCAGGCCTAATGTAGAGAAAATACAAGAAAAATCTGGAACATCATTTTATGTTAGAAAGAAAGGACTAGTTCACAAATGCCATTGAGTCTAAATAACACAGGTACCTGTTCAGAGGGTCTTCTGCTAATAATAGCAGATGGTGTGTATCAGGAAAAACAACAACTATATAAAACTCTATACAAACAGAAAGCAAAATCATGAGCTCACAACAATAAAAATGAAAGCAGAGCAAAGCAAGCAAATCTTAAATTGTACCTATAGCTCTAGAAGTGGTATGTCCAATTTCCTCCTCTGGAAGGTTGCTGCTGAGGAGAAAGAAGCACTCACCTAGCTTCCCTAAAATGACTGCAGCTTGTGCCCATTAGTATGCAAAATTGTGCATATTTGGTGAAAATGTTGATTGAATCCATTTCACCAGCTGAAGCCATTAGGTAAAGGGTTTATGATGAAAAGGGCCTCCCTACAAATTCAGCATAACATTTAAAAACCACAACTTGCTAACCATCACTCTACGGTTGTAATGGCTGTCACATATGATCAGACCTGAGCAGGGCTGTGCTGGTCCACACCTTTAATTCCAACACTCAGGAGGCAGATGCAGACAGATCTCTGAGTTCAATGCCAACCTGGCCTACAGAGTGAGTTACAGGACAGCCAGAGCTGTTACACAGAGAAACCCTATCTCATAAAACAAAATCGATCAATCAAACAAAAACATCCATGAGACCCATGTCAGTGGGATGGCCTGATTCATGTGCTTTCCTGTGAGTGAAGTCAAGCACACAAATACCCCTAGAAAAAATTCTTATCTCGGAGGTGGTGGCAATACTGCTAAATCTTTAAAGCTAAGTTCCAGATGCTGAATACACAGAGGACAAAGCACAAAGCAAATGACACCAAATGAAAAGAATTAAGCTAATGGAGACCACGGGGTATTCTGTAAAACCACTAATCTCATCTTTTAAAATAGCACTCACATTAAGGGGGAAGTCAGATACACTGTTATCTCTCCATAGCGAACCAAATCTAAAGAAACAGCCCCACATAAATGTAATGCCCCAACTTTTATTGGATTGGGCAACAAACATAGCTTTAAGTGGCACCTTAAAAATTTAAAGAATTGTTTCCAGGTATATGATTCCAAATATAAAATAATAGTAATACTTGGAAGAATTTCTGTACTTAATACACTTAGAGTAGAATGTCCTGATGTCGGCAGTCAGTGATTCAGTAAATATATGTGCATGCATGTATTTATGCTCAGTTTATAGATAGATTTATAGATACAATTTATAGATAGAACAAGTAATAATTTTTGAAACTTTATAAAAACTCTTATATTTTTCCCACACATTTAAAAATATTCATAACAAGTGAGTGAAACTCTTCTTTAAATCTTACCCCAAAGAAACCTGACAAGGCATCATACTCTCTGTAAAACAATTCTAGCAACTCTGTAGATTAGAGTCATGGTCTACTTAAAGAAAAGTTTTCTATATAATAGGGAATAATTTGTGCTATGAAGTTTATTTTTAAAATGTAAATATTATTGCACGTTGGTGGGTCTGAAATTAAGATGGTTGAGGTCAGGCCTTCATTGTACTGGCATAGTATCCTCAACCTGCCAGACAGGGCTGTTTTCATTGCCTACATTTCCCAATGTATGTGCATGTACTAGGAACAAGAGGTCTCCCATGTAATTAAACTAGCTATGTCTTTTACCTCCAAAAATGCCGCATATGACTGAGTGTGTGTTCTTGTTTATGAAACTATCTAACATTTTAGATAATATTAGTTAAAGCCATCCTTCCTTTCTTGTGCATTACAGCCTGCTGCTTCCTGGCAGGCGGTAGCTTTCACCATCACATAGCCAGTTCTTGCTGTGAGCTGTGCCAGCCAGGGGTATCTGTGTAGGTACAATGCACTCAAAGCCCAGGCAGTTTTAAATATAATTACAAAGTTCAGCCAACTCCTACTCTTCTTGTATTCTGCCAAGAGTGAAATACATCCAAGATAAGGGAAGCTCCTTTAGGTAGAGCCTTTGTTTGAGAAAATGCAGGAATGGCTCCCAGTTGACCTTCAGCCTGGCTTCATTAGAAGAAATCTGAGGCAGCCCCTGTGTGCCTAACATGAATGAAAACAAATGCTTTCCATTGTGGATTTAAGAATAACTGAGGAATAGGGCAGGGCTTGTTAGGCAGTGATAGCCAGACAGCCTATAAGAACCCTACTTTTCTTGTAGGGTTGTTGGGCAGATTCGGTGTGATAATCAATCCTACAGGTAGCTATGGTCATGTTCGGGAAGGGATCTATTTTTATGACACAGATATCAGCTTTATCAACACCCTCAACTAAGATCTGCTTTCAACTAGTCAGCCAAGCAAGCTTCCGGTATTTAGTTCGCCATTGATATGTTCTATATTTTTTAATTTAACATAATTTCTTTACTGATTCTTTGGGAATTTCACATTGTGCACCCTAATATCACTCACCTCCCAGTTCCCCCATATACTCTTACCCCTGCACCTTCCTCCTAAAAATAAATAAATAGTAAAAATGAAAAAAGCCAGCAAGCAAACAAAAGAAAACAAACAAAAACCTCTTGGATCCTCCATCTTTCCCACCTCTCCAACAGGTCTTCATTTGTCCTGGTGGCAATGGGAGCTGCATTATGTCACATGGCATACTGTTTTGTCCAATCAGCTTTACCAGCAAATGTTCATTGAAATGAGTCACTGGTCTGGTTCAAGGCCTCTGGTTACTGTTACACCACCCTCACTGGATCCTCACAGGAACTCCTCTCAGATATCATGGGGCTGCCCTGAGTCATGGAGATCCCACTGGTACCATCCCATAGGACCAGTCCCTTCAGGAGCTCCGGCAGGTCCTACATAGGGTAGATGTTAGGGTAGGCCAACCCTAGGTCTCACTGGGATATCTGAACTGGTCAGTTTGGCCACTGGGACTACCCACTCCACTCCAGGCAGGTAGTCATGCAATTAGGGTCAGCTCTCCCTTGCTTGTGATGAGGGGCAGGGCCAGCTCTCTTGCTGCAGTGGACAGTGAGCGGCAGAACCAGCTGTCCCAGGGTCCTGAAGGGCAGGTACAGCTCAGCATTGCCCTCGGATTTCATCAGGCATGGTTCATATGGCCCCCTGAGGTGACACAGACTACAAATATCAATGCAGACCCCAGCTGCAGCAGGACCATGGACCCAGGCATGGCCCCCACAGCAGCTCACGCCTGGGTAGATGTGTCCTGTATTTTATGTCACCTCCCTCTCTGCCTCAGTCCCTGGGCACCGTGATGGAACAATGTGTATCTGGGTCTTCTGTGCTTAAAGACTGTCTGTCAGGCATGGAATGGCTAGCTCTACTTGAAGGTCACTTGGATCATGACCTCATCACTACCTCAGTTACCTCTCGGTGCCCACTTCATTGGCGAATGCCCACTTCCAAGAACTCATGAATCTCCAGCAGAAAAAAAAAAAACAAACAAAAACCCATAATGTCTGAACACCCATGATAAAGAGCATGTTAGCTCATTCCCACAGGACCCTGAGCCCACATGCCTCAGTGTGTGCATACACTGCTCCGATGTCATATGATGAAGTCTTTCAGAGTCTGAGAGTCAGTGTGTGCCTCAGCTCTACCCAAGCCATGGCTTCTACTAATCAAATAGTTTTTCTACATTCTAAAAGTTAAGTTAGCCTTTATAATAAACAGTTTAAAATGTTGGTGAGTTCAAGTCAACATAAGTCTCAGACCATAGACCTAAAGACTAAGTGTCCATGCATCTTCAACTTTGATCTGTTGCTAGTGGTGGGGTTGGCCCAAAAGGTCCTCTTGACCTCTCTGAGCTTCAGACTCCATTATCTGATCAATAGGTTATATCAAATGCCAGCAGACTAATCAGTGAGCCAAATCTGGCCTGTTATCTGCTTGTGTAAATAATTTTGTTGAAGCTCAGACACACACAGTAGTACTCTGTGCATGGTACTGAGAGAAATGTGTGTCTAGCCTAACATACTGCCTCCATGACCACTCCAGGGACAGTGTGCTTCCCCCTGGGCTAGGTGATATGGAAGGTTTCTGCAAGATACGATTCATCATGAGCCTCTAATTTTGTATTATATGTAGTTTCCTCAACACTGAAAAGACTTAGGGAAGATACCTGGCAAATAATATCCTACCTGGTATTTTGAAGTACAGCCACTCCACCAAAATATGTTGTCCACATTGAGAGTGCAAGGATAGGGGAAGAACATAGAGATGCACATGATGCTGTAGCTATTTGAGCTTTTCAAGGATACCCTGTGTTTGATGCAGTGTGTGTGTGTGTGTGTGTGTGTGTGTGTGTGTGTGTGTGTGTGATTGAACGCTCCACATATCCAGTTCCTTCCACATTAATAGAAGGCACATGATTCCTTCAAGAGGGGAAAATATCTTTGGGAAACAGCAGAATTTGTCATAGTGGATAACAAATAGTTGAAGTTTCCTCAGAGCACCATTGTATCTGGTTTCAAATTCCTTTTTCAAGCCAAAGAAAATGATGATGATCTTAGCCATGGCTGTTTTTTGACACAGTCCTGAACTCAGAATTCTAAACAGGGCTATGCAGACATAGAATACAGTTCATCTCCCTCACCCATCCGTCTTCCCCGTCCCTGTTCATTTGCTAGAATTGCAGACATATTGAGTGCTGCAGGAGGGAGTGGGCTTTCCAAACCATGCAAGTCATTATGGATGGCCTTGTGGGCAGGTAAAGGTTAAGGAGGCCTTTTGTTGTTCTAGTTTAACTTGTCTCTGCCACTGCAGCCTAATCAGTCCACATAATAACAGCCCTGATACAGAGGCTTGAGTCAAAGTCGTAAGTCAATAAATCCATTCCTTCCTCCCTTTCAGCCAAAGTGTTGAATAGTCCTGAGTGTGCAGTGTCACCAGATCCCATAGTCTGTCACATCAAGGTCATCAGTGTACAGCACATTAAAAAAAAAAAAACTTTCTCCTTTAGTGCATTGGAGGGAGAGCCATTGCAGTCCCATGAGTAAGGGTAGAGAATTGACAGACTTGGTTCAAAGATGAAGCAAGCCATTGAATTAAGAGGCAAAGGTCTAGACACCAGCTACCTATGCTGTTCTCTTATATTTTACAAATGAGGAACCTGATGTCAGACAGAAGGCAGAGATTGGCACAAGAGCCAGCCCATGGCAGGTCTAAACACAGGCTCTGACCTTCCAGCCCAGTCCTTGTTTGTTGTGAACAGGCCAGATGGGGAATGCAAAGAGGAGTGGAGAGTATGTGTCAAAGCACCACCAAAGAGTTCCTGCTGGCTGGGCTGTTCCTCATATATGAGCATATATGTACACATACATTTCATATATACATATGTGTGTATAGTTGTATGTGTATATATGAAATATATGTATGTGTATGCATTATATATTCACACACATATATAATCTTTTTTAAGGAAAGGCAATCACACCAGGAAGAACCTCAGTTTCCTTAGGTGTCAAATGGAGACCATGCAGCCCTGTTTCCAAGTGTTCTGGAGAATATGTGACATGTGGCACCAGCTCAGCAAATGCTAGCTCTTCTTGTCAGCTGCATTGCCATCAGGATGAAGACGGTTGCCGCAGGTTAGCCCACAGACAGACACCTCCACAGTTCCTCTTCTGCTGCCTTCTGTCTGCAGCTTTTTGGCTACTCTCAGTGAGACAAAGTGCAGCTCCTCAAATTATCTTTTCACCTCTGGTGTGAAAATAAAACCTGCTGATAAAGGATCCTTGGAAGTATGCAACCTGAGTTACAGTTTGTTTACTTTGCTAAGGGACTTCCAGCTCCTTCAGGTCCATAAATTCCTCGCAGTAGACCAGGGGAGGGATTGTAAATTAACTTGAATAATAGGAGCACATTTGTATACCTTCCAAAGGTTTAAATCCCTTCCATGAAAAAAAGGTCACTCCTCATCTGCTGTCTGTTTCCTCTTAATTAGCTGTCCTACTGGGTACTCCTGGAGGTGAGGGCTTAAAGGAACAAGGGACAATCAGAGCCAAATCTATAGAATTTCAGCACAAGGACCCAGAGACCAGCTTCCCACCAGATGTGTAAAGTGGACACAATCATTTTCCCAGGCCCAGGTCGGGTCTAACACCTGCTTTATTTAGCAAAGCCTGGGATTCTCCAGTATAATCACTACCTGGCATTATGAAGACTGAATCAACTGGGACTGTTTAAAACCTGCCTGCAGCCAGACACAGAGTCACATTCCTGGAAAACTTAATCCTTCATAAAGCTATTCTTTGCCCAGAGCTCCACCCTAGTGAAAGATTCTTCCAATCAGATATAGAACAATATTCAGAGTCAAATCTATGGAGAAAGAAGTGACCGAAAGATCTAGCTGTTCTGAGCACTGACCTTGAGCTAGTTTGAACTAAGTAAGACATTTATCCCTGTGACATTTGGAGATAGCATAAAGATGACTGGAATAATGCTCACAAATGCTGCCTAATGTCAAAGGCTGATTTTACTTGTCTAGGCTAGGAATTGCTGTACACACCTTATCTTTGATACCATTTTCCAACCAGTTGTGTATGGATTCATTAAGTTATAAGGGGCCTGTCAAATCCCACATCTCCCTGTGGGTATCCATGTTCATACTTCTTCTGTTTTAGTCTTGAAAGTCAATCCTAAACTCATAAGCATATAACAAGGTAAGAGTGATTATTAGCTGTGGATGATGTATCAAATTTTAAAGAATATATAAGAATTTCAGAGAAAATTCAAATTCTCATCCATGGTTCTCCTAACTAACCTTATAGGTTTATATACAAATCAAAATATTATATATAAATGTGTGGCATGTAGAATATTTCACAGAACTCAACAGAAGACAGGAGGAGAAGGAAAAACATACATCTTTAAGAGATAAACAGTAAGATGCTCTAATAATAGGCTGTACTTTTCAAACAATAGGATTATATCTTGCAGGGGGATCTGCTATTTCTTCTGAATAAATTGATCAAGATGAGAAGTATAGCTGGTTTTAGGAAATATGATACTTACTCAGTCCTGCTTAGGAAATGTCACATGCTAGCCTGGAATCCTGACAACATCCTAGAAATCTCATTCCTGAGCTGAAAGAGTTGTCTGCCTGATGTGGTAATTCTCAAACAAATTTACATTTTGGTGCCTAATAACTACTGGTCACAAATTTCAATTTCTTCTGTGCCACTAGCAATCTTCTTGTGCACAAAGATTTATCATCTTTTAACTCAAGTTTGTGCCAGAGAGCCCAATGGGTAGGCATAGGGTGGAGGTAGCCAAAGCCCAGTCACTGCCAGTGAAAGTGGTGGTTCCAAGAAAAAAGGGATGACTTCTCCATGAAAAGGCTTTAAATGTGTGTGTGTGTGTTTTTGCATAATATATGCATAGTCAGGTTATGACCATTAGTGTGTGTGTGTGTGTGAGTGAGAGAGAGAGAGTGTGTGTGTGTAAGAGAGAATGTGTGTGAGAGAGAAACACACAGAGTGTGTGTGTGAGAGAGACAGAGTATGTATGTGTGTGTATAATATATGTATAGTAAATGTTATGACCATGAGTTTGTGATTTTGTGTGTGTTTGTGTGTGTGAGAGAGAGAAACAGAGAATGTGTGTGTGAGAGAGAGACAGAGAGAGAAACAGTGTGTGTGTGTGAGAGAGAAACAGAGTATGTATGTGTGTGTATATATAATATATGCATAGTCAAGGTTATGACCATTAGTTAGTGTTTGTTTGTGTGTGTGAGAGAGAAGCACAGAGAGAGTGTGTGAGAGAGAGACACACAGAGAGAAAAACTATGTGTGTGTGTGAGAGAGAAACAGAGTGTGTGAGTGTGATACAGAGTGTGTGTGAGAGAGAAACAGCAAGAGAGTGTATGTGTGAGAGAGAGAGAAACAGAGAGAGTGTGTGAGAGACAGAAAGAGAGAGCGAGAAAGAGAGAGAGTTTACCATATTGTGCACCATACACCTGATCTGAATTTCAGCTCCACAACTTATAAATGACCTTGGTTATCTTGAGTAAGTTAAACTCTTGTGACTCAGTTTCCTTCCTCATCTACGACAATACTAATCAGCTAAATAATTATGAGAACTCCACTAGGTAACTCAAGTAAAGAGCTTGTAACAATGCAAACCTAAGATTAAGAGCAAGTACTTAATGCCTACCCACCATCACCCATTTCCTACCAGCCCTTGCCCTTTGATGAAGGTAGATGAAAGAAAAAGAATATCACTAACCTGGGAGGTATGGTGTTAGCTTACCCTGCAATTGCTGATCCTGTTTCAGAACATTCCTTCTGGTTTCCATGCCTCTCTACCCTCACCTACCACTGTCTGAAATTTCAATTTAGATGCCCACTTCAAAGAGACAACTCCAGTTCCACTACCTTCACCACATCTGAGTTGAATGTGCCATGAAGGGGTCGTGGCTATTAGAAAAAGAATTTTGTAGACTTTAGAACTCTAGACTGAGGAGAAAAGCAGCCTGAGACCACTCCCCTCTGACATGATCATCTGCAATCTTAGGAAACAGCCTCTTTCAGGACTTTGTAGAATTGTGAGGATCCTGTCAATCATTGGTTTTATTAGAAACCAGAAGACTGGACCATGAGATGGTCTGGTGGTCTGTGACTTGAGCTCTAGCTTCACATACCACTTCAGTTACAGGCACGTGAAGCTCTTAATGCAGTTATAGAGAGGGTTGATACAGCATTAAGTTGTAGACCCATGGCACATAGCTGATAGCTGATGGTCTCTCTTTCAAATCCACAAGCTCCAGGGATATTTACAGGAGCCACATCAGTGCTCCCTCTCTATGAGTCTGTGTCCCCTTGCTCATCTCTATGATCGTTTCTCTATCAACACTTACCCCCAGCAAGCAGTAGGCATCACCACACCAAAAGTTCCTCTGATAAACCTGTAGGTTCTCATTAAACCATGATCAGTTCCCAGGGAAATGAAAAAGCCAATAACCTCCCACATGGCCACATTCTAATCAGATGGTCAGTGGTGGGATGGGAGGGACACAATCAGCCTCCAGATTCTCTGCCACCCTTTCTCAAGGTGGCTATGTGGGTGTGCTGGTATTTTACACCATTCACCAGCAAACAAAATGGAGTGCTATAGTTAATTGAAAAACAGCTCTGTCCTGCCTGCCATAATTGACATTAAGTACTGTTTGGGGTAGGAAATCAGCCATTTCCAATTGATATTAAATGGGGAATCATTTAACATCAATAGATATAAACCAGGCACAATTGTGCTGAATTAGGGAGAAATGCTTTAGCTCAAGTTAAAAAATGTTTCTGTGAAGTGGGATTTTTTAGAGTGAGTGAAAATTAAGTCAGCTTAATACCTGTATTAGGAAAGAGAAGAAGCCACTTCTCAGTCTACCCCCGGGCTTAGCAGAAAGCCGCCAAATGCTCTTTTGGAAGAAGCCATGTTCCAAGGTGGTCTTTTCTTTGAAAAAACAAAGTCTAAAGAAGTATAATCTGGGCAAGCAGATGAAAGTCTTCTTTCATCTATCATGACACTAAAGGAGATGTCTAATAGGACTGTCTTGGCCTATTATATGATGAGATTATAGGGACCACACCACTTGCTTGAGGTATGAAAAACAAACAAAGGCCCAGATATGTGTCAGGAAAGGGAGGTCATCAAGTCTTCCTTCCAAACCCCTTTTCTGAACAAACATAGGTTACTCACCCCCAGTTTCTTCCTAGCATGTGATGTGGCAGGCCCAACTCTCAAATACAGTTGTCAAAACTCTTGTTCATGTAGTTACAGCTAGTGTATTACCAAATAGAACACTTTAGAAACTGCTCCACTGTCCTCCAAAGAAAATCAATAGCAAGGTCAACTTCTGATCCTTCCCTTGCTTCAGAGAACAGAGGATAGGTGGGGAAAGGGGAAGATTTTAGTGAAGAATGGAATTGGAAAGAGAGGTTGGAATCTTCATAGGCTACACAAGAGGCCACTCTTCTGCTTACTGATAAAGTAACTGAGGTCCAAGGAGATTCTGTAGTATCACAGGCCACAAGGCTATTTATTTATTATCAGTGCCTGGTCTAGAACCCTCCTGGGGGCCTGGAACTGTGGCATCATCAGCTAGAAGATGCACCTGGGGATGTCAGCACTTGAGTAAAGCTGTGCATGGGCGGGGGTGGGGGGCATATGGAGATTCTTACTCCAGACTTTCTCCTCACAGCAGAGACCTTCCCACATTTCTTCCTAAGTATATAGACGCTTTGATTTTCTGACTTCCCCACCCACCTTTTGCGCATATTCAAATATCTTATGGCTAGAAACAAGTGGCCACAATAAACTTCATAGTAACATGGCCACTTGGGTCAGAAGGGTAGTGTATGGCACACAATACATAGAATAGTTCACTCACCTCTTTGTCAAAGCCCTGTGTAGATAAGGTCAAGGCTAAATTGTTTATTCATCTGTTCATTCATTTAGCCAAACAGCAAGTTAATATTGAGCCTATCCATGACATTAGACACCATGCTTGGCCAGAAGCCCTCGAAATGCAGAAAACATATTCCATACTCTCAAGGGCTTGCTGTGTTATAAAATGCCTGTGTCTTACTCTGTGCCTATGAATTATATCTAGGAACAAAATTCATATTGATGAGCCTGCCTCATTCTCTGTCACACTTCGGTTTCTCGAAGATTGATGATTTCCTCTTACTCAGAACTTTTGTATATGTCATTCCCTTTTTCTGCAATGTTTTCCCCTCCTGCCTTCCTTTTTCCTTTACTTGATTTTAACAGCTTTCAAATCTTGGCTCATGTATCTTCTTGGGTAAATCTCTTTACACCAATCTGAGATGCCATTCTATGTTCTCAGTTGGGGGTTATTCATTCATTTGTGTATGTATAATCATTATTATTATTATTCATTAATTTAATGTTTATCTCTGTGTCCTGCTAGATAAGGAGCATAGAAAGAGAAGCGTGATCTTGATTTTTCTCAGCATTGAGTTTCTACACCAGGGCCTAGAACATCTTGAGCACTTGGGAAATGCTACTTAGTCCTTGTTGAATGGGTTTGGAAGATGAGAGTAGAATAGTCTCACTAATGCAAGCTGACATAAAAACCTCAAGGAGAGTAATTTTAGTGCATGGTTTCAGTCCATATTTCTTGGCTCAATTCATCCTGGCTCTGTGGTGAAGTTGAATATCATAGAGATAGGAACATGCAATGGATGCTCTTCAGATCACGATGCACAGGAAACAGAAAAAGACAACAGTGAGGGACAAAACAGCCCCCAAGAGTTAGGCCCCACCTTCTAGAGATTCCAGCACCTGTCAAAACAGCACCAACACCTGGGAACTAAGCATTCAACACATGAGCCCATGGCAGACATTTTGCATTCAAACTGTAGCACAATTTCTGTCATGGTTCTTAATGCTATAGTTCAAGGTGGAAGCTACCTGTATAATCATACTGAAAATTTCATCAACATTTTATTGTAAGAGTCACTGTGGAGTCTAAAAGAATAGAAGCTCAAACTGCACCTGGCAATGTTCAGATTCTATGTCTACCAACTCTATTGCTCAAAGGCTTATGAAATCTCTGTGCTAGGCTGAAAAATGGTTCCTCCCAAAAATATCCTTGCCATATCCTTAGAATCCATGACTATCCCTTTATTTTTTAAAAGGTCTTCCCAAATGTGATGAGGTGAACCATCTTGAGATAAAGAAGAAAGTCTGGATTATCCCAGGAGTCCCATAAGCAAAGTCCCCTGCTGCCTTATAAAATAGTCACACCAAAGAGAATTGAGAGAGACAGAGGAGGGGGAAGGAAGGAAGGTGACCACAGCAGCAGAGGTTGGAATGATGCAGCCACCAGACAAGGACTGCCTGGAGCAACCTGAAGTGAGAAGAGGGAAGGGACAAATGCTCTCCTCAATCTCCAGAGTGCAGAGCCCTGCCAACATCTTAGGTCTAGACTATTTGTCTCTACAACTGTGAAAGAAAATCAATTTCAGTTGTTTTAAGACACCCAGTTTGTGCTAATTTAGTACAGCATTCATGGGTATCCGATCCACTCTGAACCTCACATGTGGAATGGAAACAATGACACATAACCTATAGGATTGTACATTTAAACAAATCAAAAAAGCACTCAAGGAATAACCCAGCCCTGATGATCATGTCTATTCAAGATCAAAACATCTACATCAAAAGGAAAACTTCTGTCAATCACAGGAGAGTTGGGACCTTACCTCACTTTTCAATTGCCTAAAAAAAAAA
Source organism: Phodopus roborovskii (assembly GCF_943737965.1). Classification (NCBI taxonomy): domain Eukaryota; kingdom Metazoa; phylum Chordata; class Mammalia; order Rodentia; family Cricetidae; genus Phodopus; species Phodopus roborovskii. The sequence continues at coordinate 16,844,399 of NW_026126547.1, read as the reverse complement.
AAAATCATTCCAGATGTATGACTCTTCCCACCTGTGATGCAGATGCTCCTGTGTCATTTACATGCTGCTACACCATTGCTAGGAAGCCAGAGGTATGTCTGAGATGTTTGAAAGGAAGATCCAGTTTCCCCTTAAAAATTCACTGGATCTAACACAGCACTCAGTGGATCCTTGTTGTCAGTGAGCCCTTGGCTCATTACAGCTTAAACAAATTTACCTAGTTAGCAGAAGAAAGGACAAAAGCATGCAAATGAAGAATTGATGTACATTTACTTCTTATTCACACCTGGATAGCGAACTTCTCTGGAGTCATCTAAAGGAAGACCGAGGTGACAAGTTTAGATCATTCTTGCCAGTATGGCAGGGATCCCTGCCAGTATCAAGGCAGCTCTGCAAGGTTTACTCTCTTTGCATATTCCTGCCTTTCCAAGAGCTTTCAAATTTAGCAAGTGCTATTTTTAAATGATTTCTGGATGGTTCACACACACTCAGAGTATCAGCACACATTATTGTTTTGCTTTTAACTTTTAATTAAGGAGTGATGGGAGTGGGTCTATAGATATGCTAAAATCAATGAGTTTAGTTTCATCTCGAGTGATGCTTATTCACGGGTTAACATAGGTTAAGCTAAAAGTTACTTTCCTGACTCATGCCCATTGCACATTCCTCCTAGCATGATCTGCATTTCAAGCAATACATGAGATATTTTGACAGTTATGTATATGCAAAGGCAGGTTATTTTCTTTCGATAGTATTTCAAGCTCATTTAAAGTTATTGAAGCAGTAACCTTAGTAATTATAGCTACTGGTACAGTATTAATGATAAATCTGCTTAAAGCAAGTAAGAGATATTTTATGACCATTATAAATAAGAGCCACCCAGACCAAAGCCAGCATAAGAGGACCAAAACTTTTCATGAATATCTCTTTGCAAGATGAGAGGCTGTTTTTCTGCTTTTTAATTTTAGGGTAAATAATAGCTGTCAGTTGATTTGAAGCTGGTTCAGCGCATATAACCTCAGACAGGGAGATAGTGAGGTTAATTTAGATTTCTGGAAAAACTCAAGCTATATTTTAGGGGTTGCTGTCTTAAAAAGATCCACATAATTCTTAAAATTTTTTAATTCCATTAAAAAGATGTATAGAAAAATTAGATCAACCCATCAAAATTATCCTAAAATATATTGGCTATATAGAACATTCACACATTACTCCCAGGAGCTGTAAGTTCCAGGGAAGAGTTCAGCCCTTTACAAGGTCGGGTCATCACTTATTCATCCCACACATTCTTTTTGAGTCAGCTTTGTGCTAGGCACCAGGCTAAGCCTAAAGGAGACATTGTGGATAACCCATTGTGGATTGGGCTTATAGCCCAAGTGTGACTGTGACTCATAAATAAGTTTGCTCCACCTAGTTCTATCTGGTCTAGGCTCCTCCTCTTGCTTTCTGTTCCCATCTTCATGATGAATTTCAGACCACCTTTTTCATAATGTTCTAAAACCCATGCATGCAGTACTAGAATGATAATTCATATGAACACTCTGCTCAAGTAACTTACCTGCTAGTTCCCAGCCCCATTGGCCACTTTTCCCACTAGGCTTACTCAGGACCAATAGGTACTTTTTGCTCTCTTGGAGATAGTGACCTATATATTGCTATATGTGTTACAAATTAAAACTCCTCTCTGCTGCTGAAATCACATGTTCGTAATTCCAGGTCTAAGAAAGGGGTCTGAAGTAAAAGTCAAATAGCAAAGAGTGAGAAATGAAAGATTTTTTTATCTAAAGAGCCTCCAACTTGTTCTAACTAGAAATACAGGATAGGTGAGTGATGGCTATCCACAGGTTTTGTTCCAAAACACACCACAGGCATTATCCAAGAATCCAGAAATATCAAATAATTCTCAATAATCCAATTATTCAATATATATTCAAATACTTAGGTCTCTCTCTCTTAAAGAAGAAAAATAAAGGTATATAAAGGAACTTGTAAACATATGGATGAGCTGACTTAATCATAAAATAATTGATGACCAGAAAGCAGTAATTGTATGGAAACCTTCCAGTTAGGGTCTAAAGTTCAAGTGAGGCCTGCTGGTGACTCGAAGGGGAGGCTCTTGATTACATCCCAAGATTTCCAGCCCTGACTCTACAGACATGTTTGACTGGATGCAGGAAGATTTGAATTCAACAAGAATATTCCCTATCCCGTGTAGGAATAAAATAAGTAATAACTCCTCTATCAATCAGTGAAACGGGCTACATGGACATTGCCACCACTGCTCATTGATGACGCCAACACCTTTAAAGGTAGTTCAGGGAATTACTGACTATACTTTATGAATCTCAGCTAAAACAAACAAATGAATAAATATGGGATCTTGATTCCTAAAATGTGCAGACCACCTCCCATTTTTATTTCAATAAATGACACATTATATGCTTAAGTTACACATTTTGAGCTAGGAAAATTCAGATGATTTTTAAAGTAAAGAAAGAGAAAAAAGGAGGTCCTCATTAAGTAGGAATGACAATGTGGGGAACTGTGTCTGAGATTGGTTCTCTTAAAACTTGAAGTTAATATTGCTTCTTCCCTGAAGTATTTTTTAATTACACCCCTGGTTTTCTATTTGGAGACATCATAGAACTGTTCTGGTGAATTGTCACACAGCCACAAGTCAAACATATGTTAAATATGAGAAAATGCTGCCATTTTTATCTGATTTGTGGTTCATTCATGCACCATTATCTACTTTTAATTAAATAATACAAAATGTGCCTGGTCAACAGTTTGACTTTTCATTTCCTTACAATGACAGTGATTCGGCTTGATTGTTCCCTCCTACCCTGGGGTTACACATTAGACATGTAATCCTGGTTTGATACTGAACAATTTAGGTTCCTGCTGCAAACATCCACTGTCTTACCACACCTAGAAAGGAGCATAAGAATATGTCAGAGACTATGTACTGTCAGTGAGACCAAGCCCAGCTGTCATCCCTGACCATCCAGGTTTACCACCTCTCTGTTAGGTGCCATCTCCTTTGTGGATTTATAGTCTGCTAAGTGCATTAGTGATCCAGTGTGAGGCCCCATAGAAATGCCTAAGGCAGAAGAAAGACCTCCACTGCAGGCTGCTGTGAACTGGGACAGTTCACCCTTCATTGAGACTGCTCTTCCACTGAATAGTGTCATACTGGGAAGCCACTGCCTCTATCCTGGGCCTCAAAACCCCACCTTCATCGCACTGTCTTAGAGAACAAATCAGGGTAAGGCCAAGCAACTCCACTCCATCCCGATGAGTGTCACTACTACTTTACGCTCATAGTTGATCTGTTTCACAGGCAACTGCTCTGTATGTAATTTCTTTTATTATTTTTTTAAAATCAGTCTAGACCTAAATTAGATAGGGTCTCTTCAGAGGCAGTTTTGCTACTAGATAAGGAGTGGGGTTCTTATTGAAGAACAGCACCCGTGGTCTCTTTTTTGAGGAAAAAGGCAGTCTCTGAGAAAACTATCCCTTACACACACCAGGATAAACCTAAAATTATCCCAAAGATGAAAGTTCTCAAGAAGAGATGGCTTTTGTAACCCAACCCAATGTAGAATAAGAAAGATTATGTAATTGATAATGAGTAGGAAGTGACCCTAAAAGCAAAATACTCTTGAAAATAATCTTGATTTATTTATACTTAAATGTATGATTGCAAAAAAATATTTTTGGCCAAACCATAGAACTTCTTCTTGATAATAATAATACTTAGCACTTAAACGAGCACTCTACATCTGCAAAGTGCTTTACAAACATTAATTGATCGTTAACAACACCCTAGTGAGGTAGGTAAGTATTATTCAAGTAGTCTCTTGAATGATCAAGCCAGGATTACAGCCAATCCAGAGGGGGTTGTTACTGCTGGATGTGTGTGTGTGTGTGTGTGTGTGTGTGTGTGTGTGTGTGTGTGTGTGTGTGTGTCCTGCTCAACTCTTACTACACGAAGGAATTAAGATGTCTTATAAATGGGAAGACAGCCCATCTGGGAAATGACTGAAGCCTTTCCAGGCTTTAGAGTTTCCCCTGTAGGAACAAGACAGCCTCTGAAGAGGCCTCTCTGAGCTTGCAAGAGTTTGATAGAACTGAATAAGGACCAGGTCAGAGACAGGAAGCCAGCCGGCCTCTCCCCTCACTTTTCGCCTTTGATAAGAAAAACTAAATTCTCACCTCAGAAAGAACTTATATCATAAATCAGGGAATGATGGTTGACAGAGAAAATATCTCAGCCTAGGAGAGACCACCACTCCTCAAGAGAGCAAGTCATGGCCCCCAGGATGACAAGGGCCGGCCCTCATGGGGCTGTTGGGAACTGAGGTCACAAGAGCAGAGGCAAGCAAGGGCCAGGGAGCACATGCTTGGCAGCACATTTGAACTGCCCCAACAAAAAAACTAAGGTGGATATCCAAAGCCTCGTGTGAACACTTTCCTTTGGCTGAAGGCATTGTGACCTCAGACAGTGAAGGCCACCATCAAAGCACTGGTCTCTTCCCTGGGTTAGATAACATAATACCAAAACTGACCTTGGCTTTTCCATTGATTTCTTCATTTACTCATTAATAATGGCTAATGTGAACTGAGCATTTCCTTTGTGAAGGTCACTCTGTTAAATTCTTTACTTTTATTTGGTTATTTAATCTTTACCACAATCCCCTCAGGAATGTTTGAATATCAACCACATTGGAGTATCTGTAAAATAAGGACCAACAAAGGGGCTAAACTGGCCAATCCACACAGCTGCTGAGGTACAGCACTAAAACTTGGACTCAGATTCTTGGTCCCACTGCCTGAACCATGGTGCACTTACAGTATATCCATCTTGCTTCTTTTTGAGCTTACTCTTAGACTCGAACTAAGGGCTGAGGACATCTCTAAGCAGACATGGGTTTTCAGTGATAGACAGATATAGAAATAAAACCTTCCAAATCAACATGTCATTTCCAGCTGTAATCAGGATTAGGAAAGAAAAAAAGAAATCAGAGTTTTGTAAGAGAGCAGACCCCTCCAAGCAAATGACATTTAAATTCAGACTTGAAAAATGATAGGAGCCGGCCAGACAGAGAGGTGCCAAAGTGTGTCCGGTCAGATAAAAATGGGTAGAAGGCCCAAGGTGGCAAACAGCACAAGAAAGAGATGGAAGGCCAGCAGGGTGAGTGAGTGGCCATAGGGTGGTGGGCAGGAGATGAGGTCAAAGGGAGGAACGAGGCTGCAGGAGCCACATGTGTCAGCAAATATGATGCCCAGCACCTGGTAACCGAAGTAAATGGCACCAGTGTCATGAAGAAAACAGAAGTATATTTCTCTCTCATGTAAAGAAACCCAGAGACGGTAACCCCACAGTCATCAGTATTGCTCCATGGACTGCAGGATTTGGATTTCTTTCATCTTTCTACATTGCCATCCACCTATATTGTAATCCAGTCCTATCGCAGGTTCCACCTGAATCGTAGAGGACTGGAGATCAGGAGAATGGAAATACAGCACTCAGCATGACATTCTAGAAATTTAAGAAGGAAAAAGGAAGGGCCCAAGATATTCCCAAATCAGCTTCCTTGAAGCACCTTCTAGAACTCCCCCAAAACATTTCCACTTTTAGATCTTTGGTCTTATCTGCTATTCAACTCACGTTTGTTTACAAGGGAAGGGGGGGAATATATCGCAGATCTTGCTTCTCAGAGAAGGGAGGAGAAGCATCATAAATGGCCCTCATGGTGACAGTTTGGATTTCATTGTAAGGATGATAGAAAGCCCATGAGAGGTTTAACAAGAAAAAGTAACACCAGCCAGTCAGCCTGCATCTTTGGGAACTTCAGCCACCTCATGTAAGTACAGCACAGCTGGAGTAAGAGCAGGCACACCTGTGGTTGTCTAGGGGAGCCATGGAGACGCTGTTCCTTAGATGAAGGCAGGTCCTTTGAAATAAGGAAACATGGTGACTTTGAGAAATGTATTCAGAGCTAATGAGTGGAACTGTTTATGTATTTCACAGGGATCTCCAGGATAATGCCTCAGTTAGCTGCACCTACATTCATATGGCCGAAGGAGCCAGTCATATAGATTGGGAAAGACTAGAGGCAAGGAAGACGTGGGTGTGAAGGAAAGAGAGATTTTAATTCTAGACATCTTAAATTTAAAATGCAAGTGAGAGATCCAACAGAAGATGTAGACAGTCGACAGTTGGACATGCAGACCTAGAACTTACAAAAGAAGTGATAACTAGAGATAAATATTTGGGATCCATTGCCTATAGTTGATGCTTAAAAATCACTGTGGTTAAAATAAGTTCTCTTTGGAAGAGAATGTCAGATAGAAATAGTTATATATGTCTTGGGGGAACAAAAATTGAATGAGATAGGGAGAGTGGAGCAAACTGAGAAGGCCAAAGGAATGAGCAGAAGATAGAAGGAAACTCAGCAGAGTGCAGTGTCCGGACACCAAGAGAAAGGGCCTTTCAAGGGAAAGTCAACTTGAACAACAGTCACTAAGAAGGAATAAAAGGAGAGTCTAATGGCTCATTAAAAGCAGCATTGTGAGGTCACTAGTGACTTCTACAAGAGCAGGTACAATGATAGAGAAGGTGTGTGGATGTGTGTTGAAAGGTGTGTGCAAACCTTTGTCTGGTGTGGATGTTGATGCTGAAATAAAGCAGGGACTGGAGCGTTGTGTTGTTATGAACAAATACTTTAAACATGGAAACCACTGATGCTTACACTAAACTCGGTAAAAAGAACCCGAGGGAGAGAGGTGTTGAACTCTCAGCGTAAAGAAGACAGGAGAAATGAATCTCAGAACACATGAGGGACCTGTTTCCATCGACCTTCCAGAGGTAAGAAGATAAGAACAGGTATGAGAGAGAGAGAAGTCTTCTTCAGTGGCTTCAGTTCTCTCTGGGGAAATGCAAATTTCAACAATGAGAAAGCTTACCCCATCTATGCCATGGGCAGAGAGGAAAGAGGTAAAGAGCATGCTGGGACAGCATGCCTGAAGATGCAGGCATCGTTGCATACTGCTGGAGGGAGTGTAAATTGGTGTGAACTCTGTAGAGAGAGATCCAACAACATCTATTAAACAGCAAACGATATACAATTTGACTCATCTATAATACTTTTGGAAATTTACCTTACAAATATAACAACACATAAGCACAATGGCATAGCTATAAACCTAATCATTATTGCACAATATGACACTGAAAACCACCATTGTTACTGGGCTGATGAAATAAATTCATGTACAACTAGTGGAATGGAACCGTATTGAAAAGAGTGAAAATGTTGAACATATTGGAATGGGTTCATCTATGATACAAGTATAATTAAGTGAAAAGTAAAAGCAAATTGTACCACATTTGTAACAGTAAAGATAACAGGGAAGAAGATGGATGTATGTTTGTTTTCATATTTATATTATCTCTAAAATGTATGCACTAAGAACTTTAGTGGCTGGTTAGAAAAGGAGCTAAGAGCCTGACAAATGAGGATAGAATATTGATTCTCAGGTCCTTTCAAGTTTGAATGATTTCATTGTATAGTTTGGTTTAAAATCAATAAAATTAGAGAGGGCACCTTACATAGTTACTGTAGGGGCTGGCATGATAAAAGTTTGATGGCGACACTGTTTGATCAGATGATAATGTTCTGCTCCCTACCCCTCACCTTTGTAATTACAGGTATGAAGACAGTAGGTTGCTATACTCCTCTAAGAGAAAACTTACTGGCAAGTGAGAAGGAAGGAAGTGAGTATGGTTTTTATGAACTAGGAATATATTAAGACAGGTATGTGCAGTATAAGTAGAGACAAGAATGAAGGAAATGAGTGACAGACACGAGACTCTGAGAGTTTCATGTCCACCAAGAACAGGTGTCCTCTCAGCAAAGGTTAAGCTTTCTGTGCCCTGAGTAAGCAAAGAATATTTTGTTCTGCTAGAGAATGTGGGTAATAGGAAGTAATTACATTAAAAACAAAATAAGTAGAGGACTTATGAGATGACTCAGTGAAGAAAGGCATTTTTTCTGCAAGCTTTGTGACCTGGATTGCATCCTCTGATCCATGTAAGGTGGAAAAAGAGAACTCCACAAAGTTGTCCTCTGACTTTCACAAATACACTGTGGTAGGAAAGTCCCTCCTACCAACATACACATGCACACAAATAACAACAACTACAACAACAATAATAATAATAATAATAAATATTTTTAAGAAGAATAACACATGTAGAGAGGATATAATGGAAGAACAAGTGGGGGGCATAAAGATGTGGCTCAGGAAGAGATGCAGAATGCAAAAGAATTAATTTTATTGATTTTTATTTCTAATGACCTGTCTACTCAAGTGTTGGAGTGGGGAATATGTGCTTGTGAGTGCAGGTGCCTGAAGAATACACAAGGGGGCATTGGGTTCCCTGGAGTTAGAGTTACAGGCAGTTGTAAGCTGTCCCATGTGGGTACTGGGAATCAAACTCAGGCCTTGTGAAAGAGTACTACCTGCTTGTAATGACTGAGACATCTCTTCAGCCCTAACAGGTTCTCCTGAGGATGCTGAGAACACTTGAGTGGATTGATATCACAGGCAGGGTACTATCTTCAGACACCAGAGCACAAACTCTGGGAAGGCTTTGTGCTTGGGATAAGTACAGTCCAGTAGCTCAAGTTGAAGATGGGAAAGTGATCTTTTATCATATAAACACTGGTAATGCTCTGGCCATAATTTAGTTTTTGAAAAAGATTGTGTGTGTGTGTGTGTGTTTGTGTGTGTATGTGTGTGTGTTCATATGCCCAGAAGATGGTGTCATACCCCTCGGGACAAAGGAACCACAGTCTATTCCTCTGTAAGAGCCGCGAGTACACTTAAACCTTGAGCCATCTCTCCATCCCTGATAAGTTTTATTATTATTATTAAAATCATTGGCCTTTGCTCATGAAAAATGCCCAGAAGGGACTCTCATGAGCATATTGTCCTGATAAGCACTATCTAATACACAATTCTAAGGCTATGATTAATCCTGAAACCCCAAAGACACAGGCTTTTGATGGCTCTAGATAACCCACAGAATTCAGCCTATTATGGCAAGCAGGCCTTCTCCCTAGGTTCATTCTTCTCTATTCAGGCTCAAACATTCTGAGCACCTGATTATGGCCAGCACATCTGCCTTATACATGCTCTGTAATTACCCTCATAACTATCCTCACAGGAGAAAAGATATTCTAAACACTGTGCCCATCCCCATGGTTCTAAGACAACCAGCATGGACCCTGGGGAAGTGAGAATTCTGCAGGAGAGTATTCCTGGGTATGGAAAAGGCTGGGACCATGATGCTGGTCATAGGAAAAGATGTCATACAGTTCTGACAATTTGCCAGACCACCTTGTAGAAGAGACTGGATCCCAAACAATGATTGGTCAGTAGTGGGTACAGTAACATCGTGACCAGGATGGCTTCGTTATGCATACTTCTTGCCCTCAGTGTAAACTTAAGTCAAAGACAAACTTTGGTCTCACTGAGCTTCTTTATTTGTTCCTTCTCCCAATGTGGCCATATTTATGAAATCTTTCTTTTATTTTCTTCCCTTTTCTTTTCATTCTTACTTGTGAAAAATGAAAGAGAAAAACAAAATTTAATTGATGTATTAGGACCGTGGCCCAGACCCTAACAACTCCTACAATACCTTGACATTTTTACTCATGGCCCTCGCTTATTTGAAATAATCTTCCTCAATTCTACCTTGAGTTCAAGTCCAACTTTCCCCTGCAGCACCATCTGTCCAGCAACTCACAAAGCCCAAAAACACAGAAACTAGCCCAGCTTCCAAAAGAGGTGCCAGAAACCAAGGGAGCATTCTCTCCTCACTCATCTGTGTTGAAATAAAGTCCCGCACTGAACTCGGGTCTCCCCAGAGACCTGTAGACCAGAAAAGCGCTTTCCATTTGTTAAGGCTCTTGAAGATCAAGTTTAAACCATTTCCTGGCCAGTTCATCATGACTCTAGCCAGGTTCCACTCCTCTGGAAGTCTCAAATGCAGTTTCTTTATTAGTAATTCCTCCCAGCTTTGATGTCTTGATTTTTGAGTTCCAGAACAGAGTGTTTTTAAAGGAAACAGGAGAAGGCGTGCTCAAGGGGGGCATTATGGTACAGAGAGAAGAACTGTAACTTTCACAAATGCATCTGGATGAATGGGACTAGCTTCCTATGACTAATGTCCCCCAAACACTAAGCTAATGATTAAATTAAAAAATGCAAATCCCCAAGATGTCATATGCTGCTGGGCGAACTGATGGAAAGGAACCTTACAAACAGTCCCCACATTGTGTGGGGAGCTGAGAGGAGGTATGAATCAAAACAACAGGGAGCCATACGGTGTTAGCAATGGCCAACAACGAAAGAACTGCAACTCAGAGGACAGAGAAGACTCAAAAGCATCAGTGAGTACCAACCCCTCCACCCCCAGTTCTAACAGTTCTTTGGGAATTCTGAAGTGATGGAGGATAGAACACAAAGCAACGTGTCAGGAAGTAAATCTGCAGCCATCACACATGCAGCTCTGCTCGGCAAGCAGCATGACAGAGACTCAGCCAGGTCTCTGCATTCATGGCCTTAAGAAGTGGGACAGGTCCTCCTAAACTGTAAGGAAGCTAATGATGTCAGGATGCCCCAGAATGCCTGAGAGACTCAGGAGGAGCCTTCTGTATCATGATGATAATGGTGACTCCAGAAGTTGTGTTTGGGAGGTACAGGACAATTAGCTTCCTCATGTTATCTTGGGCTCTAGAGTGATTATGGCTTGAGTTTGTGTTATGTCTTTATTGAGGTTTAAAAGGGTCACTAGAAACAGATAGGCCAAATAGATGTTTATTCAGGGAGAAATAACTTACAACATAGACAGATGAACACCAGCAGGTTCCTGGTCCCAAGGATGCCTCTGGAAGTTCTCCTGTTCCCAAGCTGCAAGCTAGAGAGCTCCCGCAAAGAACCCCTTCCTCAGACTTAGTTCTTCTAGGTAACATCCGCCCTTGTCCCCATCCCCACTGCGCGTGGTCTGTGCCACAGGTGCGGACAAAGTGAATATGTCACTACATGTCTTGCCCTTTTATTTCAAACTGCCTTGGAGCAAATAGCTTATTTTGTTCTGTCCTCATAAGCATATCTTTAACTATACAGCAAGAATCTTCAACTTAGAATCTAGGAACTTATGGATGTTCTAAGGAGCCTTTTACATTGTATACAGTACCTTCCAGGTGTGGCATGGGCACTTTAGGAAAAGAGGAGCCACTGATTTTACCTAATTTTTAAACAGATCCATTACGTAAAATTAGTTTAAAGCCATCGATCTGCCTCATGTAACCAAAAAAAAAAAAAAAAAAAAAAAAAAAAAAAAACTAGTCTCAGTTACACAGAATATGACATTATGCTTTCCAGATGTGTGAAGAACTTGGTGGGGACACCATCAGAACCTGGTGCCTGGATGCAGAAACACCCACTTTCAGAGTTAAAGAGATATGATACGCATTCTTCTCCGGGGGCATAGAACTTGATCAGAACTGGCTAGAAACAAAGACTCTTTAATGTGGTCTTATTTCTAGTGTGATTAATGAATGAAATGCGCAGACTTACCCAGAAGTCATCCTCATTACTTTACAAACAATATTAAATTACAGGAGGCATCACAAACCAACAACTGTCATTCAATGCACATACATCTTTGTAGTATATTGTATGTTATTAATATAGCCATGCAAACTAAGAAGAGACCACAGAATCCTCCCTCTCATGGTGCTGAAGAAGAAAACAAGACCCGGGGTCACAGACCTCCAGAAAAGTAGTTAAGGGTTTAAAGCTTAACTACTTGGGAAACTGGGCCCAAAGGATCACCTGGCATTTGTTTTAGGTGGGCACAGCTTCATGCACTTCTTACAGTACCTATGTGCTTTCCCTGGACAAGCTGTACTGAGTATGGCCAATTAGTATTGAAGTGTGTGTGTGTGTGTGTGTGTGTGTATACCCTGGCTTTGATGCTCTCTCTCTCTCTCTCTCTCTCTCTCTCTCTCTCTCTCTCTCTCTCTCTCTTTCTCTCTCTCTCTTTCCCTTTTTCTCTCTCTCATGACTGAGTTCATGAGACAGGTATGGGCAAGCTGGCCACACAATCATCTCCCAATACCCCAATAATGGAAAGCAGAGATGCTTCCCATCAGGTGTAGACTTTTAAGATGTCTGTTCCTGTTTTCCTTCACCATCTAGTTCAAACATTAAGCCTTGGCTCTTCCCCAGAAGGAGGCAAGCATCACATGTCTCAACAGAAGCCTGTCCTGATCCTACTGCCAGGATGCTCATCCAGGGTGACAGTTTGGAAGATCATGGGTCAATTGTTTGTGGACAGTCTCCTGATTGACCGGATTTGGGTTACACAATTGAGGCAGGAATTCTCCATATATAGCAGCAGGGGGCTTTGCTTTGTTCCCTCCTTCCAACTCTTAAGCCCCAGCTGTGCCTTAGGACCAGGTGAGGCAGAACCCTGGACACCAGAGTCACACCATGCCAGGCTCCTAGCTCACCACTAAGAAACAAAGCTGTCCTGGATCCAACTCTGTATTTGGCACCACCTCATTGGCTCTCCTCTTTTGGGCAGTAGGATACTCAGGTCACTTCCAGTCTTTTTGAGACTGCCCATCACTGACAGCAGACATAGAGGAGCCACTGTGGTCTAGGAGCCACAGCCCAGCCTCGCATCCTGAGGAGTTGACTAAGGTGATGCAGGAGCAAAGGGCCATCTTGCTCCTGTCTTTTTCCAATTCAAATCCAGAAAGTAAAAGGGTCTACAGGATGACCCTCGACAGGGATGGACATCCACACTCATCTGGGTGACTTGCTGCCAACCACAGGTCACCCAATCAGTCTCAGACTTCTTCCTAAATGTTCTTCCCAATCCATTATTCATCTAGCAGCATCGGCAGAGGGGCAGAGGGGGCCCGGCTGGAACCACCAGAACAAACTAGCCCTAGGCAAAACTGGAAAGTCCAAATGGCTTGTTTTCTGTGACCTCTGCTCTTTCTGAATACTTTCTCCCTTTTCAAAACTAATTTCCTCCCTGGGGCCTCAGGCTCCCAAGCCCTTCTGAGTGGAACTGCTTCAGTCACACTAACATGGCAGATGCTTTCTGCATATTCACAGCAGTAAGCACAGCTTTTTACATATTTTCCCATGGTGAATTATTATCTAAAATAACAGGTGAAGAATGGGTCCATTTTAAACAACCCTCAAATAATTCCAAGGACCCCACCCACCACTGAGCAGATGATTCTGAAGCTACAACAAATGTTTCTAGTAGAAAATTCTCCCTTCAGAGCTGCTGCTCATCCCAGCAACCCCAAGTACAGAGGTGTTTGCAAAGTATTCAAAAGGGCACTAGACTATGTAGCCTACTCTGCCACTCGATCTGCCTAATATGTTGGTAACTTTGGGCCTCAGTTTCTCCATTTAAAAGGGGAAGATAAGGACCATGTGTGAAAGAGAATTAGGCTAGTACATTGGGACCCCAGACTTGATTCCCAGCACTACAAAACAATAGGAAAAACAAAACAAAAATAAATAAAAAGAGGGTGTCACAAAAATCTTCTCATTGACTGAGTCTTATCAAGTCGACTATGATTGAAGCATTAAAAAGGCTGAGAATGGGCGATGGAAGTGGCTTACAGCTTTTTAAGTTATATTTATCTACTTTTTTATGGACAGAGGGAGTTAGCATGCTTTGGCTAAGTGGAGAAACCCTCAGACCCCAGTGATCTCGTCTCCATGCCAAAGGAGCTGGGGTTACAGGCATGCACAGTATGCTTACCTTGTTATGTGAGTGCTGGCATCTGAACTCCAGTCCTCATGATTGATGAGATAGTGCCTCTAACCACTGTGCCACCTCTCCAGCCTGGCTTGAAGTTAAAAGGAAAATACCTTGCAGTGTTTATTGCAAGTACTACCAATGTTCATAACTTGTAGTGTGTATTTTGGAATACTGTGTCCATGTAATAGATAAGCAAACTGAGGTGCAGTCTGCTTCCCCACAGTGGTGCAAAATAGGGATTTTTTTTTTTTTTTTACCACGAAAGGTGCAATTGTTCATGTTCTAAAAGAACACACCATCCTATCTCTCAACATCAAAAGAAATTCCTAGAGAGTAGCAAGACAGGCTGAGTGAAGCTGAAGCATCACAGCATACAAATGAGGAGGCCGGTCCAGCTCTCCCAACTGAGGTTCACACACGAGAGAGGAGAGGATGTCAAGAGATCGAGCAGAGGGGCAGAACCCCAGCCTGTCTGCTCTATGGCATTGGCTCCCCAGCTGACAGTTTAAGTTCCTGAAAGCTATGGATGGATGTCTGGGAGAAGAGCTACAAACAGATGAGTCTCAAACCATCTCTGAAGCCTGTGCTGAAAGACCGGCACCCAGCCGGTACTTCCAAACCAGCCTTTTCTGGGCGACCACTGTGGGGCCAAGTCAGCTAGGACTTGCTCTTCTGGAACTGGTCTGGATTCTTTCACCCTCACCACACCCCACACAAGCTCACAAATCTCCATAAAGACCATCATGATAATCATCCAGCTAGTAAGCAAAGGCACGTGTGTGGTCTTGAGTTGGGCATGTTCATGGGACTTTGCCAGAGACAGACAGGCAGGCAGGCAGGCAGGCAGGCAGACAGACTGACTGACCTGACTGACTGACTACTGACTGACTGACTGACTGACTTTTAAATAGCCCGAAAGCTAGTTTAAGGTTTCCAATTTAAGATAAATGCAGATGCTACCATGGCTTTAGGAGTCTCTGTCAGTGTCTTAAAATCAGTGTTTTAGTCCCACCTAACTTTAGCAGTTACCCCCACCCCCTTTCTGGTTACAGTCTGGCATAAAAGTGTCAGTTTGTTATGTGGGTGGGTAATGGTATGCTTTTAATTAAGGAGGTAGAGACTAAATTAAACCACATCAAGTGGCTAGTGTTTCTTTAATTTCAGATTGTGAATCCCTTACCCTGAGCACGAGGAGTTGGGCTCCATCACTATTCCCCTTTAATGGCTATGGCTGAGAAGTCCATCTCCTGAGCAGCTTCATAATTGATTAAACACAACTGTGGACTCCCAAGATCAGGAAGTGCAATTTTGCTGGTGTCGCTTCAAGTCTAAAATACCTCCAGGGTAATTACGGGCTGAGAAGCAACGCAGAGGCTTTGAAGTAAGGGAAGAAAAGACGACCAGGGCACCCAAGAGGGTCTGCCTGCTCCTTTGTCCTTCGTGGCAAAATCTTAAAAGCCTTTGGGGAAGATGGCTGTGTCTGGGACGAGGGAGGGTCCCAGGATCTGGGGCCCCTCCCTGGCTGCAGATATTCCAAAGAGAGACATATCCCCAACAGAGCAAGCTGCAAGGGTCACCATGGCACCCCCTAAGAAAGGCCATCATTGTGCGATTGCTGCAGACATCATGCAGCTCTGATTTCCTTTGCTTTGGGACAGTGTGCCCAGCTGCCTCTTCAGTTGTCCACCCCACTCGAGGCAGGGAGATGAGCACTCTGTCTGTTCATCTGAATTATTTACCTCCACAGCAATTATCAGATGCCTTAAGCCGCACTCTAAAGGCCTCTTTGCAGTTCACGCAGCGAGGATATAAACCTCATTCAGAAGTGAAGAGAGTGGAAGACTATTTCTTATTTTTTTTAATTAATAATAGGTTAGAAATAAAAACCATGATTAGGGGCAGTACATAATGGAAATGCAAGAGCTGCACTCCTCAGAGGCCCATGGCAAGAAATGTTAATGAGTGGAATTGGAAGTTCCTCATAGTCAACCTGGAGACAACTAATGGTTTCCAAGTGGAAATGTGAAGAGTTATTAAATGTTGTATATTTATTGCACTAATAACCAGATTGCCAGAGGTGAGGAGGGATGCAAATACAGGTCCAAGCCCTGTTGAACCATTGGCTGTGGAAATGCAAGAGATTCACTAGGGGGAAGTTACAGCACACAGACATTTGCCAATGCCACTGTGATGAATAGTTCGTGGATTAGGACCGTCACTGCTCCAATCCCATGAAAACCCATTTCAGCAGAGGATAGAATCATAACTTAATTTTTTACTGGGAGTTGGAGAGAGACAAGAGTAATATTTCTGGCAGCTATCATTTTGCATAGTCTGGCATTTTGTTTTGTTAGACATATAAACCTTTTCCCATTGCCCAAGTTTGTTAGCTTTCTCCCAGGTGGAGGTATAAACCACCTTAAATCCTGGCATACAGAGTAGAATACTTTCTATGGCAGAGGACCTTCCCCCCTCAACATGCACGTGCACGTGCATACACACACACACACACACACACACACACACACACACACACACACGCTGCAAAAATCTTCTTGTTAAGTCTTATTAAGACTTTTCAGGGAGAACAACTGACTTGACCGGGAGCAGACCTCATAGATCGAAACAAGTGTGCACCCTAGAGACACAGGCAGCACTCTGAGCTCAGAATTCTCTATTTGCCATTTTGCTGTTGGGTCAAACTGGCAAAGCTGTTGATCTCTTGGAACCATATTTACTGACCTGCAAAATGATGGTGCCGATTCCTGCCTTTCATGATTGGCCAGATTCTCACAAACTTATTAAAAAGGCCTAGTAGAGTGGACACTAACTAAGGACTTGAGTGCTTTCTAGGGGATAGACATGTTTGTATCTTTTCAGAGTGATGAGCAAAGCAGAACAAGAAAGGGGAGGGTGAGTTAGGTCCAGAGCTCCAAGAAAGCAGTAAATAGGATGCTCCAGTTCCTGGGTCTATTAGTCATTGACTAAGGCCTCTATGAAGTAACTTCCCAGCCATGGGAAAGGATGCCTGGGATAGTTTTCCAGAAGAGTGGCAGTTCCTACCTGTTGGCAACAAAGGGCCCAGTGCTGCACCAAGTGATGGAAGGTAGTGAAGCAGCATTTGAGCTGAGTACCCGCATCACTATAGTATATTTAGCACCAGAACTACTCTAAATACCCATGGTTGTGCTGTCTCCCTTGAAGTAAGTTCATAAATCTTCCTCCAGTAATCTTTTAATCAACTATCGAGAGACAGACATCTTCCCTGGAATCACACCAGCTGTGCCATAGTGAGTATTTGTTGTAGGTCCTCAGCATAGGAGGTCTATGAGAAAGATTCACAAAGGACAGGACGAGAGGTTCCTCCCAGCCCATGGCTGAGACAAACCTCTCATGGTTTTTGGGAGCAAGACCTGAAGTAGTTCCTAATGCTGGTGTCTGTGTCTGGTGAGGAAAATTGAGAGCAGCAGAGGATGCACTGAAAGCAATATTTGCTCAAAGTATAAATGAAGGTCTCAAACCATGCTAACCAATGGGTGAGTACAGGAGACAGATTACAGAGAGAGTAGCCAACAGGAATGAGGCATTACTCTCCCACTCCCATGGACAACCCCCCTCCAAATACATCACTTCTGCCATCAATAGCTCTACATGAGGTGACAGAGTAGGGGATTCCCTTGGAAAATAATTATAAATAATATAATTATCATTTTGAGCCACATACTTGAAAAATTAGAACTTTCCAATTGCATTATCCTTAGAGAGCATCTGTACTAAATCACTTCTTTACTAATGAGGAAATGAAGACATGAGGGGTTAGTCAACTCAAGCTTCAGTAGGATCGAAATTAGAGATCACATCTCTCCTCATGTAATGTTCTTTGTGTTGTTCCATGTTAAATATAGAAATATAAGAATTGCTTTTCTATATTTTAAATAATGTTTTGAAAATTTTCAGCACTGCTTCTTTATCACTTCTATCCCTTTCTCCCATTCCAGCTCCTCCCATTTCCCCTACTCTCACTCCAAAATTTATGATACCTCCTTCAATTATTATTGCTGTATAAAGGTGTTGTGTTTGTTTCATGCTTGTTTTTGTTTTGAGATACTGTATCTGTGTGTACCTTATGCAGGCCTCTTGGTTTTACTGCCTGAACCTGCCAAACACTAAGAATATAGGTGTAGGTCATCGTACTTAATACAAATACAATATTGTAAGTCCTAAAGATAGACTATTTCAGCCCTATTGGCATGCAGGACAAATATTGCTTGTTGCCATTTTAGTAATAAAATTTTATTGGAACACATCAGTAATCATTGATTTGTGCTAGCAGAATTAGTAACTGTGGCTAAGAGTATAGGTCCACCAAGCCATAATCATAATATGAACATTCACAAAGGAGAGTATACTGACTCTGCCACAGCTTGTTAGGAGGTCAATGTTCTTGAGGACACAGCCTCATGGGTCAGTCTGTAACTAGGGCAGCTGTTGAAAGGCCTGTGGAGTCATCTAAGGAACAGAAAGTGGTGTGGTTGCTTAATTGCTCATATTAGGTTGAGTCTACTCTGTGTTCCAGCTTCTCCAATGAAGAGAGGCCTCCTTCCCCATACAGGCTATTGGCTAGAGGGTCTTCTATTTAATTTGATGTTCCATGACTGATTAGAACCCTCAAAGTTGCTGAAGCCATCAACTTATAGAAATAAAATAATTAGTCTGTCTTACAGTTTCTGTGCCACAGTCTATGGTAGATAGACCCATGCTTTGGAGCCTGTTGTTGAGGTGCAAGATGCAGCACTATAAACAAGTAGCTGTTTACCATGTAGTGGCAAAGTGAAAGAGAAGAAGAGAGACCAGGGCCAACATCCCCTTCAAAAACATGTCAGTGACAATAAGACTTCCCATAGGCTCCATTTCCCAAAGTCCAATTCAAGGACCAAGCCTATATCACTCACTTGGCCCTTTGGAGACCATTCTAGACGGAGACCATTTCTGCCATCCCAATTCCAACCCATGGACCCTACCTCTCCCTTCCTCCCTCAAGCTGCCTTTCTCCCAATCATCTATGAAATACCACTTAACCAAATACATAAGTATGTAAAGGCCCCTTGCTTCAGTACTTCTAGGATACAGGTATTCTATTTTCACTCATGGGATAATTATATGTACTTAGCAATGACTATCAATCGAATTGTTCTAACAAGAAAAACTAATGATACCCACTGTCGGGGTGGAATCTACCAAACCACACACTCCCAACAGTTCAGATCACTGAGCATTCAGTTTGCACAGGAATGGTTCAGATACTGTTGCAGAGAATGTCAGAGATGCTGTTACTTCTCTAGCTGATAAAAATGACACAGAGCACATTATTTCATTAATGAGGTAGCTGTCAATTGGCCAACAGGGTAAGTTCAGAAACTAAGCAAAACTATTCCACTTGCAGAAAGCATTGCAGCTGTATAACTACTGAGGAATATTTTATTTTTTAAGCTTGGAATACTTTTCTTTTCCACATATAAAGGAAATTACCCCATGGGAATTTTGAGGATAATACCACAATCAGAATTAGTCATATGCTTATATGCAGTATAATTAACATATATAAAATATAAATCAAAATATGTTGCTTATATTCATACTTTTAAAGGTAGAATAATGAACATCCTGTCAGAAGGCCACTGCCTGTGTCCAGCTGAGACTTTGCTTTCAAAGGAAGTCTAACATCCCTTCCTCTAGCACCTCATAACATGAGGTCAAATGACACCTGACAGCCATAAGTGAGTCTCGGGTGCTGTCTGCTCTCACACTCTCAGCAACCCTCTAACAAGACAGAACACAATGGTGAGTGGAAAACTGACACTAGAAAATGGAGAGGGTAAGAAAATATTCTGCAGTATCAGCCAGAAGGGCTCCTCTGAGACCCAAATCTACAGCGGTAAGCAGGGAAGCCCGCTCCTCTCAGCATAGTCTGCAGTGTGCACAGCTGCTCCTCTGAAGGCCAGGACAGAAGCCTGGCAGCCTAGTGCCTTCCTGGCTCAGCCCCAGAGGTACCACCACTCAGAGGTGTTGGTCATCCGACTAAGTGGAGGTGGCAGATATACTGATAGATGTTGCATGTAGCCCCAAATCTCTGGAACATCTGATTGCCTAAAACATTGAGGTATGCACATAACTCCAGTGCTGGTCAGTTGAAAAAAGCAAGTTTTGAAGATGGTGGAAATGACCTTTGAAGAAGTCCTGGACCATTTGCCCACGCAGCTGTGGCAGCAATCTTTCCCCAGAGCTGAGCACTGTTCAAAGGATGCTGCTAGAAAAAGAGTGTGAGAGTCTTCATCTGGACTGCTTATCAGACTGTTTAACAAATCCTTCAGAGAAAAACAACAGTCTTTGTTTTTGGACAGTGCAGTTTCCTTTGAGAACAAATGCAAAAGTTTCGGAAACATGCCTAGCTCACAAGGTAAGCATTCAGCTGAGGATCATCAAATAGGATTCAAATGAGGTAAGACCAGAAGAACAAGCCTACTTTTCTTGACTGTCTCCTGTCCTGTCTCTGAACACGGCAGGAAAGAACACATCCTTGTGATGCCCTGAGCAATGTCTGTAAATGCAAAAATACCAGAAACCACACTGAGATGTTACCAGACCGAAGAAAATACTACTTCTAAGACTTCAACACTGCCTTTCATGTGAGAAAACAGAGATAGCAAGCAGGGTCTCAAACAGCATGGCCAGAGTTGTGCACCTCTGCGAACACCCACATCTGTGTATGTCAGAGTACTTCTCCAAAGGCCTTGTTTTTCATCAGAGGTCAGAAAATGACAGCCTGAAGGGACAAATCTATCCACCAGACTACCATGCTTTATAAATAAAACTTTATTACGGCACAGTGACACCTCTTTGTTTATATATGAACCTCCACTGCTTTCACCCCACAATGGCAGCATTGAGCAACTGCCACAGAGAACCCACTGCCGGCAAAGCCTAACATATTTACTTCTGATCCTTTATAGGAAAAGCTTAGCAACCCTGCCCTTTCCGTTTATGTCTGTTTCAGGGACTAATTAAAATGGGAACTTATAATGAATTGTCTTTTCTCTCTAGCCTTCCTCAATTGCATTTTAAGTTTTTGTCTCTAACAAAAGATGATGACATGGAATGTGCTGTATAATTCTTCCTATCTCCTAGCACTGTGGCAATTAGCATAAACGGCATAGCTTACAACTCACAGTTTCAGAGAAGTCCAACCAACATTAGCACGCTGGCAATGTGGTTTGTTACCTTCCTCCATCTCTGTGATAAAAACACCTAGCAAAAGGGAACAGAGGTTCCCTTAGCTTACAGAACAGAGAATACAGTTCATCCTGGTGGGAGGGCAATGTAGCTGTGGCTGCAAGGACAAAGGCTTGCCACACTGCAGGAGGCACAGAGCTTATGCTAAAACAGGTCCTGAGTAGCCCTCAGGACCGACCCCAGGATGGCCTACTTCCTCTAGCTACTTCTCACTTCCTAAAGGTGCCAAAGCCTCTACAAATAGTGCCATCAGCTGGGGACCAATTGTTCAAACACATGAACCTACAGGGAATATGTCACTTAAATCATAATGTAGAGCCTTGTCTATCTGAAGTTTGGGAAATTTTCATTTGCCTCTTTCAGCTTCTGAGAGCTAGAAATCCTTGGCAAGGCATGGCATAGCATGTCTTGTAGACCCATCACCCCAATTTCTGACTCCCTCTTCATTTATCACTCTATGTTGGTGTCTCTGGATCTAAACTTCACTCTGCTTTTACAGTTACCAATCACACTGGGCTTTGTTTGGCATCTCTGATTCGCTCTGGTTCTATGACATCATCTTAACAAGATCATGTCTTCAAAAACTCTACCTGCAATTAATGTTATACCTACAGGTTCTGAGTGAATCAGTGGGGGGGGGGGCGAGTGTGTGTTTGCACATGTGCACATGTGTGTATGGTGGGAGGGCATTGTTCAACCCTAGATAATTCACTACTTGGTACTCAATATATTGTATATTGTATATATTGTGTATATTGTATATATTCTGACCAGTTTTCAAGCCAACTTACTCCCTTTCCCTCCACAGTGGTTCTGGGGTGTTGTCAGTCTGTCCCGCCTACTCATGTCTGCTTTCCTCTACTTTGGAACATCTCTCTTTGTAGCCATTCAATGTCCTTTCTTCACTGCCACTTAAAAAAACCTGTCAGGGGAGCCCATCCTTGGCATTCCTTTTTATTGTCCATATTTTTGCTGTACTGAGCTTGTGGCCACAGTGGCTTCCTCTGGTTTATCTTGTAGAAAAGACACAAAAACCTAGTGTATTCTTGCTATGAACACAGCCACTGTCTAACAAAGAACAGCGAAGCTGAGACAATTCTCCACTGTTCTCTTTCCTCCTGTAATTTTAGAGTCATAATTATTTATTTTGCATTTTAATAGTACTTGCCGTTGTACAGTACTATCATGACTGTTAAGGGAAATCTATCTACCCACAGACAGGCTCAGCCCCAACATTGACAGGTGAGGCACAGCACTCTCAGGTAAGCTGCAAATTCACACAAACAACAGATCATTTTGTAGTATAACTATAGTGTACTCAGTACTTGTGACATAGTCGTACTAAAAATATTTGTTGTTTATCTGAAATTTAGAATAACCTGTGTGTCACATAGTTTTATTGGCTGCATCTGGTAATCATAAATAATGGTCATTTGCTACTTAAAGGTACAATAGACCTCACTAACTGCTAAAGATATTCTCTTTCTTTCTCTTACTGTCAACACCTCTGAGGAGTTGTTTTCTAAGGCCAATTGCTAGCAAATAATGCTGAAGGATGTAACTATTTTCCTTCTGTATTAAGAGATTTCTCTAAGAATTCTGTAAACTTAGTGTTTTGATACTAGTCTGAGACTCTCAACATTCAGTAGCCATGTGACCTTGATGAAGCCATTTCATCTGTCCATCTGAACTTCCATATATCCTTCTGTAAACAAGAATAAAACAGGTTCTTGTGAGGAGTAAATTTCATATAAAAGCATAGTACTTTGCATATAGTAATTGCCAAACACAGTTCCATGGCTTACAGTTATCATTGGCCATTGTGACTGACTGCATAAGTCAGGAGTACATTCTGCCAGGACATCAGCTTGCCAAAGGAATCAAATGTACACTTTTACCACTCTCCAGGTAAAGTTCTACCATTATACCCCTGAACAAACATGTTTACTTTGTGATTAAAATATGTGTTCTACCACATTCCACAAATACTTATTTTAAGCCAAAGTTGGTGCTGTCCTCTGATTATAAATCTATAGATCTAACACTGAGAAAGATAATCAATGGCATGACCCTTTCCAAATGAAAGCTTCTAGTGGTTGAGCACATAGGTATGTTTTATATGGGTCATGGGAGTAGCCTTGGGAAAAACAGGTGGGACCAGAGCCCAGTTTCACAGTCATAGATATGTGTGTATATGTAATTGTGTGTATATATGCATATGCCTATACTATTTTAGATTTGCAGCATAATATGGAAGATGTTGAAAAACACTACTCTAGCCTCCAGGGGAAGCTCTTGACTTTGGTGCCTTGATTCTAAAAATCCACTCTTGAAGAGGACACAGAGGTAAAATGGATCATAAGGAATGCAGTCTTTAGTGGTGTGTGATTGAAGCCCCTCTTGCAGATGCAGCCTGTGACGAACAGAGAGGGGTGTAATTGAAACCAGGTGGGAGTAAAGCTTGCTCAATAGCTACCAGCCAGGTACTTTCCACCTCTATTGACTTAAGGTTGGGGCCATAGGAAAAGAGGCACAGACATGGCCAGTGGCATCTGAGCATTGTCCTTCAGAGAGAGACTTGCTTTTCCATCATGCAGTATGTCCCATTTCAGTGATGGAGGTAAGATCCAGGTGGGCAGGCCCGGAAGAATGTGAGCATGTGGGTGGTGGGTATTTACTGTCTCCAGACTCTAATCTCCTCTACAATTAGACAATGATCAGACATGCCAGTGTAATGCTGTTGGTTGAGGGAGGAAAGCGCAGGTTTAAGTCTCAAACAATTCTCTGGATGGAACCCAACATGGAGCGTGACTCTCTAACTTGGACGCAGTCACTTAAATTCTTTAAACTTTGTTTCTCTCACATGTGAAGTGGACACAATAGCACATTCCTTGCTAGAATACTAAAGACATTTATGGAGTTAGCATGTGGAAGGGAGAGTTAACATCATCCTGCCTGGCAGAGGGAATGGAGTGAGCTTTTCCTGATGCAACAGAGACTAGGTTTCACTGACCCACTGTCTCTGGAGCCCTTTGTTCCCTGACTGGGTTCTGCCTTCCATGAGTTCTGCCTTTGAACACTGTTGGACATGGACACACACACACACACACACACACACACACACACACACACACTTCTTTTCTAAGTACTCCTTTGACAATATCCCCACCATGTCAGCCATTCAGTTATTATCACTTAAAATCTGCTTCCAAAAATTGCAATTTTTAAACCAAAATATATTCAATTTATTAAATACTTAAAATGTTTTTAAACAAAAGAGGACCCTTCTAAATGATTTTCTTCAGTCTCATGATATTTCAGTGACCATGTGATTCAGCTGCCTTTTGGATCACAGATCTTAAGGTATGGTGGCTACTGCACAGGCATTCTTGTTTCTGCTGGAAGGGGAGAAATTGCTCCATGAGAACTCATTTTTTCCTGCTGGCTCCTTACCTAAAATGTCCTTTCCCATTGCCACATGTACAAGGTCACCCCCGACACACACACACACACACACACACACACACACACACACACACACACCATTCCCTGGTGATTTGTGTTGATAGTTTCCCTTCTCTGTATTCCCAAAGCAATGAAAATTTTCTGTCTGGAGTGATAACTATTTAAATAACAATAAAATAATCACCCAGCATCTTGCATAAACCTCACACATCCACTATCTCATCTAAAGTTACATCCGTATGCTTTTATCTAATTATCTCCTCAGAGGTACAAGTTTGATTTCTTATTTGTCCCCATGTTCCTGAGGATGGAAGCACATGTAGTAAAGAGTTGATGAAGAAATGAATAAGTGGATAATTGTCAACAGATGATCTACTATAAGGGGTGGGACACACTTGAGAAGCAAGCTCAGAGATATCAAAGAGCTGTGTCCTTTGTCCTACAGCTGCCCCTGAGGTGAATTATTCAAAGATCCTAAGTTATAGCTAGATCCTAAGCTACAGAGGGAAATAGAGCTTGATGGCTAATTGTTTCCTCCTATATAAAATGGGAATAAAATCAGCTTCTCTACCAGCTTCACACGAGAAGCCAAGTGTAAAGGGCTTCTGTCACCTTCCTGATACACAGATGGTAGCCAGCAGACTGTTATTACAACACACCTTCAACTTGAAGATAGCATTGGCTAGAAAGAATATACTTGATTCAAAAGCTGAATTTCAGAAAGAAATAGTAAGGAAGATATCCTAACTGGGTAATAGATTGCAAGAAGCATGCTGACCATAGGTATCTCAAATTGCCTTGGAAATATTTCCTAAAATTGAGGAAATCGGATGCAAAGCAAATGGGATGCCTCAAATTCACTGGCTTCTGCTTAATTTCTTTAGAATTTACATCCAAACCCAAGGTCTTACAAGTCAAAGACTCTGGACTATTTCAGTCTTCCAGAAAGTGCCCTGTACCCCAAAGAAGAGAAGGAGCCCCAAGTCCACACACATGTGTTCCATATTTAGGAACCCGAGAGTAAATCACTCTTCTCAGGAAAAATGTTCATTGTCTGAGCAGAGCCGTGTTCTTTTCGAATTAAATCTGTAAGTGGGGGTGCTTGCATTCTGGATTAGAGTCTTTTTTTCCCCTTGCCTTTACCCCGTGTCCCTTGGCTACACACTATTATGTGATATTCAGGACTGTCAAACCTTCTGGAGACATAGGCATTCTGCACACAACCAATCTCAATACGCACTATCAAAATTAGGTCTTTTCTCTGCCGATGACAATTATGTATTGTATGCTTACATGCTTATGAGTCTGCGACACCGTATTGTTAGACTCGGGAACTGACTTTTAACAATATGTTATCTTATTATATTTGGTGTCGCATTATGCCTGGATTGCAGCAGCATTTGTCCTGTGGCCCCACTCAGGCAGCAATTAGTTTCTCAGTAAGTGTCAAACAGTGTTGGGGGGGAAGGGTGGGTGAGAGGTAACTTGCAAATGGTTTTCTTTTATAACTGTCATTTAACAACCCTGCTTCTCCACAAAAGAACTTCACCCTCCATGGAAAACCCAAGCTTATGCTCATCAGTAAAATTGCTTCTTAACATGATGGTGACTCCAGTTGGAAGTTCAAACATTCCAAAGTCTTGGATACCACTCCATGGTCACAGCCAATAGAGAGAGAAAGAGAGAAGGGGAGGGAGGAAGAAAGAGAGAGAGGAGAGAGAGAATAAAAAAAACCCTGTATTCATTTCTATAAACACAAGCTCAATGCAGTTTAAACTCATAAACATGCTAAAAAGAGCTAGAGGTAGCCTGTTACTTTGTCATATATTTTTATAGGTCTTTCTGAATGGTTTCAGACTTGACATAGTAACTGCCTGTTACTAGAAATAAACTGTAAGTCAATTCCATGCTGCCATAATTCACTGCTCAGGGTTGTTCAAAAAGATTTAGTGATGCCCATGATGGACAGCAAGCCTCTTGATGTTTTCATTTCACTCCGTGTTTTTGTCATGCCTCCGGCTTTCTGACCTAGAGAGACCCGGAAGGAAAAGGCTTTCCAAAGGTGCCACTGTTCCCACCCTGTCAGGAAAAGACCTGCCCTTGCCAGAAAGCAAATGAGACATTCTCTCCTTGTCTCCTTGGGTCTGTCTGCCTTCCTTATTTTATTTCTAGGGGTTGACAATTCTTGTTCCCATGGAGTGACCTGTTTCCGAGAGAATAAATTACACCAAGGTCACACATAGCACCCAGCAGGAATTAGGTGCCTGAAAAGTAGCAATACCTCATCTCCTTGGCTGGCATTTTCTTTTGGCTCAAGGCTTTGGCTGCATCTCCACCGTGTCACGCACCCAGATGGAAAGTGAAAAATCCATTCAGCCATCTGGCTGTTTCTGTCTACACAGTGCCATGCATCTGGAGCCATCTGGGAGAAGAACTGGATTTTGTCATTTGCTGCCTGGTATTTGGTGTGGTGTAGATGCAGTCCTGTAGAGGACTGAAGAGCCTAATAGCTCCCCCACCCCATGTGAGAGGCTAAAAGGAAGAGTCTAGGATAATGAGGCCTAGTGTGCCATTCTGGAAAACAAATGGAAACTTAGTGGATTGCAATATAATGAAAACAGTAGGAAATAATAAGGGAAAGACCATTGTTTATTAAACAAAGCAAACTCTGAGTGCTGAATCCAGTGATTATTTGTCAAGTTAGTTTGTCCCAGACAGTTAACAAAATATTCCCGAGGGCATATTTTTACAATTCTCTCCTGGAGTTGGACATTAGTCTAAAAGACACCTCAAATGGACTTCTGTGCTAGAATATATGGCTGAGATTCAAAAAGTATGACTTCTAAGCCCTAATTAGTGTCTCCTCCAAGATACCCTCTCTATTTCTCAGAGTTTGTCATAAAATAAATAATGAAAAAAATCATGGAACACTTCCTGAGGATGAGGTTCAGCTTGGGAGTGTTCCCTTCAAGTGTCACTGGTTATCAGCAACTTCAAGAGGTGTAGGTACAAAGGGAAAATGAATTGTGGAGAAATGGGGACAGGAGTTGTACAAATAAGGGTTTCCCTAATATTCTAATTAAACATCTTGGGATTCTGGGTCCTCCCCTCTTCCCAGATCATTTCTGAAGCTTGTCTCTGGCAGGGCCTGGCACCTTCCCTTCAGCTCACTCTCTGCAGACACAAATGTGAGTTTTCACACCATATACAGTGAGGTAACATATAAAAGTGGTTAGATGAGAATAGCTCGCATCTAAAGCAAAAAAAAAAAAAAAAAAAAAAAAAAAAAGATTCAGAAGTTCCACCCTGGGAAGAAGCAAGGAAGGAGATAAACTGGCAGACCAATACAAAGTACCATCCCAGGGCTTGAGTCCAAAGCACTCCAGAGTCTGACCTTGACCTGGAAATGGATGGAGTGGGCTAGGACCCTGAGGAGAAGAGGAAAGTGAGGTCACTACAGGTAGGTTCAGAAGGAAAGAAGTCCCAAGGTTCTCAACCACACATTAAAATGCTCCACTCACGTTTTATGAATCAGACTCTTAGTTTTAATTGCTTCTTTTACTATAGGCCAATTAAGGATGGGTCTGGAGGGCAGGGATCATTCCCACAGCCTCTGAGTTTGAGAGGTGGGGCTAGTTTAGCCTTAGGCACCCATTCACACTTCTATTAAAAAAAAAAAGGCTGAGTACACCATTAAACACCTCAGGTGGGAACGCTTACTTTGTAAGACTGAAAGCAAACCCTGAAGACGAAGTTTCCCTTTGGCCCCATCTCCTGCTTCCAAATAAATCAATTACAGCATTGCTCCTTGTCTGAATCCTGCAAAGCTAAATACCAGTAGATACAGAGCCAGCATTTCTTCTTGAGACACTGCCAGTAAATTGGAGAATCCTGAGAGTGCCTTTCTGTTTATCTATAATTGATCCCTGCATCTTCATACCATACTAGGACGAAAGACTGAGAGTTATAGAAATACATCCACATCCATATGGATATATTATGTGGACATACGAATTACATCATGCTATATTCCCAGTTTTATAGAAGACGTCCAGAACTGTATATCACCGAAGAAAATACTTAAGGAAAAGAGAAATGGAAAGCCTGTTTTTAAGCTGTCCATTATATCTGGCATTCTTTGTCATCTGTATGAACTATTTTCCCCTGCTTTGTTTTCACATTAAAAAAAATTCATGGAATATATACAATTATTGCATTCTGTCAAGCACTTCCAAAGCTTGTTAAAATCAGCCTTAGACCTGACCATCGGACTGAGTGGGGACAGTCATCTGCACCCCACATTTCAGTGCCAAACACGTCTAAATGTTAATTTGGAGGAGCCAGTGGGGGGTGGTGAGAGGGTCAAGCTAAAGAGCACATGCACCAAGCAATAGCAAATGGCATTTCTCGCTTACAGGTCACTGGTTCAAATCCCACTCCAGTCAGCAGGACCCCAAAGCCGTGACCATTTAGTTGCTCAGGGATCTGGTGAATTGAATTGCTATGGAAAGTCTAGTTACCATCCCAGCTGGACATCTAATCAGAGCAAACAGATTGTTTGTAATTCACCTCTGGTCTCTCAGCTTCCTGCCTGTCCCCCATCTTTTCTTGGCAATGTAGCTTTAACCCCAAGAAACCTCAAGAGACTGGATCTAGATCATAAACCATGCCCTCCCATTTTCAGAAATATAAGCTATATAAATATTAAGACACACACACAGGAGCAAGCATGAAGAACGTCATGGGTGTCCAGTTGCTGTCTGTAGTCTCACACCCTGCTGTGAAATCACTACCTTTTGTTGGCACTAGATCAGCTGGTATTTGTTTTCCTCAAGTATACATATCATACTACTCTTGGAACAACTGACCAATTTTATAATGTAAAACAGTACTCTCCCAACTGAGGCTACAATGAAGCATCCTCATTTTCTTAATGAAGGAAGGAGGCATCTCAATAAAAGTAAAATGACTTATTAGACTTTTGTTCCTGCTCCACTAAGATAAAGTAGTAAACCAGCTTGGCAGTTTCCACAAGGACCCAGCATGTGCTCATTAACTCTTTGCCAGGTACAAAGGTGTCCTAACAGCTCTGTTTTAATTCCATGATCTGGCCCATAATCCAGTGCTAAACAATAATTAGTATTGACTTGTTAAATGGTAGTTGAAGGGTTCTTTTAAGCTTTAAGTTCCACAGACAGAGAATCAAAGTGGTGGGGAGGACAGTTAGGAAAAGAGGAAGAGGCATGGAAGCATTTGGAGTGTTTTTAACTGTGAAGAACCAATTGTCCTCACGCCTGGTCACTTTGCATGCATTCATGCATTATTTCCAGAACCATACAGGCTCTTTATTTCACCCCATGCCTGCTCATTGTTGGAGGAAGCCTTACTGTCCTTAATAGCTTGCCCCTACCCTACAATCCTTTTTACCTCGTCAGACTGACCAAATGCAGGACAATTTTCTTCCCCTTATAATGTGGCTTAAGTTCTTTCCTGCTAATGGCTCTTTTCATCCTATGCAGCAAGTTTCATTTAAAATCAGCATGGAATAAAGACCCCTGACACTGGGCTTTCCATGGTATCGTTTATTGTCCAATTATGCATTTGGATAAACAAAAGGGAACACTGACCACACTTGCTGAAGAAGTGCTGGATGTACCCATCTGGTGAGAGGAAACAGGAGGCTGCAAGCCCAGGAGCCTAGGATATGCTGACTGGAGGGAGGAGTAAGACTTCCTGGCCTGCCTAACACTTCCCTCCTCCAATTGCATGTATGAATTTTACCTCTGATACACCACTACCAGAAGACAGGCAAGCACAAGATATGAGAGGTGCCAAAAGAATGGTTCAAAGCATTTCTGATTATTCCATTCTCTCTACAGGAGGGTGGGGTCATGAGTTCAGGATTCAAATGCTGGCCTTCTGCTCACAAACCTGAATCACAGTAACACAGTCCTGCATGGGTCTGAGTGTGCCAGATTTACAGTCCCAAACCAAATCACATATATAGGCTATTCCCTCACTCCTCCTTCCTTCTCTTCCTCCATCCAGTCAGTTTGAGTACTTCTGAACATGCTTTAACCAAATAAGATATGGACCTATCCCTCCGGCAGCCCTACCTCCCGCCAGAAAGAACTATGAATCCAGAATTTAAATAGCAATTCAAGGGTATAATTCATTAATAAGTACAGGTGGTAAGAGAGGCAGTGCTGTAGTCAGGATGGACCTGGTCAGATCATGCTTCTAGAAAATTTGGGTTTGTGCTAGGACTTGAAATGAAGGAAAGGTTGTTCTTATAAAAGAAAAGAACAAGTCACACTCGTGGGTGGCAAGGAGGGTGGCACTCTTCATGGAGGTGGTCATTAAGGAAGAAGCATGCTGGGGACATAGAAATAATGGTTTCTCTTAGCATTTAAACCATTCCATAATGTTTCAGAAGGATGCAGTAGAAGCAGAAAAAAGTGTTCATCTATTAAGGCCCATTCTACGTAGAAGGCCCTTGTCACACTATGAAAACCATTCATGGAGGTTTGTGGACCACAGACAGAAAATGAAATTCAAGAGAATGAGGTCTTAGAGTTTCTTCTGGAACCTTCACATTTTCATTTTTCCAAGGAGGAAACAGATAGTTGGAGATGATGGCTGTACCATATTTTATAAACCCACTTACATCTAAAGACATCCATGTTCATGTGGAATGCTGTGTTAACTACATGGGGGACACAAGGCCTAGTCTGAGAGGCAAAAACATTGGAGTTCCATTTCCTTCTGATCACTGGACTCATATGCCCATTTAGGGATTAGCTAAGATGAAATGGAAGGAAGAGTCCCAATGTCCAGATATCATCTATTCTATGGAGGGCAGGGACTTCCAGAATGGAAAAATCGGGTCATAATGAGAACAGAAATATAGAGCAAGGTAACAGAAGTCTGGCGGAAAATTGAAGAGGAGAATGAACTGAAAACATTTCTTTGACATCAGTGTGGTAATACTGTAAAAAGCCCAGAGAAAGCTAGATGCTCAGTATCACACACAAGGCTCAAAGGACTCTGTGCAGTCTAACTATCACTAGCTCTAACCTCCCAAGTTTATTAACTATAGCATTTCATATCTACTAAGAGGCATAGGCATAGGGTTCCACCAACTCATGAAATTCTACAAGCTGAGTAGACAAGCTGGGTATGGTGAAGATCTAAACTCTGACCTCAAACACACCTGAGATGAGTGGTGGGAACTTGGGTAAGCTATGTGGCCCCAGATATTTTGAAGAATCTTAATAAACACTTGTGTTAAATGACAAAACTACCAATCTCACTTGATTCTTAAGAAGATAAATGAAATAATGGATGGTGTCTGGCTCAAAATAGATTATCAGTACAGATGAATTCTCTTCTCAAGGACACTTCTTAGTAGGGTATTCAACTCATTCACACAGAGACATATATATCATTAATATTTTCAATTAATTATTTCTATGTTAAAGAGAAAGTGTCTGCAACAGATCCACATACCAGAACTTAAATAGATTATGATAAATGCTATTTATGGCTCAGTAAAGTGATCAGTACTGATGTCATTAGTAACCACAAAGAAAGAAAACAACATGTAAATTAAGTAAACATACACACAACCATAGTCACCCACAGAAGAAAGTTTAAAGATTAAGATTAAATGTCTAGATTAACCTCCTCTTATATGGGCATAATTTTTGTACCTGCCATTAGCTCCCTCAGCCTTCAACCTAAGAATCAGCTGGTTAATTGTGCATGTAAGTGGCTAATAGCTCCAACTGGGGGATGGTACAGGTCTAGAGGGTCACAAGTCTTCCTCCTCATACATTTCACTGTTACACATCAGAAACTTACATGTGCATACACAAATAAGTTGAGGTATATAGGAAGAAAAGAATATAACTAAATAATAGTACCAGAAGTAGAGCATGGGATAATTAAGGCACATGCATTCCAAACAAGACAATCTGAGAAATGTCATTCTCCTGGTATCTCAGCTGTGGGGTCTGATCATTGGCTTCAAGTCATTTTTAGATTATTAGATTAAACTGGTTCCAAGACTTTGGACGAATGACAGATAATGTAGAGAATTTCCTCAAGCAGCCACTGCAGTACACCGAGCTTTGGAAAATGGTGCTCCACACCTTAAAGAGGACAGAGATGGCCCAGGAGGTTTTGAGGATGGAAGGGTACAACAAAATGGCAGACACAAACACACATGACCAGGAGCAGGCACTTTACATGAGGCTCACCACCACCATCCACCATTGAGTCAACCTGGTGACCTGACAAGCAGCACTAACCATGTTTTTTAGTCTCTATCAGTATTCTAGACTCCAGCCTTCTGGCCCCTGCTTCAAGCTTCACTATAGAATGCTGGGTGGATTTTCCCAACAGCTCTTCCTTCTCAGAACACATGGAATGGACAACCTCTGCATGACACAAGTGTGTGACCTTGCTTCTGCAGAGCCAAGATCTCTATATGCCCACTTTGTGATGTATGGGGGAGAGACAGGTCAGCAATCCCAATCTTAGGCATTTGTGAAATGCCCAATTGAAAGCAACAGTGCCAATAAACTGCCCTTGCTCTTATGCCTAGTGGTCTATTAAAATGAAATTCTAGGCCATGCCCTAAATGTTCAAAGACTCAAGTGACCTCAGAAGTCTCTGTGGTTGGACAATTGGGGCCTAAATGTCCACAAGACCTAGCAGTGTAAAATTAAAATGCTAAGCGCTTTCTTGTATATCACATTTCACTTTCTACATATACTTACTTCATCTACATCTACTGGAGTGCTGAACTGTGGACTTCACTCAATACTATATTCCCACAGTAAGCAATGAGAAGAGTTGGCTTCAAAGTCAGAACTGGGAGGCCAAAGGGGTTGCTTTGGAGTTACCTAAGAAGGGCAGACCGAAGCAGGATAGTGGCAAGGAGGAATGAATATTTTGGTTAATCTCTTAATCCCTCAAAGTATCAGTTTTCTCATCCACACAATGGGAGTAAAATCAATAACTGTCCCACCAGGGTAGTCAGTCTGAACAAAGTATCTAAGTGTGCCAGGCCAATTGTAAGAATAAAGGGCAACATACATGAAAATGTTTTGCTTCCTTTCATGTTCCTTATATATGCTTAATAACTTTCAGATTTTTGATTTATTGCCTCAAGGCTAATTACTAGTAGGCCAAAAAAATTTCCAAAAATGTTTTGAGATTTAGGACAGAATTCTAGGAACAAGACTTAAATTGTTCATGTCACTTGAAAGATAACTGTGGAGCAAATCTGTAGGTGACTGTCACTAGGTGAACCCTACACATCTAATCTCGACGGTCGCCATATTTTTGTTTCCCCTTGCCTAGTTTCTCTTCTCTTTGACCCCGTTTTGGTGCACTCTTCCCTAAAGAAATCCCACTCACCAAAATCCCTCTCTTCTATGTCTCACTTATTTAGGGTCCCAATTATTAGCTCCCCAAATTCTGATGGTACTCATGATGTTAGTGGCTGATAAGTATCTATTCCCTTTCTCTGGGCCATTTGCATTTCAAATAGGGATTCTGCCCAACAGATGCACTGGCCATGTCATCCTGCAAGTTACCTTATGCACATATCGTGCCTTATGAGAAACTGCCAAACTTGGTTATTCATCAGCTTCTCCAAGGATGAAAGTTCTGGTTCCCCTGGGATGTCATGATTGGGTAAGAGGAAAAGATGGAGAATACAGAGGACACTTGGGCTACTTGGAGAATGTAGCGGATTTCAGTTGTTACCTGGTAGGACTTCACTCTGTCTAGTCACCGCTCTGCAGGCCTGGTTTGGGCCCAAGCAGCCAGCTGTTGGAGTGTGTTTATTTTCTCTCCCGTACTTCCTTCCCACAAGTCATCACTGTGCTGTGGGGGTTTCTTATTACAATTTAATTTTTCTCAGCTGCACACTGGGGTTCTAATCTGCACCACACCAGGAGTGGAAATATTTGTAGGAATCATTTCCCAAGAAACTCCAAATGTATTTCCAGTAAACCGCACCTCAACCTGTGCAGCTGACTTGTCATTTAGCATACCCACTGTCTTCATTCCTTTTCAGGTGCTGGGACAAAACACCATGACCAAAACAACTTAGAGAGGAAGCTTTAATTTGGAGCCCATGGTTCCGGAGGCTAAATCCATGATCACTATGGTGGGAGCCATAACAGCAGGCACTTCACTGAAGCTGCTGATACTCAGTCTCAATGGGCAAGCACGGGGGGGGGGGGGGGGGGGGGGGGGAGAGGGGTGGCCCAGCAATGGTGACACACCTCCTCGCAGGCCACACCGCCCAGCCCTTCCCAGCAGGGACCAAGTATTCACACACACGAGTCTATGGGGGCCATTCCCCTTCAAACCACCACACCCACTGAGTTCCTTGGTGTTTTCTTCTTTCCTGGGAAAAAGCTAACCCAATGTGAGGATAAGAATTTTCTACTGAGCAAGCGTGGAGGATCCAAAGTGTCCATTGAGAGGGTGGGACATCGAGTTTCATTGTCAGCTCTGTTATACACAGGGTTAGATAAGAGGGGTTTTGGAATTCCATACTGAAATTATGCCAGCTTTGGGGAAAGTAGCATTCAAAACACAAAAACAACAAACAATTCCATAATCTCCAGGTCATTCTTTAAGTCCCCCCCCCACAAAGAGAACATATAGTTTATCAAGTGTGTCAAGTGTGTTTCCGGGAATCCAGGGCTGTTTCGCTGCCCCTTAAGACTGCTGCCAAACATAAACAAAAGTTTTATAGGACAGGAACCAAGGAGCAGTGGCCCCCAAATCTACACAGTCAGAAGGAAAATATAATTAACAATTGCACCCTAGCCTGAGAGAAAGTGAAAAGTATTGGGAGGACAAGGAAGCATGGGGAGGAACTTCTCCTTTCTGCACAGGACGGCAGTGTTTGTGGCACTTGACTAAGAGCCAGTGAAGTAAGAGTTTCCTTTTTGTATGTCTCGGTTTTCATTTGGTATAATCTAGCTTATTTGATCTTTATTTTTCTGATAATGAAGGGCAAGGGAGCATGTGTCCCAATAAGTTCCTCCAAAATGCAAGTGTGGAGAGTGAAGGCTGGGGTCGCAGCCGGACAACCCAGCCTGCCCACAGGCCTGCCCAGGCCTCTCTGCTTTCTTCTGCCCTTTTGTCTTGTCTCCTTCCCTACTCCTTTTTAAAAACTTCCCTTCAGACACTGAAGCAAACCCATCAAGGACTGAGAACCAGGTTTTGTTTCCTACTCAGAAGGCTGCCTGCTTGGCTTGAACACACTTCTTTGGGTCTCCTTGGAAAGAATGAAAATCCCATTCATTTTGACAAATAATACAACCCTCCCTGCTGAAGGTTGGATCCTGCCACTATCATCTGCAAGCTGACCACCAGGAAGCTTCTCAGAGCTTTGATATCCCACGCAGGCTCACTGCAGTGGACACCCTTTCCAGAACAACCTGAGAAGCTTCCTGTCTGGGACCTTCGAAAAGGACGTGCAGCAAAGAACCCCTGCACCTGCCACCTCCTCCCCATCCGGTTCATGATACTTCTGAATCATTGGCATCTTTGTTGCAGCCTTTTGTCAATGCCATTTAAATGAATTTAGAATAAT
Source organism: Phodopus roborovskii (assembly GCF_943737965.1). Lineage (NCBI taxonomy): Eukaryota > Metazoa > Chordata > Mammalia > Rodentia > Cricetidae > Phodopus > Phodopus roborovskii. Next base: position 16,808,145 of record NW_026126547.1, on the reverse strand, counting down.
AATTTTATTAAAATGTTTTAGATGCCATATCTCCAATCCATAAAATTTATTGTACTTTTATGCAGAATTATACTGGAGTTGAAACATATAAATCAATTTATAAGGTCTAATGACACACAAACGCTTAAAAACTAAAGGCGATGTAGTAAATTCAAATTACCATTACAAATGTAAGCTTTGTAGTCAGTGTGTGACCTGCTAAGGATTATATTTAACTCCCCTGAGAGTGGTTTATCATAAAACTTTATACTTTTATTACAGTGAATTATTAAGTTCTCCATGACATGAGTCATTCCTCGAACTGACTATGGCTTTTTTAATGACACTATAATAGACATCTTGCTAATGGCAGGAGGGTTGCTACTCGGCTGCAAGAGAAAGGTGGGAGGAGGAAGGGAAAGGAAAGACAATACGGGACACGTGAATGCGAGAGCAGATTTCCCGAAGGACTGGCATTAACAATTGTATGCAGAAGTGTTCTAGCAGAAGCATAAAAAGGCACACCTCTGCATGTTCTGTCCTAAGTAAACAATAGCTTACCGCCTGAAAGAAATTCCATTTCAAAGTCACAGGTGGGGAAGAGGGAACGGTCTCAATTGTCTTGAGCAATTTTAGTTTTCCATTAAAACTTTAAAATCCTTTCCCTGCTGCTGTGCCAGAGGCAGGCTCCTTTTTGTGCCAATAAGCTCTTTTTAATAACAGATCCTTGCCATCCTATAAAGTAGAATGACCCACTGCTCACCAATATGGCTGCCCTGCAATACACCTGTCCTCTGAGATCTGTGTCCCCACAAAGGCTCCTTAGCAGGAAACTCTGGAGTCTATTTGAATTCAAGCATGGTAAAGTCTCAGCTGGACCAGACAATGATCTGAATGTTCTTCAAGGAGCCTGCAGGCTTCGGGAAGACAACCTGCTAACTTGCTGCTCCTGGGCTCACATCTCTCTGAGGCCCAAGATGCTTGTGTCCAGAAACCATTCACACACTTTGCCATTTCTATAGAACCAGGATGGCCGAATTCAGGGATCCCAAGCCCCTGACCCAAGAGAACAGCTATTTCCAATAAAAGAGATTCTGTATGTAATCAGGCAATAAACAGGTTAACCATGAGACAGAGACAGATGACCAAAAGAGGGAAAAGTGTGTGCCTGGCCTAGCTCTCTGGGCATCTCTGTGAAAGAATGACTTCTTCGTATTATTTCCTCATGTGTCCTGTGCCACCTCCCAAGCTCTCTGTCAGTCCTCTGTGTGCACCCTCCCTGTGGACATTTGGTCATTTTTGAGACTGTGATACAAGAGCTGTAGGCCTCTCCTTCTTGATCCAGTGGCTTAAGTGCCAGGGACTCTGGGGCACTTTTACCAGCATGATTTTGTCATGGCCATCAAGGCTAGAAGTACAAAGGAAACACATGACTCCTTTATCTATTTCATTCTGTCCTCTAAAACACTAAATCTGCTAAGAGGAGCTTGCAAATACAGAGATCTATTTCTTTAGTCTGGGCAATCCAGTGAACTCAGGGACAACTTGACAGACACTGGCAGGGCCACCAACTCAAAGGTACCAGTCAGCTGCTTTGCATTTTATGGCCACAGACAAACTGTATGAAGCCAATTGCTTCTCAGGCTTTTGGCTAAGGTCATTTGTAAAATGTATAAATCTCCTCTCTGTGTTCCCATCTTTTTCCCTCCTCTCTTTTTCATTCTGTCCTCCTCTCTCTCCTTCATGCACACACACACACACACACACACACACACACACACACACACACACACACTTAGTGTGAATTCATTTGAATAGTTTTACTAATGAGTTCAACAAAGTTTAACAAATTCAAATAGAACTTTACCTTAATCATCTCAAATACATTAACCATAAATATTTTCCACCCAAAATTATATTGTTTGCCCTCTCCTCACCAAGACTTGCTACTCTATTGCTTTCTTGGGTATTTTCCCATAAGCAAAAGGTCAATCTAATTTAGTATGCCAGACCACTGTGCTAAAGGGACTAGAGATGAGATTCACAAACATGTCCCATAAAGATGCTAGCCTAGCTCTGAGCAAAAGAGTCAGCAAACTCTAGTCCATACAGCCTGTCGCTTGTTTTAATAAACAAATTTTCTTTTAGACACAGTCATACTCATTCACAATGGTAGAGCCTAGTGGTTGCAACAAAATCTAAAATATTTACAGTCTGATTCAATAGGAACAAATTGCTTGTTTTTCATATGAGCAATGTCCATTCATACAGAAAGGAGTTTGCTGCCTAACCTGATTACCTAAGTTTTATTCTTAGGACCCACATGATACAAATAGAGGACCAATTCTTGAGAGTTGTCCCCTGGCTAAATAAATGTAATTTATAAAAATACTATTGGTAGTCAGACTGTGTTGTATTAGTCAATTTCTAGCTCTAAAATATACACACATACAAATAAAACAAACAAGCAAATTCCCTACATGTTTGTGACCCCGAACCTGGATCACAAATCACACACAGACAATCACAATTCTAACTATGTGGACGAAAACACTTACCAATATTAACCCAATAGTCCACTGTCTGAGGCAGCTCCAGCTTAACGCAAATGTGGTCAGCTTTTCTGGAGCTGTCCTCTGCTGCTCTCAGATCTTTAAAATTCTTTCTCTTACTAATGTGTATGAACATATGCACACAAGTGTCACTGCTTCAGACTCTGGTTCTCCTGGAGCAGGGGTTAGAGCTGCAGGTATGGATGCTAAGAGCTAATCTCAGGTCCTCAGCAAAGCAGTGCATGCTCTTGACCACTGAGCCATCTCTCCAGCCCTCCCACATTTTCTCAGGCCTTTTTCCTCAGTGACACAAGTTGCCCTCAACACACACTGCCACAAGCAACATCCACACATCCAATTTGTTTTTGTGAAGACATTGTACATTTATTTCTTCCCACTCGATATATGTGATACCAGGACTGGATGGTATTATTATTTCAGTAGCCAGAAAAGGAAGCTGGCCTCATCTACTAATAGAGGGAACCCATTTAATTCAACATACATACATACACACACACACACACACACACACACACACACACACACACACACACACCACAAACCCAGCAGCAGTATCTAATTTGAGAGGCCCTCAATTGACTATCAAAGTATCTGGAGATGGGCATCTCTGATCAGCTGTAGGATGGAACAGGGGACCCACTCTGGAAGCTTTCATTCGGCCTTGTTTTCCCTTGGGGATCAGCATACTGTGCAGTTGGTAGAAAAGAGTAGAGCAGGCACTTAAACATGCAAAGGTTCTGAGGACAAACCCAGTAAACTAGCCTCTGACAGAATAAATTCAGAGTGTGCACTAGCCTATGAGGTGCTCAGAGACCAAGGAAAGAAAACCTCAAATTCAGGCAACCTACCTGGCCCAACTTAATTTTCCCTAAAGAAGTACTCAGCAGTTACTAACTATGAGCTCCATTTTGGCCAGGTATTGAGTGAATATCAGTTCAAAGAATTTGTAGTCTACATACATAACACACACACACACACACACACACACACATACACACACACACACACACACACACACGGAGAGAGACAGAGAGACAGACAGAGAGAGGGGGGAAAGAGAGAGTTCACAGGGCATATATGTATGTATTCACCCAAGAAACACTTGAAAACAACACAGGAGCCCTAATTCTAGAGCTGCAGAGAAATAAGGGAATGCTTCAAAGTTGCTAGCCAGCACATGTAAGAGAAAGACCTAGGAATTTTCAGACAGTAGCTGAACTTGGGAAAAGGAGAGATTTCCTCACCAAGGGCAGATCCCCTGAGAGAGATTGCGAGACAGGACAGCTGGGATAAAGAAATCATTTGGCTTTCTTTCTTAGCATCTGTATCTTCTCAAATACAGTCTTTGGGTAGAAGCGGTGTGCACTGGGTGAGCTGGAGAACATTCCAGAAACATCCTTCAAAGCCATACTCCAGAAAGCACTTCCCATTGATTATCTCTCAGTGACCTCTCAACAGCCCTACCAATTAAAAATTATTAATTGTCACCATTTTAAAAAATAGACTGCTAGCCTGGCTTTCCAAAAGGTTAAGTGGACACACACACACACACACACACACACACACAGAGAGAGAGAGAGAGAGAGAGAGAGAGAGAGAGAGAGAGAGGCAGACAGACAGAGACAGAGATAGAGGCAAAGGCAGAGAGTAATAAAGCTAGCAGACAGACAAGCTGGAATCTTAATCCAGTTTTTCAAGGCTCCTTTTGCTCAGAGATTGTGGGGGAAAGGGATGCTTTCTTATCATAAAAAACCCACTAGCCTGAGCCATGGTCCTAAATGGGCTCCCTTAGCCCTCAGGCCCCCACCTCTAAATGACAATACCATGGAATCATTAGAAGACAAAGACAAAACCACAGTGTCTCTTAGGCTCCCTGTGATAAATTAGGGCTCCTCTCCTTTATACACACACTCAAGGACTGCAAAGATGTTAAGGGAAATAAATGAAAAATCCAAATATTGCCCCAAGGCAGACTTTAGCTTGTTTTGCACAATCAATTCATATTTCAGTGCCTTGGCCTTTTGCTAAATCATGAAGGAAGAAAAGAGGGAGAAAGAGAAATCAGACCCTGAAGCTGTAAAGGTAGAAGCCACTTTTTGGTGCTCAGCCTGGTTCATGTTAGATACAAGGGACAAAAACAGCTACACATGAGTGGGTCATCCCAGGAAGCTTGAAGCAGGGACTTCCTATTTTTACTCATGAGGCCTTTGCTAAAGAAACACCTACCTGGGTTTTAAGACTAGAAATAGGTTAGGCTTACTTTTTAAAATAAATTTTTATTTACATTTAAAAAACTACCTTATTTTGGGTAGCAATCCTAGTCCCCTCTCTCTCCTGTGCTCCCATGCCCCCCACCAATCCCCATCTACTCTCCAGGGAGGGTAAGGCCTCCCATGTGGGACCATCCAAGTCTGACACATCATATGGGGCAGTACCTAGCCCTCCCCCATGTATCTAGGCTGAGAGAGTATCCCTCCACAGGGAATGGGCTCCCAAAGCCCATTCATGCACTAGGACTAAATACTGGTTCTACTGCTAGAGGCCCCATACACTGTCCTGGCCTCCCGACTGACACCCACGTTCAAAGGGCCTAGTTCAGTCCTATGCTGGTTAAATTTTAAGCTTACAGCCCAGCAGCATGTAGGGGAAAGAGGTTAGCGGGAAATACCCCGTGCCTGCTGAGACCAAGACCAAGAGAAAAACACCTACCCCTTGGCTTGACCCAGAACTTCTCAGGCTTGGAAATCTCCACACCCCCACCATAATGTAGGGTCATTGGTCACAAAACAGCCAGCCCTGCTGTGCTTAACAACCCATGGGAAAGAGCTGGCATTTTGGAGCCCGCCCCCTATGGTGGCATACCTTGCACTGCCTTGATACAAGCAGAAGTGCTTGGTCCTGCCTCAACTTGGTGTGCCAGACTTTGTTAACTCCCCAAGGAAGTCCTTACCCCTCTGAGGCATGAGAGGGGGCAGGGGAAGGAGATGGAGGGGGAACTGGGGTTGATATGTAAAATGAAAAGTAATTTAGAAAACAAAACAAAACAACCAGCCTCACTGTACCTTTCCACTAGCTCACTGCATAGGCTCCGAGAAACCCATAGAAGCCCCCCTCTCCCAGCCCCTCTGAGCCCTCTGCTGTCTCTCTGTTCTCTGTGGTAACTCTTATGTGGGATTTGCTGTGTGGTGTGACTTTGTGGCATTCCTTGGCTCCTGAAAACCCTTATACTCCACAGCTCTTATGCACACTCCACCTCTCCTTGCTCTGTGCTGCAGCCTGTAACAGGGGTCCTAAACACATGTGAGACTCTTCATTGGAATAAAGGTTGATGTGGAGTCTGCCTCCTGGGAAAGTCCAGTGTCTGTCAACCTCAGACATCAGCTGGTAAGACCACTGATATATATATATATATATATATATATATATATATATATAGAGAGAGAGAGAGAGAGAGAGAGAGAGAGAGAGAGAGAGAATTCAAATGTCAGTTTCCACAATTTTCAATGTAATAGAGACATACCATTTGTTTGTTTGTTTGCCTACTGTCTATGGCCATACTCACAGATCTGAGTTGGGTAGCTGTGACAGAGACTAGAGCTGAAATCTCTCTGGGCCTATTTGGTGATAAGAACTTAAAGATGTTAAAGGTATAAGGAAATGAAAAGACAGATGTGACAAAGAGGGAAGCAGGGAAAGTGGGGAGGGCTTGGAAAGGAGGGAGGACTAGAAAAGGAGCACAAAGAAAATTAGTGGACGGCCTTGAAGCAGCCACTGCAGGGTCTCTGACTCAGGCTGTAACAGTGATGTGAATGGTACCTCCAATGAAGGCTCTCCTGAGAGCAGAGACCTCACCTGTGGCGATCCAAGAAGGAACACTAGAGGCCCATGGTGGCACCAGCAGGAGCTAGCTGATCAGCCATCATGCCAGACAGAGAGTCCAGGAAGGCCCAGTGTTCGAGATCTTGTACCCACCCTTACTTTGATCCACTTTGCCCTTTGAACACTCCCAGCTAAACCCATGACAAAGAGAGAGCTAGTCTCCCTTGGGGGGGTACTCCTATTCTCTCCAGTCCCCAGACCACCCGTCATCAAGTTCTCCCTTATACCCTCCAGATGCTAGACAGCCTGTGCACTCTGGCTGCTCCCTCTGTTTAGACACTCAGCAGTTACCACACAACACTTGAGATACTGCATTCAGTGCAATGACGATGAAAAGCTGGCCCACTGTTATGATTCTCCACTTTCCATGCTGCCCCTTCTCTTGGCCCTCAGTTATTATATACCACTTGCTTTGTGTCTCTGTGACCAAATACCATGAAGAAACAATTCAAAAGAGGAATGCTGCATTTAGGCTGCTGATTTGGGGAGATTTTGCCCCTTGTGTCAGAAAGGCATGGCTGAACAGTTCTGCTGCGGGCAGCAGAGAGTGTGATAGAGTTGTCTACACAATGGTAGACCAGGAAGCAGAGTGAGGCCAGGGCCAACAGCTGGGCTAAGACTTTTGGTAGCCTTTTCCTGGGGACCCATTTCTGCTAGCTACATGTCATGTCCCAAAGGTTACACAGCCTCCCCAAACAGAACATGCATTTCAAAGCATAAACATTTGGAGCCATTTCAGATCCAAACATAGCACCTATTTTGTCTTCTTTTCTGACATATTAACTATTCCTTCAGAAATCTATCACTAGTAATTCTAAATAATCAATACTGGATGTTTTGGTCTTTTCTGCTATACATTTGTTTTCTAATCCTCTTATCTCTGCCAATGTCTTTAATCTCTTCTTTTCTTGGGCTCTAGACTGCTCTACTCTTTCAAGTTCTAAAACTAGAGACTTTGTTAATTTATAGCTTTTCCTATGTTATAAGCATGTAGGTCTGTAAGCTTAGCTCTAGACATCTACCACATCATTTGGGAGCAGAAGTTATTATCATGTAATCCTTAACACCTTGGGCTTCCCTCACAGACACTGGGGGACAATCTTATTTGTTAGTCATTTCTTTTAGATATCGTATGTTACTGCTTTGTAGTTATTTGCATTGTGTTCATAAGATGTGGCTCATGTGGTAACGCCATTTGAAAATGACTGACACTTGACAGTGCATGTTGGATGACAACACATGCTTCATGTGTCCTTGAAAGAACATGTGTTCTAAACTGGTGGACTGTTCTCCTATCTCCATTGACCCAAACTCTTAAGCATTGCTTCCATCCTCCACAAACTTACTAAGGTCCCTCCCTTTCCAATCACTTAGTAAAAGAATGAACACACAATCCTAAATCCTGAATTAGACTTGTCTGAAAGGTTCATGCTGTCTTTGTTGAGTAAATTGTCAAAACATGCTACGATGTAAAACTATGACAAGCTCTAACAATTTAATATTTTTACCACGTGAAGAATCATTTTCCTCGGTAATGCTTTTCTCTAAAGTTAATATGGTAATCTCAAATTCTCTTTATTAGAATTTGTTTAGACACCTTTTTAATTCAAGTTTTATGTGTCCTTATGTTTAGTGTTATTGTTTTTCTGTTTTTGGCAATTTCAGTCTAGATCCAAAGTTGTCTCAAACTCATAATCCTGCCTTAGTCTCCCAAGTGCTAGGATAACATTTGTCTACAGCCCAGTCCTTAACTATCAAGTATATATTTAAAACAATTTAGCATACTTTAAAAATCTAATGTGATGTCTTTGCTTTTTGATCAGAGAATTAATTTCCATTTATAGTGATTCCTGTTATATTTAGGTTTGTCTCTATCGTCTTAACACATGTATTTTATTGCCCAGAAACTTAATTTTTTTTAAAATAATTTGTTTTTATTTTATGTGCATTGGTGTTTCATCTGCATGTATGTTTGCATGAGGATGTCAGATTTCCTGAAACAGAAGTTACAGACAGTTATGAGCTGCCAAGCAGGTGCTGGGACCTGAACCTTGGTCCTCTGGAAGAACAGCCAGTGTTCTTAACTGCTGAGACATCTCTCCAGCCCCCATTGCCCTACTACTTTAAAGACTCAATTTGTGTGTGCGTGTTTGTGTGTGTGTGTGTGTGTGATGGGTGTAGATTATGTACACCAGGCATTGGTGTTGGGATCGTAGGACAAGTCTACAGAGTTAGTCATCTCATCCACTTTAATTGTGTTCTAAGACACCAGGCTTATGCATCAAGCACCTGTATTCCCTGAGCCACCTCACCAGCCCTGTGCCACCTCACCAGCCCTGTCCTGCTCCTTCTGTTTCTCTTTTCATATTGTCCTCTATTTCTTTATAAGGTTAAGAGCCCCCCCAATCTATCCCACTCTCCATTTTCTCTTTCTGTGGATAATAAATTATCAAAATTCAAAGTGAATTCATATTGTTATCCTCCCCGGAATAATCACAGAAACTTGTGACATTTAAGCTCCGACCCCTCATCAACTCTAAATTACATTATGTAATTCCTTTCAGGATCCCAGACTGTCCATGTGGTCATTTATCCTTTATCTCAAGTCTGCCCTTTTGACAGTCTCAAATTAAGGTGATTATTATTTAATTGATCTGGAGCTGTTCTCTAGAGGTTTTCTATGTAAACCTTCAAAGGATTTCTTTAGCAGTATGTAGGATATATTAATTTGTTATATTCTATTGCTGATGTTGGAAAGTCTAAATATCATATTCTGATTATAATATATAGTGTTCTCTGGTTGCTTTTAAGATCCTTTCATTGTCTGATGCTTTATAGCTATTCTGTCCAATATTTATCCTGTCAAATTTATGGTGAGCAACTGAGGATTTATGCTAAGTAACTGGTAAAAATTCTTAATTATTCATCTAATATGCTATTTTCATTCTTCCTGAAATAATGGTCGATATCTTTGATTAGACATATTTTAGGCCTTTTTATCGCACCCCACACAGTCCCTAGTCTCATGGTCTCTGTTTCTGTGATCTCCTTCTCACTTGATTTTTGATAGTATTGGTGGGGTCTCTTGTAGTTCCCTTAGCTAGACAGGACCTCTGGTTTTGTCTGCTCCTTCCTAGTATCCATCGAGCATCCCTTGGATACCACACTTTCCTGTTCTACAAATACAATCTGTTTCATTTCAATCATCTTGATCATTCTTTACAGTGTCTTGTCCGTTTCTCATATTTGAAAGTTTCCCTTTTAGTTTTTAAGATATTTACACGGCGATTTTAATCTAAATGTCTGGAAGTTTCAGCAAATGGTCTAACTTGGAATTCAGTTTGTTCCACATCTATTACACATGTGGCCTTGCTTCCAGACGGGTTTCCTGATACCTTCTTGGACATTTTTTTTATTTGCTTTGCAGCCTCATCTCTTGGAACTTTTGTTTTGTCTTTTGTTTCTTTAGGTTTTTTTGTTTGTTTGTTTTGTTTTTTGGAGTAAGGTTTCTCTATGTACCGCTGGCTGTCCTCGAAGGAACTCATTCTGTAGACTAGGCTGGTCGCAAACTCAGAGATCTTCATGCCTCTGTCTCCTGAGTGCTGGGATCAAAGGTGTGTGCCAACACTGCCCAGCTATCACTTGGAACATTTTACACAGGAGTTTCAGATGTCTTTCCTTAGACAAGGGAGGAAACTCACACAGCTTCTTACTAAGCAAGACCACTGTCAATTAAATTATCTAATTAAACTCTATTTAGATTTTGTAGATAGCATGTAGATAGCAAGCTCACAGATGGCCTAATTCTCTAAGAATGTTTTCCTTTCACTGGATGAGAAAGATAAACTTTTGTTTTTGTTTTGTTTTGTGTGTGTTTTTGTTTGTTTTTTTGTTTTGTTCTTTGAGACAGGGTTTCTCTGTATTGCTTTGGAGCCTGTCCTGGAACTAGCTCTGTAGACCAGTCTGCCTTGAACTCACAGAGATCCACTTGCTTCTCTGCCTCCAAGTGCTAGGATTAAAGGCATCTGCCACCAATACCTGGCTAAGAAAGGTAAACTTTTTAACCCAGATATACTTTCCTAAATTTCCTTATCTGTCTTCCTACCCAGGACATTGAAGTGTATAATGGGGACTTTGTCAAATACCCCAAGGGAAGATTTGATGGAGATCTTCCCATGGTATGAGCCATTAGGGGTCCCCAGAAACCCCAAGGGAGCACACCATTATTGGCATTCATTTACTTTATATTTCAGACTCTCCCTTGTATCTCAATATTGTGTTTCCTTTTATACAAGCTCTGCAAAGTAAATGAATAAACAAGTAAGCTTTGGTTGTAACTCACATAGCACATTGTCCTGGTCAGCTGTATGAGCCACTTAGTTACATTGGTATTTAGTCTTCTGCCATGCCTAGTCCAGAGGGGTAAGCATTACAACTACTTTGTAATTCATATATAAGCTTTGAAGCATAATTAATATCTTACACAAAAAGTAATGGTTGAAAAGCAAATATTATCATCTAAATAGTCCAAATACTAACACCTCAGGTGTACAAAAAATCCTGTCCAATTCTAGTTTTATTCTAGAAATTTCTGAAACCTAGATTTGTGAATCTAGGTTTGTTTTGTTTTGTTGTTGTTTTGTTGTTGTTTTTCAGTAGCTTCTAAATCTAGTCTTTATCTCTCACCTTGTATATTCCTGTAATGACATGAACTTTTTTTTTAATTCCCAAAACTAAGATAATGGAACTGGAATTATAGCCTAATTCTAAAGTTACTTTTAAAGTTGATACTGTTAATAGTCATCATGCTTGCCTTTTTCTTTCACCTATGAGGTGTTAGTTACTGTCCTTGCTGAATAACAAAATCACAGATCCTCAAAGAAATTTCTATAGAGACCTCTACTTACAACCTGTACACATCAAGAAGAAACTCAGTTCCAGTAGGACTCAAGGTAGCACACAAAGAAGCAGCATTGCTATCAGCTTGGCCCTGAATAAGAACATCTAAGGTAGAGAGCAATGATCTGTAGTTCTGCAAGCTCTTCAGGCAGTAACTAAAGTCCACTGTCTTGAGCTAATAATATCTAGCCTCTGATTTATTTAATGATAAAGTCTGAAATTTACTGACTCTGATTTCTGTTCTTGAAGATCACCATGTTCTTAAATCACCATTGATAGGAGCACAAACATTATCTTAATTTCTCTCAGAATCCAAGAGGACTGATTGTGCAGACCATGGTGCCCTTAGATACAGGGCAGAGAATTAGCAGTGTAAAGAATAATGGCTGTAGGGTTTTGATCTGTAACAGCAAAGCCGGCAGAATCCCTTGTTTCCCCATCTCACTCCAACATAGCTGAGTTCCACGAGAGGATGAAAGCTCCAGTCAATATGCTGGACTGTGTGACTGCAAAGGGAAGCAGGACAAACAGCTACATGATCTATCTACATCTAAGTCATCATATAGGACTTCAGAGGGAGGAGATGAACCAAAGTCCATGCCCAGAGGTAACCTAATGATCATAAAAACAAAGGAAGGAGGGGGGAAGGCAAATCAAGATCCCAGGTGTGGGTGGTCAGATAACACCATGATATGGTGAGAAACAGCTCACTTTGACAGTACTGAGGACTTTGTTTTCTTTAGCCAAGGAGTCAAACCTCACTCCAAGGGGAACAATATGATATTGTAGGAAAGAAACAAGCCAGTCAGCCCCAAATGTTGTAATTCTTCTCTGCCTGGACTGGGAAGAGGGAAATTTAGACACACTTGAGAGAAAGGAACATATCAGAAATGCACTTGTCCTAATAATATAATCTGGTTTCTTTTGCCTAATTGCCATGTGCACCATGTCTCCATAACACATGGTTGTATGCTTTGCATGCTGAGCACATCCCAGACTACCTTCCCCAAGTCATCTTGGGGAGAGTCTGCTCCAACAGATGAGGTGGCGAAGACATTGCTGTATAGCTGCTGGTGCTGAAATTTATTTTCACAACGAAAGTAAGAACAAGGGAAAGCTGGCTTTTGAGCTGACATCTAATTCACAGGATTAAAGCAAAAGTACAAGTCAACACTGTACAACAAACTCTTAGGGAATCTAGTGACTCCCTGATCCGGAGTGAGACTTTTTGGATTCATTAGGGAGAAGGTTGTTGGCCTGCCTGCAAGGCAGCATGGAAGCTCTGAAGATTGACCTTGGCACTTCCAGAAGGAAATTAAGCACAGGGCATCCACTTCCTGGTCTCACTCAGACAGCATCGGCACACAGATGGCAGAAGAGAAAGTGCCACCAGTCTCTATCATTAGCACTGCACAAGACATAGAACACACTCTGTTGCCACCCTTGGCTCCAAATTTGTATTTCTAGACTTTGAGAAAGAATTGTTCAGGTTTATGGGAGGAATAAAGCCTACAATGAAAGTGATTTCCAATTCAGATTATATTCAAGGAAAAAAGAAGAGATGGGACATGCAGAGTCCTCATGACTGTTGGGGTGGTTAGAAGAATATGGGGTCCCCAAGATGTCCATATCTGTGAATCTTTGACAACCCCAGGATCTGTGAATGTGTTACACTGCATGTGGCAAATGGGGTTTCATTAAAATTATTAATCAGTTGACTTTGAAATAAGGCAGTTATCCTGAATTACCCATGTTAACATCATGGTCCTTAAAACAGAAGATAGAAGCAAAGATGGGGAAACCAGATACTGGCTCCTAGACGTGAAGAAAGAAAGATGAACCAAGGAAAACTAGCAGCCTCGGTGGCTGGGAATGGCAGAAATGGCACTTCTCTTCAGAGCCCCAGACTGAATGTGCCCTGAGCACATCTTGATTAGACTCCTGACCAATGTCTTGTTTGTGTGAAGCTGCTAACCGAGGGTAATTTGTGAATGTGGCAACTGAGTTCATTCTCTATCCAACACAGTCCTTCCCTTCCTCAAAGATGATGGCTTTATAACCATTAGTTATATTAGTTACTCTTCCTTTTTTTACTAAAGGAAATTATGCCATGTACTCTTTTGTGTCTGGATTCCTGGGTTCTTTGGTAGCTCGGGACAGCTATATGTAATATAGACATTTATTGTTACCCATGCCACTACTTAAAGACAAGTAGTGTTGTGAGCGTAGTTGTACACGTCCTTCAGTGCAGTGTCTATTGTCATAAACCTAGAAGTATAATAGATAGACAGTAGGGTACACAACTTAAGTGAGTTATGCCTGAGTATTTTCCAGAACATTCTTATAAGCTGGCATGGTTGTTCCACATCAACTCTATTTACCATTAATACTTTCTTTATTTGTTGTTGCTTTTGTTTGATCATTGATATTGAATTTCTCTATTGCTGTGACAAAATGACATGACCAAGATGACTTATTTAAAAAATAAATAAAGTTTTTATTGGGCTTACAGTTTCAAAGAGTTAGAGTCCATAATGGTGGAGCAAAGACATGGTGGCAAGAACATCAAAGCACTCACATCCCAATTTATAATACGACAGAGAAAGCCCACCAGGAGTGGTGCAAATCATAGGAGTGGTGCAAATCATTTGAAACCTAAAAGCCCTTCCTCAGTGACATACTTCTCCCAACAAGACCACATTTAGTCTTTCCCAAATAGTTCCACTAACCGTGGACCAAGTATTTGAACACATGAGGCTATAGGGTCATTCTCATTCAAATCACTAGAAAAATGTGTATAGTGTTTAGAATTTCCCAGATTACCCAGTCATATGCCTTTTTAAAGGTTCATGGGTGTTTGGATTTCTCCCATTATGAAAGGCCTACCAAATTAAATGCCTGTTTTCGATGAGACTAAAAGATATATTAATCTGTATGTCTTTTTCATATTGATGTATGGGCACTATTAATGTAGCTTGAATATGGACATTTTGTAAGTACTAAATATTGAAAATATCATTGGCTCTTGGATTTCAATCTTTATAATATTAATAGGTATACATACTTTTTTAATTTTAATGTGGCTCAGACTTTTCCAAAACATTTAGTGCTTTTCAGATAACATTTCCCATTTCCAGGTCTTAAAGAGATTCTCCTAATTGTCTTCCAGAATTGTTGATATTTAGGCACATGAATCACCTCTACTTGATTTTCATGTATGGTATATGGTAAGAATTAAACTTCATTTGGAAGTTCTAGAATAAACACTTTTCTATCCTTGAATGAAGGATTTAATAGCTCCTTCTGTCAGAGTTCTATGTTGGCCCAAATCAAGCATCCCTATATGTGTATTCTCTTCCTGGGATCTCTTGATCACCTGCTACAACACATGCCAGCACCACATTGTCTTGCTAGCCATCGATTTACACATGGCTACATAACACAGGGAATTTCTCACCTGGTACTGCTATGAGATTATTTTAACTATCCATAGCTCTATGCATTTCCTTATCAATATTAGATAAGATTTCCCATATTTAAAGAATTAATCTGCTGGTGGGTTTCTATAGATTTCATTAGTATGGTAGACAAATATAGGAAGAACTAACAAATTAAAATTTCTACTCAAGTCAGGTAGTGATGGTACACACCTTTAATCCCAGAATTCAGGAGACAGATGCAGACAGTTCAAGGTCAACCTCATTCCAGGACCACTATGACTACACAGAAAATCCCTGTCTTGAACCCCACCCCCCAAAAAATTCTACTCAAGAAGTTATCAATAATAATTAAAGTGTTTCTTATAACTATCAAGCATATACTTCCATAAATCTACTAAAAGAGCTTCATATTTTAATACATTTTGTGATAATTTTTTAGAACTTGAAACAAGCTTGTTTTACATATCAATCCCAAGTCCCACACCCTCCCATTCTCCCTTGTACCCCCCACCAACCATGACCTTTCTGCTCTACAGGGAGGGTGAGGCCTTCCATGGGGAGTCTTCAAAGATTGTCATATTATTTAGAACAGGGCTTAGGCCCTCCCCCCGTGTGTCTAGGCCAAGGGAGTATCCCTCTATGTGGAATGGGTCAGTCCTATGCTGGTTTCCCAGCTATCTGACTAGGATACATGAGCTCCCCCTTTTTCAGGTCAGCTGATTCTGTGGGTTTCTCCAGCCTGGTCTTGACCCTTTTGCTCATCACTCCTCCCTCTCTGCAACTGGAATCCAGGAATTCGGCTTAGGGTTTAGCTGTGGATATCTGCTTCTGCTTCCATCAGCTACTAGATGAAGGCTCTAAGATGACATCTGAGATTGAAGGGCATTTAAGGTAGCCTCTCCACTGTTCCTTAGGTTGTTAGTTGGGGTCATCCTTGTAGATCTCTGGGCATTTCCCTCATGCCAGATTTCTCTTGAAACCTATAATGGCGCCCTCCATTATGGCATCTCTTTTCTTGCTCTCCTCTATTCTTTCCCTGCCTCAATCTTGCTGCTCCCTCATGCCCAACTCTTCCCTTCCCTTCCTCTTAAGTCCCTCCCCTCCCCCATGCTTCCAATTTGCTTGGGAGATTTTGTTCCTTTTCCCATCTCCAGGGGACCATGTATGTCTCTCTTAGGGTACTCCTTGTTTTCTAGCTTTTCTGGCAGTGTGGATTGTAGGCTGGTAATCTTTTGCTCTTAATCTAAAATCCATATATGAGTGAGTACATACTGTGTTGGTCTTTTTGTGACTGGGTTATCTCACTCACAATGGTTTCTTGTAGTTCCATCCATTTGCCTGTGATCTTCAAGATTCCATTGTGTTTTCCCGCTGAGTAGCACTCCATTGTGTAAATGTACCATATTTTTCCATCTATTCTTGAGTTGAGGGGCATTAAGATTGCTTCCGAGTTCTGGCTATTACATATAATGCTGCAATTCCATTGGTCTTCCTGTCTGTTTTTGCACCAATACCAAGCTGTTTTCAGGACTATAGCTCTATAATAGAGCTTGAAGTCAGGAATGGGGATGCCTCCTGAAGTTCCTTTATTGTACAGGGTTGTTTTGGCTATCCTGGGTCTCTTGTTTTTCTACATAAAGTTGAGTGTTGTTCTTTCAAGGTCTGTGAAGAATTGTGCTGGGATTTTGATTGGGATCGCATTGCATCTGTAGATTGCATTTGACAAGATTACCATTTTTACTATGTTTATCCTACCTAAGAGCATAGGAGATCTTTCCATTTTCTAGTATCTTCTTTGATTTCTTTCTTTAATGACTCAAAGTTCTTGTCATACAGGTCTTTCACCTGTTTGGTTAGAGTTATCCCAAGATATTTTACGTTGTTTGTGGCTATTTAAAGAGGGAAGTTTCTCTAATTTCTTTTCAGCCCCTTTATCATCTGTATATATTAGGACTACTGATATTTATTTATTTATTTATTTATTTATTTATTTATTTATTTTTGTTAATCTTGTATCTTGCCACTTTGCCAAAGGTGTTTATCAGCTGTATGAGTTCCCTGGTAGAGTTTTTCCAGTCACTTATGTGAACTATCTTATCATCATAGTGAAAGTTTGACCTCTTCCTTTCCAATTTGTGTTCCCTTGATCTTTTGTTGTTTTATTGCTCTAGCTAGAACTTCAACTACAACACTGAAGAGATGGAGAGAGTGGACAAACTTTAGAGGAATCACATTGAGTTTCTCTCCATTTAGTTTGATGTTGGTTACTGTATATTGCTTTTATTATGTTTAGGTATGTTCCTGTTATCCCTGATCTCTCCAAGACCTTTATCATGAAGAGGTGTTGAATTTTATCAAAGGCTTTTTCAGCATCTAGTGAAATGATCATGTAGTTTTTTTTCTTTATAAGTTTGTTTATGTGGTAGATCACATTGATGGATTTCCTTATGCTGTACCATCCTTGCATCCCTGAGATGAAGCCTACTTGGTCATGGTGGATGGTGAATGAATTCTCTGAAGTGTTCTTAGGTTCAATTTGCTAGTTTTTTCTTTTTCTTTTTCTTTCTTTTTCTTTTTTTTTTTTTTTTTTTTTTTTTTTTTTTTTTTTAGTATTTTTGCATCAATGTTTATGAGGGATATTGTGAGGAGTATTGGTATTAGCTGTTCTTTGAATTTCTGGTAGAATTTTTCACTGAAACCATCTGGCCCTGGGATGTTTTTAGTTGGGAGACATTTGATGACTGCTTCTATTTTCATTATGGGTTAAAGGTCGATTTAAATTGCTTATCTGTTCTTGATTCAATTTTGGTAAGTGATGTCTATCCAGAAATTGTCATTTCTGTTAAATTTTTGAATTTTGTGGAGTACAGGTTTTCAAAGTATGGCCTGAAGATTCTCTGGATTTCGTCAGGGTCTGTTGTTATGTTCTCCCTCCCTTTGCATTTCTGATTTTGTTAATTTGCATGTTCTCTGTCTTCCTTTTCATTAGTGTAGGTAAAGGTTTATCTATCTTGGTGATTTTCTTGAAGAACCAACTCTTTCTTACATTAATTCTTTGTATTATTTTCCTAGTTTCACCTTTATTTATTTCAGCCTTCAATTTGATTATTTCCTGGCATCTATTCCTCTGGGGTGAGTTTGCTTCTTTTTGTTCTAGAGATTTCAGTTGTGCTATTAATTTTCTAATGTGACTATCCTCTGTTTTCTTCATTTGGTACTTAATGCAATGAAGTTCAATGAAATTTCCTCTTAGCACTGTTTTCAAAGTGTCCCATAAGTTTGGGTATGTTGTGTCTTCATTCTCATTGAATTCAATTTCCATGAGTTTGTAGGTTTTCTGCAATTTGTGTTGTTGTTGAATTCTAAATTTAATGCATGGTGGTTTGATGTGATACAGGGGGTTATTCCTTTCTTTTTTTTTTTTTTTTTTTTTTTTTTTTTGTACCTATTGAGGTATAGTATGTGCCCAGTATGTGATCGACTTTATCGACTTTAGAGAAAGTTCCACGTGGCACTGAGAAGAAGGTATATTCTATTGCGTTTGGATGGAATGTTCTTTAAATGTCTGTGAAACCCAATTGAGTCATAACTTCTGTTAGTTCCTTTCTTTGTTTGTTAAGCTTCTGTCTGGTGGACCTGTCCAGTGTTCAGAGTGAGGTGTTGAAATATCCCACTATAAGTGTGTGAGGTTTTATGTGAGATTTGAGGTTTAGTAATGTTTCTTTTACAAGTGTGGGTGCCTTTGTATTTGGGGCATAGATGTTC
Organism: Phodopus roborovskii; assembly: GCF_943737965.1. Classification (NCBI taxonomy): domain Eukaryota; kingdom Metazoa; phylum Chordata; class Mammalia; order Rodentia; family Cricetidae; genus Phodopus; species Phodopus roborovskii. The sequence continues at coordinate 16,789,610 of NW_026126547.1, read as the reverse complement.
AGAATTGAAACTTCATATTGATGGATTTCTCCTGTGATGAGTTCTTTGTTTCTTTTGATTGATGTTAGTTTGAAGTCTAATTTGTTAGAAATAAATATTGCTATATCCGCTTGTTTCTTGGGTCCATTTGATTGAAAAGTATTTTCCCAACCCTTAACTCTGAGGTGACATCTCTTTTTGAAGTTGAGGTGTGTTTCTTGTATGCAGCGGAAGGATGGATTCTGTCTTTATATCCATTCTTTTAGCCTGTGCCTTTTTATAAGTTAGTTTAGACCATTAATAATGAGGGATATTAATGACCATTGATTGATAATTCTTGCTTGTTTTGGATTTGGTGGTGATGGTGGTATTGTGTGTGGATTTCCCCCCATTTTTCTTTTGGCTGTTGGTAAAGTGGGTTTATCTATTGCCTATGTTTTTGTGGGTGTAATTAATTTCCTTGGGTTGGAGTTTTCCTTCCAGAACTTTTTGTAGGACTGGATTAGTGGATATGTGTTGTTTAAATCTGGTTTTGTCATGGAATATCTTGGTTTCCCCATCAGTAGTAATTGAAAGCTTTGCTGGGTAGAGTAGTCTGAGCTGGCATCTGTGATCATTTAGTGTTGGCAGAATATCTATCTAGGACCTTCTAGCCTTCAGAGTTTCCATGGAGAAGTCAAGTGTAATTCTGATAGGTTTGCCTTTATATGTTACTTGGCCTTTGTCCTTTGCTGCTCTCAATATTCTTCCTTTATTCTGTATGTTTGTTGTTTTGATTGTTGTGTGGTGAGGGGACTTTCTTTTGGTGGTCTGTAAGCTTCTTTTACTTTCATTAGCATGTTTTTGCTTAAGTTAGGAAAATTTTCTTCTATGATTTTGTTGAATATATTTTCTACACCTTTGAGTTGGGTTTCTTCACCTTCTTCTATACCTATTATTCTTAGGTTTGGCCTTCTCATGATATCCCATATCTTCTGGACATTTTATGTTAGGGATTTGTTGGACTTAAGATTTTCTTTGGTCGATGAATCTATTTCTCCTAGTGTATCCTCAGTGCCTGAGATTCTCTCTTCCATCTCTTGTATTCTACTGGTTATGCTTGCATAATCAGGAGCTGTAGCTCCTGATCATTTACCCAGCTTCTCTGTTTCCAGCATTCCCTTGGATTGTTTTTGTTGTTGTTTTGTTTTATTCTCTCTATTTCAGTTTTCAAACCTTGCACTGTTTGAATTCTTTCTTGTAACTTTTGGTTTGCCTTTTCTTCCATTTCTTTAAGGATTTTCTCAGTTTCTCTTTTAGGGTCTCTATCATCTTCATGAAGTTGTTTTTAGGGTCATTCTCTTCTGCTTCATCTGGGTTGGGATGTTCCGGTCCTGCTGGTGTGGAGTCCCTACACTCTCTGGAGGTGTCATATTGATCTTCCTGTTGTTCACTGTGTTCTTATACTGTCATCTATCTATCCCTTCTTCCAGTGCATATCAGTGGGGTCTCTCCCTCTCCTGGTGAGTACGGGATCAAAGTTCTTTTCCAGTGGGTGCAAGCAGGTCCAATACTCAGTTCCAGTGGGTAGAGGTGGGACTAGGGCACTGGCAGATGCTGGATGGTCTGGTCCTCTGGGACAGGTTACTCTGTGTGCAGACCCCAGTCTTCTGCAGGCTCCAAACAGGACTCCAGAAGGTGGACTCCTTTCGTGAATGGAGACAGGACCAGGATGCTGGCAGACTTTGGATAGGCCTGTGTGCCTGAGAATGTGCAGGCCCCAGGCCTCAGGAGGTTCTGAGCAGAGCCCTGGAAGGCAGGCAGGAAATAGTTCCAAGCTTATCTCCTACTGTGGCTGGAGGTTGAACCAGGATGCTGGCAGACTCTGGATAGTCCAGTCTGCTGGAACAGTTTCCCCTGCATTCAGTTCCCAGTTCTCAGGAGGCTCCAAGCAGGGCACAGGAAGGCAGGATCCTTCTGTGGGTGGAGGTAGGACCAGGATGCTGGCAGATTCTGTACTGACAGGTCTGCCTGGGTGGGCTCCCCTGAGCTTGCACAGGCCCCAGGCTTCAGGAGGCTCTAAGCAGGGCCCCAGAATGCAGGCCAGAAACAGGCCCAGGCTTACCCCCTTCCATGAGTCATCACATTTCAATACGATTGTGTTATCTTTTCATTATTTCATTTTATATTTTAGGAACATAAAAGCACCCATTAGTGCATCAATATTGTGGCATTCTTCCTAAGTTCATTTCTAAGTTCTAATAATGTATGCACATATTTGAAGGATTTTCTATTAACAAAATCATGTTGCCAATGAATAGTAGAAGTATTATGTCTTTGGAAGTGTGGGGCTATTTTTCTATATCTCCTTATTGTGCTACTCCAGTAAAATGCTGAATGAAGTAAAGCTAACCAGCTTGCTTGTCTCATTCCCCATTGCACAAGAATGCGCTAAATATTACATCTTTAGACATGGATGTTTAAACAACTTTGCTTTTCACAGACAGATCATATTAAGCATTTACTAATTATTAATCTTATTTCTCATTTATAGAAGTTAAATATGAATATGTGATGAATTTTTATCAAAACCATTTTTCACTCATATCCTCTAAATTCAAGTCCACTAATAAATACCATAGTCATATTTTCCATTTCAAGGGAAAATACTGAGCAAAAGAGTAGATGCAAACTGATATTCTGCAAGTAAGATCACCCTACTATAAAGAAAACCAAGGCTTAGAGGTAATATATTGACAGAAGGGGTAAAGGTTATAGGTCATACATCAGTAGCAGAGAAGAAACTGAGTCGCATGATGCTAAAATAATGCAAAACAAAGCAGAAAAGGAACAAAGACTGAATAACAGAAGTAGAAAAATATTCTATGAGGCACATTTAAATCCAATGATAATAATAAGCACAGTTAATACAAATGGTCTAATACTGTGATTAAAACACAATAGCAGAAGAAATACTGAGGACTAACTAAAATATAAAAGTATAAATTGGCTACAATTGAGAAATGCTAAAATATACATTATTTTAACACTTTTTTCAAGAGTAAAAATAGTTACACTAAAACTATTAAATATAGATTCCAGAGCATATATATAAAAGTCATTTCAAAATTATGAAAGAATCAATTCAATATGAGGAAATGATTATCTTAAACATTTATGCTTTTAATAACAGGACGTTCACAATGTCAAAGCAAAACCTGATAGAGAAAATGAGAAATAAACAACTAGAAATTGATTTTAAAATGTTTTCAACAATTGCTAGAATAAATAGGACAAAAAAATTCTGTAGGAACAGAGAACAGAGCAATATAGTCAGACAATATGGCTAGCAGACATTTACACAAAATCTACCCAACAACTGAAAAACACACATTCTAGTTAAAAATAAACAAAGTATCACTTCTCCAGCTATGTGCAGAAGGAAACTGCTTTCATGGAAGGAAAAAGCCCATGGAAAAAAGTCACACTTCATGGTAAAAGACTAGACACCTCATCTTTAAATTCAAGATCTGGAAAGAATGGCCATTCTCGAATACAATTAATGTAATGTCACAAGTACTAGTCTATTTATGAAAATAAATAAATAAATAAATAAATAAAAAACAAGAACAAAAGGCTTCTAAGCTTAAAACGAAGTAAAATCATTTGTTTCTCATACAATGTGATCTCATATATTAACTCTAACGATTCTAGTAGTGTGTGTGTGTGTGTCAAGGGTTAAAACCAATAAACACACTCGGTAGTTAAAAATATATCTTCCATATAGTCTGTTTATTTTCTGTCTGTATATGAACAAATGAACTGAAAGTAGGACTTCGAAACGAGTATTTATACATCAATATCTACTGTAGCAATATGTACAACAGCCATAGACAAGACATGAAAGTTCAAATACTTCATCAGATTATGTAGGCCTTAAAATATTGGTAAAGCTTGTTAGTACAGATTACATTTTGTTTCATATTTTTCTCATACATTTTTATTTTTTCAGAACTCATAAATTTTCTTGAAGTTTTTAAATTTTGTGCTATATAATTTTCTTTCTCCTCCTCTTTTAAAATAGTAACAGTATCTGTATTGCATCTTCTTGTTCATTCCTAATTGGTACTTTGTGCTTTCCCTAACCATTGTGAGCAGTCTGCTATGTGACTGACGTACCGATTTTTAGTCTATTCAAGAATGCATTTTTGACTTTTCTAATCATCTTCATAACTAGTCACAGGGTATTCATTAAGCTTCACTCTTATGTCTATTGCTTTCTTTCTTCGTCATTCTAAACTACCAGATGAAGCTTTTTAAAATTTTTAAAAATTTTCTATTGTTGTACTATGTTCCTTTCTAATCACATGTTTGGTCATACCTCTAAATACATGCTATTTTTTCATTTTAATCATTGTTGCTTTTTGATGCAATAATAATTAAGAAGAATATTAGTTAATTCCAAGAAGTTGAGTCTTCTCAAGCTATTTGTTATTGATAAGTCTGCAAATGAATAATTCTTTCCCACCTGCCAGTTTCTAAATAACTGACTAGGAGGCTGAAGATGAATTATACATTCTCAGCCCATAGCTCAGGCTTATTACTAACTAGCTTTTAAAACTTAACCCATTTATATTAACCTAAACTGTATATATATTTCTACTTGTATCGAAGGTGTTGTACTTATTCAGCTCATTTAAAAATGTAATGTATAACTAAGAAATACAAATTAATAGTCATTGATAATAGTCACACTTAACATTAATAAGGTCTTCTAGATATACAGAGATATATTTCCGATGGATAGGTAATCTTCAGATACTTCAAAGACCTACAGAATATGGCATTTAAAATGTTTTAATAACTTAGGTTCTTCATGAGAGTGAGACATGTCTGCTTTTGGCAGCACCAAGCTACTTCAGAGAAAATAGTGTACATGAAAGAAACTCCATATTGGGTTTGCTTTTATTGTGGCAAGAGCAAGTATTGTGCTGAGTAAGAAACTGTCCCTGCCTCGACTGCTGACAGTTGCTGTTCAAACTGGACAAGCAGGACACAAAAGCAAGTAACTGCCAAACATTGCCAAGACAAGGTAGGTCAGTCTTCAAAAGTCCTGCTTCACAGAAAATTCTGTCAGATGTGCTAAGGCCTGCAGGCTAAAGAAGGATGCCCCAATGTTGCATAAGAACCTAGGCTGACTGTCCAGGTGGTCTGATGTCCCTGCATTAGGTAAAATTTCACTTTTCTGGGGTCTTTGATTGAGTCGAAGACTAGATAGTTATAATTATAGTTTTCCTTAATTATGATTTAAAAGGTAATTAGACGTAAAACTTTAGAGTCACAAAGATAAAAAGATAATAGAATATTTTCTCTAATTTTGACAAATACAAATAGACTACATATTGTAAGTATAATTCTTATTTGATAACTTCTTTTGTTATATATAAAATCTTATTATGTTAAAGTTAAATTTTCTTTTTGTAATTAGACAAAAAATGAAAAATGTTGTGGAATAATCCTCTTGTACACTGTAAAGATTTGTCACTTGCATTGGTTTAATAAAATGCTGATTGTTCAGTAGCCAGGCAGAAAGTATAGATGGGGAGCCCAAACAAAAGAGGATGTGGACGAGAAGGGCAGAGTCAAGAAACACTAGCCAGATGTAGAGGGAGTAAGAGATGAACATGCCATACTAATAAGGGTGCTGCACATAAGGAATATGTGTTAACTTAAAATGTAAAAGTAAGTTAATAATAAGCCTCAGCTATTGGCCAAGCATTTATAAGTAATTTTAAGTCTCAGTGTGTTTATTTGGGAGTTGCTTGTGGGACAGAAACTTCTGCTTACATAAGTAGGTACCTTTTACTCTCTATATATAACATAAATATATATATAACATATTCTGTAATATTTCAATTATTTGAATATTTGCTATTACTTGCCTTGCAAACCATTGCATTGTCTAATTTGACATATGCTGCCAGTGGATATAAAAGTAAGCTATTGGAATTGGGCATTGGTGGTGGTTGCATCATAGTGGATAAGTCAGATACCACTGAAATAGAATTACATATGTAAATGCTAAACTATGACATACATATTTTAGCATAATAAAAACTACATTACTAGACTTAGTATTAATTGCTCCTTAGGCCAATTGATTATTCTTGCTATTTAGTGTTTTATCTCTTTATTAACTTTTGATCTGCATGCTCTACTCATTACTTAGAAACTTCCTTACTTAATTATGAATTCTCTACTTCTCCTTTGGTTGTTGCAGTGGTTTGATTGTGATGTTTCCCATAGTCTTGGGAATGTGAATAGCTGGTTCCTAGTTGGTGGACTTGTTTGGGTGGTTTTAGGAGGTGTGACCTTGTTGGAGGCAACTTCAAGGTTCAAAAGCCACATGTCATTCCAGTTTCCTTTTTAGGCTTCTTGCTTGCAGACCCAGGTGTGAGCTCTTAGCTTGCTCTTCAGTCATCACACCTACTGCCTTTCACACTGGTGTCAAGGACTGGAAGCTAAAATAAACTGTCTTCTATAGGTTACTTTGGTCATGGTGTTTTATGACAGCCTTAGAAAGGCAACCATTACAGTTGTTCTTTCAACTGGGTAATGCACATTCAGGGCTGTTAATAGGTGGCTACAGATTTGGACTTGTAATATCTTTGCAGTAAATTGGCCTTCTATTTTAGCCTTCTTGTCATTATAATATATCCATTTTCATCTCTAATATTATTTTTGCTTTGAAATCTTCTTTAACATTAATTTGACTATATTTGCATTCTTCTGGTTGATGTTTTCAATTGGAGTTTAATCCTCAAAGTAGCACATTGTTCAATTTTGGCACTTATCTAACCTAAGAATTTACATGACTAGTCTATTTAGTCTGTGTATGTTTACTACAGTAGCCAATTGTGCTTGGATTTAAAAGTATGATCTTTTTACTTCTATACTACAATGTTCTATTTTCTATATTTTTCCTTTTTTGTGATTGGTTGAATATATTTACTTCTATTTTTTGTTATCTTTCTATGCATTCTTTTAATGAAATGTTTACATTTTATTCAAGGCTATCTATAAATAAAAATACACATTCATGACTTACACCTCTGTCTAAGTTTAATTCACACTTTCATTTTTCCAAAATGATTCAGGAGTCACACAACATTTTAATTCCATTATTTCCTCCAATTTATCTGCCATTGTTATAGTGCATTTTAATTAATACAGATGCTTCCCAATTTATGATGGGGTTACTCTAATAAATCCATTGTATGTTGAAAATATTGTTGACTTGAAAATGCACTTAATACAACAAACCTTCAGAACATGACAGCTTAGCAACATGGCATACTGAGAAAATAGGTGTGCACTCTTCCTGATGCTGTCTAGTATTATGCAAAGCATCTCACCATAGATTCCTAGGTCCAGAACACTTCAGAATTTGAAGTACAATTTCTACTAAACATTTGTTTTGTACTTTTGTTAAGTTGGAACCCCTTAAGTGAAGCCATCATCAGATATTATTTGCACTTACTCTTCCCAAATGGCATCATCATTTATATTGTTTATATAATCCAGACTCTTCTCTACTTATCCATATTTGTACACAGTTTTATTCTCCTGTATTCTCAACCTCCAGTCTGAAATTACTAAAGAACATTTCTTTTATCTTTCTTTACTGTAGACCTATAGTTATACATTCTGTTTTGCTTATCTGGGAATATATTGGATATGCCTTCATAGGATAATTTTAGCTGGTACAGAATTCTACATTGCTGTTATTTGAGTTCATGTACTTCTGGCTTTCACTGTCACTTTTGGAAAGTTGGCAGCTGCTTTTGCTTTCAGCAGAGTAATGTCACATGCGACTTACTCTATTTCATGTCCAGAGTTCACATTGTTTCATATGTGGCTTGTTACAGTTTGAAGAAACTCAGCTATTGTATTTTAGAAGACTGCTTTTAGCCAGGCTTTTTTCTTCTACCCAGATTTTCTTTGTATTCACAGGTCAGATTTTTTCTCTCCTTTTCTTTTACATCATCTTTCATTTATTGCTTCCTATTATGCATAAACTTCATTTGAATATTTTATTCTAAGCTATACTGAAGCTATCCCTTATTCAGCACTATCTATTTATTACCTATTTTGAGCTCTTACTATTATAATTTTCAACCCTAGGAATATTTACCTATTAAAGTATTTGATATATCCTCCCAAATTCACAATCATCCCTTTTTAATTTTTGGCAATAAAAACATACATAACCATTTAAAAAATAATGTCTGATAATTCCATTACATTGATGCCTTCTGGTATATTTATAAAATATATAATTTCTCTTAATTTGTATCATATTGCTTTATATTTATATGTCTGGATATCTTTATTTGCTGTACAACATTGTATATAGAAAACATTGCAGTAGCTTCAGGACTAGGATGCAAAATTGTCCTATTGAAAAAGTTTCACTTGCCTTAAAGGGACTAATAAGAGCATTAGTGACCCATGTCACCTTATTGAAATAAAACCTTAAGGTTATTTGAAGTTGGACTTTAGTCCCTGCACATTGGTACAATATTAAGTTTATCTTAATCTAACTGCAAGCTTGGGGTTCTACTCTTTCTTTCTCTTTGGCAGTTCATGAACTCAATTTTTCTTCCAGCCCTGTGAGACTATCAAGAGCCACAGGCAGCATTCACATTGGCCTCTGCGCTGTCTCTTCCAGAGTTCCTGTAGATTCCACTAGGGAAATGTCTCAAGGCTGGGCTTACCTGTCTCAGCTTCAGGACATCCCAACTCCTGGCCCCATTAGCTTGCACTGCCACCTTAGCCCCGTTCTGACTTTCAGCAGATCCTTGTTATAGTTTTTTTCCTTCTTGTTCTCAGCGTGAAGGCTGCTCAACTTACTCAATCTTGCTTACAGAAAACAAAACTCTCAAGAAGAAATGTTTTAAATCAATAATATAAAGTAGGCTTTCCTTATCTCACCCAAACAATACCATACATAAGTATTTCTGCCTTTTCTGGCACCCACTTTTTCAACTTCAACAAAATAAAAATCCAAATACAAAAGATGGCAAAATTTGGAAATATGAGATTACTGTACACATGTATTTGTCTAATGTGTGATATAATAGTTATATGATGTGTCATATTTTAGTCATGAGAATGTTAGGCTTGGCAGGACGGAATCAATTTCTAAACTTACATAATAGAACTGAAGCTCAACTATATAGCCAGGTCTTCCCAGTATCAAGTTCAAACTCCATTTAACCAGATGAAAGCTGGAAGGATAATGAATTCCTGGAGAGAAACAGCAAAGAGAGAAAACCAAAGAAGCATCCACCTCATAATCAAGTAAACCCCATGGGAATGCCTATCCAGCAGAAGACAATAGAACTTGCTGTTGTGGTGTTGTTTGCTCTGCTTCTGAGAAACATCATTGCTTATAGTCCTGGCTGCCCTTGAACTTATGATGTTCCTGTTTCAATCTCCTGCAGGCTGAGATTTTAGGCATACATCACAATAGTCAGCTGATGAGAGGATGTTTAATAACATAGACTTTAGATATTCAGGGTGAAGAAGGACTGAATTAGTGAACATGAGTCATGAATGAGGGCATGGAATCATTGTTTTCCTTGTTCTGATTCTGCCATGGATCTTTCATTTTTGATTGTGTAGAGTCAAGAGTGATCTCTACAGCTTCAGATGGCCACTCTAACCATATAGAAGTCATTGAGACATATAGACTGTGGAAACCAAACCTTAGTATAAGATTAAATCCTTTTAGAAGTGAATCATGGAGTGTCTTGATCTTGTGAGTTAAGATCTTTTGAATGGTCCAGTCCTTTGCTTAAATAAGGCTGCGTCTATTCTAAAGTCTCTCTTTCTAAATTCAGCCTTTGACTACCTACTATATGCCAGACACTGAGACAGAAATATAACATAGACCAAAATAGACAAAGTCCTTGTTCTCTTGGAGTACAAGATTTAGGAGAGGGAACAGGTTTCAGTCTCAAACTATCCATAGCATCTATGGGAGGAAGTAGCCTTTGAGATGGCCCATTTGTCCATCATTTGTGACCAGCTTCAGGCTTGAAGGTGGTGGCACTGGGTATGGAATTGGAAGCAGTGTGTGAAATGTGTTTCTTAAAACAATATGTACCAGCTGTAGTAGACCACAAAATAAGCACAAGTGTAATGTGTGCCCTAAAGCCAAGTATAAGGAGATCAACTCATTCTGCCCAATTCCAACACGTGTCTTGGAGAAAGTGGTGCTTGCTCAGACATCTGAAGAGTAGACAGTAGTCAGATTCAGTGGACATGAAGGGACAGCCTGCATACAGACCCTGGGTGAGGAAACTTGGCCTATACTTCCACACAAAATGGACAGGAAGGGGATAAGAATGGGTCACAAGTAGGGACATCTGTTTTCCTCCTAACTGGGCAATGTCATTTCTTAGCCTCTTTCAGAGAGTGAGAATAGCTGGTGAAATTTGAACTGAGAAGGAAAGATGCACTTGAAAATGCTCGAGGCTGCAAGCCTCCCACATTAATGTGTGCATCAAGATAACCATAGTACCAAATGAGAGTCTGGGTTGTGAGGAGCCTGGCAGCTTTGCTCAGCTATTCTCAGCCACTGACACAGCCTTTTCCTCTAAAATTTGTGATGTATTTCCATATTAAACTTAAAAAAAAAGTGAGGGGGGGAGGGCACAGTACAAGTTGAGAGGGGGGAGAAGAGAACTGAAAATGATTGCACATTGAAATAAATGTGCTACTTGAGAAAATTATAAGTGCCTAAAAACAGGAGTCTATAATGAAAGTGCCCTCCGAAGCAGAACTAGAATGCCACTGTTCCGATGCCGAGACACAATAAACCGTCCCGCTAAACCCGAGGAGTTAGATTTAATAAGATGGGTGGTGTACTAAATAAATGCCAGCTGATTATTAAAGATCTTTTTATTGAGTATTTACAACTATGTCATCAAATAGCTGAACAGTCTTCAGGTATAATAAGACCCATATGAGAAACTTAATTTAAAGTAATGCAAAGAACCCAAAACACTATTACAAACAGACCATGAAAACTTGGGAAATAGATAAGTGAAGAGGCAAAAAACATCCCATCAAATTATTGTCAATAGTGGGGGTAGAGGCAGTGAGGGAGGACAAAATATCATTTCCATACGAGTCAACTAAATAGCTATTCAAAGGCGCCATAGCATGACAGAACTGCACACCGCTATGCAGATGTGCCCTCCCCTAGGAGCTGGGTATACCACCCTTCTTTCCTTTGGAAAGAAAATTAACTTTTTAATGTGAATTCTCTGTGGTATAGAAACCTTTGAATTTGTTAGAAAATGGCTTTGCAAAGTAAAGTGAGCTGAGCAAAGAGTCCCTGTGACTCCCCTGCTAGACCTACAATATCACTGAGGGAGTGGTAAGCGGGATGGGAGACAGGGAAGGAGCAGGACATCGGGGTGAGAGACACAAAGGAAAGTAAGGAGGAGAGAAGATAGTACTCCAGAAGGGTGGAAAATGAGCTATTCGGTGAGGACAATAGCAGAGGTGGGGCCCCCTTACACTTGCTGTATAATGTGGGACAATTTGCTCTAGATGTTTAAGCTCTGTCGTGTGTGGTTAGTAAGCTAAGCTACAAAACCTCTAAGGTCCCCATGAGTTCGATAGCTCTCCCCTCTATCTCAAGTCTTGCCCTAGGGATACACCATACAAAAAACCCTCCAGAGTAATGAGATATTCCTGGAGTCCAAGAATAAGGGTGGGGAGCTTAGGTCCTGGGTGACCCTCTGAAGCCTTTAACTCTTCCCTCAGCCTTCCTGTTTGGCAGGTGGGTCAGGATTGATTTCTGATGACATGGCTGTACTCACTACTGGCAAGGTTGCTTTCCCATGCGCAGACCTGAGCAACTCAATGCTAGGCTGGCAGGTTTCCTGGGTGGACTTGCCACGTGGACTTGGTGCCTTATATGTATAATGAGAGTGAGTGGACAGGACAGCGCTCCCAGATAGGGAGACCCAGAAACATGCCTGGGCAAGACTGAGGGGAACAGCTTCATGATCCATTGCTACACCAAGCAAAGAAGTCATGTCAGAGAGCAAGCAAAAAGGGACACAAAATTCCACTATTGACAAATGTTATCATTTATACTCCAGATTTCAGGTACTTTGTCCTTGGTCACAAGTGACATCAGATTTGTCCCTAAAATAACTAGCCTTTACATCCTTGCTACTTGAGGCTGTAGGTTAAGATGTCTGGCTGCCACTCATAAATCTGATCTCCTCTAGCACCTATTGGCAGCCCCACCCCCCACCCCAGTTGTCACTGAGAAGCCCCTTATTTTCTTCCCCAGAAAGGTATGGGGAGGGTTAAAGAAAGTGTTATTAAAATATGCAAAGCAATTCTTCAATTCCAGAAGGAAAGTACTCATCTCAGCTAGAACAAAAAGGGAGCAAAAGAATACTAGAAGAAAAATGGAGGCAAAAGGGGAATGTATGCCTCTACCTCTCTCCATCTCTACTGATTTCACCAGCCTAGATCACAGCAGTTCTATACTGTAGAGGGACATCCGTCAACGCTAATCAATACATGTGGTGTTAGTCATGGATGATAAATTTGAAAGGGATTATAACTGTAAACAGTGATCAATAGAGACTTGCTGGAGGAGACAGAGAGGAAAAAACAACCTTAAAATGTTACACGGTTAATAAAGTAAGGGGGAGAGTCAGCCTTAAACAAAACTCCAAGAAGCCACAGTTCTTCTAGTTCCTTCTCATAGGTGGGAGGGAGAGTGGGTGAATAGTCGTCCCCGAGACCATCTCAGAAGGCAATCACTACTAAAAGGGTGCATTATTAATTCACGGCACATTTTGTGATCCTTTTGGTTGGAAGGCACATTCTCCATTATCATTTGGTTGAAGATTTGTTCCTGGATCTGAGCTGGCATCATTCAAAGCCCCCAGAGTATGACTTGCCCTTTCCCGACACCACCCCCCTTCCCTCCTGTCTCTTCTCCCCTGCACAGATTTCACCACCGCAGGCACATGACTGAGCAGCGCATTCACAAGCGTGACATTCCTCTCTGCAAACAAATATATCCTGAATCCAAGCAAAAGGGAGAAAAAATGCAGGGAGCCTCTGCTGCTCACCCACAGATGAATGGAACTATCCGTCTTGTCACCAGGGGTCAGAGCGAAAGGTTACTTTGAGTCTATACCTTAGCTTCTCTGCTGATGTTAGCAGGCAGCTTCCTTAAAAATAAAGCAAAATAAAGAGTAAAAGAGATTCCTACCCTATCAAGCACTTAGCGGGTCCCTCTAGAACCTCTGAGACTGTGTCTTCTCAACACCTTTGAAGGCACAGCTCCAGGCCTAACATCAACATATTTTTTCTCCTGCTGACCTTTTAGTGTCCTTTCTGCCAGAGTGTGTAAACCATAAGCTGATATATGAAGGCAATTTTTAGTGGTGCCACTTGTATCTGAGTGATTGCACACACTTTACGTTTCTGGCCTGCCACCCTTCCACCTTTCGAAGATCTCTCTATTTTCTTTTAAGGCAACTGCAACAAAGGTGAAAGCAAGTTTAACTGCTTCAAGACTTTGATGGCCAGAGCACCTGTTCAGGGGACTCATGACTGGTCAGTGCTCAGATGCAAAACTGAGGTTCCTTTTCTACTCTAGGGGTCACCATGGCAAGAGGGATGTGCATGGAAATCATGCTAACACTTCTAACCAACACTGTAACCCTTTGCCCTCAGCTACAGCCAGAATGGATAGGTATCAACGCCACAGCCTTACTTAAAACTCAAAGAACACAGAGCCATTTCTCCATAAATTCTTAGAACTGAGGCCCTGGGGACTTCATCAGGCAGAGTTAAGAGAGGATTGGGGGGACTAAACAACTGAGGGGAGACACCAGCTGGCAGGGCCATGTAGAGCAACCTTACTCTGCCACCCTGCCGTTGTCTCATCTCCCTCAGAATCCAAGGCTTTATTTGTGTGTAGAGCTGCAAAGGCAGTCCTTGTAGACTCTGGAATGTGTCAGGACTCTGCAGGAATGCTCTAAGGGGTATACCAAGAGACAGCATTCACTCTCATTCCAAGCTTAGAAGAAAAGCTCCAGAAGCATTCTTACACAATATGCCATAAAGTCATCCCTTTAGTTGCCGATATCAAAGAATCATTAAATGGTTCAAAACTCAAGGAGACCCATCAAAAATATCCTGACCATGTCCCCCAACTACCTGAATCCAATATCCCAAGAAACTATGCACTCCAGCAGCTAATGAAGAAGGTGGCTCTTGAGAAATTTTCACTAGACTTTACATCAGATGTACCCTACCCAGTGTTTTTAACCACAAATAGGTTTTTAAAAAAGCATTTGCTACTTAATTGAACTCAGTCCCTTTCATGACTCTATCATCAAAAGCAAGGGAATACAGTGAACCTCTAGAAATTTCCCAGTCCGAAAACTTGCCTGTATATCAGACTGCTAGATCATGAATCACCATGATAATGACAGCTTATTAGAGAGCTGTACCCTACCCTGCTGCAAGATTCTTGGGGAGTGGTCCTCAAACTTTGGATAGATATTTGAGAGGTGCTTTGTACATGGGGAAGTCATCTATAAAATATGTATAACTAAAAAAACAATGAGAAAGTTGAAGCTAACAATTGACCAGAGTAGCACAAGCTAAAACCAGTTCAGAAAAATGAGTAGAGGACAATTTTCACATGCCAGACCTTGTGGGAAAGCAGAGCAACTCTACAAAGTCTGTAGACAGCCCCTTCCCATCTTCTCTGTCAGGATCCTAATTTGACTTCCCAGTACAAAGTGATCTAATTCTATTTGCCATCTGGTAGATAGTACAGAGCTAGAAGGGACAGAAGAGTCCCCAGAGAGGGAGTTCTGGGAACTATGACTTCCCTTTGCTGCCATTCATAACTAACATCTTGACTGACTGAGGAGTCTGGATCCAAAGGTTAATAAGGACATGGACAGGAGCATTCAGTTCTGCTCATGGCCAATGGAGGTTAGCCCTCCAATCTAGACACACCCCCTTCCAAAAGTGACAAAATTTTAGAGGCACTCTAGTGAGGAGCCTAGAGAATAGCAGCAGTGACAGCTCCCAGGCATGGACTTTGAGCATAATTACAGTGTGAGCAATCTTAATAGTCTAGAAGCTGAGGCAGGAGGATGACAAGCTCAAGGACAGTCTAATTCTGTCTCAAAAAAAAAAAAAAAAAAAAACAAACAAAGAAATTAATGAAACCAAAGAGAACTGAATAAAAGGAAAGTCAGTAAGATGCTGTTGTTGTCTCCACTGAATGCTGTTCTGGATCAGTGCTCTATAAAGTGAGTACAGCAGACTGCCTTGAGTTGTGTGGTGATGGTAATAACAAGGGCTATTTGTAGTGTTCTGGCCAATGTAAGCAAACCATTGCTCTTCCTGGCAGAGTTACAGAAACACGGTGGCTGGAGAAGCAGAGAAAGGAGTAGAAGGATATCTTGCTGTCCTATTTGGGCAGCATGTTCACAACAATGAACAGAAATCTCATGTGTAACCTCTTCTCCCCAGGGTCAGTAAATAACTGACAAAAGGTGGATGCCCATCTTTAGAAGAAAGGGGGACCAGAAATGAGTCCTGCAGGATGCTTGAACTGTGATAGGTGGTGTGCCTCTCTGATGCTGGGTCAAAGAGCCCTGAACTAGACCCATGGCTTCCACAGCTTCACAGAACCTGTTCCACAGCTTCACAGCACCTACCCAGTCATGAGGGGGTTATAAACCAACTCATCCCTTCTTCCCACATCTTCCTGTCCTCAGACTACCGAGGAGCACCTCCATAGTCATGTGGAGATTATAAGCCCACTCATCCTTTCTTCCCACATCTTCCTATCCTCAAGACTACCAAGTCTTCTTTCTTCTTTTTCATTTGTCAGTTCTTACGCTCTTATAGAAGCAGTAGCTTTCCTTTGAAGGAAAAAAGAATTTTCTCCTGGAAGAAGACACATCTGAAAATCATTAAACTGAGTAACCTCCAAGACAAGCTTTGGTAGCCATTCTGGGTTTGTTTGGTTTTTTTTTTTTTTTTTTGTTTTTTTTTGTTTTTTTTTTTTTTTTTTTTGTTTTGTTTTTTGTTTTTTTTTTTTTTTTTTTTTTTTTTTTTTTTTTTTGGCTGGTTGGTATACTAAATAGAAATAGCTTCTTAAAAGAGAATCTCACATCACTGCACTGTAACCTTTAGGGAGGATAAAACACTTCACCAAGTGTAAGCCAGTGTTGCACATCATCTCCTGTTTCCATGATCTCCATCTATATTCAGCAGAGCCCAAAGTAAGGCAAAGGAGGGACACGGAGGTGAACTAGAATGTTCCCACCATGGCCCCAGCCTTTTATGTGTTTATGGCTTCATTCCTAGAGCATCTAGGAGCTCAGAGAACCCCTTGATTGATGCTGTCAGTGAGATGAAGCACTCAAGTGTCAGGAACTGTCTTTTCTTCATTAAGTTTAAAAACATGCCCAGGGGCTGCTCTGTGATCTGTTCATCAATAAGTGGAAATCTACTGATAGACTCAAATTCATGCCAAGCGTTAGCAGAGAAAGGACAGGTACCTTGTCAGTTTCCTTCCCTGAACATTGCTGCTGTCATTCACTGTAGCCTGAGATCTGTGGGGGTGAGGGGAAGACAAAGACATATGAGCATTGGGATATGGCTCTTCTGGGTGGGCCAATACCAGGAGCACAGGGTTCAGCATGGAGAAAAGAACCCTGCCAATGAGACATTGAGCTTCTGCCAACATCCACTCTCTCCAGAACCATCAGGGCACTGCGCAGGAACGGCTTTGCTAACAGAACTCCAGGTACACCAACAATGACTCATTCATGAAGGATCTCCTCACACAGCCTCCAGAACTTTGGAGGACAAAAGAGGATGGGATTGGATTTACTAGGATTTCTAAATGTCTCCTTGCAGAGGAGCTAATGACCAAGACAGACATTGCTGCTAAGTTAAAGTCCAATAGAAGGAGGGAAAGAAGTGCCAGAGAGCAGAAGGGTAGGAAGAAAACAACTACGCAGAAAACTAAAGTTCTTAATCCACCTTAAAAAATAAAATTGAAGAGTTATATTTTGTGTCACATGGAAAAGAGGCCAAAAATATGATTTAAAAAAAAAGAAGACACCAAAATTGCTATTAAGCCAACAGGAATTAGCTTGAGAGCTGTGACCTGCAGATTTCAACAATCAGCATTAAAAGTGATTGTTCACCAATCCACCTTGATTTCTTTACCATAGGATGGGGGTAATGTCAATATTGGCAGACAGCTCTTAAAAGCCCAGATGTGCATCAGTAATGTTGTCTATGCTGGGTACCTAGACCACAGAGCAAGGACAAGGGTTAGGAGGCCTTGTTCATGTTGGCTCATAGTGGCCTTTTTTCTTTTCTTTTCCCCTTCTCATCTCCAGGCTGTGCTATTTGCCCTGTAGGATTACTTACAGCCGAACTGGAGAAATTACCTGGTGGTCATAGAGAGGCTCCAAAGGTGGCATGGAACATATGTCTTCTGCGTATCTACCATTCTTTTGCATGAACATCTTGGACTTCTACTGGTCCCTATCCAAGCAACTCTGCTTTGTTTGGGGAACATCCTTTTATTGTGATGTTCAAGAGTCATTAAGAGTGCATCTTCATTCATTCTTCAGCTAATACTCGCTGATGACCTGTGGTGAACCCTCATCTCTACATCTGCTATAGAGACAGAGACAGAGACAGAGGAGAAAACAACAGCAAAACATTACCCAGTGCCACAGAGATTCTGCCACAGCTAGAGGTAGAGATGGCCTCCTTGTAGGGAAAATTTGAGATGCATCTGAAAAGAAAACTCAGGTGAAAATTCATGAGGCTAGAAAGAGGTTCCAGAAGGAAGAAGAACCATGTTAGGAGGCACCTAGAGAACATGGGCAGTGGAGAAATAATTGTAATAATGGATGATATTACTGTGAAACTTACCACCAGCAATGGCAGTAAAGCTTCTCACAGCTCTCTCAATGTTTCAACAACTCTAGAAGGAATGTACTTCCAGGGTCTTAGCCCAACCAGGGAAGGCTAAGCTGAGCCCAAAGAAGGGTAAGTTCACTGCTCTACCATTCCCCAGCCTCCCAGGATCCTGGAGACAATCAAACACAACAGGGAGTCTAGTCAAGCAGGGACTCTTCTATTGCCCCATATCAAGCATCTTTTTAAAGAAAAAACCACAGGGAAGGAGAACAGCTAGCCAATGGTTTTAAAGGTCAACCTATCATGCGCCTAGGCACGCTATGCTTTACCTAGTGAATGATAGCCATTCATGCATTGACCTCTTTTGGTTTGATCTTGGCAATCCATCATCACCCTTTTTTGTAAACATATCTTAGGACTTGCCCTCTTGACTTCCCCTCAGTGCCATCTTTGACTGGCTTGTGTGCCCTTCAGTACTACGATTGTTCTTCTTGTCATATAAAATATGGGAGAAGGCAGTTTCTTAAAGTCAAGCTGCCAGTGAACAGGATTGTGAACAGCAGCTTGTAGTAGGCTTTCTTTTTGGGTCACCAACATGTTCCCAAATCATGACATGGAAACTTACCTATTAATTAGAATGTTCAACCTTAGCTCATGTTTGTTCCGCTGGCTCTTATAATGTAATTTAACCTCTTTTTCTTCATCTACATTTTTGTCTTGGGGTGTTTTATCTTTCTTTCATTCTATATGTTCTACTCCCTGTTTCCTCTATCTGTCTGTCTGGTGACTTCCTGCCTGGCTGACCCTGGGTATCTCCCTTTTTTCTTCCTCATTCTCTCTTGCTTCTCAACTCTAGATTCCCCCTCATATTTATTCTCTCTGCCTGCCAGCCCCACCTATCCCTCTCCTGCCTATCTATTGGCTGTTCATCTTTTTATTAGACCAATCAGATACCTTAGCAGGCAAAGCATTACATCTTTAATCGTTAAACAAATGCAGCATAAACAAATGCAAAACATCTTTGCCCAGTTAATCTACCACAAAAGGACCTCTGACTCCAGAGACCATACCCTACTACCATGCAGACAGCAAAAGCTTAGCTGAGGGGAAGATGGAAAATAGAAACAAAGGTGAACACTGGGCAGGGACCCCAAATGCAGGCTAAGAATTATTCAAAATTTATGGAGGTCTTAGGCAGGGATGGCAGAAATTAAACTAGTAAAGATGACTCTGTAGCCATGGTAAAAAAAAAAAATATGACAGGAAAAAAAAAAATAAGAAAAAGCCAGGCATCCTTTAGTATTAAGTCCAAAGGAAGAATTCCTGGTTACTTTTTATAAACACCTCCCTGTCTCTCTCTGTCTCTCTCTCTTTCTCACACACCACATGAACACTTGTAGATAGCTAATTGATGTAAAAGATTATAAACACTTTTTAAATTATAGAGAACACTGTAAACTTTGCTTTTAGACAAAATGGAGTGAGAAAAATTGGATTCACCCTTCTGTCTGAAACAATTAGAAACCAAACAACATATATGAAAGTAAAATTGTATTTTGAGCAATGGCTACTTGGCAACAAAGGCCAGGGTTCCAGGGAAAGAATCACTTGATCCTCACGGCAGCCCATGTTTATTTGCATTGATGTGACAAAGAATCTTAAAATACTTGCAAGGAGCAAGGTTTAGGCTGCTTGTGATTGTAGGTTTGAATTCATGGACTCCTGACCCAGGGGATTTGAACCCATGGGGAGGCCCATTGTGCCTGGGGCAAGTATGGTGATCATATTATAGTATCTGAGAAAGGACAGAAAGAAGAAGGAATGGCAATCTCAATCTCTGGCTAAATCGCACCCCTCCCAAAACCTCCACTAAGCCCCACTTGTCAATGTCACCACAGAGTGGCAACCAAGCTATTAACACAAGAGATTTTGGGCATGAATCAGATACAAATTCACACACAGCATTCCCCCAAACTTACCACTTGCAGAAGGTTCCAGGTCACTGTGCAAGGAAAGGGATCCACATGGAAGAGTGCTCTTGAAGTATTAAAGACATGAAGCTTTTATTTATTTATTTATTTTTACAATAGTGAGAGTATTCAGGGAAGATACTGGAAGTAGAGTGGCTGCAGAGGCACAGAACCCTGTGGAGGGAGGAAGGTCCACTCAGGAGTTAGGCCAAGCACTGGCAACTGAAGGAACTAGGGAAATAAGCTAGGCCAGTGGAGAATATAGAAAAAAAAAAAAAAAACAGGGCTGCTCTGCTAGCCAGTTCAAGAACCTGTATTAGGTAAGGTTTTGCTGTGGCTTTAAACTTCTCTGATCTAGCCTGAAAAAGTAGAGCCATAATCTTCCAAATAAGTTTACAGTGTCTCATAATAAAGCTCAAAAATATTTATAAGAACACCTAACATATGTAACACCTAACAACATCAAATTCATAATGTCCATTAGCCAATAAAAATAATCAGGCCTACAAAGAAGTAGGAAAAAAGTCACCATAATTAAAAGAAAAATTAAGAAATTCAAACTGGCCCATGGTAGAATTAGTAGACAAGAAATGGACAGTGATTAGCAAAAATGTTTGTTAAATTCAAGAAGGCTGAAGATTGCCCACTTGCTTCAGCAGCATGAACAGTAAAATTGGAATGATGCAGAAGATTTGCATGACTCCTGCTCCAGGATGACGCAAAACTCGTGAAGCATTCCAAATTTTAGAGAGGTCTGGAAAACTGTGCTGCAACACCTGATTGCCATTTTAGAGTGTAGGGAAACCAATTTGAGAAGAACAACCTACCTTGTCCTCTGTAAAGCTGATAGAATGTTTGACATGGGTGTTGAACCCCAAATAAGGACAACTGTGGATCACTGAGACCTGATAGGCAAATACCAATGTGGAGCCTGGCCAAAAGAAGCAAGACAGCTTGCTGAAGATTTCCTGACAGACTATATTCATATCAATATTGGTGTACTAGAACTGAGTGCAAACCATAACAAAGATGGTAGGTGTATGTCATGATGTAGAAAAGGATGAACTTATTCAACTAATGAAAGAGACCATGCATGCAGAGAATAAAACCTTTGTTTGTGTTGAAATCAGAAGAAAATGTGATGAACTCACCAGAAAACTTAAAACAAATGGGTGGCCTCCCATGGGTACCCATGGTGACAAGAGTCAACAGGAGCATGACTGGGTTCTAAGATAATTCAAACATGGAAAATCTATTCTGATCATCCAATGTGGTCTCCAGCGGAAGATGTGAAATTTGTCAATAGTTATGACTACCCTAACTCCTCACAGGATTCTTTCTATTCATTGGGTTGGAAGAACTGGCTCACAGTACCAAAATGGCCACAGCACACACCTTCCTTACACCTAATAATACAAACCAAGTGAGTGATCTTATCTCTGAGCTTCCAGAAACTAATCAAGCACCCAATCCTAAGATGCTTCAGTTGGGTGAAGACAGAGGCTCAGGTTGTTGTAGGGATAGAGGAGGCCTAAAGTGTGATCGTCATGACTGATACTCTAGGTGCAAAAGGGTGGATTTAATACCTTTAGAGACAGGAAAAATCATGACTCTATCATTGGCTACTCCAATCTGCTTAAGAAAGATTTGGGGGGCTAATACTCATCAGTGTTTACAGTTCTGCAAATTGTACCAGTGGGATCTTTGGAAGTGATTTTGTATGTTCTGGGATACAGACCAGTTTTAGGACAGATAATCCAACGATAGCACTCCACAATATGTAAGTAATGCCTCAGATAGGCACAAAGGTATGCACCAACAGGCATATGCAGACCCTGCTATTCAGCTGCTATGCCTATGACCAGCCACCCAAAGCCAACAAGATATTTTCAATAAAACTTAGAAGCAAGAATATGCAAATGTCTGTTTTTCATAATTGTTCTTTATATTATATCATCAGACAAGATAGGTATTTAAGAAAGGTTGGAAATGCAGAAGACCGCAGTGTAGCAGTGATTATGCTGCACTTATTTCCTATTTAAACTGGATGTTTCTCTACATTCCTGAAACAATTTTTAGGGTTTTCTTTTTGTCCTAGAAAATTCAGGCAGTGTTTTCACGAAAGTAACTGCTCAGTGATTTCAAATACAACAAATGAAGGCTGTGCATGGCCTTCCAATAAAAAAAGATTTGAAGGCTGGAAAAAAAAAGAAGATAAAAGAATATTTGATCAATTAAGCACTGAAAAGACAAATTTTGAAAAATGACCCAAGTCAAACTTCTAAAGATGAAAAACTTTAAGGTGTGAAGTGAAACACATTCTAGATCAGATAAAAAGTGGGCTGGACACCACTGAAGAAAAAATTAGCAAATTGAAGACACGTCAACAGAAATTTCCCAAAAGGACAGAAAATCCTCCTAACTGGGCAATGTCATTTCTTAGCCTCTTTCAGAGAGTCAAATACACGATCTTGTCATTGTCCCAAGGCTTTCTCACCCTCCCTGGGGAGCAGAAAGGGGATGGGCTAGAGTTTGGTGGGGGTGATAGGGGATAATTGTGAGGGAACTGGGATTGATGTGTAAAACAACCTTGTTTCAAATTTAAATTAAAAAAGAGAAAAAAGAAATGACATTGAAGACTATTAAGCAAAAATTTTAAATTTTAAAAATTTTAAATTCTAAAAATTATAAACTTCACACACACTCATACATACACACACTAGCAGTAAACTACGTGAAGGCACATAAGTATCAAATGTCTTACAAATGAATGATAAAGAAGAAAAATATATTCACACAGAAAAACAAAGATCTGCATGGAGAAAATTTTACTTGGAAACACCAAGAGCCAGAACACATAGTTATGACTACCCTAACTCCTCACAGGATTCTTTCTATTCATTGGGTTGGAAGAACTGGCTCACAGTACCAAAATGGCCACAGCACACACCTTCTTTACACCTAATAATACAAACCAAGTGAGTGATCTTATCTCTGAGCTTCATGACATACACCCACCATCTTTGTTATGGTTTGCACTCAGTTCTAGTACACCAATATTGATATGACTATAGTCTGTCAGGAAATAACATATCTGTTATTAAAGACAGAAGTAAATTGTCAATATGAAAATGCAATTAAAATGAGGGCAGAATGAGGATATCCTTAAATATATTAAAGCTAAAATAATTCACAATGAAAAGACATCCATTACATGAAGTGCCAAATAATTCACAAGCAGAAGAAAAATAGTAGAAGAGGCAGATTTGAAGTATACAGAAATGTGAAGTGTACCAGAAAAGAAAACTAGATAGTCAGATACGTGTTTTATGTTGTTTAAATTACTTAAAAGATAATTGGGTGTTTAATGCAAAATCAAGTTAAAATCTACTGTGGGTTTTGTAATATACATGAAAGTATAATAGCGCAAAGGTCAGAAGAGGAGGAACGTCATCTACTCTCACATACGTGTGCGTACAGTAGCACAGCTCCACGGAGATTTGAATTGGGAATGGCTTCATATTAACAACAGGGGCAACTACAGAGAGAAAATCCATCTAGCTTACAGAAACATGGGACTCATCAAGTACCATGGTAAGGCATGTGTAATGGTAAGATGGCCATATGGAGAGCAGATACCTAAGTGAATGTATGTAGTTGACATGAACATGGCCATGGACCCTAATGCTCCAGATCCATGGGAAATTCAGGCTGTGGGGAAGAGCAAGGCCTTCTGGTCCAAGTATAGATATAAACTATGCTAGAAGTGTCAACCACAGCTTACTCCTACCAAATGGCTGCAGCCTGAGACTACTCCCCTAGAGAGACCCCCCCCCCCTACCAAAACTAGCTAGCCTGCTTCCTCATTCATTCAGCTATATATAATAAACATGCTGAGTTTCCAGGTTGCTGGCATATCTCCATGAAAGTGCACACTCACCCGACCCCAGCCTTCCTGTATGTGTGTCTATCAATTCCCTGTTGTCCCAGTCAAATCAAGTCCAAAGCCATGCGGGTTGCAGCACAGTTACATCTATTTTAATGCTGCAGTCTTCTCTGGTCCATTAGAATCTTAGTAAACACAGCTCACCGGGATGTAGTGCTGGTAAACTTCCCACAAAATAACCGTCTTCCCACAAAATGCCATCGCTATTACTCTAGCATATATTTTCCTATTTATCCATACTGCTACAATTTGTTACCACATAAATTACATCTTATAACTTGAAGTTAATTGTATATAGACTTCAGAGGTTTATGATATTTCTAATTACTGATTAATTTTCTGCATTTGGAAAGGTAAGGGTGAAATAGACAAATCTAACATCATCCAAGGAAATAAAATTTCATTAGAAGGTTGTGGGGTGGTCTTCACTGCTCACCTTTAACAGTCCAGGAATTCTGGTGTTGCTGTTTTCTTGATGCTGCACCTATGAGGGCGATGCTAATATGTTGATGTTAATAGGTTTGGACACAGCCAGAGGCTGCTGTGCTCCTCACCAGGTAAGTGTGTGGGGTAGAACTTTGATTTAGATTCAGTCTCTGACCTCATCCTCAGCCAGGTGAGCTCTTCTGAAGCAATACTCTTCTCTTGGAGCTACTACCAGGCTCCCCAGCAGCAACAAGTTAGGGTGGGACCTCCTCAGGTCTGACAGGAATTCCATGCAGTTTCTCATGGCCTGCAAAGACCCAGCACAATGGTACTCTCTGTTGGAAAACACATTTTCTTCACAGACAGAAGTGCCTAGAGTGCTGAATCAGATGGTGCATTGTGGTGTGGGTGTTGGGGAGGGGAGTTCCAGGTGTTGTTTTGTTGCTGGATGAAATCGTCAATAAAGGCCAATTATGTCGTTAGTTTATCATGTTTAGATCCTACACATCAGCATCGATTTCTAACTCATCTATCTGCTATTGAGAGTTGTACATTATAATTGTGCTATAACATCTTATAGTTCTATTAGTTTTTTTATTTTGGGTATTTTGAAGTTCTGCTGTTTCATGCATATTTGTGCATACATTTAAGTCTGTTATAGCCTATTGCCATACAGACTTATTATAAAATTATAATCTTTTTAAAGATTTATTGATTTTTATCTTATATGCATATGTGTGTGCATGCCTGCTTGTCTGTATGTGCATCAGAGTCCTGTAGGTACCCACAGGGGCCAGAAGAGGGGTTTAAGGCATCCCATGTTGGTGCTTAGAACCAAAACATGTCCTCTGTAAGATCAGCAAATACTCTTCATTGCTTTAACATCTCTCCAGCCCCAAATGGTACTCTTTATCCCAAGTAACACCATTTAGTGCATGAATTATTTTGTCTGATATTAATATAGACATTCTAGCCCTTCAGTATTAGCATAATAGATCTCTTTCTTTCAATCTACTTCACTATAATATAACTTATTTGTATATTGGTACTTATGATGACTAATTGCTGTGATCAGTGTTACGGCATAGCTTAAATCCAAAATCCTTCTATTTTTTCCTAGTATAGACATGTCTACTTTTTACTTTTTTTTTCTCTTTTCCTATTACCTTTGGTCTAATGAAATACTGTTTAAGATACCATTCTATCTCTAATGTTGTTATCTTCATTATTTCTGTTGTTATTTTAAGTTTTTCACGTAGCTAATATGGCTGTTTTAACTATTCGGCTGATTAAATTTTTAAAAAATTGTTTGTGCACTGTAAATACATACAGGTTTTGCTATTCAGTTATACATGAAGTAAATTGTGAACTAAATTAAATAGCTAGGCACATGCACCTGGTAGGATAAAGTAGAAGAATTGTGAGCTTTAAGCCAGCCTGTGCCACATAGAAAGATTCTGTTTGGAAAATAAACAAGAAAACCAAATAATCTTATTTTTAAAATATAGAAAATTTTGGGGTTGCAGCAATTTATACTGAGCTCTGAGATCCCGACATGGAATCTACACTTTACTGACAATATCATCCTGTGTTGCCCACACCAAGATTTCAAACACAAACTCCTTTTACGTGAATTGCCCAGTGGAAAACAGATGAATCAGTGAAACTGAGGTGCCGAATAAGAAATTAATATGGAAAATGAGTCTCATAATGTCATGTATGGAATCCTCACACAGCCCTGAGTGATTACTGTCATCAAAATTTACAGGTACATAAAAGCAGTTGAGAACACCATGGAGTACATTTTGTCAAGTAACAGCAGAAGTAAATCAGAACAAAGACACTAGAGGCCAAGTTTGCAAGACCCAGATGCTTAGACTGTGATCTTCTCTGCTGTCAACCCAGAGTATGCCTGATGCTAAGTAAGTGCCCAGTCCATCTTTGTTGAATGAATGATTAAGAATGCAGAATAAAGTAAAGATGGGAAGACATAGTTAGACTCAAATGTCACCTATGCACTGGTCCTAAGGGTGTTCGGTCATAGAGGTATGTGTCATCTCTTACAAAGCAATTCCCGGCTTCCTGAAACCCAATTCTGGCTCTTCACATACTGTTTTAGGGGGACACAGAGACTTCTCCCTTACCTTTTGGAAGAAAACTTTAGCACTTTTTAAACTATTAGGGAGCCAGTAGAGATGACAATGAACAATTAATTAATTAATTCAAGATTGGGTTGAATTCCAGTAATGACAGTTTAAGTAAAATAAAGATCAACTTTTCAGAAGTTAGAAAGTCACTTAAGATAAAACCAAGTTAAGGGTATCTTAA
Organism: Phodopus roborovskii; assembly: GCF_943737965.1. Classification (NCBI taxonomy): domain Eukaryota; kingdom Metazoa; phylum Chordata; class Mammalia; order Rodentia; family Cricetidae; genus Phodopus; species Phodopus roborovskii. The sequence goes on along the minus strand of NW_026126547.1, from coordinate 16,762,955 downwards.
CTTAGCCATATCCTGGGCCTAGTTTACACAAGTTGAAAATGGATAATTATACATAGAGCCAAATCTGTTACAGGCCTAAATTCAGTAGGCCTTCTTAGACAGGGAGGCAGAACTACTTATGCAGATGGAAAACCACTATTAAAGTAAATTTTGGAACTTGCCTATAAAGAAAGAGAGTCCACAAAGGCACTGATCCATTGCTATCTACCTTTTATAACAGGATGTCCAAGCAAGTCACAATCCCTTCCCTCTTCAACCAAAAGATGTTGAAATCTAGTCTTGGGCTGGATGAGTATTTTAGGCCTCCACAATCATGGTGTGGTCATACCCACAATGAGAAACCAGGGCTGGGGAGGTAGTACAATGAAATGGTCTTGACCCAACATGATCAATACTGAAAAAAATCTACGCAAAACTGGGAGCATTTGTCAATGAAGAGTAGCCAGAATGTTGGAGCTATCCTCTATGGGCCCTCTGAGGCCATCTATGACCCTATGTGACATTTTGTCTCCCATATAAGCTTATGTCTCCATCCTCAAGAAGCAGGAGATGATGGATATAATACATGTCCACAGAGAACATAGGCTGCTCAACTGCTACAGGAGACCCCTCCATAGTTCATGAAGATGGTCCACCTGTCCAGTCAGGTTTTCTCCTCTATACCTGATTACAGCTTGAAGGTTCAGAGTTACAGAAAGGTTCTTATTCGTAATAAAATACTGACCTCTCATACATTTGAATAGTGCTTCACGGCTTCCAAAGTACTTCCATTCCCATTTTCTCAAGGACAAGGCCAAACAGGCCTGACAGCAGAGCAAAGAAGCCAAAACAAGACTGAACAATTCAAGAAAAGAAGGAGCCTCCTTCTGCTCAAATATAGAAAGAAAGGAAAACAAAACCCAGAAACATAAACCCACAGTCAAAGAGGAGAGAAACAGGTGGATCAAGGAACTGCAGAGCAAAGCAGCATACTAATTGGAGAAATCCTCATATTGAATCACAAGAAAACTGAAGGTGCACCTCAAAATCTAAACCACACCAGCTAGCTCTAAAAGAACCTCTTAGCACCCACGAGGGCAGGAACTACGGGACTTCTCTGAGATACCTCAGTGACACTAGTTACCTGCAAAGATCTGGTGAGCACAGACAATTCCTTTTATTTATGTAGCAAGACATTGCAAAAAGAATTTTTAAGCTCATTCCAGCTGCTTTTTTTTATAACTCTAAAATGAAGGGCCTCCAGCCCCATTGACACCACCAGTCCATCTCACTTTCAGCAAGCTTACAAAGGGACAGGGTTCCTGCCTGTGGTGCACATGGCAGGGCCCATATATCAGTGAGCTTTGTCCCAGTAAGGCCAGGTGTAATTGCACAGGGTAATTTCCCTGTACTAAGTGTAAAGCTCTACTTGTAGAACCCAGCTTCCTAGCTAGGATGAAGGGAGGAAAATTCCTGACTGAAGAAGTGGGTTATCTTTATGGACTGCCATGCCCCATCCTTACAAAGACTCAGAAAGCTACAAACTTCACAAACATGTCCATGCTAGCATGCTTCTGCTCCCTGTAATTCAACTCAAAAGTCAAACTTAATTAATTTATCCTGAGATGAAAGGACAGGGTTGCTTGGGAAAGGAGCAAAAGTCAAGTTATTTAACTGCCGGGTAGAAGCTAGTTTTATTATTATTCAAAATGCATTCACTAAACTTAAACAAGTTAGCAACACAGAGTTGCCAACTTCCTTCAGCACTATCTCTAACAAAGGGATAAAGATGATCTGCAGTGGGCAGTTTACTATTTGATTATGTGATCTAGTATTCCCAAGGACAGTACATCCTCTGAAGTTGATTCAGTATTTCTGGAAAGTCCTTTTGGACTCTGCAGGGTAGGGTTAGTGTCCATGTTCATTTGTTCTAATGCTTGATCTCCTGGGACTGGAGAGACGGCTTGGCAGGTAAGAGCATTTCTTCTTTCATAAGGTCATAGTTCCATTCCAAAAACCCACGCTGGCCAGCTCACGACTGCCTTCAATTCCTCCTTCATGGATTTGATACCGCCTCCTGACCTCCAAAGAGACCTGCACACATGTGGTACATACACAGACAACAAGAAAATACACATATACAAAAATAAAAATGAATATTATTTTGAATAAGAAAGACTTGGTTCCTTCATTTGTAAAATTGAACTATTTTATTTAAAGATCAATGATACATTTAAAGTATGTGTCTTAGTGTCTGGCACATGTTAGATACCCAAGAAACATTTACATTTTCCTCTCTCTCTCTCTCTCTCTCTCTCTCTCTCTCTCTCTCTCTCTCTCTCTCCATCTCTCTTTCTCTCTCTTCAAACCCTGCTTGGGTTTAAAAAGTAAGCATCAGTTAATAGCCCACAGGATAGATGGTTACAAATTAGAAACAAGCAGGAAAACAAAGGTGAAGTATGTGTGTATATTATCTGTGCCCTAGTGCATTCAATCACCAAAGCTTATGGGAACATACCTAGCTCTTTCTTGCACTCCTCATAAGACTTTAGACTCCATGTCATCAAGGATTGTACCCCTCTCATAACTGCCTTTAGATGCAAAATGAAATATGGACTCTTCTTAGGTCTTGAGCCTATTGGCTGTCAGAGTACAACTTACGCCATCCATTCCCCCAAGGTCTCTAGCTCGCCACAATTGTGACTAAAGGATGAGAGGATACCTGTATATCTATTTCTATGCATATATATATGCATATATATATATACATATATATATATATATATATATAGAGAGAGAGAGAGAGAGATAGCTAGATGGGTAGATAGATAGATAGATAGGTAGGTAGGTAGGTAGGTAGGTAGATAGGTAGATAGGTAGATAGGTAGATAGGTAGATAGGTAGGTAGATAGATAGATGATCCTATTGGTTATGTTGTTTCTCTGGGATATTATGAGTAGACTTTATTTATGTGTCTACATTATAAATATATTATATAGTAAGAGCCTCCAACTTGAGACCTCCCACTTATGTGGAAGAGGGACATTCAAGAGGCACAGAAAACAAAACCTACTCACATTCAGTAAAGCTTCAAGAGTCACAAAAATTCCCTAAGGTTTTACAAGAGCTAAACAATTACTAAGGAGAAGACACCATCTGACCCACTGTGGGTGCTGTCTGCAAGTCATTCAAGGAGCTCTTGGAATGTAGCATTCATGAGTTGCCCCGTGATGGGGTGGGATTGATGTGTCAATGCTGCTTTTGGGTCACCCATCCTCTTCTTACACTCCTACACACAATCTCAATGAAGTCACTGGTTGTATAAGCTAGGACTGGGTGGGATGATGATGATGATGATGATGATTATTTGTCCATTATTGGTGCCCTATCTTTGGTGCATATACATTTGTTTATGTATCTCCAGGAAAAGTCACATAACACCTACACAAAAGGGATCCTTGATTTAGGCCTTCTAGTTTAGAGACTGCTACTTGTCATAAATAAAGTAAAAGGGCATTTATTGAAGAAAAATGGCAGTTATGTACCCAGAACTCATAATTGCTACAGAATACCCACCACCCTACACATTGGTCTCTCTCATGTTCTTAGGGTAACCTCTCAACAGCTGTCTCCCAATAACCTCATGTAAAGCACCTGAGTTTGGATGCCATGAACATTTGTGGTCTATGTTGCTATTGACACTGGTACTGATGATGCTGCTTCTGACTTTGATACTGACGTTGCTGCTGTTGACACTGATACTGATGTTGTTTTCCAATATGGAGAAACAAAGCATTAGAACTGCTTAGATGAAAAGGTAAACATATGAGTTATCATGTCAAGTCCTCTTCAGATAGCTGGAATTCAAGCTGTTCTTGCACAATTCTGCCTTCCCAGAAGCACTGAGCATTCTTTTCATGCTTTTATTTGTGTTTCAATTTATAATTTCAGAGGCACGCACAAATAAATATGGCATTTACAGCAGTTGCATGGGGTGACTGGGGAACATTTTGCAATATCACAGTACCTTTACACTTAAATTTATGTATGTATGTAAATCTAGGTGTAAAACTCATGAAGCATGGTGGGAAACTTTATCCTAGCTGGTAGTTAGGCTTTAGGTGCTAGAACTGGAACAATTTTAATTTCTCAAAAACAAGATTTAATTGTAATTTCACAAACTTAAAATGTCATCTTTATTTATGCAACTTCAAACAAAAATGTTGATATGGTTAATTACAGTTTATAATCTTCTATTTGCTGTAATAGTCTAAAATATTTAGATGAAAAAGAATTTTTAAAAAGTATACATCATCATTTTTCAGAAAACATTCCCTGGCATTTTTATTGCAGTTTAATTTTTATTTCTTAGATCATTACTGTCAATAGAAAACCAAATATGCAAAAATTTTGGTTGCCATAATCAATGATTTTTATTGAAATTAAAGTAAGGAAATAAAATATATAGATACCTTCATGTTACTACTTGAACAAGAATTGCTGGCTATTTGTTAGGGTTTTTATTGCTGTGAAGAGAGAGCATGACTCTTATAAAGAAAACATTTAATCACTTACAGTTTCAGAGGTTCAGTAAGTTATCATCATTGTGGGGAGCATAGTGATGTGCAGGCAGACATGGTGCTGGAGAGGTAGCTGAGAGTCCTACATCTTACAGGCAACAGGAAGTCAACTGAGACACTAGATGGTATCCTAAGCATTGGAAACCTCAAAGCCCACTCTCACAGTGACACACTTCTACTAACAAGGCCATACCCACTCCAACAAAGTCACACCTCCTAATCATGCCACTCCATATGAGAGTATGGGGGCCAATGACATCCAAAGTACCACATCAGTCATAGAAATGACTCAGATTTTCTCAGTAACAATTAAATGCTGTCATCCTTGATTTTATGACAACTTTTAGCTATATAAAAAGAAGAGCTTTGCACATATTTGTTGATTTTGTCATTAAAAAGTGTAATTGTCAAGACATGAAAATAGATACATTTTATATAAGAGTTCTTAGTTTAATCTGCAACCTTTTGATATTTGAGCATGTATCATATGAGTCTCCATTTGTACTCTTCTCTTAGACCTTACAATATTAGGATAAGCCTACAGCCCATCCTCAAAAACATTCAAGATGGCAGGTAGGTGACGTCTAAGGTAAAGTTGTGACCATGTACATGTGATCAGATGAATAACACCTTTTCTGTTTTGCCTTTTTAAGAAGAGACATCAAGTTAGTTACTTTCCTAACTGCTGTGGCAAAAGTATTCACAAAGGGAGTTTAAGAAGGAAGGGTTTGGGTTTCCTTTCACTCCTGATTTGAGGAGGAAGAGTCCACCATAACATAAAAGTAGTGCTGACAAGAGTGTGAGGCAGCCGGTCCATTGCATCTGCACTCAGGAAGCAGAGAGGTGAATGTTAGTATTCCTGCCTTTTTCATTCCTTTTCCGTCTGGGACCCAAATTAAAGTGACACTCATACTCAAGGTGGATCTTCTATAATTACTGAAAGTTCTCTGGGAAGTCCTTGAAGTCTCAGACAGAGCTGTGTCTCCTAGGTAATTCCAAATCTAGTACAGCTGACAATGAAGAATCTCCTCAGAGATATTGATGTAGACAATCATGCTAAAGTTTCAGGAGCTCTTCTGATGCTTAAAATATTAGTGTGGGAAGGAAGGGACCTGCTAGGCAGTAATCACACATGGAGGTTGGCTTCTTCTGGACTGCTAAGACTTTAGTCTTTAGTATACGTGAGCAGGAGTGAGCATTGTGAGCATTTGCCTGTTACCCAGCCTGGTAGTCATGGTTCCCAAGTATTCTGATTGAGTCAGAACAGGAAAAGAGCAGGATAAAGCCTTTGCAGTCACCAACTATTCAGATACTTGTCCCTTAGAATAGACTGGACTGATCCCCAGCAATGGATCCAGTCAAAGCATAAGACATTTTTTGGTGTGAAATGCATATTACTAAGCACTCTGTTTGAAAAGGTTTCCAGGTTAATATTTGGTGTTCAGAAAATACAAGACAGGAAAGGAGATGTATAAAAAAGAACCGAGTTATAAATGCTACCTACTTCCTAGTTATTTGTTTGGCTAACCTATTACTTTATTCCCAATCAGTTTACATAATTCTCTGGTAACCTCGACTTGTTAGTGATATTTCCATTTTCTAGAAAGTTAATTAATAGAAGGGTGAGCCAGAATCCCATAAGTGAGCTAAGGGTATGAAAGATAGAAACACATGGGTTTGAACGGCAGTGGATCACCTTGTTGGGAAAGGAGCTGCCACATACTAGTGCTTCATGGCCCCATTTCCAAGAAGAATCAGGTAAGATGCTAGTGCCTGTTTATAGCTTTCATCCCAACCATCACAGCATCAGCACCAGAGAAGGACCTTTGTAAACAGACAGTGTAGTATTTACCCTGAATAGGCCCAATTCTCAAGTTTATCAGGGAGAGACACACCATTGATGGAATGACAGAGATGACACTGAGATCTGAGTTTCACCAACTGTCTGAATGACCTTGAGTGAGTCACACATGTCTTCGTGTCTAAGTTTCCTAAGAAAATGCTAAAAATGTTGTTCTGTGAAAACCCATCTGCCTTTCTGTGCTACAGAAGGAAGCTGGGAAAGCTGAAATCCAATGCATGGATTTCAGCAGTAAAGAAGAGCAGCACTCTACAAAACAGAGCTGGGCTGGAAGCCCTTTCAGCTGCCCCTGCAGATCCATAGCCAGTAGGATAATGAAACACATCACCACCTTGTCATATCTATCCCTAGATAACTGAACGGCAGCCATGTTCTTGACTAAACAATGCCCTCCATTTCTCCTAGTGATTTGGAGGCTCTGAAGTGAGTAAGGAAGCAGAGTGCAGGCTCTGATAAAACTCTGGCCTCTCAAGGTCTCAGGAAAATGATGCTATTGCATTCCAGTTTTGCCCATGGTAGGAACACCTTCCTCTCCAGAGCACCCTAAGTCCATTGACAATAAAGCATGAGTCCTCAAGCCCCCAAACTTGGCATTCTCAGCAACTGACCACTTAGTTTCATCATTAAACTTATGATCTTGAAAAAAAATACTCTTTTACAGGGCCTCTGAATTTCCCCTCTGTGTAATGGACACAGCACCATCTGTTTCTTTCCCCCATTCACAGGAAAAGCAAGACAATGAAGGAGCTAACAGGCAACACTCCTTATCTGACAGTGCTTTGTTTGGTCTGGTAAAAAGACAGCCATGCTGCTCACTAATACAGCAGATGAATTGGGAAGACACAGTGGAAAGTTCAACACAGTTAAAGAATGGATGTCCAGTGGACTACTGAAATAATCCCCTCAACTTCCTCCCCTGGCCAGGAATGGCCAAACAGATAAAGAGAAAATCCAAGGCTCTGAATTCCCGACCATCTTTCCCATATCCACTCTGTACTCATGTTCTGAAAATTTTCTAGGAAAATGGTCTCATTTAGACACTATTTGTGGATGACTACCATGAGATGAATGTACTGCTATTTTGAGGTTGGTAATTCAAAAGGGGTAACTAGTACTGAGATGAGATGATCATCTTGGAAAAAAGTGATGATAGAGAAAGCATCTTGACAAGAGGGGACTTCACCACCTCTTTTTGAAGTCATGCAGCCTAGAGAAGATAGCTACAAAGAGACAGCAAAACTGTATACTTCCAAAACATGGCTAAACATGGAAGATGTGAATGAAAATTATCACTTTAATGTCACATGTCCCCCACCAGCTCATGTTGTTAGTGGGACCTGCAAGAGGTGGAAGCTAACAGTAGAAGGAGGTCCCTAGGAGTAGGCCTTCGAATGTTGTTTCTGGTCCCTGGTGCCTACCTGCTTCCCAGACCACCATGATATGAGCAGCATCTGCCACAGGTCCTGTGTCTCTATGCCCTTAACCATTCCACCATGCCTTCCTCCAACATGATGGGATGAGTCCTCAACCAGGAGCCAAAATAAAATTCTCCCCCCACAATTTGTTTCTGTTAGATATTGTGGTCACAGTTGCACAAAGCTAACCTCACATGCAAACTTCATCGTTTATTCATATTTTACAGTGGGCAAAACAGGGAGTACTGGGTAAAACAGACAGTACATAGCGACACTTGGGTGTAGGCACAGCCATCCCACCTCAGAGATGCCACCCACCATACCTAATGCCTCCTTGGAGAACAGGCACCTGCAAAGGAAGCCCACCCAAGTGAGGCCCCTTTAACAACGCTTTTCTTAGTAAAAGTTTGGTTCACAAAGTTGTTCGGGTTCTCAGCTCTGACACTGTCCTCCTGATTTGCTTCTACCATTTGGATTTATGAACCAAAACCAGAAAAGCAAAATTAATTCCAACAACAGCTTGCTTCACTGATAACACTAATAGTTCAGCCTTGCTCAATGGGTCTGTCTTCATTGAGGGACCGTCACAGGAGACGGAGGGGACAGCAAAGCAAGGAAAGAAAAAATGCAGCAACTTGGGAAGCACAGGCAACAAGTAAACACTAAATGTAATTCTTCACCTGCAAAGGCTTTGGACAGTTCCATCTCTTGGCAAAGTGAGAACTAAAGCAGAAATGTATTCCCCCTGGGAGCTTATTCTCGATAATGGCTCCAAAGTGCTCTATGAAGCCTTTAAACTTGGCAGTGCCCTTCCTCCTAGGTTAAGTCCCATGGTCGTCTGCTCTTGTGTGTAAAATGAAGATCAGTTTTCATCTCATTTGGCAGACAAGGAAATTTGAGACTCAGAGTTGTAAAGTGCTTTGCCTGAGGTAACACAGCTTGTAACTAGGAAAATTAAGATTAAACACAGATTTTCTGACTGCCAGACATAGATTCTTTCCGATCATCCCTCATGCTTCTTAAAGGCCACATGACTCCTCAATCTACTCCAAGATGTTTATCCAATAGAAAGGAGGATAGAAATCACCCACACAAAGACTGTGCACAAACTTTCTAGAAGCTTTATTACCATGTCCAAACTAGAAATGTCCCAAATACCTGTCAGGGACGGGAATGGAGCAAGGCTGGTGGCTCCTATTTGCCAGCCCAGCAGTATGATGCTGGCTGAAGGGTAGTCTGGGGTACATAATAAGACCCTCTCTCAAAAATATCAATAATAGATTGTTGACTAAATAAATTCTATTGCATATTATATGTATATATATATATATATATATATATTTCTTCAACAGTAAAAGGCAAATGTTATTGATATGTCAAAAAACATGATGAACATTAGAATATTCTGGATGAACACTGCACAGATCCACTTACATAAAGCTCTGGGAGAGGCAACTGCATTTATGGTGACAGAAAGCAGATCAGTGGCTGCTTGCAAATGGAGGGACTAGATCAAAAGATGACAGATACAAGAACATTCTGGATAGTAGAAGAACTCATTACCGTTATCAGGGGGACAGCTTCCCAAGGGTGCGCATTTAACAAAATTCATCAAGGTATACTTTTTATAAAGTTTATGATGTGCCAATTATACACCAATTTTGCTATTTTTAAAACACATATAGCTCCATATAGTAATGGAACCATCCTCCCCTCACACAATTCTTAGAGTAGCTCTTCTCCTCAGCTCTTGGTCTGCAATGATTCCTAGTAGGAATGTAGAAAAGGATTTGATACCGTCCGATCGCTGACATAATCACAGTTTTAGTCTCTTCCTCCTCTTTATGAATAGAGATTTAGGGTGATTGTAGTCTCACTCTAGGCAATGGATTTTCTTTCCTCCTGTCTGGGGATCACTTAGCAAAACAAACAGAAGCAGTTATCATTATTCTTCCTATTAAATAAGCCTAGTAAACATTTGGCCTAATCTTTCAGTTTTAAGACAGATGTTTCCATTGTAGAGGCTAGAAAAATACAGACATGGAATGTGGAGAAAGGAGAGAGGGAGGGAAAGAGAGAGAGAGAGAGAGAGAGAGAGAGAGAGAGAGAGAGAGAGAAGAGCTGGAATGGCTGGAGCCAAACTCTCAGTGCTTTTCTCAGAGTGACTTGCCAGACAGCAGGCCTACTATGAACTTTCCCATGGTTTTCCTGGCCTAGAATAGTAATCTAGAGTCCATCACACAGCATTCTAGGGGTCAAGATGTCAAATGGACTTCAGAGGTTATATGTGCCCCTCTTCTCTGAAGATAGGAAAGGGAATCAAATCTTCAATTCTTTATAAGCAAACTGAACTTCAGCTGTGATGCCCTTCTGTGGAAACTATACAAATAAAGGCACTTTCCATCAAGCCTGACAACCTGAGTTCAATCCATGAAATTCACAAAATGGAAGAACTGTCCTAGCTTCTACAAATCGTCTATGTCCTACACACACACACACACACACACACACACACACACACACACACACACACACACACGCACACACAGTCTTTAATGAACAGGGAAGACACTTGAGTTGTTAAGAAGTAAGCATAAAACCAAGGTTGGGAGAAACTTCTCTGCCTCTTAATTGGATGAGGAGAGAATCACTTTCTAGGTAGCAGGTTTCCTTGGGAAAGAAATGCTGAGAATGCCCTGACTGTATTCATGGGAGATGCCAAGCTTGTGATGAGTCTCTGATTAGTCATCTTTTCTTATTGCTCGGGATTTGCATGAGAAAACTGTGTCATTGGTGACCTTCTGAAGGAAGTATATTAATCAAGGTACTCTAGAGATTGGAAACTACAGTATATAACCCACACACCACTACACACATACACATACACATACATACACACACACACACACACACACACACACACACACACACACACACACACACACACCAGCTTTTTATCACTGTGGTAAAATACCTAATATAATCAACTTATGCAGGGAAAGGTTTATCTTTGGCTCCATGTTTTAGAGGTTCCAGTCCATGCCACTTGATGTTGTTGATCTGGGACTATAGTAACCTAATCTAGAATGTAAGAAATATGTGGTAGAAGATGCCTGTGTACCTTACAGCAACCAGAAAGTGAAGAAAAAACTCAGATAGGTCAGGGTCCCAATTCCCACTTCAAGGATGTCTCAGTGACCTTACTTCTGTCTACTACATTCTACCCATCCAGTAACATCACAGGCTGGCAACTAAGTTTTAAAAAAACATGGGCCTTTGAGGCACACTTCAATCCCTAGCAACACACATATATAGGAGGAAGTTTATCATAGGAATTGGTTCATATAATTATGGAAGCCAAGAAGTCCTACAACATGCCATATTCAAGCTGCAGAATGGGAAAAGCCAGTGAAATAATCTACTGAGAGTCTCAAAGCTTAAGGGCCAGACATGTTGATGCCCAGGGCAGGAGAAGATGCCTGTCTCAGCTCAAGAAAAAAACAGTGAATTTTCCTTCCCTCCACCAACAGGATAATTCCAATGCTGGCTAATTTTATGTCAACTTGACATAAAGGTCATATGAAAGAAGGAAACCTCAACTGAGAAAACAACTCCATATAATCAGGCTGTAGGCAAGTCTGTAGGATGTTTTCTTAATTAGTGGTCGATGTTGGAGGACCCAGTTCATTTTGGGTGGGGCCATCCCTGGGCTATTTGGTGGGCAAGCCATGAGGAGCAAGCCAGTAAGCAGCACCCCTTCATGGCTTCTGTATCAGCTCCTGCCTCCAGGTTCCTGCCCTGTTTGAGTTCCTGTCCTGACTTCCTTTAATGCTGGACAGTGTTAGCTGGAGTGTGAGCCAAAGAAACCCTTTCCTCCCCAGGTGGCTTTGGTCATGGACTGGGTATATTGACTCCAATACTAATTTCTAGAAACAGCCTCATAAATGCACTAAGATTTGATCACATATTTAGGCATTTTTTACCCCACTCAAATTGATACGTGCAATTAACTCTCAACCAAAACTGCAGAGATAAAGCTCTGAGAATACAGGCCTTCATAGCTTTGTAGGTGCTGGCATCCCCTGCATCATAATACTCCATGGGATTGCTCCAAAAAATGAGATTCAATATGCTGGTGTTGCTTATTAAGATGCACACACCTACTAAATTAGAGTTTCAGAGTGCTGCCAAATAATCACCATCATATTGAACTCCCTAATGTAATGCCTTTTAAAGGGTAATTTTAAAATTAATTACATCACTTCTCCCTTACCCTTTCCTATCTTCTCCATATCCTTCCATTTCCCCTCCTTCCAACCTTTCCCATGTCTGTCCCTCATTCGCTCTCAAATTCATGACCTCTTTATTATCATTGTATTGTTACATATATTTATATATTATTTATATAAAAGTATAATATTCAGAGGCCACCAATTTAGTATATATATATGCACACAAATATATGCACAAATATGTTAGTACAACCTGCTAAGTCTGTTTTGTGTTGCTTGTGAATATATATCAGGACTGGCCATTTTGGGTTGGGTAATCAATTATGGGGCTCATCCTTGGGTAAAACTAATTCTTCCTCTCTCTGGCTTCTTGGCTGCTTATAGTTCTTTGTGTAGAATAGGGCCCCTTGAGATCCCCCCTTCTGTATTAGTGTATCTATTGAAAACTGTCATTGTTCAGGCTTTGTTTAGGCAGTCATGTGACATATATATATATATATATATATATATATATGCAAACATGCAAACATGTTATGTATATATATATCATGGGTATAGTTTCTCTGTCATTTCTAGCAGAGGTCCTGGTCCTTGACTCTTACCATCTTTCATTCTTCCTTGATGTTCTCTGAACCTTGATTACAGGAGCTGTATTGTAGATGTGTCTGTTGGAGCTAGGATCCCCACTATCCACTGATTTCTAAGTATGACCATGTGTGGGTTTCTGTAATGGTCTCTCGTTACTGTAAAGAGAACATTCTTTAGTTAGGGGTAAAAATTATGCTTACCTGTGGGTATAAAGATATGTTTCAGGATGTCAGTCTAGTAAAGTGACAATAGTAGGTTCTATTATAGCCATGACTTAGCTGACACATGTAGTTGGCTGGGTTTCTAATACAAGACATGATTTCTCTCTTGTTGAATAGGCCATATGTCCAATTAGATAGCTGTTACTGCCAACTTATGAGTGCCACTGTTGCATCTTTAGGGGTATCCTGCTATGGCAGTCATTGCTGTGGTTCATAGGTGTCACGACTAAATAGGACTATTGACTTTTTAATTCCCTTGGCAGCTTGCATAATGATTTCTGATATTATCAAAGTTAGACCACAGGAAGGAGGCTTTCAGTTTAGATTCAGTTCAAATCTTTCAAGTGCTATGTCACTAGGACTACCCTGGCCAGTAACTCAAATGACTTCTCATGACTGGTACTAGAGTTTTGATTAGCTAGTCTGTGGCTCTTGTAGGGAGCATTGTCAGCCCGAGTAGTGGAGTTTCACATATAAAATATGATTTTAGATAAATATAAAATAGTATGATTCCTGAAGGCTTTATCAAGCAACCTTGGTTGATGTTCTTTGTTACTCTTCTCTCATTCTTTGTATTGTATTGACCAATCTCCCTCTTTTATTTAGGGCACCCTTCCACTTTTTAAACTTCCCACTTCATACCACCTGCATCTTGCTATCCACCACTCTACCCCTCCACCACCCCCCACACACACACATGCAGTCTCTTTATACTTTCCTGGTTCTGAGGTTACTCCAAGTTATGTACTCACATCTCACGATCCGGAGCTAGGAAACAAAGACGAAAGAAAGCTTGCACCTTTGTCTTTCTGGGTCTGTATTTCTTCACCCAACATAATCTTTTCTAGTTCTGTCAATTTACTAGCAAGTTTTATTTTTCTTTACAGATGAATAGTATTCGGTTGGGTAATGGCTTACATTTTCACTAGTCATTCAGCAGTTCAAGGACATTTAGGTTGTTTCCATTTCTTTCTTTCTTTCTTTTTTTCTTATTTTACATATCGATCCCAGTTTCCTCTCCATCCCTTCCCCCCCCCTTCCTCCTTCCCATGACCCCGGACAACTCTCCTATCCCATTCCCCCTCCACATGGAGGGTGATGCCTTCGTAGAAGGGTTATCTAAATCTGTCAAGTCATTTGGAGTAGGGTAGGTCCTCCCTCCTGCCTCTAGGTTAAGGGAGTATTCCTCCTCTGACAGTGGAACCAGGATGTATCCCTGGTGCACAAAAGGACTTTGGGAACCCATTCCCCATGGTTGTTTCCATTTCTTAATTATTGTGGAAGAGAAGCAATGAAGGTGGCTGAGTGACTATCTGTGGTGTAGGGTGCCCTTAGGCATTTAGGCATTTGTCAAGGAATGGTATATGTACAGTTGGATTATATGGCACATTCATTTTTAGCTTTTTGAGTACTCTCTAAACTGATCTCCAGAATGCTGCACCAGTTTGCATTCCCACCAACAGTGAATGACGAGTCTCTTTTCCCCACATCCTTGCCTGCAGTTGTTATCAGTTGCTCTGTTGATCTTAGCCATTCTGACTCATATGAGACAAAATCTCAAAGTTGTTTTAGTTGGCACCTCCATAATTGCTAAGAATGATGAACACATTTTGAAGTGTTTCTTACACATTTTTACCTCTTCTATTAAGAACTCTCTTCAGATCTGTGCTGGTTGGTGTTTGTCTACATGAAACTAACCTAGACATATCTATGAAAGGGGACTCTTAACTGAAAAACACCTGCCTAAGATTGGCTGTAGGCAATTCTGCAGAGCATCTTCTTGACTGATGACTGATGTGGAAAAGCGCCACACACTGTGGACATTCCTGGGCAGGTGGTCCTCGGAATTATAAGAAAGCAGACTGACTGAGCAAGTTCCAGGGAGTGAGGCAATAAGCAGCAGCATTCCTTTGGTTTCAAATTGATGACTTGGAGTTAATTTCTATGCATTGTGCTGGATACAGCTCTAATTTAATTTTTCTATGTGCATATATCCAGTTTTCCCAGCACTAAAGAATTCTGTCTTTTTTCCCCAGTGGGGTTTTTTTTTTTTTTTTTGCTTCTTTGTCAAATATCAGATGTCTATAATTTTTGCCTTGTTTGTGTTGTTCTTAAAGTACATTCTTATTTAAATTAAAACAATCTTATTTTACATACCAATTCCAGTTCCCTCTCTCCTCTGTCCTCCCATGCCCCCCACCAATCCCCCATCCCACCCCTCTTTCACTCCCCAGGGAAGGTGAGGCCTCCTATGAGGGATCATCGAAGTCTGTTACATCATTTGGGGCAGGACCTAAGCCCTACCCCATGTGTCCAGACTGACAGTATCCCTCCACAGAGAATGGGCTCCCAAAGCCCATTTGTGTACTAGGAATAAATACTGGCTCCACTGCCAGAGAACCCCCATAGACTGCCCAGGCATCTAGCCAACACCCACATTCAGGGGGCCTGTTTCGGTCCTATGCTGGTTCCCAGCTGTCAGACTGGGGTCTGTGAGCTCCCATTTGCTGTTTCTCTGAGTTTCTCCAGCATGGTCTTGACCCAGATGTCTGTAATTTATGTACTCATTTCTAGTATTCTATTTTGTCCCATTGGTCTACATGTCTGTTTTTGTGCAAGTACCATATTGTTTTTATTACTATAGCTCTGTAATATATTCTGAAATTTGGAATGATAATCCCTCCAGGACCGTTCTTCATGCTTAGGATTACTTTCACTACTGAGGATCTTTTAAGGTTCTGTATGAATGCTAGGATTTTTATTGGGATTATATTGAATCTATAAATTGCTTTTGGCAGAATAGTCATTTGCACAAAATGATCTCTACTGATTCATGAACAAGGGAAGTCTTTTCATTTTCTCACATCTTCTTCCATCTCTTTCTTCAGAGAGTTGAAGTTTTCAGTGTAAATGCCTTTCCTTCTTGACTTGGTTTATTCCAAGATAATTTTGTCTTTGATGCTGTCACGAATGGGAGCATGTTGTGATCTTTTCCTCAGTGTGTTTGTGGCTGGTGTGTAGAAACAGTACTGAGTTTTGTAAGTCCTGCCACTTTGCTGAAATTGTTGATTGCTTCTAGACATTTTCTCATGGACATTTTGGAATCTCTTGTGTATAATATCACATCATCTGCAAATAGAGACATTTGGCTTCTTTGTACCCCTTTAATTTCCTTCCCTTGTCTTATTGTTCCAGCACTGTGTTAAAAAGGTGTAGGGATAGTAGATATCTCTGTCTCATTACTGATTTAGTAGGATTGCTTTGAGTTTCTCTCTATTAGGTTAATGTTAGCTGTGGGTTTGCTATACATATAGCCTTTATTATGTTGCTGCATGGTCCCTCCAGTGTTATTCTCTCTAGGACTTTTATTATGAAAATTTATTGGGTTTCATCAAAGACTTTTCTGCATCTATTGAGATGACCATGTGATTTTTTGAGTATATTTATATAATTTATTACATTTATTAACATATATATTGAACAATTCCTTTAATTCTAAAATAAAGCCAATTTGATCATGGTGGATGATCTTCTTGATATGTACCCATATTTTGTTTCTAAGTATTTTATTGAAATCTTTGCATCTATGTTCACCAGGAATGGTGTTCTATAATTTTGGTTGTATATTTACCTGGTTTTGGTATTAGCAAAATACTGGCTTTGTGAAAGAAGTTCAGGAGGCTCCTTCTCTTTCCTCATTTCTCTCTGTCTCTGTCTCTCTCCCCCCTCACTCTCTCCCTTTCTTCTTTTAAATAATAATTTAAAACATATTTGTTGTAAATCTTTGGAAGATTTGGTAGAATTCTGCTGTGAATATATCTGGGCCTGATTTTTTTTTTCCTGGAAGGAATGGTATTTATTACTTTTTTTCAATTTCCTATTTATTATGGGTCTATTTAGTTTGTTGATCTATTCTTGACTTAAATTTGGTATTTTGGATGAATCTAAAAATCCATCCATTTCTTTTAGATTTTTCCACTTAATGGAGTACACGTATTCACTTGGCTAGAGGGATGGAACAGCCATTGAAAAGGATAAGCTCACAATGAAAAGTATAAAGTATCCTCTCATAATTTCTTTGGTGTGTGTTGTAATGTTTCGCTGTTCATTTCTGATTCTATTTATTCAGGTCCTTTCTTTTCTTCTTTCACTTAGTTAAACTAAAGTTTCTGCTGACGTTATTTATCTTCTCACAGAACTAGATATTAGAATCACTGACTCGTTGTTTCTATTTCATTAATGTCTGCTTTATTTTTATTGTTTCTTGCCATCTCCTGGATTTGGGTTTGGTTTGCTCTTGTTTTCCCAAATTCTTAAGATGCATCATTAAGTCATCTCATTGTACTCTTTCTGATTTTTAGTGTAGGTTCTTAGGGCTATAAGTTTTCCTCTTAGAGCTGTGTTTAATGTGCCCCAGAGGTTTTGCTGTACTGTGTTTTCATTTTCATTTAGTTCCAGGAATTTTTTTTATTTCTTTCTTAATTTCTTCTTTGACCTATTTATTATGCAGTAATGACCTATTTAATCTCCATGAGATTTTGCAGATACTAGAAATTTGTTTGCTGTTAATTTTGTTTTATTGCATAATGGCCAGATAAGATACATGGAAATATTTCTTCATTTGTTAAGGTTTGTTTTGTGTCAGTCCTCCAAATGGGGTCAAAACATAGAGACATTTCCATGGGCTGCTGAGTAAAATGTGTATTTTTTGTCGTTTGTGTGGAATAATCTGTAGATATGTTAGGTTTATTTTATGTAAGATGTTATTTAATTCTGAAGGTTATCTGTTTCTTTAATTTATTAATTTTTATTTAAATTAAAAGCAATTTTATTTTATATACTAATCCCAGTTCCCTCTCCCTCCTGTCCTCCCATTACCCCCACAAACTCACCATCTCACCCCTCCATCAACTCCTTGGGGGAGGATGAGGCCTCCCCTAGGGGATCATCAAAGTCTGATACATCATTTGGGGCAGTACCTAGGCCATTCCCCCCTGTATCTAGGCTGAGAGAGTATCCCTCCAAAGGAAATGGGCTCACAAAGTCCATTCCTGAATTAGGGACAAATACTGGTTGCACTGCCATAGGCCCCATAGACTGCCCAGGGCCCCCAATTAACACCCACATTTTGGGAGCCTGGTTCGGTCCTATGTTGGTTCCCCACTTGTCAGACTGGGATCTGTGAGCTCAGGTCAGCTGTTTCTCTGGATTTTTCCAGCATAGTCTTGACCCCTTTGCTCATCACGCCTCCCTCTCTATAACTGGATTCCAAGAGTTTGACTCAGCACTTAGCTGTGAATTTCTGCCTCTTTGATTCCGTCAGCTACTGGATGAAAGTTGTAAGATGATGGCATTTAAGGCAGTCATCAATCTCATTATAAGGGAAGGGCACTTAAGGAAGCCTCTCCACTATTGTTTAGATTCATAGTTGGAGTCATCCTTGTAGATTCCTGGAGATTTCCCTAGTGCCAGATTTCTCATTAAGCCCATAATGGCTCCCTCTATTATGGTGTCTCTTTCCTTGCTTTCCTTCTCTGTTTTTCCCCCAACTTGACCTTCCTGATCCCTCATGTTCTCCTCCCCCCTCCTCTTCTTCCCTACTCTTTCTCCTACCTCCCTCCCCCTCCCCCATGCTCCCAATTTACTCCGAAGATCTTGTCCCTTTCCCCTTCTTGGGGTTGGGGGATTTGGGGAGATCCATGTATGTCTCACTTAGGATCCTCCTTGTTTCCAAGCTTCTCTGGGGTTGTGGATCATAGGCTGGTGATCCTTTGATCTATGTCTAATATTCACTTATGAGTGAGTACATACCATATTTTTCTTTCTGTGACTGAGTTACCTCACTCAGGATGGTTTCTTCTAGTTCCATCCATTTGTTTGTGAATTTCAAGATTCCATTGTTTTTTGTTTTATTTTGTTTTCTGCTGAGTAGTACTCCATTGTGTAACTATACCACATTTTCTTTATCCATTCTTCAATTGAGGGGCATCTAGGTTGCTTCCAGGTTCTGGCTATTACAAAAAAATGCTGCTACGAACAAAATTGAACAGATGTCCTTGTGGTAGAAATGTGCATCTTTTGGGAAAATGCCTAAGAGTGGAATTGCTGGATCTTGAAGTAAACTGATTCCCATTTTCCTGAGAAACCAACATACTGATTTCCAACGTAGGTGTATAAGTCTGCACTCCCACCAGCCTTATAGAAGCTTCTTAGTTTCAGGAGGTCCAATATATTAATTGTCCATCTCCATGTCTGTGCTACTGGTGTTATGTTCAGATATTGGTCTCCTGTGTCGATTTATCCTAAGGTACTGCCCAATTTCCCTTCTAAGAAGTTCAGTGTGGCTGAATTTAGGTTGAGGTCTTTGATCTACTTGGGCTTAAGTTTTCTGCATGGGAATAGATATGGATCTATTATCTACAAGTCAGCATCCAACTTTGCCAGCAGCATTTGTTGAAAATGCTTTCTTCTTCCATTGTGTAATTTTAAAGTGGGGTGTTGAAATCACTGACAATTTTGGACTGGTATTAATGCTTTAATAAATATATGCCTTTAATTTCAGAAGTAGGTTGTGGGTTTTTTGTTTGTTTGTTTGTTTGTTTTGAGACAGGTTTTCTCTGTGTAGCTCTGGCTGTTTGGAACTCACTTTATAGATCAGGCTGGCCTCAAAGTAACTGAGATCTGCCTGCCTCTGTGCCAGCAGACCCAGCCACCATAGTATGTTTTTTCAATGAAATTAGTTGCAGCAGAGTTTGGCACACATACACTTAGTACTGAAATCTTTTCTTGGCTGATTGTTCTCTTAACTAGAATGAAGTCCTGTCTCTGACTCTTCTGGTTAGTTTCCATTTGAAATCAATGTCTCAGAGATTAGGGTGGCAGCAGCTGTGGCTGTTTGCTTCCTGATTTCATTTTCCTGGGACACTCTTACTTTAATTCATGTCTGTGTTTAAATCTGAGATGAGTTTATTATAAAAAGCGGAAAGGTGGGTTGTCTCTTTCTTTTTATTTGTTTGGTTAGTTGGACTTTTTCTTTTATTTGTGTGTTTGTTTTGTTTTGTTTTGAGCTCTGTGTAGCTCTGTGTGGCTGTGGCTGTCCTGGAATTCACCATATAGATCAGGCTAACCTCTGTGTGCCAAATCCTGGGACTAAAGACATATACCACTGGTCCTCTATTTGGATTCTGGATTTGGTTTACTGATCAGTTTAGCTAGCTTATATTCTTCAATTGAAAAGCTGGGTCATGGATATTTAAAGCTATTATTTAAAGGTGTGTGTGTGTGTGGTGTGTGGACCACTGTCATTTGCTTTTTGGTTTAGTTTGGTTTTTACTGCTTTTGTTTTCGTCATGCTTTGTATTTCATTAATTATAGTGCACTTTGATTGCTTTCTAGAGATGCCTGGCTGTACTTACTCCTTTCTTCAGTTCAAAGTGTTACTTCCCATATTCTCCTTATGGCTATTTTTTTTTAACTATTTGCATTATGGAAAGTTTTTTTTTCTCTATATACTATAGTTTTTTCTGGGTTCAGTAGTCTAGGCAGACAGTCATGGGGTTTTAGCACTGGAGTGAATTGTTCAGGCTCTTCTGGCCTTCACTGAGAAGCCAGCTGTTTTCTGGTATGTTTTCCTCTATATGTGACTTCTTTTCTCTTGCAGCCTTTCAAACTTTTTCTTTGTGATATATATTTAATGTTTTAACTGTGATATGCCATGTGAGTGAGTTTCTTTTCTGGTCTTGTCTATTAGGCAATTTGTGTGTTTCTTTTATCTGTACCACTGTGTCTATTCTTAATTTGAGGGAGTTTTCTTCTGCAATCTCCTTAAATATCTGGCATGTGTCATTGACCTGTGATTTGTCTATGCCTATAACTCAGATTTTAGTCTTTTCATGGTATCTCACATCTCTATTTTTTCTCATCATTTGTTTGTTTGGTATAGTTTCTCTGCTTTACACTGAGTACTGATATTTGGCGTCCTACGTGATCCATTCAGCTGGTAAGGTTTTCCTTGAGCTTCCCAGTTGTGTCACTGAGGTTTTCTACTCCCTCTTCTTTTCAGCTTGGCTTCTCTTTCATATTCCTTTCTCTTTTCTGAATTTTTATTTCAAAGCCTGGATTGTCTTCATAATCATTTTGTTGAGTGGTATATTGATACTTTCGTGAACATCGCTGCTGTTCTTTTGAAGTTCAATGAGGTATTGAATTGTTCCTCTAAGTCATTGGCATGTAGAAGGCAGGCAGACAGGAGGCCATGTGTGCTGATGCTGAGTCAGGTACCACCTAGGGCCTTGCAGCTGATGTAATCCCAATTTGCTCTCAGAATAGCCCAGTGAGCAAGAGATCATTATCCCATGTTTATGGCAATCTAATTTTCTCACTGGGTGTTCCTAGCCTGGGATGCCCTGCTTTTTTTTGCATATCTAGGGCCATCACTAGGACTCCGGAATGTCACTAAGGAAGGTATTAGGCCTAAGAGTTCCTACCCCTTCTGCCAGTATTTCCTCCTCAAACACCATCCCCCCCCCCTTTTTTTTTTTTTTTTTTTTAGTTCTAAACACTTCATTTGCCTCCGACTGTCCCCACTGTTACTCAGAGCTGCAACCCACACATGGCCGCAATGTCTGGGGATGGTACAGAGACTCTGGGAAAGAAGGGAAGATGATGGCTGCACCTGTCCCTGAGTCACTCAATGTGGGACACAGCTAGGCAGACATAGCCTGTCAGGTCATGTCTGCCCAGGCTTTACAGTGGGTGTCTCAAAGGCATGTGTCATGTTGTTTTCAACCAGGTGGGCCCAGATACATTGGCTCTCCTTATATGGGCCCCACCTCCAGGCCTGTGAGGGTGCTCTGCCCATTGCCAAGGAGTCCATATAATCTAATGCTTTCATATCTCAATAACAACTGGGTCTGTGCCCAAGGGTCTGGTGACTCGGTTCCCAGGGCAAATAGGCTAGGCGAGGTCCAGTCTGTTTAAAGACAAAGACATGAACTCCAGCCTCTTGTTCTCCTGTTTGTAATGTTTTTATTTGCAAACTAGGAACCAGTTCTGGCCAGAGCTTCAGTTCCCCTAAAGCAGATGGCTGTGAGGGCAAAGGCACAGCTCCTATACCTAGAAGGCCAATGCAGGGGTCACATGTGAGGGAGGGAGAAAAATGATATAGAAGCCTGGAAAATAAAGTAGTTACTATAAATAGAGCCCACTATTTGGACTTTGTGGGGTGTAACACACCCTGAATTGTCCCTCACAGCAGGGTGGAACTGCTTTGCATGCTTCTGCTAGCCCCTGTCTTGGGTACTTGCAGGCTTCACTAGAGCTGCTACTTCCTGAGGGCAAGCAAGCCCTCAGGCCACAGGGCATGGCAGCAGGGTGCCCTAGGGACCTCAGGTAGGAAATGGCCAGTGATCTGGGGTGTCCCTGGAGTGGGGCCACAGACATGGCTGGTGTACAATGATATGGCCTAGGGTTACCATCCCCATGGCTTTTATGGGATGGAGTATAAAGCCCGACACAGTGGCGCACACAAAAGGTCACAGTTAATAATATTTAATTCAGAATTCACCCACATTTTGTGAACTTGTCTCACCAGGTGAGATGGACAAATGCCTCTCCAACTTGATTCAAACCAAAACGTTCCCTGCCGTGGCACCTGTCCAGGCAAAGTGTGTATACACAGAGGATCATTAGGCACACAGACCTAGGGACTACCAGAGCATGCTCGGCTCAACACCCACCCCACTCTCCTGTCTAGCTAAGGGTTCACATTGCTCACTTTTTAAAATTTTGCTGACCTGGACAGCGACCTTTACAAAATTCCCTTGGAGTCTGTCAGCACTCATATCCTCAAATCTCCACAGCATTCTCCATTCAGATTCTCCTGGTTGAGTTGGCACACCTCAGCCGAACAATGTAGAAATGGAGCCAAGCACAGCCTTTGGGATCCACAAGGCAGTAACTGGAGAGATGGCCCAGTGCTTAGGAGCACTTGCTGCTCTTTTTATTTTTTTCTCCATTTTTTATTTAAATTTGAAACAAGCTTATTTTACATGTTAATCCCAGTTCCCTGGCCTTCCTATCCTCCCCTATCATCCCCAACAAACCCCAGCACACCCCATTTCTGCTCCCCAGGGAAGGTGAGGCCTTCCATGGGGAGTATTCAAAGTCTGTCATATCATTAGGGGCAGGGCCCTGCCCCATGTGTGTAGGCTGAGAGAGTATCCCTCTATGTGGGATGGACTCCCAATGTCCATTTGTATACCCTGGATAAATACTGATCCATTAATAAAGGCCCCATAGACTGCCCAGTCCTCATAACTAACACCCACATTCAGGGGGTCTGGGTCAGTCCTATGCTGGTTTCCCAGCTGTCAGTCTGGGATCCATGAGCTTCCCCTTGTTCAGGTCAGCTGATTCTGTGGGTTTCTCCAGCCTGGTCTTGACCCCTTTGCCTATCACTCCTACCTCTCTGCAACTGGATTCCAAGAGTTCAGCTCAGGGTTTAGCTGTGGGTGTCTGCTTCTGCTTCCATCAGCTACTAGATGAAGGCTCTAGGATAGCATATAAGGTAGTTATCAATCTCACTGTAGGGGAAGGACAGTTAAGGTAGCCTCTCCACTATTGCTTAGATTGTTAGTTGGGGTCATCCTTCTAGATCTCTGGGCATTTCCCTAGGGCCAGATTTCTTCTTAAACTTATAATGGCTCCTTCTATTATGGTATCTCTTTTCTTGTTCTCTAATCTTTCCCTGTCTCAATCTTTCTGCTCCCTCATGCCCACCTCTCCCCCAACCCCTCTTCTCCCCTTCTTTCTCCTGAATCCCTCTCCCCTCCCTCCATGCTCCTAATTTGCTAGGGAGATCTTGGTCCCTTTCCCCTTCTCCAGGGGACCATGTGTGTCTCTCTTAGGGTCCTCCTTGTTTCCTTACTGCTCTTAAGAGGACTGGAGTTCAGTCCCCAGCAGCCATGTTGAGCAGGTCACAACTGATTGTATGTAACTCCAGCTCCAGCAGATCAAACACCCTCTTCTGCCCCTACAGGCATCAGCACACATGAGACACGTGTGTGAGAACATGTGTACTCCTGTGCACACCCACCCACCCACCCACACACACACACACACACACAAGCCATACACACTCTAATTAATTAATGAATCAATTGTCTAAAATATTTTTTCAATTTAACTTTTTATTGATTCTTTATGTCTTTCACGTAATGCATCTTGATCCCATTTATCTCTGTCTCTTCCTATCTGTCCTCTACCCTTGTAATCTCACTCCTCCATGATGAAACAAAACAAAATTTAAAAGACAAGAAAAGAGAAAAAAAAGAAAGAAAAGAATAGTCTCATCATGGGAGCTGTAGTCACACAGTATGCCCTTTCACCCATATATCATTCCTTGCAAGTGTTTGAGGCCACTGGCATCTGCTACACCATCTTATGGTCCCTCCCTGGGACTCCTTTTGGATACCCTGTTGTTGTGTTGTCCTGTGTCATGACCTTGCAGCCTTGAGTCTGCAGGACTGGCCCCTTCACATGCTCTAACAGTTCATAGATGGAGTGGATGTTGGGATGGACCAGCA
Organism: Phodopus roborovskii; assembly: GCF_943737965.1. NCBI lineage: Eukaryota > Metazoa > Chordata > Mammalia > Rodentia > Cricetidae > Phodopus > Phodopus roborovskii. The sequence goes on along the minus strand of NW_026126547.1, from coordinate 16,738,494 downwards.
CATAGCCCTGGTTCTGGTTCTGAGTGGTTTCTAGATTGATCAGCCCCGCCAGCTCTCCCTCATCCTTACCACCAGGGTGAGCTCTCCAGCACTGCCCTGCCTAGCAGCAGGAGATGGGGCCATTTGTCCTGCTTTCAAGGCCTCCAGGTCAGCTCTCTTGTACCTATACCATCGGGACTGGCTCTACTGTGCCCAGGTGAGGTGTAGGGACCACTCTGTCCAGTACAACAGCTGGTGAGAGTCAGGGCCAGCTCTCTCACTCTCATGACCTGAGGAACAGTTCCCTCACTTGCTGAAGGCATCGAGGCAAGGGGCAGAGGCGTTAGGGTATCTCTCTCAGGCCTACACCTCCGAACGGCAGATGAAGCTCACTTTCTTGGGGCCATTCATCTGTGCCAGTCAATGCGGTCTGCTCTATTATGTTGCCCAGGCCAGGTGCAGGGCCCAGTTTCTTGAGTGCTGCCATCTGGTGAGGGCAGAGTCAGCTCGGTCATCAGCCACAGGCGGCAAGGGGGTAGGGCGTCTTTCAGGGCCAGACTAAAATATTTTTAAAATGTGATGAACTAACCCAATAGCTAGATCACATACAATGTCTTAGGGCTGGTGAGATATTCCTTATTAAGGAAGAAAAAAACCGGGAACAGACATCCCATCTGTCAGCCCGGCACATCCACCTGATATTGGTTTGTTGCTGTGAACTTAGCACTAACCTAGACATACTTGAGAAGAAATCTCAACTGAGTGACTATTGCCACCAGACTGACCTGTGGCAGGGGTGGGGGCCATTTTCTTGACAGATAATTCATGTAGAATAGCCCATTCCACCACAGGTGGTACCATCCCTGATCAGGTAGGTCTGGGCTGCATAAGAAAGGTAGCTAAGGAAGCAAGTCTGTAAGCAGCACTCCTCAGTTTTCCTGCTTGAGTGCCTGCCCTGACTTTCTACAGTGAAAGGCTGATTAAGACTAGCACAAAACAAAGTGCTTTCCTCCCCAAGATGCTTTTGATCAGTGTTTTATCACAGCAAGAGAAAGCAAACTAGGAAACTACCTTACAGAAGACAAAACCTGACACTTATAAAGCAACTTATCTAAGATCATTCATAGGATCCCAATTTTGTTTCTGCATGCATTTGCTCATCAAATTGATCATCTGCTATAGGATGGGTAATTTTAAGCCTGATGCAAAAAACACAGCAAGGATCCGAGTTCCTTATTGTCATGTTACTTACCTTCTCCTAGGAAAAACAGATAGTAAACAAGTAAATAGTGGTTACATTTCTGACAGAAATTTGCAATGAAGTTGGATAAGGAGACAGTGTTGAAAAGAAAGAAGAGGCAGGATTTTAGGCAGGCCTGTCAGGAAAACGCATTTAGAAGGTACCATGTGAGCAAGCTCAGAACTAGACAGAGTAGCTGGCAATTGTTGTGGGAGTGGGATCTGGAGATGAAGACTTTCAGGTAGAAAGGGCCTTGCACACTAGCACAATAAGGCAGCCTAGTGTGTAGTGGGCATACAGCACTGCTCCGTGGAGTCAGGCAGGCAGAACCCACTGAGAAGGATAACAGGGTACCTGTCTGCTCATGGAGGCAGGCTGGCCCACGTGCTAACACACAGGAGGAATTCTCATCCACTCTTTCTGTTTGTCCTGTGAAGGGAAGAGTAAGGCAGACTGTTGGTGTTTTGGAAGGACACAAGGAGTCAGAATTATTATCCAGAGGACAGGGCAAGTCACAAAAGGAACAGGAGAAAATGATGGCGTTCATCAATGAAAAGCCACCATAGCTGGGGGATTTCTCTAGCTACATTTAGTACTTGGTAGTGAACTTGGGACAGGTAGATTATGGTTGTTGACAGAAGTCAAGCAAGATAGAGAAGATGAGAAAAGAGAGTCCAGTAAATACAAAGATGTATGTTTGTGTCATTAACAGCAAATCTGAGATGGAAGAGGCCATGAGCAGTGAAAAAAACTGCATCAGGAGTCTCACCAAGATGGATGCATATTGCATTGCACTGTGTTTCTAAGAAAGCAGAATATTCTACCATAAGGACAGCCACACATGAATGTAAAATGTCATTCACAAGACAGACCCAAGAGCCAAGAATTACAGAATCTTAACTTTATATAAGGATTAGAGTTCGTCAGTAGCATTCATGAATATTCTCCGAAACCATGACATCTGTCCATTGGTTGTCATTATTTTAAAAACGAAGCCCTTAGGACTCAAAAAGAAAGAAAAGCACTTGCTGCCCAAAGCCCAACAGTGAAAATGAGACAAAACCCAAACCACCACCATGTATCCATGCCTGGTCCAGTTCTCATCCACTAAATGACAGTTTAACATCTTGACACTGGCTCTGAGGTCAGACTGATGGGACTTAAATCCCAGCCTCCCTCCCCCCATACACCTGACTAGTTAAATGACCTTGAACAAATTATCTGCTTTCTGTGTGCCTCATAATTCTGTAAAAGCAGGATAATATAACACCTATCTCAAAGGATGATGTGAGAATTAGCTAAAATAAAGCTTGAATAAACCTTGCCTGCTACATAATAAGCACTCGATAATGTCACATGGGGCTGTGCTAAAGAGAAAAGGCTTAGGATGCAGGCTGGAAGCACCACTGTCTCTCCACTCTCAGATGCTCTCAGGGAAAATTGGAAGTAATGCCGCCTGCCCTCTGCACCCTAGCTCTGCCTCTGAGAGGCCTCTCAGAGAGTGGGGACTTAACAAGGTATTGCAGAACAGCCAAGGACTCTGAGCTGTGTCTATGCTAATGTGTACAAAGGGCGTGTTATGGACCAACAACAGAGCAAAAACTTAGAAGGATATCTTGATAAGGGTGTATTCATGATATAGTGGGAATAAAACACCTGTATCCCAAAAGAGTGATCCTGGATGGCCCTGGGGCTGTGGGAGGACAGGTTTCTCCTCATTTCCTCTTTGCTTCCAGGTGCTTCCATAGGGGGCAATCATGCTTTCTCACCCTTCCTCCTACTTTCCTTTTGGCGGTTTCTGAACAGCAAAGACCCTTTGTCCATAAACACGGAAACCCCAAGAACCCATCAGAAGGGAGTTCCCATTGAGCTGCACCATAAAGCTACAGAGGCTCATGTTGAATCTCACATCTGCATTCATGCTTTCCACCCCCAGCCTGGGCAAGGAAGAAAAGAGGTGTGTGGAAATAATGTTGGACTAGACTTCAATGAAAGCAAGAAGATTTTTGAAGGATAGTGGACACTCTGAACTTAACTGCCCTTATTATGAGCAGCTATTGAGAAATTTTCAGGATAATGAGTTATCTCATCTTCCATGTAATGAGCTTTGGGCAGATTGCTCAGACACTGTCCTTGTGGGGAAAATATGGATATCAATGACACCACAATAAAAGCATTACAGTGTGAAGGGGGAGTGTCTGTCATGCTGGCCACCACCAGTGCTCTTAGGTGTCACCAAGGTCAAACAAGCTACTGTACCCGTTATGAGCACTCTGGGTTTGCTGAGTTCTCAATATGATGCCATGTGGGCCAACTTTGTCTTCATTAGCCACTCTTGGTTTTGTTAATTTCCACATCACCAGCAGAGAGGACCCACAAACAACTCCCCAAAACTCAAGCCTAAAATGACCATGCTGACTTTGTAGTTTGTCAGTTATTCATGGAGAACCATTGCTGAAGAATTCTTTTGCAGTCCTTGAACAAAAGTAAATTAGTTCTTGTCATCCCAAAGACAGAATGGAAGATGGCTGTCAAATTCACAATCCGAAATAATATGGGAAGTGTATTCTAGGTTGCATTGGCCCACTAGAAGACAGGGATTTGACCTCCCCTATTGGGGGTCAGGAACAGATCACAGGATATCAGTCCTCAAAGCATGCTCAGTACTGACATTCAGCTCATAGGCATGCACATGTGAACACATGCTTGCTCACAGACACAGAATCACATATGCCCTCCTTAAAAATCATGAGCCCTTTACATGGCACTGCTTCAGGCAGGTCCTTAAAAAGGAAAGGTAGCTTTCTGAGGAGTTATGTGAATAGAAAGCACAAAGATGTTTTCTTGCTTCAGGTGTGCCAGGAACCTGCTATGAAAACTTGAATAAAATATTCAACCCCTCTGAGTCTCAATTTCTTCTCCTAGGAATGAAAAATTCAATGGAATGACCCCTTATAGGACAACACCCTGGCAATCCACAATAATTGAAGGCTTAGGAAAGAGCTAATATCCTCCACCCCTGATCCTAGCAAACCCTTCTCACACACCAGGCATATGCTGCTCACAGATAGTCTTGGTGAACAACATTCCTAACTTTATTAGCAACCAATTTGTTTTTGTTTTTGTTTTTTCATTTTAATGACATACCTATTTCATAGGAGATTCTGTGGAAGGTACAAATTAAATCAGCAGAAAACAGGAGCCCAATTAGAGGAAAGGAACTTAGACAAGTTATTACTGTGCAATAGCCAAGAAAACCTGTAGAGAACGTACTAGCAATCCAAGCCCATGTGGTAGAGATAAATATGGCCATCCTCTCCTTCCTCTGATGCTTCCATATTCTGTCCAATAGGCCAGTCTTTAAGAGAAAGCACATATTGCCTTCAGGCACCAAGAGGACTTTCGTCCCCAAATTGAAAGGTAAGCCTTCCAAGCTAGAATTTCCCAACTCTGAAGCAGGAATCAAAAGAGCTAGCTCTTCCTTTATTGCATGTTGCCCTGTGCATTGTGGGATGCTCAGCGGTATCCCTGGTCTGCCCTCATTCTGCAACCAAGACGACCCAAGACATTGTCAAATGCCCCACCCCAGAGGACAAAATGCCTCCAGCTGCTCTTGCACAATGCAGAAAAAGAACAGAAGATTATCAAAAGAAGATGCTCACCCCTCAAGATTTCACACACCAGAAGTGATGGGCTGTTGATAAGATTCACCTTTTGGAAAAGTCTGTCCCAATATACTGTGCAGCCTCCAGCCTCCTGCTGCTTTGCAGTAAAAATCTTTGACCCACCTTGTTAAAACTTGAGCTTGGGGTAGGAATTGAGACTGGAAAGTAATGCGTAAAATCAGATATGAAAGGGTTTTGTTGTTTTGTTTTGTCCTTTAAACAAGAAGAAACTGACTTTGTCATTATGACTTCAATAGTCACTCATTTAGCCAGCATAGAGACTAGGGGCAGTGTCAGTCAGGATGGCAAGGAAGGCATCAGTGACCAACCGAGTCATTCCAGGCCATTACTCTCATTCACTGGGTGACACTTGACAGAGGGGAAATTATGGGACTGGAGTATGCTGAGCATGCTGGGAAATCACCTTACACACTTCTCCATTAAGGCACGTTTCCATCAATGACTTTGGGGGAGTGCATTGGAGTGGTTATTTAGAAAATGAGCAGATACAACAGCCAAGAAATGACTTCAAGACAAAGGCACAGAGTTATTCTTCCTGTAAGGCTTAACCACACCCTTGCCACTACCATTCACTTTGGTTTTCATCCTTTGTTTTAAATTTCTAAAGCCTTCAAATTTATGAATATCTGAAATGCATGTATGCAATCTTACAAGAGAATTTGTGGCGCTCAGTGCATGCTCTTGAATGAGAATACATCTTTCATTTCCTTTCCATCTTTCCCTCAACCTACAAACACAATCACAGTCCCAATTCATAACGTCCAGTTGTATCACAGCTTTTCCATGTTGTTCTTGCTCTAGAAAACTATAAAACAGTATCATATGAATGTGGCTGTTCAGAACTGTATCTTACCATCATTTTAAAGTTTATACACACTATAATGTGTATTTTTTTTTCCATCAGAGTTCAGTGTATCTATTCATTTTGTTGATGAGCATTCAAATCATTTCAAGTCTTTTTATCATGAGGAGTGGGGCAACTAGAAGTATTTTGCATAAGTTTTTCTAGAAGTAGGTTCTCTGGATCAAAAGGTGAGTTGATATCAACTTCTAAGATAGAACCAAACTATTTTCCAAAGAGGTTCTACCATTAGCAGTTCATAGGAGACCAATTGACCCAAATCCTTTCAAACTTTGATCCCATTTATTTCGTAAAAATTTCAGTTTATAGTGGGAAGTCTTCCACATACTTTTAATCCTTTCTCAAATTTTCTGTAAATTTCTGAACTGCCCCATTCTAGGAAAGAATTGGTTCCTTCTAGTCTGCTCTTTAACACATTTTAAGTGAATCCAAGCAAACACATACAACACTTACCACATCTCTCCAGTTTCAAGAGGTGGAACCATCTTCCTTACCCCAACAAATAAAGAAATGTTGTCTTGCAAATCAGACAACTCAAGAATGACACCAAATACCAATCATAAGAAAGCACCAAGAACAACCAAAAGGACATGAATTACAATAAGGGAACAGTAAGCTTTCATCTATCAAGCTTTAACTGATATTTTTGAAACTGACAATGTGGAAAGTCTCAGAACAAAAATAGTCTATACATACAATTGGAAGAAGTATAAAATTTGTATAACTTACCCAGTTGTATCATTTAACAAAATTACCCAAAGGCCTTATTTTTTTTTTTAACTGGGGCTGATGAAAAAGCCCAGTTGGGTTGCTTGCTTCACAAATATGAAGAGCTGAGATCAGACTCCAGCACACATGTAAAAGGCCAGGCACAACAGTATGCCTAGAGTCCCAGAGACAAGCAAATCTCTGCCACTTGATAGCCAGACAGTCTAGCCAAATCAGTGAGTTCAATGAGAGACCCTATCTCGGAAAATAAGCAAAAAGTGATTAATAAAGACACAGGTGTAGAGCTCTGGCCTCGAGCATGCACAGCCACATGTACATGAACACATACGCCTGCATGTACAAGTACATACAGACACACAGGTACACACACAGATACTTTTTAATAGTTCTAAGAATTTATTCTATAAGATAAGCAAGGAAGTACAGAAATATTTAAATATCACTATAGGAGATGTCAACTTTAGCTCAGAGACATTTGAAATTTACCAAATATCCAACATTGGGGGCCTGTTAAATTGTTTACTAAAAGCAAACACTAAAACAATAGGTAGCCTGTAAGGGTGTCTCTATAGGCAACTATTCACTGACATGGAAATGTAGCTAAACTATATTAAGTAAAAATATTAATTTGCAAAGACGTGTGACCTTAAGTTTTCAAAAAGAGAAAGTGTGCAAATCAGGACAGGGTTTTAAAGACTCAGATGCCAGGTGACTAAGGGATGCTGAGAGCAGTAGAAACTGTCTTCCCCTGTCTTCCCCAGGAAGAAGCACAACAACTGGTTATCAAGAGCCAGTGTCAGCCCTGAAAACGCACACACAAGTAATGTTACACAGAAGGAACTGGGTGTGTTTGTGCATTCAGGAATATATTTGTATGCACATATATGTATGTAAAAGCAATTAATGAAAAAGAAGCCATGAATTTGAAAGGAGCAAGGAGGGGCATATGAGAGGGAAGAAAGGGAAATGGAGAAATGGTCTAATTATGTTAAAAGTTTAAACATCTTTAAAATGAATCAGATGTTACAAATCACGATGTTTACTGAACTCTAGGGAAAGCTAGAGAGGGCGGGTAAAATGAGAGAATGCTTAGGAATTGCTGTCTCAAGAAATAAAACCTTGAGAACAAAGAAAGCACCAAGGTTTTATTTCCAAAAGGAAGGCAGTAATAACATAAGGGTCTTCTCTAAGCTGACCATATCTACCCACCAGCTTTAGCACCTGACAGCCTACAGATATCTGACTCACAAAAGCAGGCAAGTCACATGCTCACTAGCTTCCATGCTGTCTGACTGTGCCACCAACTGGAACACTCTGCTGGTGAACCTGCCTGGCTCTAACACATCTATTGACTGAGTTATAAAACGACTCCTTCCCGTGGGAGAATCAAAAATGCTGGTGGTGGCCATTTACCCTAACCCACTCATGTTTGCTAGAAGAGGCTTGGTTTGTAAGTTTATTCTGAAACTTAGGTTGGTAAGCTTGCTTGGGTGGGGGTGAGAGAAATTGCAAGAGATAGTTTCTTGGATGATCTCAAGCATTCTTCAGAAAGTAGGGTCAAATAGTCTTTAAGGTTTATCTGAAGATGCAAAAGCATGGGAACATGAGAAGGTATGTTCCTTATTTACCAACCTCAGTGAGATGATTATTTTTCCTAAAACAAAACATGGAGCCAGCCAGACAGACAGACAGAGAGCATGTGCACAATAGAGGGGAGAGTGAGGAGAAAGACAGAGAGCAATAGAGGGAGTGGGGAGAAAGAGAGTCCTCTGTATATTGGTCAGTGAATGTTGGATAGGTTAAGTAAGGGTGCTGTAGACACTGACGCCAACACTTCCAGTGAAGAACAAGTGTGATGACTATAATCAATCAGGTCCCCCCCCCTTCCTACCACTCTCTGTGTCAGGGCTGCTCCATAACACTGAGGAATAAAATTCTCTGGAAGAAACAACTGCGCCACCATGGAGGGTACAGAGAGGTCACTGATTTACCAGAGCATGTTTTCTAAAAGGTTCTGTTCTATAAAGAAAAATAACCACTTCCATATTTCTGTGAGTAGCATTAAAACTCACCATTGAAATCTCACTGCTAACACAAACACTGAAGGGTCTATAAACACAGCAGACTTGAACTGAAAGGGTGAGTTTATTGTTGTTACAGAGAGTGAAGCTCTGTATCAGAACTTGGTGAACAATAAATAAATTTCCAAGAGAGGTCTCTTAAGCTGATATGCATTCATGGTATTATCTTGGCTCTGACCGTATGTGCTTCTGGGTGAAAAAAATTCTAATTGCACTCCCATTCAAAAATCAACCGTGGGAATAAGGAATCATACTCATTTTATGCACAGTTGCCCGAAGGCCTTATCCTCAAAACAAATTACAGCACCTCCTATGTGGCACACACTCTGGAGCTAATTCTAACCCTACAGCAAAACTCCAAAATTAAACTTTAATCTGCGATCTAAACAATTTGGTGTTTGTGATCAATTGTGGTATTTTTATAAAATGCCAAGGTAATTGTTGAAGCAGAGGAGTTGGGCTGTCCGATAGCACACCGATAGAACTAAATGAGGCTCATGGGGCAGGAGCCAGGGACTATGCCTCACTGCAGGGCTGCACCTACAGAGGAAGGGGCAGGTTAAGGGCAGGAAGGAGAAAAGGACAGAAAGGAAAGATGAGGGAGCACAGGAAGGGAATGAGGAGTTAAGAGTCGGGGAAGAGGTGAAGGATAAGAAAGGAAGGTTGGAAGGGAAGAAAAATTAGGGACCAGAAGAATGGAGAAAAGGAGTGCTCCTAGCACATGTCCTATTCACTTGGCCTTGCCACAGAACCCAACAGGCTGCTACTCCACAAAAGCAATCACATTGGCCCTACTAGCCATGTTGGAAATTAAATTTGGTCCCTTGAAATTCTAAAAAGCTAGGGGGATGGTAAAATCAAGTTCCACATGACACCTTCAAAGGCTACGGGTTTGGGGAGTGCTAAATTCCAGAACAAGAGATTCTCACTCCAGAAATGTGCCCCTGCAAAAGAGAAGTTCAAAGAGTTGCCCTCGGAAGGGCTGCCTCTTCCCAAGTGGCCACAGAGCCCTGGAGTCCTGTAGCAACCTGCTCGGCTGCTCTGATAAGTCAGAGTGAATTCATGGGAGATTACCACACAGCTCCTGCCAAGCTGTGCAGCCGCGCTGTAATAGATACGCTCCAGCACTAAATCCTAAAAGGCCCCACTACATCTGTCAAGCATGCCCTGGAAAGGCACCCAGTTCAGATGTTATCACTGCTCTGCCTGCATCCGAAGATTTAGTGTCCACCCTCGAGGTTGCTTTGGCTGCATGGTTTTCAGGGGCAAAACAACAAGGGAGAAAGATGAGAGAAAAAAATGGCAAATTATTCTTGCTTAAAGCAGAAGAAATAAAGTGATGTGCTTGCAGACTCGTGCAGCTCCTCGCCCTGCATCCAGAAGGTCCCCAATCCCACATTAAGGAGGTACTGATGTTCTAAGCTGATTAGCTAGGACGCTTAGAGTCCCTGGACTGTGACATCATGTCAATGATCTTCCATAGAGCGACTCTTTCCCAAGGAAAGCTAAACAACAAACCCAGCAGGGATCCATAGGCAAGAGATAGAAGATTCGAGCTTTTGATAATTAACTTTAAAACAGGTTTGAGAAAAAGCTGTTCTGATATAAAATGAACTTTCCAGAGCATTTACTTAGGGAAGGAGGGAAAAAGAAGAATTAAAACCTCTTCAAACAAACAGTTGTACTTCCCACTAACCTTGTTTCTGGATGTAGCTCCTGTTCTTCAAGCGCATTTTAGCACTATTTTGGACATTTTGTTCACCATGAGCAAAGGGGGGTGTTTACAATTAAATTCATTTTTAAAATATAGAGAACACACACACACACACACATACACACACAGAGAGAGAGAGAGAGAGAGAGAGAGAGAGAGAGAGAGAGAGAGAGAGAATGTTGGAAGCACAGGAACTCCAGGCACTAACTCACCAGATCCTATATGAATCTGCAGGAAGGCAGAAGAGTATAGTCTCTCCACTATTTTGATGTTCAAGAAACTCCTTACATTCATAACCCAGGATGGATGCTCAGACCATAGCTGGAGTGTCCAGACATCCCAGACAGTCTGAATGGGAGGGGCATCTAGTGGCACCCAATGTACAAAGGTCTGTGGTGTCTGCCTAGTTGTGGAGGTGAACAAATAAGCTGGGTTACCATACTGACCCAGGAGAGGATGCTGAGTAGTTACCTGTACCCATAAGTATCACAATCTTTCCATAACTTCACACAGGAAATCCACCAGTTTCCCGAAGACCATCATTTAATGTCTTCTGGCGAAACATGTCTTAGCACCTGAAAAACTACTTGGAATGAGAACCAAGGACTGACCATTTGATTAAAACTGGACAAGCTGGCTGGTTCCTCTCACTGGAGAATTAAAAGGCACCTTGCTCTTACCCAAAGCTGATGGTACTAAATCAATTGCATGAACTATCTTATTCAGTCCTCTCAGGAGTCCTGACAAGCAGGACATAAAGTGTAAACTGAGACTGAGGGGTTAAGCAATTCAAACAGCTATATCATTGTTCTGTCATGGAAGTTACTTGCCCACGTCTAGGCATATAGTAACCCTTTCATCCGATGACAATAACTAATGGGTTGGCTTGATAGATATTCTTTCCCATCTTAGATATTTGGAGGATTTGCTTAAAAGCATATATATATATATATATATATATATATAATCTGCATACCATTTGTTCTGTTCATTAAGAACTCAAAGCACAACCATGAGTAGGACTCCACGGTCTTCCCAGGAGCTCAAGGTTTCAGCATTCTGTCAAGTTTCTGGTAGTCCTTTATGATGAGTAAATTTGTTTTGTGTGTGTGTGTGTTGTTGTTGTTGTTGTTGTTTGTTTGCTTTTTACCTTGATTGGATTAAAAAGCACCTAGGAAACTGATAAAGTCCATCCCTGGGAGTGTCTCCATGGACTTGCCCAGAGAAGGTGAGCTAAGACGGAAGACCCACTCTGAAGGTGGGTGGCACCATCACACAGATGGACCCTGACAACATTCTTGCTATTGCAGAAATCTTCTCCCTCTCTTTTGATTTCTGGCATCCATGATGCTCCACCACACCCTCCCTTCAATGATGGGCTGAAATCTCTGAAACCATGAACAAACTGAAACCTCAAGTTATTTCTGCCAGGCACTGTGTTGCAGCTACAGTAAAACTGATTGGGCCATACATCCTGCTGCTGTCCTGAAACATCGCAGACAGGCTTCAAGTCTATGGTAAGACTGCACTTTTTCGTGAACGTCACCCACTCCAACAGGATCTGGTCACAGCAACGGGATCTGGTCATCCCATGCAGAGTTCCAGGCACCCTTCCTTGTCAAAGATCACTGGATTTGGGGGTATTCATGATCAGAGTCTAATTAGCCTATGGGGAAATTAAGCAATTGACTGGCAGATCACCGATTAGCAATTATTTTTCCAGAAGTTGATAGAAGCAATGGTGACTGCTGAGCCCCAAATCCCCATGGCCCCTTAGTAGCTTTGTGTGGAGTGCTCCCATCCCTCTGTGCATCCTAGACCAGCCTCAGCTCCTTGGGCAAGCATTCCACTGGAGAGTCACAATTTCTAACCCTCAACATGTGCTTTCTCTCTAAATCAGGTTGAGTATGCCTGATACAATAGTCACTTACTTATCATTCAACTCTTTCCTCAAACCCATCCTCTTAGAGATAAGTGGGTGTAGTGTAGAAGATGGACTTGTACCCTCAAGTCAGTGTCTTACCTGTGTTATCTCAGACTCAAAGGGGTGACAGGCATAGCATGGTAGAACCCAGTTTCTCTCTCAGATATGACTGTGGAGGCCACATAAAACTGAACCCAGGGAACATACTGTACTTATCAGGTGGGGATAACAGAATTCATAAATTTGCTGTGATTATCACCTCTGCCTCTTACCACATAGACAGTTCATTCACTCTGAATCTGTGTCTTCACTTATGAAATAAGATAATGAAAATATGTCTCTAGATTTTTAATGAAGACTAAGCTTTTAAAAATGCACTGAAATCATGGAGCAGACAACTTTACAACAGTAGAATAATAGCTTAGTTAACGCTGCTTGGTATGGCTACTTTACTACTAGTATTATAATTTATCAACAAAGGCTTCTTGACACTGGTCTCTAACTTTCTGAGAAAAGTTTTAGTTATATTTCTGTATGTATAATAAAAATCATGACCAAAAGCAACTTAAGGGAGAAAGAGTTTATTTTGGTTCACTGTTACAAAGGGAGAGTCCATTGTGACAGGAAAGGATGGTATGCCAGTAGAAGCAGAGAGGTGGCTCATCATATTTCCATTCACACCCAAGAAGAGAGGGAACAGGAAGTGGAGTTAGGTTATAAATCCTCAAAACCCACCCTGTGATGTACTTCCTCTAGCAAGGCTGCACCCCCTAAAGGTTCCATATGTACCCCCAAAAAACACACCACTAACTGGGGTGCTCAAAATCATGAGTCTAGAGGAGTCTATAGGGCATGTCTCATTCCAGCAACCACATTTTTTTTTTTTTTTTTTTGGTCAATAGCAGGATTATGAATTCTAAAGATCTAGATGTAGGGTCTGAGCAATTCCTTGTTTGAGTGGCTACTATGTTTTTCTTTGTTTTGTTTTGTTTGTTTGTTTTTGTAAATTCTTTAAAGGTATTCAATAAAGGTATTCAATAAAGGTATTCAGGGATTCTTATTTAAGCGAAAACAATAGACCCCAACAGCTAACTCCACTGGGCTCCATGACCCCCTTCTCCAAAGGGGGGAAAATCCCTAGAAATAGAGTGATGGCACCATTGTGTGTCATACCAGCCTGCTGACATCTTTGACTAAGGTAGCCACAGTCCTGGATTGCAGAGGCTAATATTCTGTCAGTCCTCAGGATAGGGCAGGGTGAATTTATACTCCTGAGAAA